>NC_044281.2:0-1200000 GCF_004027225.2 Strigops habroptila
GACCATGGGCAGGGCAGCTCCAAGGGAAACACACATGCAGAACACTACAGACTCAGTGACGCCAAAAAGGTTGAAAACTCTCCAGTGCTAGACTGCCTGCCTAATGCAACACTCCATCTGCCAGGGTGACCTACGGGGCCACGAGGGCAACCCGACGGGGCTCCGCGGGAGCCTCCGAGCAGAGTCCAATGCGACGATGCGATTCCTAAACCGGCCGCAAAAAACGGAGATGACGGACGCACAAGAAGCCCGGCTTTGAGACCTGCAGGCACGAGGATGCGGAGACAAAGTCCCATCCAAAGAACAGGGATGCCAAGAGAACACAGCTGCGGAGGCAGCCTGCGGCAAAGGCCCAAAAGACTACTGACCAGATGATGCTGAGACACAAGCCCGACCCGGCTTTATGCTTGTAAAGGGGGAAAAGAATTGCCCGACCAGCACTTAGGCGACCATGTGACCAGTCGGGATGGCGACGACGGGGCCCGAGAAGTGGGCTGTGCACCTTGAGCTCAAAGAGCGATGAGGACATCAAGAGTGGAGGAAGCACCTATACAGAAGATGGACCACTTGCGCTCCATAACACGCTCAAGCTGGAGCTGCCCTGCCTGCAGTAAGCTCACGTTGCAAAGGAAACCGCTCCCTGTCCCTCGGCCCCATGCTACATTTCAAACCCCTTCCTGCCATCCTGACCTTGTGCCCCACTCCCCTGGACCAAATCAATAGTCCCTCTACTTAGCTTTCTTAGTGCCATGGGTCGCGAGCCAGCCTCGATGCTCAGAAGTCCCACGTCAGAGAGCCGGGACGTTGCTGCAAATGCCCAGTTCCTCTTCATCATCTGCAATAAACAAACGGGAACACACTGTGCTGGCCATCTTCACCACCGCCCCACCCGTCGATGCCAGCCTCTTCCGCAATACCCCTCTGCCCCCTCGAAAGCTCCTCTGCACGGTGCTCGCCTGCTCCGAATCGGTTCCAGAGTCCTATGCCGGGCCTCTCCTCCCCTCCAGGACCTAGGGGTACAGCAGAGACAAATGTCCATTGAGCTTGCAAAAAGTGACCGACCCCAGAATCCTCCTTGTTAACTCCTGGACTCACCTCAAGTGCTCATCTGACTGCAAATATGGGAAGACATGACCTGCAACAAAGAAAAATGGTGTCGCCATGTTAGTCTCAACTATTAGTCACCATCCACACACGCAACCCCTTCACCTTCTCACAGCCCTCCTCGGTGTGCAGCTTCACCTCTCCCAAGTTGGGTGCGGCACCTGAAAGATAAATGGAAACAGACACAGGCTGAGACAGAGGTCAAAGAGGCAGCCGGCCCTCAGCAAGTCCCATCTCCCGCTCCTGTAGCTTTACTGCTCATCTGCTGGCCTTTGGAGGTCTTCTGTTCTTTTACTTTCATCTGTGAACCACCTGGAAAACACAAACAAGAAGTGATGCTTGCAATTTAATGAAAATGACAAGACCCAGAAATTATTTGCTGCATCGGTCTTCTAAGCATGGCTCACCTTGCCCAAGTTACCTCTTGGGCCTCTCCAAACCAAAAACATCAAGCAAGAGTGCTAAGCCTGTCAGAGGAATCGGGCATTGCTTCCCTCTGACACAGTAGAGTGACCACGCTCCGCTCAGCTCTCTTCTGTCACTCTTATCCACGTGGCTCCCTGCCTTGACGTCTGCAAGCACGATATTGAAAAAGTCACACTGATGCGGAGCTAAACCTTAACAGTCCCAGAGGGCTTCCTACTATATGGCCATACCATGTAGTCTACAACTAAGCTGCCATTAAAGTGAGCAGAAAACAACCAATAACAAAGTTTAAGGCTTGTTTTGCCATTTTTGTAACCCTTTCAAGATTCAGACAGCTTTACTACCCCCGAGCAGCCCCTCCCACACACCTCCAATTGTGTCTACAACATACAATTTAAGTGACTGTCCACACAACCTATTCCATCCAAAAGGCATGTACAACCTTTGCCTGAGCAGTCTGGACATCGCAATACATTACCCATAGACACACCACAGTAAACTCTGTAAAAACTCTGTAAAAATGAGGCAAAAACTGAGCCAAAAACTGAGTAAAAACTCTGTAAAACCTCTGCAAAAAATGAGCCAAAAACTGAGTCAAAAACTGTGCAAAAACTCCATAAAAACTGAGCCAAAATCTCTGTTAAATCTGAGCCAAAATGTCTGCAAAAACTGAGTCAAAAACTCTGCAAAAGCTCTGCAAAAACTGAGTCAAAAATAAGCCAAAAACTCTGCAAAAACTGAGCCAAAAACTCTGTAAAAACTGAGCCAAATCCTCTGCAAATACTGAGCCAAAAACTCTGCAAAAACTGAGCTAGAAAATACGCAAAATCTGAGCCAAAACCTCTGTAAAAACTGAGCCAAAACCTCTGCAAAAACTGAGCCAAAAACTGAGCCAAAACCTCTGCAAAACCCCTGCAAAAACTGAGCCGAGAACTGAGCCAAAATCTGAGCCAAAAACTCTGCAAAAGCTCTTCAAAAACTCTGCAAAAACTGAGCCGAGAACTGAGACAATAACTGAGCCAAAAACTCTGCAAAAACTGAGTCAAAAACTCAGCAAAAACTGAGCCAAAACCTCTGCAAAACCCCTGCAAAAACTGAGCCGAGAACTGAGCCAAAATCTGAGCCAAAACCTCTGCAAAAACTAAGCCAAAAATTCTGCAAAAACTGAGCCGAGAACTGAGCCAAAAACTCTGCAAAAACTCTGCAGAAACTGAGCCAAAACCTCTGTAAAAACTCTGCAACAGCTCTTGAAAAACTCTGCAAAAACTGAGCCAAAAACTCTGCAAAAACTGAGCAAAAAACCTGCAAAAACTGAGCCAAAAACTGAGCCAAAACCTCTGTAAAAACTCTGCAAAAAATGAGCCAAAAACTCAGCAAAAACTGAGCCAAAACCTCTGCAAAAACTGAGCCAATAACTGTGCCAAAACCCCTGCAAAACCTCTGCAAAAACTAAGCCAATAACTGAGTCAAAAACTCTTCAAAACTCTGCAAAAACTGAGCCAAGAACTGAGCCAAAACCTCTGAGCCTAAAACTCTGCAAAAACTATGCAAAATCTAGGCAAAAACTGAGTCAAAACCTCTGCAAAAACTCTGTAAAAACTGAGCCAAAACCTCTGTAAAAACTGAGCCAAAAACTCTGCAAAAACTGAGCCAAAAACTCTGCAAAAACTGAGGCAAAACCTCTGCAGAAACTGAGCCAAAAACTCTGTAAAATCTGAGCTAAAACCTCTGTAAAAACTGAGCCAAAAACTTTGCAAAAACTCTGCAAAAACTAAGACAAAAACTCTGCAAAAACTGAGCCAAAAGCTCTGCAAAAAAACTGCAAATACAGAGCCAAAATCTCTGTAAAAACTCTATAAAAACTCTGCAAAAACTGAGCCAAAAACTGAGTCAAAACCTCTGAAAAAACTATGCAGAAACTACGTAAAAACTCTGCAAAAACTGAGCCAAAACCTCTGCAAAAACTGAGCCAAAAACTCTGCAAAAACTGAGCCAAAACCTCTGTAAAAACTCTGCAACAGCTCTTGAAAAACTCTGCAAAAAATGAGCCAAAAACTCTGCAAAATCTGAGCCAAAACCTCTACAAAAACTAAGCCAAACACTCTGCAAAAACTGAGCCGAGAACTGAGCCAAAAACTGAGCCAAAAACTGAGCCAAAAACTCTGCAAAATCTCTGCAAAAACTGAGCCAAAAACTCTGCAAAAACTCTGCAAAAGCTAAGCCAAAACCTCTGCAAAAACTGAGCCAAAAACTGAGCCAAAATCTCTGCAAAACCTCTGCAAATACTGACCAAAAACTCTGTAAAATCTGAGCCAAAAACTCTACAAAAACTGAGGCAAAAACTGAGTCAAGAACTGAGGCAAAACCTGAGCAAAAGCTCTGCAAAAATCTGCAAAAACTGAGCCAAGAACTGAGCCAAAAACTGAGCCAAAAACTCCGCAAGAACTGAGCCAAAAACTCTGTAAAAACTGAGCCAAAATCTCTGTTAAATCTGAGCCAAAAACTCTGCAAAAACTGAGCCAAAAACTCTGCAAAAACTGAGCCAAAAAATCTGCAACAACTGAACCAAAAACTCTGTAAAATCTGAACCAAAACCTCTGTAAAATCTGAGCCAAAAACTCTGTAAAATCTGAGCTAAATCCTCTGCAAAAAATGAGCCAAAATATCTGCCACAACTGAGCCAAAAACTCTGCAAAAACTGAGCCGAGAACTGAGACAATAACTGAGCCAAAAACTCTGCAAAAACTGAGCCAAAATCTCTGCAAAACCTCTGCAAAAACTGAGCCAAAAACTCTGCAAAAACTGAGCCAAAAACTCTGCAAAAACTGAGCCAAAAACTGAGCCAAAAACTCTGCAAAAACTAAGCCAAAAACTCTGCAAAAACTGAGCCAGAAACTGAGTAAAAAACTCTGCAAAAACTAAGAGAAAACTCTGCAAAAACTGAGTCGAGAACTGAGCCAAAAACTGAGCCAAAAACTCTGCAAAAGCTCTTCAAAAACTCTGCAAAAACTGAGCCAAATACTCCGTAAATATGAGCCAAAACCTGATCCAAAATCTCTGCAAAAACCGAGCCAAAAAACGAGCCAAAAACCGAGCCAAAAACTCTGCAAAATCTGAGTCAAAACCTCTGCAAAAACTGAGCCAGAAACTCCGCAAAAACTGAGCCAAAACCTCAGCCAAAACCTGAGCCAAAAACTCTGCAAAAACCGAGCCAAAAACCGAGCCAAAAACCGAGCCAAAAACTGAGCCAAAAAGCGAGGCAAAACCTCTGCAAAAACTGAGGCAAAAACTGAGCCAAAAAACTCTTCAAAAACTCTGCAAAAACTGAGCCAAGAACTGAGCCAAAAACTGAGCCAAAAACTCTGCAAAAACTGAGCCAAATACTCCATAAATCTGAGCCAAAACCTGACCCAAAATCTCTGCAAAAACCGAGCGAAAACCTCTGCAAAAACTGAGCCAAGAACTCTGCAAAAACTGAGCCGAGAACTGAGCCAAAAACCGAGCCAAAAACTCTGAAAAAACTGAGCCAAAAACCGAGCCAAAAACCAAGCCAGAAACTGAGCCAAAAACTGAGCCAAAAACTGAGACAAAAACTGAGCCTAAAACCGAGCCAAAACCTCTGCAAAAACTGAGCCAAAAACTGAGTCAAAAACTCTGTAAAAACTCTGTAACAGCTCTTGAAAAACTCTGCAAAAAATGAGCCAAAAACTCTGCAAAAACTGAGCCAAACATTCTGCAAAAACTGAGCCGAGAACTGAGCCAAAAACTGAGCCAAAAACTCTGCAAAAACTCTGCAAAAACTGAGCCAAAACCTCTGCAAAAACTGAGCCAGAAACTTCGCAAAAACTGAGCCAAAACCTGAGCCAAAAACTCTGTAAATCCGAGATAAAAAAATCTGTAAAAACTCTGCAAAAACTGCAAAAACTGAGCCAAAAACTCTGCAAAAACTGAGCCAAAAACTCTGCAAAAACTGACCCAAAAACTGAGTCAAAAACTCTGCAAAAACTGAGCCAAAACCTCGGCAAAACCCATGCAAAAACTGAGCCAAAAACTCTGCAAAAACTGAGCCAAAAACTCTGCAAAAACTGAGCCAAAAACTCTGCAAAAACTGAGCCAAAAACTGAGTCAAAAACTCTGTAAAAACCGAGCCAAAAACTCTGTAAAAACCGAGCCAAAAACTCTGCAAAAACCGAGCCAAAAACCGAGACAAAAACGAGGGTCTCAACTTGTTGGGGGGCAGGTCTCTCCTGACCCCTCTGGTACTTCCCGCTTGCCCATTGGCACCTTCTCCTGGTGTCAGGAAGGCATTCAAAGTGCCTTTAATTTCCCAGCATACATTCACTTCTCCAGAACAAAGCCTGTCTTCACATCCAGGGAGACAGCTGTGTGTGCAGTTACTTTACAGATTCTATATGCCCAAATTCAGCAAAGAAATGTTTTGCAGGATCCATATAGAAAAAAAGCAGGAAAACACCTCCGGAAAACGCCAAAATGAAAACCTCCTTGAAGTGTCATTAAACACCGTAAGGAAGTAAAATATTTTGAGAAGCCCAGCTTCGGGATTTAGGGACAACTACAATGGCAACAACGGACAACAATGGCAATGGGTCCGTGTGACGTTTTGACCTCACAGCAAGTGGCCCTTCAGCAGAGGGGGCTGGAGACCGAAGTGTTATTTCTTTAGACAAACTTCAGCTCTATAGGCAAAAGCTCACCAAGCCTGATGTGCGATCCCATGAGATTAACCAGACTCAGATGAAACATTCTGCTAGAGCCCGAGGGCCATCCAGAAACAGCTCAGGGCCTCTTAATGCTTAGTTAAAAGGTCCAGAGCACGAACAGTGTTCTCTTCTATCCTTCCAACTACAGGGCAAGGTGAGGAAAGAAACAGAAAGAGCCAGCAGACAAATACACTTTTCCGAGCCTTCCGTCACCAGCAGAATTGGGGGGTTTTGATCACAACACCAGGCCTGTTGGTGGCAAAACAGGTTGACCTGTCTCAAAGGGGGAAAAGGATCTTTGCACAAGAGTCAGCAGGGCCCAGTGAAAGAGCTTTAAACTACACTTGAAGGCAGAAGGGGAGAAAGCCATGCTTCCTAGAGAGAACCTATGGGTGGCAAGGCAATGTTGGAGGGACTGTGTGCACCCTTCACTCTGCCGTCTCAGTGGAGGGAGGTCTTTTCCAACCTCAACTATTTTCTGATTGCACATTTCTCAGCTCAGGCAGAATGGAAACAGGAGTGGAAAAATAGGGAGGTCAAGCTGGTCTGTAACAGTTACAACTCTGGGAAAACAGCCAGACACAAAAAAATCAAACTGGGTTTGAGGGCATCTGTGAACCAGGCACGTGGATATGGCATCGTATAATGGCAATGACCGAGAGCAGCTTTCCACTCCGACATCACCATAGCCAGCAAGCTGGGATTTATTCAGGCAGGCATAAGGAGGGAATGGAGTAGATGTTGGTGAGACACAGCTCCTTGAACTTCATGCCAGTCAGGCTCAGTACTTTTCCTACTTGATGTGGGAAGCCTGGAAGACAAAAATGCTGCAGAAGGTCTGTAGTACAGATATGCTCAGGAAACCCCCACCCTTGTCAAGCAAAGCAATAGAGCTACCAGAGGCTTTCTGCACTAGATCTGCAACTTCAGTTTTAATAGATTGGCCACGTAACTTGTTATGAGTCCACCATAACCAACTCAGAATGCCAGGCCCCAGTTTCAACAGCAGAGCATCAGAACTCTGCTCCTGCCCGACACTGCCTTCCATAAAACCTGCCTGGCCTTACGCTACATGCATTGGGAATGTAGGTAACCTAACCTGCAGAGAACAGTGTTCAGGGAACAGCAGAGATCTGTGCTTCTCTTGCTGTCTTGTTTTCTTGTCACTTCCACAAAGCAATTATTTGAGTGCTTGATTAGCAAACAAAGAAAATTTATGAGCTTCCTGAGGCAACGATATTGTGCCGAAGTTCCTGTCTTGACACAACCTTATTTCCATGACTCCGAAGTCTGTCTCATCGAAGGTAAGTGGAAAGTCTCTTGATTCATGGTCTAATAGGTAGCTTGGTGGCCTTAATCCAGATGGGCAAAGAATTGAAACAGATCTAGTGACTTCGTGAGTCCAGTGCTTTCCAGAGCTTGCTGTTGAGTGCTGTTACAGTTGAGGTCTATGCCAGGTTGCGCGTGCCTCGGCATTTGAATCCTGTGTGCTCAGAATGAATTTTAACATCTTCAGCTGCTGTAGTTCAACCAACACCTTTTGCAGGATCGCTTCAGGCTCGAAGGAGGAGCACTGGGATGTGGGACGAGCAGAAGAATTTAAAAATATTAACACCTGCAGGTTGAGTCAGATCATTTGAATAATTGAGATAAAATAAATATAATAGCATTTGTAAAGAAAATGAGAGAAGAGCTAAAAAACTAAAGGAAAATCAGCAAGTGATTCAAACACAATTGATCAGCACCCAATGCCTGATACCAGAGCAGCAATTGGTCCCTTCCGGGAAACTCTCCCCGTTTATATACTTGTCATGATATGCTGTGGTATGGAATACCCCTTTGGCCGCTTTGGGTCAGTTGTCCTTCTGCTCCTTCCTGGCTTCTACTGCCCCTCCTCGTCACAGTGCATAAAAGACCGAAAGGTCCTTGATAACTCTTAAGTGCTACTGAGCAACAACTGAAACATTGGTGTTTTATCAGCATTACTCTCAGAATAAAGCCAAAATACAGCACTGCATCAGTTGCTAGGAAAAAAATAAACCCTGTCCCAGCCAAAATACACAACTATTGAAGGTTTTGCTACGTGAGACTGATAATTAATGAGAAGCTGATGTGAATTAGGCATAGGTAAAAAGAAGACTACAATAAAATAGAAGCATTCTGAAAGCACTTTCCCCAGTTAGTATCATCTCTAGTGGCCTGATGTAAAAACTTTGATTGAGCTTTCATCTAGACCTGTAGATATTTTGCCACGCTGGTCTACAGGTGCAGCAGCTTTTATTTAGAACTCTACAAATACCTCTTTGGGAAGATAATAGCAAGCAGAGCAAGGGCTATACGGTTTTTCAATACTCTCTGAGAAAAGCCGAATATGTCAATCTGTAATGCCAATATAGTACCTGGGAATACAGCATCTTTTCCTGTGGAAAGGGCTTTTCTTAATTATGCAGTCAATACCACCCTTTCCTTCTGGTGCATTCCATAGCCTGTGCGGGAGTTCTGAGGGTCCCTAGCTGCTGTACTCCATCCCTCTAATCTCATCATCAGCTTCACCACAGCGTCTGCTGATGACCCCAGCAGTTGCTTGCTGAGCAGTTTCTTGTTGTCTTATCGCCAAACTGCAAGGCTGGTTTTTTTTCTTACTTAGCTTAAGATACTGAGAACTTTATACTTGCTTAAGCATTCTAAACGATAGGGCTTAGAGCACAGGGTACTAGATTTAGCAACTTAATGCTTGCACTATAATTGCAACTGAATACTTTTTTACATAAACCAAGAGCCTACTAAATATTATAACTATCTAGGATACACTAGGAGTGTATCCTAGCTAGTTCTTTTTCCCTTTTCAGCCCCTCCCCTTATTTGTACTTGCAAATTCTTTTGTAATCTCATAGTATAGCATTGTCAACTTTTTGCAAAAGATTTTCCAGTTTCTACAGGATATCTAAGTTTATGTTTTTTCAATGTTCTTATTGCATAACTATCGTTTACAACACCAGGAGCTTCCCAAGTAATATATTTGCGAATAGCATTCTCCAATCCAAATTTGATCCACTCTTGATATCTTTTAAGGTCTTGATCCTGGTCGGGATTGTTATAGTCCTAGCTGGGTTTGGTCATGGGGAGAGAGTCATCAGCCTCCCCTTGTAATCCTTGGGCAGTATTCAAAGCCTGCATATGGGTTCGGGCTGTTTTTTGAAACTGACTCCTTTCCATATACGTTAGCTTGTTTAGCATTAAATCCAAATCTTCTCAATCAGGATCTAATTTTCAAGTATTTCCAATTGCTTAGTTATCCCTGCCGGATCATCCCTATACTTTCTTGCTGTTTCTTTCCAACTTTCTAAATCTCCCATAGAGAAGTTAACTTTTAGCCTAACAGGGCCCACCGGCCCCGCGGCTTCCCTTCGGGGTGCTTGCAACTCTTCCATTTGGGTGAAGGGGGAGCAGATCTAGCTGTAAGTCTTCCTCAGGTACGGCTACTAAGGAGAAGGGAATGCATTAGTGATGAGGCCCTCCTGTGCCTTCTGAGGGCCTTCTTAATCTTCTCCTTCAGCTGCCTTCTCCCCCCCATAGCTTCTTCAGCTACTGTTCTAAAATGAATCCATCCTTTCTTCAGGAGCGTTCCGAATACATCTCTGTCCTATACTACACCCTGGACAGCATCACTTTCTCTTTCTTGGCTTTTCTTATGATCTTTCTTCAAGGCTAACACTAGTGCACCAGAGGGAACCAGATTCAACCTGCAACTCTTTTGCCATTCTGGATAGTTGCGGAGAATAAAGAACATCGTAAAGATGAGAGAAAGAAAATATCAGCATAGACCATTTGCCTTCTGCCTTCAAGAATAACATTAGTTTTAATAGTGTATTATGATAAGAATCCAATTTTCTGGCCACTTTTCCGAATCTTCTAAAATATAATGGCTAACATTATTATGGAATATAAATGGAAATATTTAATTGACGTTATTTCCTTTTCCTCCAGGAACTCTCGCAATCTTTTGCCAATGTGACAAAACACAACCTAAAGGGGTTTTTTTTATTTCCTTATTTTGGCCACTTCCAATTTTACTGATTTAACAATTCCCTTAAACAGCCACAAACAACTCTTTCTTACTACTTCATCGGCTCTTTCTATCTTATCATCTGTCCTCCAGAAAATACCTTTAGGGCAAACTGCTTCGAGGTCCTCAAATCGTATTTCCAAACAGTAATCTGGTAACACCTAAGAATTATTCACTGATTGCAGTTTCCACTATATCCACGAAGAGGACAATTGTAACTCACAATATTTCGTCCCTATCGCATAATCATAATAAACAAGGAAATTCTCTCCTAATATAAATATGAATTCCACAAGAATTACAATTCCTGTAACAATTACGACAATAAGAAACCATTTAATAACAAACTTTTGACACATGGTTTTCTCTTGGTTCTTCTCCTGCTGTTTCCCTCACAAGAGAACAGAACCGCAGACCAAAACCCTGAACTCCCTTCGTGCCTAGTTCCGTCACCATTTCTCACTCTCACAGAAATTGTAAATTACACTGCTCTAGAAGTTTCACATTCTCAGTATCTTGCAAACACTCCAAACACGAAGTATGGGGACAGAATTGCAAAGTTTTCAAATATACTCTCAGGGGCTAGCTGCCTGCTATACACCGTCCTGCGTGGTTAATATCTCTTACCGCGTCTTATGGAAAACTTTATAACAAACTGATTATCTAACCAAATTTCAAAATAATACCTTTAGTAGACGGTCCTTGTCTGTTCCTGCGATGATCCAGATGAACTCACGGGGTACCATCTAGGTCGCCAATCTGAAATAAAGAATTAATTCAATAATACCAATTTTAATATTATTAATCAGGTATTCTTTATTACAGCGACAAACACAGGAGGGATCGCTCCACTTTATGTGTGAACCAGTTCTTTATTTTAGGGTTACATACATAGCATGAAATGATAAGATAATCTTTAATTCTTAGACTAATTTAGATACAAATGGGAGAATCGCTTCCATATATGCGAGTCTTTCATTAATAAGCTAATTCAGGTTTGTGCATGCTCCATGTTGCTCTTCAGGTTGTCTCTGATGGACTCTAGTTCTTCATCACTGTAATCTCATCATCAGCTTCATCACAGCAGCTGACAGCTGCGCAGTTTCTTCTCTTTATTGCCAAAACGCAAGGCTGGTTTTTGCCTCTTTTCTTCTTACTTAGCTCAGGATACCGATATCTTTATGCTTGCTTAAGCATTCTAAACAATAAGGTTTAGCGCACAGAATCCTAGATAAAGCAACTTAGTTAATATTTGCACAATATTTGCAACTCAATTTTTTTCCTTAAGCCTAGGACCTACTAAATGGTATATTTTTATACCATAGCTAGTTCATTTTCCTTTTTCAATCCCAAATCCTTCTCCTCATGGCTGCTTTCCATTCATTCTCCACCCATACTGTAGGTGTGCTTGAGATTGCCCTGACCTACAAGAAAGCCTTTGGCCTTGTTAAACTTCACGAGATTTGTACCGGAAAAAAAAATTTCCAGTTAAGAACTCAGCAAATAATCAAAATTAGCAGAAGAAATGAAGACTTTGATTTCACCTATTACCTTTCTAATATTTGACATCTAATTTACCTTGTGAACTAAGATCGTCAGATTCCTCAAAGTCGTGTAAGAAGCACTTCTCCTCGAGTATGCTAAGACAAATGATCCTGTGGCTGCTAATCATTATCAGGCAGATGGCAGGTTAGCAAGATTCCATTTTTCTTTTGAGGCGAAAAGATGACTATCTGTTCCTAACATTTTACCTTACGGGGCCTGCAACTGTGGTTTAGTTGATTACAAATTATAATAAGAAACTTTTAAAAATTAATTTACATATTAGTTAAAATATATACTATTTAATTTCTGCTATCATTTCAGAAGAGTGAAGGTGAGCTAATTATCAAGTATCCGCTAAGGTGAATCTTTCTCTTAAAGGGGACTATTTGGGTATATGTGAAGAAAATGTTGCTCTTGACTTTTTCATGTTAGACTTAGAGGAGTCCTCTTTTCTCTGAAAAAGGTAGTATCAGAAAAAGAAGTGGCTGATGATTTTTCAGTAATAAGAATAATGTATATTTCAATTCTGAATTTTGAAACCTTCCTTACTTTGGGACAAATATTAATTGGTGAGACGTCCTCTCTGACAATAAAATTAACACATCTTTCAAGTACAAAATCTGCAGCTACATGTGTATGGTAGAACTTGGTCTCTGTCAGTTTGGAAAAAGAAATTATTTTTTTTAAAGGGCTGAAGATTGTGTAATTAAGTCCATTAGCGTGTCAAGTATGACTTTTAAGCCAACTGACTACTGTCAACCAGCTCTATCAAGGGATCACTAATGCCTCTGACATTGCTTACTACAAGTTTTGTGACCTTCAGCAACAGTGCAGCGGAAATGAACATTTCTACTGATACCTACGCAAACAACTCTCAGCCATTATAAATTCTGTTACGTAGCAGTTTTCAATTAATTGATACATATCAGAAATTAAAAATGACTGGTAGAATTTTCTGATAGCAATAATCAGAAAATGGAAAGATCTGCAGGTACCAAAGCCCTGGAAATGAACCCTTGGATCTAACAGAAGTTATAACAGCTCAAGAAAAAAATACTGACGCCTCTTTACAGTGAAAGAAGATATTTTTTTCCTTTTCTTTGAATCCATCAGTCTTTTCTCACAATGCTTTCATAAGATGTGAAATCATTATTTGTTCACATACAGTAAATGGTAAATTAGCATTAGAGTAAAGCTTTCAAATTTAAATTTATCTCTGATTTCTGTAGGTAAACCATTCATTAACTGCCATTTTAATAAATAGAAATTAAAAGTAATTTTGTATCTGTAAATAGTCATACAGTAGGGATGTATCTTCATTTAAAACAGAGATAGAAATCATTTACTATTGGCATGAAAAATATGCAACCTGCGACCGTAATGGTAGTTGCTAGCTGACATGATTCACAATGATGGTAGCTGGTGCGATTCTGTCAGCACATTATGGCCTAATGAATGAAGTTACAGCATACAATAGGGCTTCTTAAAAACTTTGTCTTATACTAGGTAACACTACGTAAAAGTAGGACTTAGTTTGAGAAATACATAATTACCTCTCTAACTTTACTTTCCTAAGACGGTGCATTAATGTTATTGTGGATAACTCCTGTGATTAGCTAGGCATGTCTGTAACTGCTTTGTCAAAATGGCATACTATCCGACTGTGCATCTGAAGAAAGCTGGAAATATGCAAGCAATACTATATACGTGCAAAGCTACAGTCATGAAGAGGGAAAAAATTTGTAGGTAATAAACGCAGTGAATGAATTAAGCCATTTCTGCACACAATGCATCCATACACCTATTCACTTTCTGAGCATAAGTTCATTACATGAGTTCAGCATACTCTAGCATCACCAAAGCAATGAGATGGACTCACTCTTGCCACTCACTTCCCAACTTTTCTCGCAGCCCCCTCCCTGCTCCAAACTGACAGGTCTTCTAACATGCTGACTTAATTTCATAACAGAATGTTTTTATTGCATATTCAAATTTCCTCCTTATTTCCCTTTCCTACACTCTGCTTTCTTCCATTTCACTGCTCCACAACTCCCCATAGAGTCTTTCTGCTACTGCTCTCCCATTGAGCTTTGTCCCCTATGATCTCCACTCAAACAGCGAAGTAGGAGTTGTGTAAAGACAGCTGCCAGGCAGCTAGCCTAACTGGTTCTGTGTAAGCGCTTTTCCCATGTGGAGTGGCAGATATATTCAGGTCAAAGTTTGGACCAATTCAGGGGTGCTTAGTGAGAGGAACGAACAAAAAGCTGATGCTTCTACATAACATAAGCAAATCCAGCACCTGAAGAATCAAGTCAGTCTTTTGAATACTTAGGCTCTAGATTTTTACACATTCACTGTGGCCAGTTACCCACAGTTGCTAGTTTCTGACAGAACCAAGGACTGAGACAGCAATGCCTTGCATGAAGCTGGCTTCTTTAGATATTTCTTGGATCCAATTCAGAATTAGTGTTATTAATCATCACAATTATTTTGCTGTCAAATACTCTACAATCTACAGATGTAATACACACAAAACCACAAGTCCAAGGCTATGAAGAAAAAGGAATTACAATTGCTAAATTGTTTCAGCTTTCTTCTTAAACAGAGGCAGAACGACAGTGGTACTATAAGTTTGTTGCTCTCTTTAGCTAATCTACACTGTCTCTTAAGGAAGCCTCATATTTACACTTTAAGAATTAATAAAATAGGATACTAAGTGCATCACAGTAAAGATGCTGATTACATTACAATGAAATACTTAGGTTTCAACTTACTATATTAATAAATATGGTTGCCACGGTAGCACAAATATAACTAAATTTTCATTGCAATTCGCTAAGAGTAAGAGTAGCTATAAATATTTCAACAAAGAGGATAAAAGGAGATTGTTAATATTTTAGTTATCATGCGTAACGCTTTTAAAACACCTTCAGAAAAAAGAAAAAAATTGAATGCAAAGTTTTTCTGGAGATGCAGCTTGATTTTTAAAGAGTAATGAAGATGGTATGAACTTAAACACCGGTACATGGATACTCAGTTTTTACTTAACGCTTACAGAAATAATTTCTGCTTATCACTGGAAATTACCTTCAAAATTTCTGAGAACAGAAGTATATGAATGGGCCTCACAAGCGTACTCAAAGAGTGGGAAACAGACCTTGTTCCAAAAAGTTTATTTTTCCCATTTACTTAATGAAGTACAAGGGCTGAAACATTAGATTCATTCCACTTTTTTTAACATAAAATAGTGAGTTTGACCTACACTAGTTGCCTTGGAAGATCACAGAGGTAGCTGGAGAGCACCCAAGTCCCCAGCAAATTACAGTGCCACTCTCATAGACATGCAGGGTCTCTTACAGAAAAGAGCGAAAGACTCCAAGGTCAGGCTGCATGCTGTGCGTACCGTGGGTTTTCAAATATCCAGCTATATAGGCCAAATTCCCAGTTGGATTGCCCAATGACATGTTGGTTCATAGCAATGGGAAAGTCATTATTTAAAGCCTGTTCTTCCAAACGCAATGTAAATGTTGTTACCTGCTGCTCTTACTGATAGTAACATCAAGAAAAGACACAATAATATCATGAGGAAGACATGCCCCCATTCATAATGTTTAAGATCAAATTCTACACTTAGGTAGCTTGACTAAATTCAATGGACGTGTAAGCAGTAAAAGCTTCATTTCATATTTTTGCTCTAATCATCTCGGGTTTGAGTCTACAGTTAAAAATAGTATGCCAAGGATCAATTTAAAGTACTGTTACTGTTAATACAAGTTCGATACGAAGCAGTATGGAAAGCACTCTCAAATCATCAAGCACAATTTCTTTCACATCACTGTGATGTGAATTCTATAGCTGTAGCTCTAATTCTATATACGCTTTGAAATCACACACTTGACCTTGAAAATTTACCTCAATTTTTCCCAGTGAGAAGAAACTAATAATTCGTTGAGAAATAAGGTATTAATGTTATTGGATTTGTTATAATTACTTAAAAAGCAATTTGTTGCAATTTCGTTTGCTTATGATCATAGAGTTTAGAAAAAGAGAAATAGAAAGGGCTGTGAGAAGTAATAATATGCTGAAATTAAAATATAATGCATCACAAATAATAGCAACTATCTGGCATCCTACCTCTGAAATGCACTTTAAACTTAGGGGTAAGACAGCCTCTTCTTGCTCCTTCTTCCCCTCTTGTCTTCTCCGCTTTTCAAAACACCAGACCTGGGAATAATCTTTAGTGGCTGAAAGCTCTGAAGGAAAAATACCAGTCATAAAAACATCCCTATAGCTGATGCACATCTAATAGAAACTGAATCAGTTGCTTTGTATGGGAGATAAAGTAAAAACCCAGTCAAAATTACTGGCTTCATCCTGATACTCCGTTTCCAACAGAAATTCACTTTTTGTGAACTGTGGGAGTTTGAAATGAATCTCTGAGAGCTAAAAAGACCTATTGCCGTCATCTCAGAGTGAAGAGAAAGAGTGAAAGGTACTTTCAAAATAATGGTTACAGTGTCAGGACTACTCTGGGTAAGGACAATATTTTCCCTCTGTGATCTTTAGGAAAAAAAAGAGTAGACGAAATAGTACCACATATTTTCACAGCCGGAACATCTGTGACTAAGAGATTGGCACAAACTTGTATTCTTAGATGACCGTATGAATCTACATATTCTTAGATGACCTGTGAATCTAATTGATGGACATAGCTGTAAAGACATAGTTTTACTGATTTTTCACTGGGACCAGACCTCCTGAGGCTTGAAGAACTAAATTTCGTTAAAAGAGCATGAGATTTCTCAAGCAGTCACAGAGAATATTCTTGCATTTTAGCATCTATACATATTTTTTCATGTGACATATTTTTTCATGTGAGCCTAAAGGCAGCCTGAACAAGTTTATGTAAGAGGAATCTTTTAAAGATTACTAAATACACAGAAATTCATAACATCCCTGCTCCAAGAATTAGCTGGAGTCTGAAAAAGTGTTAAGAAATATCCAATATGCTCATCCTGCCCCTGTGTAGAAATCTGCTTGTGAGCACTTGTAGAAATGGGCTCATTAAACCCGGTACAGATCTCTTAAGTTCTTGTTTCCAAGAAGACACAGTCTATGTAATTGCAAGTCCTTGTAGATATATGCTAAAGCAGCGTGTCAAGAGCACAAAAAATGCCATTTTATACAAATACATCTTTTTATGAAACACAGTGAAAACATAGAATTATTGGAGGGAAGCACAAATCATATTATCCAAAGTAAGCAGCACGAACACAAATTTGTGGATATCAAAACCCCTCAATTTTTAAAAACCTATTCTCTCCTCCCCACATTCAAGCTCTCTCTATACTCAAGATTATTCCACTATAACTTTGTAAAGTTCTTATGCCATCCTTATTCCTGCCAGCATTTTCATGCCCTATAAAATACGTTTTAAAAAAAATATTTTCTAGTAGAAAACTTCAAACAAAATCAAGTCCAAAAGATTTCACAGACATACTTTCTAAAAAATAATTGGCTTGCTGAGTCTGTAATGCGTAATTACAAACCTCTTTCAGAAGTGATCAAGATACCGGTATTCATAAATTTTAAAAGTTAAAGAAGTTTCTTATATTCTGGTAGAAGCTTAAGGTTTTTTTTAAAATCCATTAGGGTCTGTAAGATGGGTAGATGAATTGTTTCTCTGGCTTTTTTTTCTTGCTTTGGGGAGCAACGCCTTTTAATCATAGTTCCATGAGAGATTCCAGGAATGCACTCGTACACGTACTGAAACACTGAGATAGAGATACCGAGGGAGCTGCCTTCTCTGTGTCTTGGATTTCTACTTTTGATTCACACGTTCAAAAATGCGTTTGAAGAAAAGAGTTTATGTAGAATATTTTTCAGCACTTCTGCCATCGTGTGGCCAGAATTTGGTACTGCAGCAGGGGAGGCGCAGTGTGGCTGTGTGCGGTGCTTGTTGCTGCCATCCTGTGGCCAAAGCTCAGTACTGCAGCTCGTGTTTGTTGGCGCTCCTATACTCCACGCTGCTGTTGGCCGGTAGCGGCAACGCGATCGTGCGGTGCCTGCGGGCCGGTGCAGCTGCCTCTCAGGTACAGAATAAGTCAGTGTGTGCTGCCATCCTGTGGCCAGAATTCCGTACTGCAGCTGGAGGGGCGCGGTGTTGCGCCTCTTTCTGCTGCCATCCTGTGGCCAGAATTCGGTACTGCAGACCGGGCTCCCCGCAAACGTGGCGGTTTTGGTCCCTCCGGCGCCCTGTTGTCGCCCCGCGAATGCGCAGTGCCCGGAAACAACATGGCGGTAAGGGCGCGGCGGCAGAGGCAGGTGAGGGTTGAGCATTACAAATCAATTGATACTATTCTAAAAATGGGTCACACCTAAGAAACGGAGTGCTCTCATGCTAAGGTTGTCCCAGATGTGGACATTTTGTTGTTATTACAATTCCTCAGTTTTCCTTCTCCTGTAGCTACTTAACTGGGACTTAAGATAAACATAGAACACCTAGGGCCACTATATGTAGTTAGAGATTGTGTCATATGTGTCGCTATGTATAGATAGTGGCAGAGAAAGATTCACAGAGCATTTCAAGAAGTGTTTCAAGTGTGGCCTTGTATATATCTGCAAATTCAGGTTTCATTCTTCTGTTTCTGGAGGGGTTATACTGTCAGAATAAAGTATAATATAAAGTAACCTTTATATCATCGTGCACTAGCTCAGAGCTTTTCTTCCACTTACAGGAACAGTGTTTACTGCCATGTTGCGTGAAAGGGTAAAATAATTTGGCAGAAAATAACCCCCCTTGCTTTCCAGCTGTTCCTCAGATATTAGAGGGGCTGGGTGCGGCTAGGCTTAGATTCTGAGTGATGCCCAATTTGCCACTATCAGTCCGGTCGCATTCAATATATTGAATAATCACGATTCCGGATGCACTAATAGTGCACTGCACCTTCAGTCTAATCGTGCTCACGAACTAGCACGGCCACACTGAGGGAGCTGGTCGCGGTCAATGAGAGATTTACGATTAGCTACGTAAACAGTGCAGTTTATTAAAGCAACAGATACAGGTTCTTATGGATTGCCGGTGATAAATACACTGTCTGCAAAAGCACGTGCAAATAATAAGGTGTACAACTGCGCGACAAAGTTATGAATAATACAGCCTGGCTTTAAAGTATAAAAGTAAAAAGTAACTCTATATAGAGATTCCTAATTTTCCCGGGGAAGCACTGGATACAGTGCAAGTCTTACCCAAAGGCATCCCTATGGGGGGGAAGAAAGGTCCAGCCCGTCGACCGGTCCCAGGAGTCGAGAGTAGTCAGCTGATGGGGTCTTCCTCGGCTCGTCCACGATGATGTCTTCCCTAAAGCCCCCCACTTTTTGGGTCATTTTTATACTATTTTTCACTTTCAAGGTGGAGCTTGAGTGACTCTAGTCATACATACCTTTATTGTTATTGGTGTAAATTTTCCTCGCTTCGCTTTTAAAGGTATGTGCCACAAAAAATTCAAAGAGCATGCTCAAAGAGGGGTGGTCTCACTTTGGAGGTGGGTAGCATTGGAGGTGGAGGTGTGTTTTCGTATTAAAATGCATTATAATGAAGCAAAGTTCACACAAAGGACAGCATTTTGTCAAAAATGACAGACCGCTGGCTCAGGGCAGCAGGTATGCAGCTTATCAGTTTTAAGTACCACCTAGTTCCCATCTCTGCTGGTGTTGGGACAGAGTTTGGCCGCAGAATCTCCACTCTGCTCCATCCTCCGTCAAGCAATGTTGCCACGGGAACCGCTGTGGAGTGAATTCCTGGCATACCACATGCAGCTGCATCTTACCCTGAAAGTCCGTTTTTCCTTTATGTGTGAGCAATGCTACATTTTTAAATATAAGTTTAATTTCTAAATCATATTCAGTAATTATCCCACATGCCATCTTCAGGAGAGCCTATTTGTCTTAACCAGTGACATATTGTCCTTTACAGTATGGATAGAGTCATTACTGAGATGGAGGCAATCAAGTATCCTCTACCAAAGGTACAGTATAACCAAAGGTAACGATGCCTTTTTTCTCCTTGATTACTAGACCTGGGTGAAGCATTTCTGATCTAAAAACTAGCTCAAACTTCATGGAATGCCACCTAAGACTTGAAGAACTCAAAAACATTGGTTTAATTTTTCATTTTTACAGTCAATTATACAGGAACTACTATTTCTGGTAAATATTAGCCAGGAAGGCTGTCTCCTGATGAGTGAGATGACAGAAGGATGTGATAGTTGATCTATTATTACCACTCTAACACAGGTAAGCAGCCCCCTTCGCCTAGTGCTTCCATACACCACTCAACACTGGGCTTAGGTAAGCCCTTCCTAGCCTCTCCTCAGACTTACCCAAAAGCAAAAAGATTACACAGGAATTAACATGCGGAAGGTCACAACAACAGTCACCTTCCATTAAACTTCTAGCAGGGTTTACAGACCACTTACCAGTCCCACAGAACACTGCATATATCCCCAACTTTCCACTCAGTATATAAGCTGATCACTAATGTTATCCGTTAAGCCAGAGCATTTTCAGCTGGCTGAACCAATTTAGTTAGGTTTCATCTTATAAAACTCTCCACTGGAGAGTGGTGTGGCCTGAGGAAAGATGTGGTGGGATGGCTTGAACAGGTTGCCATTTCTGTTTAGGCTGTGTTAGAGGGGGGGCCTCTTGAGAGGAGAAGCAACAGCATTCATTGAGCTGTCAGGCTTTTTCTGACCTCAGTCTTGAGGCAGTCTCTCACAGAGATAAAGGCTTAAAATGTGTCGTGGTTTAAGCCCAGCTGGTAACTCAGAACCACACAGCTGCTCGCTCACTCCCCCCCATTTCTTCCTCCCCCCACTCCACTACTACTACCACTAATAATAATAATGATAAGGGAAATAACAAGGGGAAGAGAATACAACTGCTCACCACCCGCCAGTTTATATAGTGGGCATGACGTGCTGTGGTATGGAATACCCCTTTGGCTAGTTTGGGTGAGGTGTCCTGTCTCTGCTTCCTCCCGGCTTCCCCTCCTCCCTGGCAGAGCATGAGACTGAGAAGGTCCTTGATCAGAGTAAACATTACTTAGCAACAACTAAAACCATCGGTGTTATCAGCACAGTTCCCAGGCTGAAAGTCAAAACCACAGCACTGCACCAGCTACTAAGAAGGAGAAAAAATGACTGCTACAGCTGAACCCAGAACAAAATGTTTTAGCGCAAATGTTGTGAAAACAGAGGAAATGAAGACTAAATGAGTGCCCTTGCTGGAGAGGTGTGTGTGGTTTATTCAAATGCAAAAGAAATGCTTGGGTGATTGGGAGTTACAACTCTACAGCTGGTTTCTGACAGAGAAGGAAGGATCCGAAAACTGCTGCTTGTTCTGATTTGGATGCAAACTCCTGTTCTTGGGCTATGCTTTCGTAAGTTCATACCCACATCACTTTCTCACTTAACCAAAATACATAGCTAGACTTTTATTTCTGATGAAAGATGAGTACAATGTATTGAGCTTGGCTTATTCTTTTAATTGTGGAAGATGCATGCACAACGCATTGAAGCAGAATAGTTAGTAAAGCACAGGCTCTTGGATGACCCATAACTACCTTAATTATTGTCATTCATTGAATTATTCATAAAGTGATTAATGCTAATAAGAACTAAAGCAATGATCTTAATTCTTAAGGTACAGCAAAGAAAGTGGGAAAAAATCAAGAAGCTCAAATTATGTTAAGCATAATATTTCTACTTTGAGTAGTATTTTTTTAAATGAAATATTAGTATTTTTTTAAATGAAATATTTTAGATAGTACTGTTTTGTATCTCCTCATAATTATAGCCTCAGCTAGCTCTAAATTTAATGCTGGATGTAAACTAGAACCAAGTTGCATAAATTCCTAGGAACTAGAATAAAATACTGTCCTTAGGCTTAGATGGATAAATCTTAACTAAATGTTTTATAAAGGAGTACAATCTCAAAGATTGATTAGCCTGCTCAACACTGAAAGTTCTGGATATGATTGGTTCCTACAATATACTTTAGATCAATTTATACTTCCCCCCTCCCCCCTCCCCCCCCGAATATTTAGCAATTTCTTTTTTTTTAATAGCGTTTTTCAGACATTCAGGTCACAATCTACCAGATATGGGCAAGAAGCTCCTTCTGCTCTTCATGTTTAAGTGAAGAACCAGCCAGGCATGTAGGCATCTGCAGCCTCTGCTAAAAAGCAACTTACACCAGGCTTTTATAATCTATATCAAATCGAGTATTTATGATGATCTTTATTTGCACTGATTCTTTCAGATCACAATGAGAGGAGGCAATAAAATGAGAACAGTTTTCCTTTAAGTTGGGTGTCCTGGGTTCAGCTGTAACAGTTATTTTTCTCCTTCCAAGTAGCTGGCGCAGTGCTGCGTTTTCGACTTTAGTCTGAGAACAGTGCTGATAGCACACCGATGTTTTTAGTTGTTGCTAAGTGATGCTTACTCAGACCAAGGACTTTTCAGTCTCATGTTCTGCCAGTGAGGAGGGGCACAAGAAGCCGGGAGGAAGCAGAGACAGGACACCTGACACAGAGCAGCCAAAGGGGTATTCCATACCACAGCACGTCATGCCCAGTATATAAACTGGGGGGAGTTACCCAGAAGGCCAGATCGCTGCTCGGGTCGGGCTGGGTATCGGTCAGCAGGTGCTGAGTGTCCTGGGTTCAGCTGTAGCAGTCATTTTTTCTCCTTCTTAGTATCTGGTGCGGTGCTGTGTTTTTGACTTTCAGCCTGAGAACAACGCTGATAACATCGATGTTTCTAGTTGTTGCTAAGTAATGTCTACTCCGATCAAGGACTTCCTCAATGTCATACTCTGCCAGGGAGGAGGGGAAGCCAGGAGGAAGCAGAGACAGGACACCTGACCCAAACTGGCCAAAGGGGTATTCCATACCACAGCACGTCCTGCCCGGTATATAAACCGGGGGGAGTTACCCGGAAGGCCCAGATCACTGCTCGGGTCGGGCTGGGTATCGGTCGGCGGGTAGTGAGCAATTGTATCCTCTCCCCTTGTTATTTCCCTTATCATTATTATTATTGGTGGTAGCAGTAGCGGTTTTGTGTTATACCTTAGTTACTGGACTGTTCTTATCTCAACCCGTGGGAGTTAGGTTCTTCTCATTCTCCTCCCCATCCCTCCGGGAGCGGGAGGGGTGGGGGAAGAAGAGGGAGAGTGAGTGAGCGGCTGCGTGGTTCTGAGTTACTGGCTGGGCTTAAACCACGGCATTGGTAGATATGATGAAATATGGGGAGGCCTGGCAGATTGACTATATCACACTCCCACCAACCCGCCAAGGCAAGCGCCATGTGCTTACCATGGTGGAAGCAACCACCGGATGGCTGGAAACATACGCTGTGTCCCACGCCACTGCCCGGAACACTATCCTGGGCCTTGAGAAACAAGTCTTGTGGCGACACGGCACCCCAGAGAGAATTGAGTCAGACAATGGGACTCATTTCCGGAACAACCTCATAGACACTTGGGCCAAAGAGCATGGCATTGAGTGGGTATATCACATCCCCTACCATGCACCAGCCTCTGGGAAAATCGAACGGTACAATGGGCTGTTAAAAACTACACTGAGAGCAATGGGTCTTTCAAACTTTGGGATACATATTTACCAAAAGCCACCTGGTTGGTCAACAGTAGGGGATCTGCCAATAGGGCTGGCCCAGCCCAATCAGAACTTTTACGTGCTGTAGAGGGGGATAAAGTTCCTGTGATGCACAGAAAGAATTTGTTGGGAAAGACAATCTGGATTATTCCTGCTTCAGGTAAAGGCAAACCCACTCATGGGGTTGCTTTTGCTCAGGGACCTGGATATACTTAGTGGGTAATGCGGGAAAATGGGGAAGTCCCATGTGTACCTCAAGGGGATTTAATTTTGGGAGAAATCAGCCAATGAACTCAATTGTATGCTGTTGCCTGCTCTATAACACTTTTATAGCCCACCAGCTAGATGTCTTCAGGTCACCATCAACTGACCCTGACTTCCTTCCAGTCATCACCCCAACAAAGAATGAACTTTGACGAAACCAGACGAGCTCAGCAGTGACCAGATGAGTTCAGCGGTGTCATCAGCTGGTAACAACCCAATACTACACACTGTCCCTCCTGCCCTGAAAGACTGTTACAAGAAATGGATCCTGACATCATGGACTGGATGAATTCAGCAACTTTATGGTCCATGGACTAAGGAATGACATCTCTCTCTTTGTGTGGGGGTGTGGGTGTATATATATATATGAGACAAAAGCGATGGTACATTGAAGAAAGAATGTGGGATCAGAGCATGACATGAATGGTATGGAATAAGGGGTGGATACTGGTCCTGGGTTCAGATGTAGCAGTCATTTTTTCTCCTTCTTAGTAGCTGGTGCAGTGCTGTGGTTTTGACTTTCAGCCCGGGAACCGTGCTGATAACACCGATGGTTTTAGTTGTTGCTAAGTAATGTTCATTCTGATCAAGGACCTTCTCAGTCTCATGCTCTGCCAGGGAGGAGGGGTAGTCGGGAGGAAGCAGAGACAGGACACCTCACCCAAACTATCTAAAGGGATATTCCATACCATGGCACGTCATGCCCAGTATATAAACTGGGGGAGTTACCCGGAAGGCCAGATCGCTGCTCAGGTTGGGCTGGGTACTGGTCAGCGGGTGGTGAGCAATTGTATTCTCTCCCCTTGTTATTTCCCTTATCATCATTATTATTGGTAGTAGCAGTAGTAGTTTTGTGTTACACCTTAGTTACTGGACTGTTCTTATCTCAACCCGTGGGAGTTAGGTTCTTCCGATTCTCCTCCCCATCGCTCCGGGAGCGGGAGGGGTGGGGGAAGAAGAGGGAGAGTGAGTGAGCGGCTGTATGGTTCTGAGTTACTGGCTGGGCTTAAACCACGGCATTGGTAGATATGATGAATTTTGCCACAGATGCAGTGCAGCTTATAGGAGAGGAAAACATTTTGGCCTGGCTTTTTGTGCAGTGGAATCACACTGGCATTAGTAGAAGCTTGACTAACTTAAGGCAGCAAGTTGTCCCAATAGCCGAAGCAAAATATTCTTATTTGTAGACTGAATTCCTCCTGTGTTAGGTTCCAAATATTGTGTGCTGCTACGTATGATTTCTTGATCCATCAGAAAATTAGCTATTATCAATCTTTCTTACCCAAGGTAATAAAGTGTACATGTTAATCAGCCTCTTAGACTTTCCACTGACTTGTGCTTCTTTGTGATTCTAATCTTAAAAACAAAATTGCAGACTATGTAGGAGCAAAATATTCCATCCTTCTTGAGCACCCTGGTAGTGACGTGTAACAAATGGCTGGTATAGTTACGCAGCTAAGCACTCCGAAAATTAAGATACTTTACTGAACTAGCTGGATCTTTCATGTTGCAGATTTGTGGGTGCTTTAAGCACAGCTTAAGAACTGCTTGCTTACAGAACAGCCTGTTTCCTTACCTCTAGTCCATGTGATCATTTTAAAAATATGCCTTATTACTCAAATATTTTTGGATGCAGACTACCAGAAACTACTAAATCTGGTGAGGAACAGAAGAATCTTTACTTATTGAACAAAGTATGAAACTTTATCACAGTGAGACTTAAGCACCTTATTTGAAATAAGGAAATTTGTGATATAGTGGTGAAACAGATGGAACTTAAAATCTGTTATCAGCAACTAATATTTTTGGAACAGGCGGCCCAGAGAACTTATGGCTGCCCCATCCCTGGAATTGTTCAAGGCAGGGTTGGAACTAGATGATCTTTAAAGTCTCTTCCAACCCAAGCCATTCTATGATACTGGAGCATTTTTCAGAAATCAAAACTTGACAAATCTGGATAACATATCCCCTTATGCATTCCACTTTTGATAAAGCATTTTTTTCCTAGTCATTCTAGTGGAAACAGATACCTCTCACAAACAGTGAACATAGTACCAAAGTTTTGCATTTCTTCCTGTTGCACAAACTCCTCCACATGTGGGAAAGAGTGAGTCATGAAAGCCCATCTCATGAAACCATAATAAAAATCACGTTTGTAGCATGGTCAGAGAACACGCATTCAAGCCATACTATGAGAAACTAGCAGTGTACATCAGGGCTAAGAAACTCCATGGAATTTATGTTCCAGACCATGATCCTGCTTAGGCATCTGGAGGTGATTTGGGTTTTTTCACCCTTTCTACAGAAAGATTTGTGCCATTCTTGGTAGAACCCAAACCCAACCTTGGCTCACTGAAAGAAAACGAAGAGGGTAAATGGAAACTATCTTCCCTCGCGCAGACTACCTTTGTTTCACACACTCAAACCTGACCCACTTCTCATAAAGCGTATAAAGTACAGCATACCTTCTGCACACAGAAAGACTGCTTATTTACAAGGAATGGGGTAGTAGCAGAGTTCCCCAGAGTAGTGGGAAGCTAATATTCAAACATCTGAGCTCTTTGCAGTAGCAAATGCTCTTCCCATAATCATAGCCAGAGTGTGTTAATGCACCCAAGATAAGATCAGAGTTCACTGTAATTGTTTTTCTGGAGTCAGTCTTTACAGAGAGATTTGTCAAGTGGAACTTGGTGGGGAAAAAGAGTACCATGTAAGCAGCTGACCTAAGTTGTATTTATTGTTGTATTTATTGTTGAAGTAGCCTGGGAGAATCTGGGTTTTTTTCCTGACATTTGATTGTCTGGTTTGTAGGTTCTCTAGGATGATATTACTCCTGGGGAGATTCTGACTGGACACAAGAGGAAAATAGTTCACAATGAGAACAATCAGCCATTGGAATAATCTCCCCAGGGAAGTGGTGGACTCCCCAGTGTTAGACTCTTCTAGGATTCGGCTGGACAGGGTGCTGGGACATCTAGTCTAGGTCATGCTTTGCCTAGAAAGGTTGGACTAGATGATTCTTGAGGTCCCTTCCAACTTTGTATTCTATGATTTTAAGAGTCTGATCCTATTGGTATTGATAACCATCAGAGTGTGCTGCATCCTCATACAGCAGTTGCTTTCCCTCTGACAAAGAAATCGCAGCAAAAACTACAGCTACATACACGCATGAGTACCCTATCACCTTACATGTGCTCACTCCCTCCATAAAACATGGATCCCATGTGGACCAGTAGATTCAGCACTCTTCAGGCACTCTCTGAAGATAAACAGGGTTGTGTGGGTGCTGATTGCAGACACGTAAGCACTAAAGGCTTCATTCCATATTTTTCTGCTGTAATCATCTTGGGTTTGAGCCTATAGTTAAAGACAGTATGTCAAGGGTCAATTTAAAGTAATGTTCCTGTTAATACAAGTTTGATATGAAGCAGTAAGGAAAGCACTCTCAAAGTATCAAGCGCAATTTCTGCCACAGCACTAGCTGTAGCTAAAATTCTATATACCCATTGAAATCACTCGCTTGACCTTGAAAATTTACACTCAAGTGTTCCTAGTGAGAAGAAACTACTGATTACACCTGCTACTTGATTTTATCAAAATGTTACCTCGGAAGTGAGATTTTAAATCTACTACACTAAGGATCCTTTGGCCTATGACCGGTGTTATGCACATGGAATCTGTAACAAATATACCAACCTATTCCTCAGAAATACTTATGGAAAAAATACTGGCCCTTGCAATCAGATCTAAATAACTCTAGAAAATGTTTTAAAATATTAACTGGCTTTGAAATCATAAAAGAAAATAGTACCTTACCCCAGATTCAGATGGTAAAAAAAAAAACAGAAAAGTAAACTATAGTGGTATACATCTGGGATACAGCAACTCTGGTAGGACCAAGAACAGACATATGAAGTTTGCAAAAGCAACTGCTATTCACTTAACAGCGCCTGGTGCAGTCATGCCGATAATGTGCTTTACGTGCTTGTGTGTTGAATATGCTAAATAAAGCAATACAGAAGGAGCACAACAGCAAGAGGCAGGAGGAAGAAAAATTTAAAAATAAAAAAAAGAAAAAAGAAAATTCTTTTCCCACTGGGGTTTAATTTCATAATAGCCTTCCTGCCTTTAAACTGCAGTGGAGCACGAGGAACTCAGTCAAGGGAAGCTGCCCCTGGAGAGGGTCCTATCTCTGCCTTGGGTACCAACACTGAGCTCCTTGCAGCTGAGGCACCACTGCTGTCAGCTTGGATGTGCACCAGGCACCTACCATGGTGTGGATGCAAGCCATAGGTTGGGTGCATCCTTATACAGGCGATCCTAATGTCCCTGTGAATGGTCCTCCCTTCTAGTCACCAGGCTGTGGCACTAGAATGCCTTGCATTTTTACACCCAAATATGTCGCACCAAGTACTTCCACTACATCTAATTAAGTATATCTCAATTTCTGGAAGATACAGGCATAATCAGGCATTTCATTTCATTTATAGCTGTAACCGTTTCTCAAGAAAAAAATTACTAAAATGAGAGCCACATAAAACTGTTTAAAAGAGATTAAGAAAGAATGGCTGGAAAGGCAGCAAAAAGACCTAAAAAGATCCATTACAGTTCAGGAATCTTTGCTAACTTACATTTAAATTCTTTATATTGAGGTGTTATATTTCCGATACAAATATTTGTCTTTCCGATACAAATATCTGGATACTTGATCAGTGTCTGTTTGGAATAAAAGGAATGAAGGGCTGGGAGAGGGAGGAGGAATATGACATGATTATCAACTGGGAACCCTAAGCAGCATATTTCATGATTATACATGGGAAACTGCATTACATGTACTGAAATGATCATCATTGCTTATAAAAAAGCAGATTGTAAAAATTCCACTGGGGTTTATTTTCTGTGTTAACTATATGCTGTTGTAAAATCCACTGCATCATATTTCTAAGATGCTAAAGGACATCAGTAATAAAAAACGACCCCTACTTACAGCAATTTTACCCTAGCAATTTCACCCTTTCAACACGGAAGCTAGCCGGTTTAGTTCAATAAAATGTGGCAAATGAAAACCATGGAAAACACAAATAAAAATTACGTTTCAATGAGCAGAAATTAAAAGTAAAGAAGCTCAATAAACAAGTCAAAAGTATCTGGTCAGTTTTCAAGAATTTTAGCAGATAAACACTTTGAAAGTTCTGTGTGCATCCAAGCACCCCTTCCAACCCAACAATAAAGTATTTTTACTGAAAGACCAAAAAACTGTATTTGCATTCAGATTTTTATGCATTTGCATTGTACTTTTGATACAGTTGATTCCCTTAAGATTTATGTTGATAGCTTTCATGGCAAGAAGAGAAAAGGAAAAAAGGGGCTATTTAAATGCAAAAGCTGTCAATGATTCTATTTCAAATTTTTAGGAAAATCAGATAATATGAGGATGTAAATAAAATGTTTAGTAGAGCTTCATTACAACTTAGGTGGAACTGATATGAAAGAATTTAGATTGAATCTAGATTAATTAGCCAATTAGGATTGCCTACAAAAATTACCATACATATCAGATTGAAATGTAATGTGATTTTCATTTCTGACATGTTCAGTTTCCCAAATTTTAGATTACTATTTGAACTTTCTACTACAATCTTACTGCATGTTAATGCCTTAAAGCACTCTACTGCTCTTGATCATAATAATTCACCTGAAGCTCAGCCTTTCAAAATTAGCTGGCTTATGAGACAGGGGGACAACTTTTGGTAAGAAATCTATGAAGTTCAATATGGAAATGCAGAGTATATTCCAAATTAATATTTTCTTTCTCTTGTGAGTTAATATTGTGTATGATTTATTTTAAAGTTATAAAAGGCAGAATTTAATCTCCATCTTTAAACTAATTTTCTAGTGAATAACAACATCTGAAGCTGGCAGTTCAGTGAACTGTCTTTTTTAGCTCACTCCAATTGGCAAGGCTAATTACAGTCTCTCCTGCAAGTAAACCATTTGTCTGGCAAGATACTCAGAGATGCTTAGATGGGGAAATAATTATTAAAAAATATTTTGAAAATAAAACTGTTCCTTGTTTCTTCCTCTCTGCTGAGCACAGGAAGTTATATTACTTGCTTTTACTATTACACAGTAATATAAAAACAAATTAGCGCAATGAGATAGTACTGGCAAAACCAGGAGTACTCTCAGCAGCTAGGGACATACCATGTATTGACATTACAGATGGTTGCAAGTAGTAGTTTAAACAAAAAAATCCTTTATATCAGGTATCAGTAACCTGAAATCGATTTTGAGAACACATGGAAATCTGTTGAAGACAACTTTGGAGGGGTGACAGCTCAGGCCAAGTTTTATCTTACTCATCTATACTGCAAGGAAGGATTTACTGCTAACCATCATAAATCATCTATAGATAGCTTATATAGCTAGATTAGAAGCCACTCATGGATCTCTGTTTGCAAGCTTCACCTAACCATTAAGAAGATTAATAAATTTTACACTGTCCTTACTGAAAGCACACCGTGCTTAACTTCCAACTGTTATACATAATATAAAATGTATTTAGTTGTTTTACATGTGTCATATGCCAGAAGAATAATAGCATGCAGAAGGAAGGCAAAACCAGTCTGGCATATGTGTTCTACGTCTCCCTGAAGTACAAGGCACTGTCTGAGGCAACAATCATCAACAAAGCTGTGTGTGAACATCAAAATCAAGAAAATCATGAACAAAAAAATTAATGGTCACAGCAGTCTTTCACAGACTAAGCAAATTGACTAAACTAACCTGACTTATAGTACCTTCTCACTTGCTCTGACCCAGTACTTAGACCACAAATTCACAGTTCTTTTTAGAAGATGGTGATGGGGATTTAAAATATTCTATAGGAAATAACTTTTTCACATCCTTCAGTTTTTAAAATACCATATCTGTGATAACTTTTGGTACACAAACATTAGTTTTACCACCAAGGCAAGTATGTAACTATTATTTACTGTCAAGCTTAAATATTTGCACATTTCTGTAAGCATATTATAAATTAACTAGATGACTAGGTTTCCTTCTTACAGCAATTTGTAGAATATGCTGCAAATGCATTTTGTGCTAGGCTATGTTTGTTATTACAGTCTTTCATTCCTCCAGGCCACAGATGGCTATACAGCCTGAAAAGCAGAAAGCGAATTGCTTATATGTATAAACATTTGGTCACTCTTTCAAAAATATCTGGGGGTTTCATTTGTTTGATTTTCTGTGAGTTTGGTTTCTTTAAAAGTAACTTACATATACGAAAAGAGGTAAGTCTGAAAATGCAAACTGGGAGTAATAAAAATATTATGAGAAAAAAACATATGACACCAAGAATCTATTTTACAGGAATTGCAAAGATTAGAGATGGAAATCTGAACTCATTTTCCTCAATCCAATGACATTTTCAATTTAAAAACAAAAATAACGTTGAAACTACAGCTTTTTTTTTTTTTCCTGTTCAGTAATTATTTGCTTGTAAACTTGTTTTGCTGTTCCGAGAGACTATGTGCTAATGAAATTTCTACAGATGTCTGCTGTCTTAATTCCCCACTGCACCACTGTTACTGCCATAAATCCAACTAAACTATCAATCAATAATCAAATCCAACTATCAATCAATATGCTCAAGCATTGTATTCTAGACAGCAGGGCAGGATTAGCTGGCTCCTTTTCAGATCCAATTGTGCAGTGCTAAGAAGAACCCCAGCAAAACCAAAGTACAACTTGAAATGACATTTGAAGGACCAGTCCCATTGTGAGGCTTAATTGGCTTAATCATGAATTTTCCTGACACAACTTTCCAGTCTTTTTCGGTCATGCAGGAGAGGGAAGAAACACTTGCGTATGTGGGCATGAGTAAAAGGAAAAGGAAAGTCTATAGGTGAATTATGGGTTTGTATTATTCATTGCAAATGGAATTTTATGGAATATATTTTACATAATTTTTTTTAATAGGACCTTTTAACCATCAACTTAAAATCAGTGCTGGTTGATGCTTAGTTTGTGCTTTTACTTTCTAGTTAACACCCTTTAAATTAGTGGGCTTCGAGTATGAATAACTCTGTCAGTATGCTGTTAAAAAAAGATTAAGAAAAAAGTATTTTTGAAATTTTAACAGATAGACTGATCAAAAAAAGGCAGGGGTGGGAGTAGACTTTGAGAGAAGTTATGGTATGGACTTCTGTTTTCCTGACTGTTGTTACCCTTGAGGAGAAAGGATTTCAATATTCAGGGGATGACCTGTCACAGCAGGAAACCAGCTTTAAGGGAGGGCCATTACACATGTTTTGTTGTTTTCTAACATCCTTGCACTGAATGATTTCCCCTTTCTTTCCTCCCAGTTCTATCTGATTCCACGGTGAATCTGCAAAGACAAAAGCTATAATTGGGGCCATAAGGTCTGGAACGGATGGAGAGAGAAACAGGATGGAAATGGTGGGAAATTCTATCATATCAGGCATGTCTATAAGTTTCCCTCATGAACAATGAACACAGAGGTGAAAGAATTTGAAAGACTGAAAGAGGACAGGCTTACCAAGCTTGTACACAAAATTTTCGGCTAAAGAAAAGACTGAAATTAGACTTTTAAGTCTTAATACATGTGTAATGTCTGTAGAGTATAATGCTTTGGGATGGTCACTCTGTGTATTCGCAATAAGCTCCAGACATGGATGGGAGCTTTGGCTATACCACAGCGTAAACTAGTAAATGGAAGAGCAACCAACAGCATTTTCCTTTAATTTTCCTGGAAAACGCTGAACTAAATTACTTTCCATTGCTTGGAAATTATTAACCAGTACTCAATCAAAACAAAAAACTCAGCTCCTTCCAACCTTCCCTCTGAGAAAACCAACCAACCAAAAAAACCCCAAACCAAAAATAAAAAAAAAATCCACACACCCCACACAAAAGTGCATCTCTAATAAATGTTAATTTTTAGAGAGTTTAATATATTTGTAATTATTTTCCTCTGGAAAAAAAAACACAAGAAATTTTTTTTTTAACAATGTATAAGCAACCCCCCATTTCATCTTTTAAATAGACCTGATATACTACATAATAACATTAATGGACTTGATAACACTCATCACTGAAGGACCTAAGCTTACTCGAAAGCTTATCCTAGAAACAAAATGGTAGGTAGGTTGTATAAATTATACGACAAATACAGTAATGCTGAAAACTATAGCACTGTCTAGTAACATGTATAGGAACCTTTGAAAATAACTTTTAAAGCAGGAAAATAAAACCAAGTATGAGTATAGCTCATACAAATAAAGCAGCTCATCAAAATATGCATCTCATTCACCAGATTTGGAGTAGCTTGGTATGCAGTGTAAAGGGGTACAGGATTCTCCAGAGTAAATAAAAAATTTGATTGCAATAAGTGATATAAAATGTTAAGTGAGAGTCAGACCCAGTAATTTTTGTGTATTTCTTGAACTTGACTTCCTAGTTGTTCTATTCACACACATTTACTATCTCAGAATTAATCTTAATTCAATACTACTTCAGCTATCCTATTAGCACAGAATTTAAAGTTGAGTTCCTGCCTGCACAGGCCAATGATTGTTGTGAAGATCTTCATGACGGCTGTTCAGAAGCTGCTTTTCTCAGCAGGGAGAGACACTGTGATTTTTGGGCTGTCAGATGTGCTTTGCAGAAGTGTCATCTTTTATATTAAGATATCACCATTAATAACTCTTGAGTTCCAGTCAGAAATGAATGTTGAAAAGGGAAGCAGAGGTTTGCTATTTATCCAGCAGTAGCAGATCTGAGCCAGGTTTCGATGGAGGTCTGGAATTCCTGCAGCAGCCTTTGCTGTGCCGCTCCTGGCTTTCCCCAGTGCTAGAGGCACATCAGCACATGTCCAACAACATGAGAAGGGAAAAAACACAACTGATTACTTTTTGCACAAAGGCTCATCAATTCATGTAATACTTCTCTCTTTTTTTGATATTATCTCTTAATGCCTCGTTCCTCCTCTCTTGATTGGGCCATCCTCTGAAAGCATTAAAAAGAGTCATTTCGGTGTGTAAATCAATGTTCAGTTTCTCAGACAAAATGTGTTATTTCAGATCAATGTTTAATTTCATAGATCAAATGCAGTATGTATTATTTGCAGAAACACAGTACTTGTTACATGTGGCTTAGTGAAGTGGTTTAGACTTTCTCACTGCCACAACTGTCATGGGAATAAATAATGATTAAAGGATTACATTTTTAATATTAACAATATTTTAGCCTGCATTTTAATGATGTGTTTATGTCTTCATGCAGAATGTATGGTGACTGAAGACTGAAAAACAGGAAATACCTTGAATCTTCAGCTTCTGCCTACAGAGTATGGACTCAACAGTCTGTCCTTGCACAACAAATATGTTAAATCATTTCATTTTGCACTGCAATAGATGACAGGTCTACACAGAGTCAGCTGACAAAGGCAGTTAGTTAACTTCCTAAAGCACTCTGAACTGATTTCAATTACCTGACCATGCTCTACCATTAATTACATTCTCTGGTCAGCATAGCACAGAAAGAAAAGTAAATTAAAAAACAGATTAAATACTAAGCATCCTTCTTTATATACATTTTTTCCTATGAAATTTATATTTGTTCTACAGAAATAAGACCAAAATCAAACACCTGGTTAATGGGAGCTATACTTGTTAACTTGGTACAAATAAATACATGACTTGTTGAATTTCTACACAAGTTAGGCTCAAGCTCTAATTGGTCAACAATAATAAGTGACTTACAAAAAAACCTAAATTAATTTATGTACTGAGAAGCTGGTGTTTATTCTTTCCCCTCCCCCTGCCATTTTACAAGATAATTGCTGTAGTATGCAGTCAGCATAGTTATGTGGACATATCGCATGGTTTCTCAGAGCTTTCTTTTATTTCAACCTCCAGCAGCACAGTTGCTTTTCCACTAATCCTCTACACAGAAGAGTTAACCACTGAAAGTTGCAGTGTTTACAACAGCTTAACAAAACTTTTGGGAGTAACTGCATATTGTACTTGGGAAACGAAAATTTCTTTAGGTGTTTCTTTCGCCTTCCTTAAGCGGAACCTGAAATCACATACAGCCTTCACAGCTCCTCCCACCCTCATGGATTTCAGAAAGGCAGTTGAACACTCAGATAATGAAACTTTAACTGGTGCCCTGTCTACTCAGAAGCCAATTTCCTACAATCTAAGAAGTCATTGAAAACTGCTGAAGTCTGAGAGAAACTATGTGCGATTTCAGTGGCTTCTGATGAATCTCATAGGTCTAAAACTGTATATTCTTATCTAAATATTTCTTTCACTGTCCATATAAAAATCCAATATTACTTTCAACTGAAGGTGAACAAAATTCAAATTTCTTTAAATAATTACTAACTGCAAACTAAAAAAATTGAGGTACTTGTACCAGAAACACAGTTGTCACAGATTTTGTCAAATTGCATCTGTAAAAATTAGTTACCGTCTATAGTTTTTCGCAAGCAGACTAATTCTGCATATTACTGTTAAACATAACAGCATTATTCTTTTCTTGATGCTCTTTCTTTCCATTAAATATTTAGTTCTTGCTATTTTCTTGCCTTTGCCTATGACATAGGAAATCACATTTTGGGATGCATATGAAGTCTACTGAGAGTAGCAGAAATGCTCCCGTTGATTCAAATGAGATCTGGATCAGGGTCCAAAGGTTAATTATCCTTTTCTTTTTTTTTTTTTCCTATTGTAATTCACATTTTCATCTTTTTGCTGTTGCTTGAAACAGTTTTAATTTAGCATATTGTTGATGATTTTCAGTGACTTCTTTTTTGTGCTATCTTATAAAATGGTAAGATTGAAGTAGTCCTACATAGGGAATTTCGTGGAAGCCTCTCGTTATTTGCTTCAGAATTAAAATTGACCTAAGACCGCTTTTAAAGTCTTTGACAGTTACCTACCTGTATCACAAAGAGTAATTTTTCTATTCTATTCAATTATTATAATTCTGTTAAAAAGGAAAAGTGAAATGTACATGAAAGGGCTTGTAGTAGAAACATGCACAAACTGTTGTGGCCTCTTTCACTTCACTCTAGATATTTTATTCTCGAAATATTTGGAAGACTCCCAGACCATTACCTGCTGGTTTTAGTTAGTAAACCAGTTGCTAGTCTTTATTCTTGGAAGCCTCTCGAACTTCCCTTAGCTTTTGTTTTGTATAGAATAGATGGTGGAGTTATTACTTAAATTTGCTTTTTTTCCATGCCATTTAAGTCCTGTATGTTCAGTATTTCCAAGTATTCCCTTAGCAACTGCTATAACAAACACATGTGATATTGGAGCTTTTGCTCGTTACTGTTGGTTTAGATAACTTCTCCATTGCCTAATGCATTACATAATTTTTCTTCCTACTTACATCTAAAAACAGATTTCATAGATGAACTTTACTGATCTTTGATCACTTGCACATTTTTATTTATTCTTCCGAGGGCATTCATCTGCCAGTGCCATGTTTTCTGACCCATGCGCAGTACCTCTGAAGTCAGTCTGGTCCTTAACAATTTGTTAGTCTTCCAATTCTGCTTTTCTCCTGACACTTAAAAATGATACAATCTTTTTATTCTCTCTAGGTCCTTTGGCTGTCGCTAACATTTCTCTTTACCTATCCCTTATTTTTTCTTTTGAAAATCTTTTTTGATTCCTTCTCTTGTGTGCCAAATGCAGATACTTCTTTCAGCTTAGGTTTGCTGGATTTCTTCTGATATGGCAGATTTCTTCTGAAATATTTGGTTTTCTTTCCCTCACCTTAATACAGAGGGAATGTGTGATTCTTTTTTCAATATTCCTGATATTTTTCATGATTTCCACTATTCGCCTTTGATGTATTACTTCATTACATTCCCAAAGTAGTACGTAGTTCCATTAATCTGCATTTATCAAATTTTCTTGCATTTATCAAATACTCTAGGGGAAGCATGTATATCACTCCAGTTGTAAGTCTCCTGCTTAATTTACAATTGCAGATACACCACTGCTAGGGAACAATTACGTTTTTTCAGTTTTTGCTTTTTACCTCAACTGTGATCTCTATGGTAGGCTTCTTTCAGCTAATCTATTTTTTAATGGGGTTTTTTTTGGGGGGGGAAAGAAAAAGTTTATATATCCCACCTTTAACCTTCTACGTAGCCATTATTTTTGTTTCTAACATACCGGTGATTTCTCCAATTTTTTACATTGCAGCTTTTCTTTAATCATGCAGTTTCAATTCTACTTTTGTTAGAAATCGTAACGTTTGATTAACAGAAGTTTAATCAAGTTTTAATTAATACATACATATATAGCAGCCAGCCTTACTGATTTGGTTGATTTGTGTTTTAGGTCAGGGAGACCTAGTACCTAGGATATGGACATAGATTTATGAGACTATTCAAGCAATATCCCTATAAGGTAGTGGTTTGGAAGGAACAGTACTCTAAAGATTATTCAAGTAGAACTTTTGATTGTGTTAAGAAACAGAGTTGTATACTAAGAACCAGTCAAGGAGAGAGAGAAGAATACTGGCGCAAACACAATCGTTGGGATTTATCCAGGACCCTAAAAGGTAAAAAGGACATAGCGAGGAAGACGTCTTACTTCATCTGAGGAAGACTACTTACTTCATCCTGAGACCCCTGCCCACGACCACCAGGAGGCACTACGCAAGCGCAGAACATATGGAAATGACTTTTATACTCATTATAATACGAAGCGGGGATGAGTCATGAATATGTATCAGCATGTTGGGAGAGGCGATGCATATGTAATACTTTACAGGATAAATTGCGGGCGAATTGCGACGGTCTTTGGAACCAGATTTGGGTGCGTACCCCTGGTTCCCGGGGCCTCGAAATAAAGCACCACATATAACCTCCTTAGAGTGGTTATGTGTTCATTCTCTCCACTAACACTTTGCCTTATCAAAATACTTATTAGCAGATCTGTGGTCCATGTGCCAGTTATTTCTATAATTTTATCTTGGAGATCATGTGGTTCTTTCCTACTTGATCATTTATAGGCATATTTCTGATTTGAACACGCAATAGAAAATAGGAAATAACTCCTTCATCCACCAAAATTCACTAGTATTCTTTAATCCCCTGAGAGCCTTTAAATTGCTTTGTTCAATTTCCTTTGAAAATAAAACCCCCTTAATAAAATTACTGTGTATAAAAAACCCCCACAAGAGTACACATTGCTTTCAGGCAAAAGAAATCTTGAAGCTTTGCAGAAAATATAAAGGTAATTTTGGTTTTCAAGTGATGGAGAGTTTAAGAAAACTAGTTTATTTTCTATAGGGTCTGTTCTGAGAGAACTTACATTTTACAGGAAAGGAACCTCGATGCGCTCCCTTTTAAACCATATGGCAGAGAGAAGGTATTTTAATCTGAGCATTCGTTGTTAAATTACACTATCTTTCATTCAAAAAGATTTATACATAGGACCATGAGTAGTATTTTCTAGTAGAAAAGAGTTTGGGACTATATTCTGCACTGTATGGTAAAAATAAGCCATTCTAATCACTATTAAATAAATTTTACGTTTATTTTGGTACTAATTGTGTATAAAGGCAGTTTCCTTAGGTAGTGTTAAAGGAAGGAGTCCATGATTGAAGCCAGTTACAAATGTGAGTGAACACAAAACCTTTTGGACTGTATCATGTGTAAAGTTTCCAAAGTCTGCAGGGGTTTACTGTCCTTATCTCTAGTTTTTAGACCCGCAGGATATCAAACTTGCACTAGTGTGATATCTGTGTGTGGTTTTTTTATACTTTGCCTCCTGCTTCTGAGGGAAAAATTCTTCAGAATAAAATGTTGCGGCAGGTCAATCTGCCACATTTCTTTCTTCTCTGCCCCCTCCATGCTACTTATTCCACTATTGCCAAACTTGAGCCAGTAGCTACTGGAAGGGACCTTAACCCTCATCCAGTTCCAACCGCCTGCCACGGGCAGGGACACCTTCCATAGACCAGGTTGCTCCAAGCCCCGTCCAACCTGGTCTTCAGCACCTTGACAAGATGTGGGAGTGCCCCAGTCATTTGCTTTAGTGGAAGAACAGCTGCGGGGGTTTTGCATAACAAGTTTTAAATACTATGGTGGGGTATATACATATACATAAAGGTACAGCCTAACCAGATTCCATGAGCCTAATGATGTGTAAATGAGTGGAAGGTACTACGGTGTAGGAATGAAGCCTGAGATGGTGAGATATGTGGTGAAGGGGTTAACGAGGTGTGTTGCAACACCCTGATGGCCATGATGGGCTGCTGATGGGTGATCAGGCTGTTAGTCCGCGGGCTGATGGCCCTTAATGCTGCCCTTGAGCAGCCTGACCAAAGGTAATTGTTATCCCTCCCTATGATAAGTACACCAAAGTGAAGAAATGCCTTTTCCTCTCTCCAATTGCGAAGGCACCAACTTGCAACTTGGCTGCGGTCTCACCTCCTCCTCTCTCCCAATCTGGCATTTGATCTGCCTCATGGCAGACGATGGGAACACGGCCCCAAGCGCTGACCGGAACATGGGCTGCTTCTCGCTCCTCCCAAATCGGGGACGGCTCTCGGGTGAGTTTTGCGCCTCAACTACGCGTCAGAGGATATCCGCATGGAACGAAACTTAATGCATTATTTTTGTGGGTTTTTTTTTTTTTTCATATAAGCTCAATTAATTGTTTGGGTTTTAGCCTAATGCAGTAAGTAAATTTATCAACGGCAATTCCCAATCTATATTCGTGTTACTCCAGTGAGCTGCACTCAGTAATGAAGCCCGGCTGCCCCCAACCCCGCTAACCTCTGAGAACGGGCTGGAATTTTCTATGCTCTTAACGCAACACCTGAAGTTTGTATGGAGTTGCACCTGCAGACCATTTAGTGTAATTACAGGCTATATAAGCTATAACACATTGTCAAGGAGTTAGTTTTAACTTTTGAGTAGAGAGAAATATACTTGCCTCTAAGCATGAAATAGTATCTTCAAACTTAGTGTGTAAGCGTATTGTTCCAAAGAGACACTGAGTTTTACTTACAGATCTCTCATACATGGAAATATCTCCAGGATTTAAGTGATCGGGAATATTTGACTAGAGATTGAAGAAGATAATACTCTGAAAAGCAGAAATCTGACCCTAATATGGTGCACTGAGTAACAAGAATAATAAAGTGTTAGTGCAGGAGGCAGGCTTGAGAGAAAAAGATCATTTTCTGCTCTGGAAACTAGGCTGAGAAATTTAAGAAGTTGTGGGTTTGGTTGTTTGGGTTTTTTTCATGTAATCCCCGGTACTTCCAGATCTAGGAGTGGGGTTTTTTTTGGTTTGGTATGGTTTTTTGTTTGTTTGTTAATATATTCTATTTCTTATTTTACTTTCCGATAGTTCCGGTTGAATTTGAAAAAAACCCAAAATATGGGGAAAGAATTTAAAGGGAACAGTGGTGAAAAGACTTGAATTAGTTCAGATGGATTTTTATATAGTTCCAATAATTGCAATCTCATGAGAAGTTAGAAATGTGTACTTGCTGTCCTCCCCGTTAGAGATGCACCTTCTCTTGATTTTTATGCATGCCTTGATATGTTTTGTAACTTTTCTAACATTCAACTTTTAATTAAAACTCCCTAAAACTAAAGGCTTTGATACTTTTTAAAGGTTACTGAGGAAGAGAAAGAGAAAAGGCACTTAAGATGTATCTCTGAAATTATCAGACTGAAGAATGCCAACCTTATGAAGTTTAACCAAGCCAAGTGTAAGGTCCTACGCCTGGGTCGGGGCAATCCCAGGCACTGCTACAGGTTGGGCGGAGAAGAGATTCAGAGCAGCCCTGCAGAGAAGGACTTGGGGGTGTTGGTTGACGAAAAGCTTAACATGAGCCGGCAGTGTGCGCTTGCAGCCCAGAAAGCCAACCGTATCCTGGGCTGCATCAAAAGAAGCGTGACCAGCAGGTCGAAGGAGGTGATCCTGCCCCTCTACTCTGCTCTTGTGAGACCTCACTTGGAGTACTGCATACAGTTCTGGTGTCCTCAACATAAAAAGGACATGGAGCTGTTGGAGCGCGTCCAGAGGAGGGCCACGAGGATGGTAAGAGGGCTGGAGCACCTCCTGTATGAAGACAGGCCGAGAGAGTTGGAGCTGTTCAGCCTGGAGAAGAGAAGGCTGCGTGGAGACCTCATAGTAGCCTTCCAGTATCTGAAGAGGGTCTACAAGGATGCTGGGGAGGGACTCTTCGTTAGGGACTGTAGTGGTAGGACAAGGGGTAATGGCTTCAAACTTAAACAGGGGAAGTTTAGATTAGATATAAGGAAGAAATTCTTTACAGTGAGGGTGGTGAAGCACTGGAAGGGGTTGCCCAGGGAGGTTGTGGATGCTCCATCCCTGGCGGTGTTCAAGGCCAGGTTGGACAGAGCCTTGGACCACGTGGTTTAGGGCAAGGTGTCCCTGCCCATGGCAGGGGGGTTGAAACTAGATGATCTTAAGGTCCTTTCCAACCCTTACGATTCTATGATTCTATGATAATAATAATTTTGTTTTGCATAGACAAATTTTTACAGCATAATGATAACTGCTTTTCAGTGAAGCTGAGGAAGCAATGACTCATTAGGAGAGTCACCTTGTGCTTATGTATTTGTAGCCCGTGGTGGTGTAGCATGAGGATTTTCAGGATAGAAAACAAAAAGAAATCGAAACAGTATCAGTGGAAACGAAAGGACTTTAAATTCAAAAATCCATGAAGGTAAAATTTTAATTCACAGGATTCTGGTAAGAGTGTCTTAAGTGAAATAGCCCTTTTTAAAAGGCTGACATTACAGCCAAAAAGTCAGCAGGCAAAGCTTGTATCTAAATAGAAATACGGATAAGACAGCATGGTTCCCGGGAAAAAGTGAGGGGTTTTTAAGATGTATTAAAATACATCTTAGAAATCCTTACTGGCTTTGCCATATGGTGCTATTTCTTCTGAAAATAGTTTTCACTTCCTTTTTTGTCTGGGGAGATTTGTGGCCCAGGCACCAAGATTAATAAGCAAGCAAATATAAATTAAAGAAATTCAGGCAATAAACTGCAAGTTTATTTTGGAAGTGATCTTATAATCTGCCTTGAAATCCTGCAAACACCAGACCATATCAGTCTATATTTGTCTAATCCCTTATTTTTGTACAGACATCTCAAAAGGTACATAAACAAAGAAGTACTGACAAACTTTGCATCTTCTTTTAGCATGAGGGGACAGTCCATCACATCTTCAAGTACCTAATAATTAGCTTATGCAGCTTTTACAAGTACAGTCATGATAATAACTCATGTCCGTTATGTAAGTTTTAAGTTAACTTAGTTGAGGGACGTTTCAGTGACAGCCAAAAAAGCAGTTGATTGGTTACTCGCCAAAAGAGAGTTAAAAATTGTAGTATCTATTCACATTCAACGCAAAATCATTGTGTGGAAACTGCCAGGCCAAAAGAAAGCTGAAGGTCCCGGTTGACTTTTCTGGTCATATACAGAAGGGGAGCAAAAGAAGCTCTTTCCCTTCTCTTCTGTTAAAAAAAAAAAAAAAAAAAAAAAAAATCTCCGTATCATTCCTGAATCAAATTGCATCCTGAATTTGAGAAGCCTGTATGAGGGCCAAATATTTCCTTCCTCCCCTACCCCCATATATCCTATGTAATGTAAGATATTCAGTTTCACAGTCTTTTTGCCTTTTGAAAAATGTAGTTTTGGAACGTAGTTTTCTGTCGGAGCAGCCTTATTACCATGAACTTTTCCAAAGTCATTAGTGGTTTAGCAGAGTATCCCATAGAATCACAGAATAGTTAGGGTTGGAAAGGACCTTAAGATCATCTAGTTCCAACCCCCCTGCCATGGGCAGAGACACCTCACACTAGACCATGGTACCCAAGGCTCTGTCCAACCTGGCCTTGAACACTGCCAGGGATGGAGCATTCACCTCTGCTTTGGGTAACCTGTTCCAGTGCTTCACCACCCTCACAGTAAAGAACTTCTTCCTTATCTCTAACCTAAACTTCCCCTGTTTTATTTTAAACTCATTACCATGCCATCTGTTTATAACCTAGAGTTAGATGACAGATATAGCATTTCTTTTTGTAATAGCTATTCTGTGTTATATTTGGTCACAGAAGGGTGCTGGGCAAAGAGTAATATCCCATTTCATGTGTAGAATATTTACCTAGAAATGTCAAACAGTTTTATAGGAATTTCTGTAATCAGTATAAATAATTCAGAAGCAGTGACCGTCTTGGGAAAGTAATCACCATTTAAACCTGAACTGAGCTATCTCTTTCTGATTGACAAAAATTAAAATTAATTATTTGAGAAATGTAGCTGTATCTAATGCATGCTTTGGAATTATGGGTCTGTAAATGTATGTACTGCATAAAGAAATACATTGAATTATTTTATTAGATATTTGTCAAGATACTTCAATTTTTAAAAAGGAATTAACAAAGAAGAATATCTATGGTTGCTTCAGTCACAGGAATGGCCCACAGTTCTCATGCCAAATTATTAACTTTCAAAAGCTTTTTCCGTGTTTTTGAGAACAGACTATTTATTCAAACTTGTGAACATTTTAAATGTTAGAGGGAGACTGCATAAAAGTGGAAGATTCCCAAATGGATAATATACCATATGTCACAGTTTTGGAAGATCTCTGTGAATGTTCAGTTTCCCCTCAATCATTCCAGCTGCTTACTGATGTAGGTGCAGTTTCAGACATTATCTTTTTCCAAGTGTATTCAACAATTAACAACTAGTATTAACTAATCTATTACAATGCTTAAAAATAGCCTTTTACCTTAGTTGATGAACAGTGCTCTCAGAGTCACAGAGGGGGTGCTGGTAGCCACCAGAATTGTTGGGCAACAATTGATTTTAGACCCCAAGTGACCTGAATGAGTTCCTTCTCAAATTCATTATTCAGATTTCCATTGCATGTCTGTGCCAGTAGCAATTTCAGGATGCGGTTTCAGATTGATGGGTTAAGAACATTTAAAATTGAAACAAAAAAATATTAAAGAGCCTTTACAGCATGCTGGGGACAGATGAACTGATGATGCCCTTATTATAATGACCAACTAAAACAGTTTTCTGTTAGAAAGTACTAAAATGTGTTCCTAGAAAGCAGTTAAATCTGCATCTTATGATTTGATCTAGTCCTGTGATAGTTGGTGATGGCTTAATGTTCGTATAGTGGGGAAGCTAATTTAAGTGCGCTGTTGTTTCTCTTTCCATTTTAAATTTGGAAGTTTTGTGTAATTATTTAGTTCTTCCAGTGACCTTCATTGAGATAAGAAGTGTCACCCAAGTGACAGAAAACAAGGAACTGAATGTTCTTGCTCACCATTGTAGTGGGATGCATCTGGTATTTTACATCATTTTTAGTAAAGTATCATTTTGAAGCATTCCGAATATTTCCCTATGAAATTAAAGCAGACGAAAGGACAGAAAGCCTGGTCTTTTAGTTTACAGTTGGGAAATACTGGAATTCTATCATTCTAAAGATAAGCTGGATACCCCTGCACCCTTGATTATGGAAATAAAAACAGCCAAGTAACAGTGTCAGCAACTGCAGGTGTTGCTGGCACGCATGAAGCAACATTTATTACTATTAAGCTAATATCTGTGAGATGTTCTGTACTTGATTTCTATATCTCTTATTTACAGTCTCAAGGGATAGAAAATGGTGATGTCAATTCAGGATGAAGAATGACTTAAAAGTGTGGGTTTCAGACCTGAATCACTCTAATGGTGCTTAATTATTATGTTCAGGACTGAGTGATGGAAGGAATTGCTGGTGTAGTCAGTTTGTTCTATTCCATTTAATACTCATGTGTATCTTCTTGTATTTTTAATGAAACTTTGTGCATTAAAAGTTGGGTAGAAGTATGTAATTTTTAAAAATTTTTAAAAAGGTGTGGTTTTTTTTTTTTTTCCTTAGTGTCAGTGATTATTGGGTGGAAATTTTTTTAAAACACTGGTAATGCATCTTTTTAAAAAGTGCAGTGCATATAGTCAGAAAACTTTATGACCCATTTCAGGCTTACAGATGTTCATGTTTCATTGTCTCTCCCATATGGCTTACTGCGAGATATGTGTGCCATGGCTGAGTAACAGATCAGTGAATGCTTCTCACACTTACAGGAATCTTGCTAGCAGTGCTAATGATGAGCTGCAGATAATGCTCATCCAACTTTGAAATCATAGATTCTGTCTTCCTTGCTGATGCTTTGAAGAATGTTTGTTTCGTGGATTTTTGGAACATAGAAGTCTAATCTGCGATCGTCCCTCAAGTTCAATTTAGTCATCTTCTACTATAAGCAGAAGATGCATTAGCTCCATTAGTAACATGAAGTGGGATAGTGGATTTTTTCTGTGCAAGTTTTACGATTCAGGTTGCTGTTTGCAGCAGTACTGGAAAGGTCTCTCTTGGTGGTTATTTCAGTTTTAGCGGCAGTTCTGAGGCAAAGATGAACTCGGAAATGTGTAATGGATTACAATTAGCTATATTATAACTCACTTCTGCTGAGTTAGCTTTGCTTCATGTCTTCTAGGAGTTGCTTGTTTCAAACTAGCTAATTCTGTTGACTCAAAAACACCAATGTGAAATCTAGTGGTTCATTCTTTGGCCTTGCAGGAGGATTATGTGCCGTGTGGGACTGCAGCAATTATTTATAACCTGAGGCTTTTTTGTGGCATTCCTGCAATCTAGGCAATGCACCACATCCAGTATTCTGGTTTCAGCTTGAAGACATGCTGGCAAGCAGTGATAAGAAAAATAAGAAGTGATGGATAGTTCTTAAATTTATAGCCAAGATTTAGTCTTATATAAATTCAGAGTATCATACTCATTGTCATCCATGTTTGTGAGGGAATACAAATATATTGATTATCTGTCACCTTTAGGTAAGGATTAGATTCAGAATTTGTCACTGTAATTTCCTTTAATCAGTGAAGATGACAAGCAGTCAAAACACAACAAAAGTGTTTTCTCAGGAACAAACAGCACATGGTGTATGCAGCTGTGGGGCAGCTTGAGGTCAAAGAAATTTATCAGTGGCCCCTCTATAAATATGTAATAAATTCTTTCATGTTACAATATGTATTTTTTCATTTACTATTATCTATTAGTATATGATTTTAATTGGTGCATTTTTATCGATGTACTAAAAATGTACTCAAGCCAAGACAATCATTACCACTTCATATTCAGTACACTTTTTTGGTACCCATCTGCTTATATTCGCTGTGCAATACCACGTTTCTCACAGACATCCTTTACCCTTTGATGGGCTGCCATCCATGCTTAACTTGTTATCAAACTGTTATCAGTGAACACCCAAACATGTCATTACTGTGGTAAAAGCATTGAGCTAAAAATATAGATAGGAAGACTGCAAAATTGTTTTGAAAAATGTTGGAATTTTTGTTCTATGAAACCATTCTATATCTATAGTATATGAAGCAGCCTTTTAATAAGATTTTTTTATGACATGTTTTATGAACGCTGTACTGATTTAATGGGGGGGGGGGGGGTTTCCTACCTACATCTTAACTTTAACATAGTAAGAAAGTAGGACAGAGAAGAAGAGATCATAGCAGCTAGCTAGCTTTGTGGATAATAGTATTATGCACAAAATGCACTATTTTTTTGCTGAGAATCTAGGAACAAGTGTGATGTTGTGTAGATTGTCTTACTTTTTCCAAATACTCATTGTCTTGGGAAGTGATGGTACATTTGCTTTATTATCTTAGGTGCAACTCTGAGTTCATAGGCAAGTGTAAGTATTTGATTTGTTATCTTGTATTCTATGCATATGCATAGCTATTTGGGGGCAGGAAGTTAGTCATGACTTTATTTGTTTTACTTATGGATAAAGTGTGTGTTTCCAAAATTAGGATTCATTTCACCAGTTTCACACACTGATTGAGAAGTTACTCATAAAATATTGCTGATAAGAAACTTATAGAAAAGCAGAAAATGCTTTCAAAATTTAGTTAAATATACCTTGCAGTATTTCCTGGACCTAACTTTTATCTGACTCCTCTCCTTCCAAATACACTTCCACTCAGAATAACTCTTTTCCTTACGAAGTATCTTGGATATTTCAATAATTCACCAGTTTCCTGGACCTGTGAGTCAATATCTTTTTATAACACATCGGTTAATATTTTCCTAGATGTTTCAGATATATAAAAGCTGCCTTGCATAATACTGACACATTAAACTAGCCATTCTTCCTCTATTCTGACACAAACTAGTGCCTTTTTTGCCTTTTTTAATTGTTGTTCTGTCTAAACTGTTAAATTCAATATTTTCACATTTACCCCCACATCAATGTCCTGATGATTGTATTTAATTTGAAATTACTGTCATAATGCTTGCTTCTTCTCAAAGAGGTTTTTTTCTTCCCCTTCCACTTTTACCCCATCTTCAAAGCTTCAGTTTATCCAATCTCTGCTGTGAATTAGCTAGGCAATTTAAAGCCATTTACATTAATGCAAACTGGACTTATAGATTTTTCACATTATTAAATTCAAATAGCATGGATATAGGATGGCAGGATTAATTTAGCAGGTGAGCAGTAGTGGTGCAAAGGGTGAAGATTAAGCACAGATGGGTGGTTACAGTAGGTCAGACACCTAAAGAAAGAAGAAAAGAGAGAAGCTGATTGGGCACTAAGATTATACCATTGATTTACAAGGCAGGCAATGCTCCTTGGAAAACGAGGTCTGGAAGAGATGGGAGTTGATTACAAAGTTATAGGTTTGTGTCAGACGAAAAGACACTGGCAAAAGATGACCTTGGATTGAAGTAGTCCAAGAGAAACAAGAGAGGGTGCTTGTTAGATACAAAGAGAGGAGGAAGTCAAGTGACACAAAACTTGTACTACAAGGAATTCAGCTCCCTGACAGTGATGACTCCTGACACCCAGCACTTAAGAGTTCAGCCTCACAAGATGACCGTGAAACACTGACCACATTGAAGTCAATTTGGACTGTGTTGAGGTCAGCAGAGCACAGATTTCATATTTCACTATGGTTATTTTCCTTCGTTTTGACAGTTTTCTTGTCCAGCTGCTCTTGCTTTCTTGTAAGAAAAAAATACTTGTATCGCTCTTGCTGGCAAAAGACTGAAGAGTCCTAGCTGTGTGTATGTTGTGTTGGAATAAACATTTTCATGCCAATTGTTAAGAAACAATGCTATTTCTTGACAAGCCAAACTGCAGTTCCTTCGCAGCACTTTAAATCAAAGGAGTCAGTCTTTAAAAGTATAGTGCTGTATGTCTTAAAGACATCTGGAAGGCATTAACCGGTTTTGTTTGGTTGGTTTTGTTTTTTGACTTATAGATTTTTGGTTTTGTTTTTTAAAAAAAGAGAAAATACACCTAAAACTTGCTGTATGATATTTCATATTCTTTTAAGAATAGTAGTGACATTTTGAGCATTTGAGCATAGCAGGTAAATAATTCACTATTTTAGTGCAGCATATCTGACATTTCCTTTTTTATAAATTTGCATTTATAGAAATAAATTTATATATTTATAGAAAAATTTAGATCATTTTGTATGTATTTATAGAAACTAGTGCTTTAATGCTTTGAGAGGAAAACAGGATCTGACATTAAAATGATGCTAGTATTTAAGCTTCTGGCAGCTGATAGCTTCAATAAATATATAAATGAGTATTTAGAAACAAAACAGTCAACTGGAGTTGTGCAGTTTAGTTGAATATGCAGATTCATGTATCTGGTCCAATAGACACACTCATTTGTCCTTAAGAAGAAAATCAAATTTTCTCTAGCATTGTTGGTTTTGTTGATGGTAGGATGGGCTGTCTCTGTCAAACTTGAGACAATGGATTTGGTTTGTGAAATTTCTTATCTCATTCATACTGGTTCTGTTGCTGCTTCACAGAAACAAAAGAGAAGCAAGGGATCTTCCCTTTCTTGCATATCTCAGTTCATTTCTCCTGCCATGCTGACATATTTCCTCCTTACAGCTCGTTTCTTTCTTCATCATTTTAGTCTTGTTCAGCAGCTTATTGAATATGTCAAAATATTTGGTGTGTGTCTTCTCAAGTAGTACAGTCACATACTCCCGTGTTATTTATACTGTATAGCAGAGATGAAAAGCTTGACATACATTTAAATGTGCTGCTTTCTGTTCATGATTCTATTTCTCTAGCATTTATCACTTCAGTCAAATATTCATTCTTGCTTTGTGCTTTCTCACCATTGCAGTTAATTTTTGTCTATTCGAAACATGGTATAAAACACTGAAGTGGAAGAGGTATCAGGGTATCAAATGTGACAGTGGGAAACAAGAACTCCTCTTCCCTGATAATTTGCAAGTAACTTCATTTATTATTCAAGGAAAGAGCAGACAAAAATAAGATACTTTTCTCTATGAATGTAAATAAAAAAGAAATTAGGGAAGAGACTCATAGATCAGGCAGCGGTTTTAGATCCAGAAGCACTATGGTGGGAACTGGAAGCATTTTGTCCATGTTCTTTATTAAGGGTGGGGTTTTACTATATTTTCCAGTCCAGATCCTGACAGTTAAACAAGCTGGGATTCAGCAAGTGTCGTGCATTAGTTTAACGTTCACGCCATTTGTTTTCTGTCACAAATAAGGTTGCTGTGTAGCATTCATATTTACAAAGGTATTTTCTTGTATGAAATACGTCTTGAAAATGTGAGCTCTCAGATCCAAACAGCCAACCTCAGGTTAGTTCACTATGTACACATTAACAATGTATTTATAAATCAAAGTGTGTTTTTATTCATGTCTAAGGTTGAGAGGCTGGTAGAAAAAACCTAAAATGCCACAAAACCACAAAAATATGATTACAAATGTTAGTGATTTGGTTTACAAATTTTCTTCCACTGCATACATTTTTATTAAGTAAATATTAATAAAAATTTAAAAATACTATTATGGTGCACATAGACAGTATCTTTAACAAATATGATGATTTCATAGGCAGCATCATTAAATGATTCTATATTTCTTTAAAGATTTTCACATACATTTCCAAAAGGGAAAACACAACTAATATGAACAGAAAGAGTGAAGACAGTAAAATGTCATGTTGCTCACGGGGTTCGCTATAAAACTTAGTCTGTCATCATAGGACTGAATTAAAAAAAAAAATAAAATTAATTGTAGTACATAACTAAAAAACCAAGAAAAAAAATGTAGCCCTTCATAATAAATAAACCAGCTTAAATAATCCAGTCATCCACTTAATAAACACCAATTCCTTATTTTTCTTTCTTGGAAAAAATAAGCACTGTGTAAGTGTAGGTATTACAAATGAATCATCTTCATGCATTTTCAAAGCTAGAATTCAAGTCATTCAAAATGCCTGTCTGTCAGAAGTGGAATTCTATCTGGGAGCAATAACATGCCTTTAAAAAAGTAAATTGTTTTATACAAGGATATCTCTATATATCTGCAAAACAAAACACATCTGGCGTGTACCTGAGATTATGTTCTCTTCTGGATTACAAGAGTGCTATACCATTGCAAGTCCTCAGCAAAGGGACAGGGAGCAATATTGTACACATGGCAATTTAATTTAGAATTAATTTACAAAATTATCTCCTAGAAAGTTTATAAAACCAAACTAATGTGTGTCCTTGCTTCTTGTTTTTCTCTTATTTTTAATTTTTATTTATTCAAACTGACAACTGTGCATGCTCAAATATAGCATATCCTTTTTCACTATTATCTATAATGATTTTAGAAAGAAAAAACCCTCAAAATAGAAAATAGACATTTTACTATTCAGCAAATATCAAATCAATTTACAGTGTTCTCTTCCCTTGAGATTTAGTAGGTTGTTTATGTTTACCAAAGGTCTATGTTTATATATTAATGCAACAAAGGTCAGAAAGCTTCCACTTTTTAAAAGTCCCTCTATTCATACATGCTTGTATGTATATACACATATACATTTCAAAAAGTTATTTAATAGGTTTAAACTGTTCTTGAGTTATTTACCTATCTCTATATATATCAGGCTAATAAAATTAATACCTGTATATCTGCAAAATTTGGCATCCCAAAATTCTCCCAGTGATATTTTACTCTGTTCTAACTGAAAACCTCATAAGCTTTCTTTCAAGCTGTTCTCCCGCCCTACATCCCTGCCTTTTTCTCAAATAATAGGAAATAAAAATTACTGCATGTTTCAAAAGTATTTCTATTTCTGGATTGTTTATATTACACTATTTTAATGTACTTTTATTAATTTCTAAACAACAAGTGTTCATGAAGTAAATTCTACATTTGAAGCAAATGTTTTTGATATATCCTTACTTGCAGTAAGATTCTTCTGGTTATTGCCACATATGAAAATAATTTAATTTTCCCCATACATAGCAGAATGTTTTTTGTAGAGAGAATTTCCCTTCTCTTCCCAGCAGGATTCATTGATTAATCAAGATTTTCATTAATTTATGGATTTATCGTTGGTTGTTTTTCTTTTTTAATTATTACTATTTAGAAAACATAGACTACAAAAATAAGAAAACAGATTTTTTCCTTATTGTCATGCAACATTATGAACTTAATAATTTAGACTGTAAGTAAAATTAATTTAGAAGAAATTTTTAGCTCTATTAAAAAAGTAAAAAAATAAATATATAATAAGTTGATATGGTACTTAAATATGTTTTCATACATATATCAACATCTTTAGGAAACACTGAGAATTTAAATTATTAAAATAATTTTAAAATATAAAATGCTAAATTACACTTATCAAAAGGCTTTAAAAAGTAACCATATTTAGAACTGAATACAAAACCTCAGCTGAAATAAAGGTAACTAATTTCAGTGAGTTGAGCCATATTTGCACCATTAAATGATACAAGTTCATTCACCGTATGTCACCCATGTTGCAGATACAAGATTTTGAAAGTATGAAAAATAATAATTCTTTATACCTAACAACTAGAGGTTAACCACATGCACATATTTGGCCTGTTTTTTAATGTACAGAGAAAGGGGAAATCATCTTTAATGTTAATGAGATCATTGCCTTATAAAAAAATTAACTCATTACTGAATTCTAATAAAAGAATTTATCACAAGAAAGTCTCTGTTCCCAGTGATCATTTATAAATTGTGCTATTAACATGAATAGTACTTATTCAAATTACTCTTAAGCTAGAATACTGTACCGTTGAATTCTTATCTTATTTTTTTCTATGCTGTTTCTGTTCAGTGCTCAGGTCTCAGATTGTAGCAGTAAAGGTGAGAATTTGGTAGTCAATAAAATGATGTTAAGTCACATGTTCTGAATGAGTACATAATTCACAAATTCATTGCAGTTGTATATGCTGTTAGATTAGAAAAGATAATTTGGTTTGTTTTTCTTAATGTAAATAATAATTTATGGACCTGACCCTGTAGAAGTGTATTAATTACTTCTGCCACTCAATCCATTTTTATAGACTCACTTTCACATCATTGTAGTTGAAGATTTATTAGGATTTTATTTTAACTGTTGTGAAAGAAGGTTTCTGCATTAGTATCAGCACAGTTTCTGAGAATCTGCTGTGGAGCAGTGAGTGTGAAAGGATCTGTACTAGGGCAGGTCTCAATAATAGCCATGTCTGTCTCGACTTCAGACTTGTAGTAAAGGAACATCAGAAATGGGCTTAGAATAGACATTACTCAAGGAAAAAAATGTCATACTCCCTTTACAATAGATTTATGAGGCTATAGTTATGATTGCTAATTGAATGGAATCTGCTTGAGCATACATCGTTAGGAGGCAATTACAAGATCTCATTAACTTGCCTTTGCACATGGTATGATGAATTTTAAAGGATCTTACCAGGACAGTGGGTCGGGGCTTAGACAGACAACTTCAAGTCCCCTGGGAGGGGTAGTGTCTATAGAGCTAATCTGAAAGCAAAGCAGTGCATGTCAGTGCACATGAAGTCATTTTCTATACTATCCTTATGTTCTCTAATAAAGGTTTAAATGTAAATAGAGATTTGTATGTGTCAGTTACATGGGGATTTGTTCAGTTGGATGGTGCAATTTTTGCTTAGATTAGAATATTTGTTTTGTTGTTTCAGAAAATAATTATTTAACAGATGAGATCTAAACAATAGTTTTCTTATTTTCAAGACTTAAGTTTGATTTCCCTGCTATATGCTTTGCTTGCTAAATAATAATAAATGTCATGCATTTCACAGTCCTTTGAGTCTTACTAAGGATGGCTTCTCTAAGGGTATCTTCATAGCTCTTGTCTAATAAAGGATGTGTGCATTAGAAGTGAAGTAATTCTTGTAATATTAGCTGGACTTCAGAGAAGTCAAAACTATTAAAATTATGGATTCAGTAAACGTTGTCTCTTACAAGATATGAAATCTTGACCACATTGAATCGTCTGTTGAAATGTTTATAGATTTCAAGGTCCGGAATTTCACCCCAAGGTTTCAGTAGAAGTACAAAGCTCTATTATAGCAATGCTGTGAAATGTTATTATAGAGATGACTGGATTTAGATTATATACATATAGATTTGTATGAAAAAAAAAAAATATCTGTATACAGGGAGCTCCTGAGAGGTGAACTGGTGAAAAGGGACAACTTACAAATTACCAAAATATTCCTTTCTCACTTAAAATCCATACTTCCTATTATTGTATGTTATGGTTTAAATAGACAATATCAATATGATTAATTGATGTCTTCATGACATGGTAGTTATAACTTAACACAGATAATGAGGTATTTAGAACAATATGCATTTTTTTTGGTCAGTACATAACTCACCCAAAGTATTTCTGTAGTTAAGTGAAAGCATTCATATATTTGCATAAACTCCTGGGAATGGATTGGTCTAGAAAAAATGGGAGAAAAAAAAAAGATCTGCAATATTTTTGACAATTTCAGAATCTTTGAGTGGCCCCAACTGTCCCAAAGGTTTGTGGCTCTTCCATTAGTTCCAGGGTTATATATTACTATTCCTTTCAGGTGTGCATATGATAGCTTTGTACGAGACTGCAGATGTTATTTAATTTGTGGTGGGTTTACGATGTCTGTATGTCCACAGATGTAATTTTCTATACAAATGCGGTGCAAAATAATGTTATTTCATTTTAACAAGAATGAGATGAGTATCAGGATCATTTCAAACTAATTTTCTGTAAGAATATAAGCTTTACATTACAGCAGACTATTGGTCTACCTACTCTGGTAGTTTGTCTGGTGTCAGATAACTCAGAAATAGAGTATAAAACTTCCTAATGGATTAGGTCAAATTACTTCTGGGTCTACTTTCTTCCTAACTGCACCAATTAGTACAAGTCTTATGCTCATGAAGCATGAGAATTTAAATTCTTCACGATTTTATATCTAACATAGTTTCTTTCGATACTTTAAACCCATAATGCTATATGTCTGTTTAAATGTATGGTAGTTTTTAAAGCTGCAGTATGCTTTGTCCTCTCACTATCCCTTAAACTCCAGGAATTGTATAGCTTGCTTAGAATGATAAATTATTCATGTTTTATTTTTACTTTTGTGGTTTTGTTTTATGTTTTGTTGGGGGTTTTTTTTTGGGGGGGGGGGTGTTTTTTGGTTTTTTTTTTGTAAGAAAAGGTAAAGAGCACACAGGTGACCTTCTCTGGATACAATGGTATGATTTGTTGTACTGTCATGTGCTGTATCTACCCACTAAGCAAATCCTTCACTTTTTCATTTCCCTTTTATAAGGATTTTTACCTTTTAATCCTTCGGTATCCTTTCTAAGATAAACCCAAGAATTTTATATTCTTACTTTTCCAACTCTATTTTTGTCTATGTAAAATTCTGTTTCTTGTTCTATAACTGTCTTCTCAATTGTATTGTAATTGCTATTATAATGTTAATAGTGAGGCTGAGAATTGTTTTCTAAATGCTTATTTAATTGAAGCTGTAAGTATCTCGATTATGTGTTTTAAGTGTACAGTGCAACATTTATCAATAGTGTCACTTATTTCATATTGCCTATAACACAGATATTTGTTGGACCTCACAATCTTATAGTTTGTCTTCTTTTTGGACTTTGTTTTATATATCTACTGGGAAAAAAAATCCAAGACAATACCAATTTCTTATCTTGATATGGAATACATAAACATTTTGTACCACCCATTTGTCTCAAAGGAGTTACTATACTGAGAGATTTACAGTTGGTTCACAGTCTGCAATTTGACAGCGTGTTGAAAAAGGGAGGATATTGAGGCTCAAATGCACAAGTGGTTATTTCTGAGACAGCCAAGTCAGTTGTATGCCTGCACAGGAATGTGCAGACATGTAGCAAATGGAGAGAAAAGGATTCCACTGATTTCAACTAGCTGACTATGTAGAAAACATTGCTATGTTGCCAGTTATATTTTTTAGGAGGACTCTGTATTTGTGGTTTTGTTTTCGTTTCATTATGGAAGAAGTGTTTTCTCTTTCTAATTAAACTCTAGGCACTTAATTGCTCAAGAATTCCAGACTAGCTAGAGCCTGGAGAACTAATATGAAGACTCACAGAAAAGTTGATTTTCTTGCCAGGCTTAAAATATGAATCTGAAGGAGAGCATAAAAGCTACTTTTTAAATTGCACACACAGACAAAATTGTATGTATCATCATGACTCAAGTCACAGAAACTTTTTCTACATCTCAGCAGTAGGTGAACTATCCTGCAGTATTCATATGGAGCCTGCAGAATCTGAAGTCATTTGACTGTTTTGTTTGTTTGTTTGTTTCTTGGTTTTTGGTTTTTTTGGTGGTTTTTGTGTTTTTGTTTGTTTGTTTGTTTGTTTTTTAATTCAGACTAATCTCAAGGACAAAAAAGCTCAACATTTCCACTAGAAATGTCTTTATGATAGTCTTAGACTTTCTCAAAAACTGCACTCAGCTTTCAAAGTACTTTTTAGTAAGGAAAATTTTATTAATAGGTATTAACTTGTATCTTTCTGTGGGTTTTTTTTTTAGTTTTGTCATTGGAAATAAAACGTATGTAAGAAGTGGAACTATTATGGGCCAATTTGATAAGAATGTGCACATCTTAGATATGTTTCCTTTATTTCTTTGAAACACTGTTGTTGCACTGAGATGAAATGCATTTTTATGTATTTTTTTCTAGAATATACACTGTATCAGTGGAATGGTAGATTGAAGATGAATGTTTTAATATCAAGAGTTAAAATAATTAATTTAAATAAGGAAACATATATGTAACATACAGAAGGTTGAAAATTTTATCGTGGAAACCTGTATTTCCCTAAATGGAAGCTCTTCACACAAATGTGTTAGTTTTGCTGGCAGTCCTCCTGGGTAGTATTTTGAGGTCCAGCACAGAATTTCAGGAGAGGAGGAGGAAAGAAGGGTGGTCAGTCTTAATAACTCGGGCAGGTTTTACGGCATCTTGCCAGGAATGCATCCTACAGCCCAACTCGTTATAGCTCTGTCAGACCTTCCACTAAAAACTGGCATTTTATTAAACCTCTGGATTCTGAACCAATCTCAGGCAGTGTCCTTTGGTCTTGGCATCTGTTGAGACACTCCAAGGCCCAAGCTTTTCAGTAGAATGGTCTTCACAAATGCTTCCATGATTTAACAGAGTTTTATTAAAAGTTTCCCAGAATTTTGCATAGTAATTCTTCAGAGAGCAGATGGGAAGAGGAGCTTGTAGGCAAAGATAAGCTTTGTGCAAAATTATTAAATCTGTCTGTGCTTTCACCACAATCACAGATGACAAGAAATGAGAGCTTTCTAAAATAGCAGTAGAGCATTCTGTGTTTCACTCAGGAGTCCTGTCCATGTCCAGGAAAGAAACAATTCCACTCTGCCTCTGGTTTCTGTCCCCACTTCTCACTCTGTTTATCACTGATAGCAGACAAAAAAAAGTGTCTCATTTCATGTCTTTGTATAATGTGTGAGCTCAGGAGGAGCTGATCACAAATCTTTCCCAAATCACTTTGACAGTATTATCCTGAAATAAAACAGTCTCTGTAACTTCTTGGCGATTAAGATACATATTTTTGAACATGCCCTCTCCCTCTCCTGTTAGGTCTTTCAGAGTTACAGCACAAACTGCAATTGAAATGACAGGATTAAAGATAAAGGTGTATATTCAAAATATATAGAGTGTGCATATATACATATATATAGTAGTTCAGAAAATACACATCTCAGGGATTCAGCCTTTTGATAAATTGAAAGAATGTGCAAAAAGCCCCTATGGTGATGAGGCCGTAAGTAAAGCCATAATGTCAGGGTGGTGAAGTTTCTTGCAAGGTTGCTGGAATTGGAGAGTCCCTAGCTGACTGTGTGGGACTGGCAGAGAGAACAGAGAAAGCAGAGCAAAGGTATTCCTGTGGCACAGGTGGATGGGAAATCCTCTTTTCCACTGAAAGCATTTTGAACCCCCCTGACCCTTCTTAACCTTTGCTGTCTCCTAGCGTCCTACTGATCCAGGTACTCACATTATCTAAAGACAAAGCTTAGACTGATGCAGAGTAATGGGTTAGAGGGGATTCTCAGGAGTGAATTGTATCAAGGAACTGTATTATTATAAAGCCTCTTGTTCCCTTTTAAGAGGTGTAGTGTTTTAGGTTTTTCCCTCCTCTAACAGATAAAAAATTAATACCATAAAAAAAGTTATGCTTCCTTGCAGCAGATATATTATGGACAATATTTGATGGAATACATTGAGTATGCTATTTTAGTCTCTCTAAATGCTTAAATTTTTGATAAATGGAAGTGCCCTCTGACAACTGCTACAAAAAAACCCAAACCAAAACACTCATCACAAAAGGAGGTCAGTTACAATTCATATTGATGCTCTTTGGCCTGAGAATCTGTCTATGACACTTCAGCCTTTCATGAATATGATTTTAGGAGTCTGACTTACAGCAAATGTTCTGTTTATTTGTGCAATATTAGTCTATTTCCAAAATCTGTTAAAGGACCATTAACCTGATTTGGAAAAGCTGCTTCAAAGGTGAAAAATGTTTTAGTTAAACATGTTAGGGAAAGCATGGTTTCTTAGCCCAAAATTAAATTAACTTCTAGTGGCAATCCAGAATATTATTGTCAAGATGTTTGCTTTCCTTCAGTATTTTATGATCTTACTGAGGCTTTACTCTCGTTAAAAGAAAATACTTAAGGCAAAGTGGACTTACAAGCCTATAAAGGATGTTGCAATAACATGAGAGGAATATATGAAGAAGGAATTAACACTTCTGAATTAGAGATGATGATGGGTGCAGACTGAATTTAGAACATACATGTTTTATTTCTCAAAACTTCCTGAGAGTAATTCATACACTGAAATCTATGTGACAGGTCCAAAACTGTTAAGCTTCCTGATGTTGCTACTAAATGGGATTGCAACATGAAGTTTATATGCCTTAGATTGATGCAGATAAATATGGGCGTCTTCCATGAGCATAAACTGCATATAGAACAGAAAAAAAATAGAAGGGAAGTTATTAGTATATACTTTGCTTTGTGGCCCTTTTGTTACTCATGGTTATTACCTGATTCTTTGCTGTGTTTCATTTCACCCTTAGGTTCATGTTGCCATGCAATTACTTCAAACCACACCATCTTGTTTAAATCTAGATGAGGTATCTTTAAACCACTTTGTATATACTAAGAAGCAAAAGAGCTTGGCAGTCTGGAACTTACTCAGGTTTGATTCATGTTCTTGGGCTTTATAGAATTTTTATTTTTATTTTGTTTTTTTGGGGGGGAGAGGAAGAATTACTGAGTAAATAAATCACTCAAAGATGTGACAGTTTACGTTTTTTCAGGAGTTACCAGTTTAACTGCATTGCTTGAATGACACTTTGGCATTATGCTTCCATAATGCTTGCTCTCAGAGAGCACAGAGCTCCAGTGCCATTTATCTGGGCCCTGTGGTTATCATCTCTCTCTGTCTGTTCTGGTGGGTTGTATGGATCTATGTGTACCTTTGTGAACTTGGCCCTGCAGTGCTCCTACAAAATGAGGTTCCTGTCTGCTCTAATATATTAAGATAAGGTCTGCCTTTCATTCAGTAGCAAGGAACTGCCTGATTTGACAGAAAAGCAGACTTTTTGCTCTAGTCCTTGTTGGACACTATATGCCTGGAAAATCATACTTCTATGCAATAAATAATGAAATCTTTAATGATTTTATTTTTTCCTATGTTTTGCTAGCATCAGGTTTGACCATTGCAGGAAATAAGTTTGTTTGTTTGGGTAAACAGCGTCTTGGCATCTACCTCTTTGCAGCATGTGTCTCTTATGCATACAGAATTACTGTATGTCACTGGCTTCTCATGAAGAGATAGTGAACAAAGACCATCTCACATAAAAACTGTTCCTGCAGAAAATATTTAAAGATTTTTTTTTAGACTTGGGCAGGTAATGAAGTACTTACTATAAGCCAATTCTTTCTCCCTCTCTGTCACTCTGAAAATTAATTTCTGGAGAAAAATCACATTCTGATATGACACTCTGAAAAAAACCTGGCACTTTTGTCTCTGAGATGTCATTACCACTCCCCAAAGGTGGTAATTATAGATGTGTTTTCCAGTTAATCTAAAAGCAAGGAGAAATCAAACATAGGGCATGCATGGTGTTGGACAATTGTGAAATTTAACGATATAATTCTAGAATATATTCTAGCTACTTTAATCAACAATACAATTGATTTAATAATTACAGCTGATTATCAACAACTGAAAAAATGTACTACTTTAAAAGGAAGGTGGTAAATACAAAAAAGTAATTTTCAGATACTCTGGTGAGGTACTGAAAAAGATCTATATTTTTTATTAAGTAATGAATTAAAACAATTCACCTAATAATTTTTTTATGTATATAGGTCTAATAGTATAAGTTTATATAGTAATTAAAAAAGTACAGTGAGTTTTCTATAGGCTAGTCACCAGTAAATAAGATTTTAGATAGTAACACTACTGTAGAGAGTAATTATTACTTTCTGTAGTAACTATAATTTTTATTACATTGTGATTAAATGTACATCTTTTTAGTACTTCAATGACTTTTGCTAGTAAGATGTCAGGGAACAGCTATGATTTCAGATAGTTTTTTCATGCAGCATAGGTAATAAATGAATTTTTTTCAATTGGATTTTTTGGATGATACATGTAAAGCATGATGGTTGTGGTGAATTTGATTTTCTGTTTTATTTTGATCAAAGTAAAATGGAAAGATTGTCCATTATGCAGTGCAGTGCCAGATGGTAATGCACTAAAACTGAGCCTAATCTGCTGTCTGTAAAGGTGAGTGCTAACAGTTCTGGAAGGCTGGAAAGCTTATTCAATTGGAAGTGGGTTTGAAGCATTTTACTTTTAGGTCACCAATTCACAGCTGATGCAGCTGGGTAGTAACTGAAAGCTATCACTGTGTTGTAGAAGGCTGCTGTCCTAATAAAATTTTATTACAGTGCTAGACCAGACAAGGAAAAATAACCATATCGCAATGTAGACTTCAAATATCAATAAGTAGCAATTTTCCTTTATGCAAGGGTTTTGAATGACCTTTACTTCCTGCAAGTTCTTCTAACAAGAATGGATTAATGGTAGGAGTAAAGCACTGGGGGGTGGTGGTGCAGAAAGTCTGTTTGGGGAAAGCAAGCTGATTAGTCCACAGACACTACTTCAAGACCTAATTTTCCTCTCCTGAGAACACTTATACATTTTCCCATTAGGTCTGAATGATTTCCATGTACCTTGGATCATAGCTAAGCAGCTCCATTTACAAAGAGTTGCCAATAAAATATTTGCAAAATAACTTCCAATAAAAAAAGCCAGTTATAAACATGCCGCAAGCATTATTTGAATGTTCCAGGTGGCAAATAGACATGAACTGTTAATCTGAACATCAGTCCTACAATTTCGCAAAACTCATCTCTATGCACTTGACCAAAACCTATATTTAGGGTGACAAGAAATAGCTGTTAACCCAGCTAGTGCATAGCTTTGTGTAAAATGTTTTATGTTAATGGAATGTGTAGAGGACTGCTTCCTCATACAAATGTGAAATGTGCTGACCAGAGGTGAGGCACTGCTGGGCGTGCTACTCACAAACCAAGAAAACCTGCTCTGTACTGTCTCGGTTGGTGATAGCTTTGGCTGCAGTGGTCAGTGTTGCAGATTTTGGAATCTGGCTGAGCATGCTGAAGGTCGGTGCTAAGACAAAGGGTTTAGGTTTCAGAAAAGCAAATGTTATTCCAAACACACTACCACCATCGCTGACAAGGTTGGCCTTGGCAATGGGTCCACTGTGGAGCCAGCTTTTGTTGGCTCCAATGGACTCAGGGGAAATTTTTAGCATCTTCTCACAGGAGCCATCCCTGTAACCCCACTTGTTACTACCAAAACCTTGCCTCACAAACCCGATACAGGGCATTAAATCTACTTCATTTGGGTTTGGTTGGGGTCTGGTATATTTTCAGCCATGTGTTTTCATTAATAATCAGGGTGGTGAAACTTTAGATAATATTCTGAAAAACAAATACTCCTGTAGCAGAGAGAGTAGCTGATGAGAAATGAAGTGCAAATCTTATCATTTGTTTGAAGCAGCAGTAGAAAATGTGATAGTAATTGTGGCAACAGTGATGAGAAAGGCATGGCGAGAAGTTACATGATCTATTCTATTACTCTGGGAAGTAATTAAGTATTCCCACCCAATCTGTTGTAATTTGTGAAATTTCTGTAGCCTGGTAGCATGCAATAGCAGCCCATGCAACTGAATTATTGTGTGGGCAGATCTTTAGACATTGTGTCCCACCGTGGCAAGAATCTCCCTCTTGAGTTTCTCTTCTACAAGGTGGAGCAGAAGATTTTAAACTCAGGTATTCTTGAGAACTTTCTTTCCTAAGAACCTGAAGTCAACTATGCTTTGAAGGCTTCAGGATTTCCTAAAGCTTTAAAAGTTTTATTAGGTAGAGGTCTGAAACAAAGCTATTATTGTATCTTGTCAAGGATATGACAAGAATTTATTTTCTCTTTTAAGATAAGTATTTAGTTTTTCTCCAATCTTAAGATACCTTCTTCTTTTCAGAGTTACTTGAATAAGATGTTAATAAATGAGGAGTTGGGCTTATCTAATGATTTTGCTATTATTTGCCTAGAAAATATGATGATTTAAAAATTCTACTATAATTCACTAGTGCACAACTGTAATTCAGTGAAATAAATCCAATGACTCTTGCTGTCAGAAAATTGGAATGAAGGCAGATTAACATGTGCACCATGGCTGAAGGTTTTTCAGGGTAAAAAACTCCTTTCTGCTCCAATTAAATGTGCCTGGCTCAGTTAATGTTGCAATGAGGAGAGACAGAACAGAACACTAACAGTGCTATTATGTGCTTTAGGTGAAGAAGAAAGTAAAATTGGTATGTCTTAAATTTTCTGCTCATTTTATGATGCTCTGAAAGATAATACTGCATTCATTTTCTCTTCCAACCTCAAATGCTGAAAAGATGCCTCAAGTAAAACAAAATTTCTTTGAATGTGTCTACCAGCATTCATCCCACAGAAAGCAAAGCTAAATGACACATATATTTTATGTAGTGCTGTTGTTGTAAGGTCTAAGGACAATAAGCTGACTAATGTAGTTTGAAAAGTTAGCGTTTTGAAAACATGTTTCTTCACCTTTATACTGACTGCCAGCAATAAGAAAATGATAAAATACTGGTGTGGTTTAAGCCCAGCCTGTAACTCAGAACCACGCAGCTGCTCGCTCACTCCCTGCTTCTTCCTCCCCCCGCTCCTGGAGGGATGGGGAGAAGAATCGGAAGAATGTAACTCCCACGGGTTGAGATAAGAACAGTCCGGTAAGTAAGGTATAACACAAAACCACTACTGCTACCACCAATGATAATAATGATTAGTGAAATAACAAGGGGAGAGGATACAATTGCTCACCACCCGCCGACCGATACCGAGCCCGACCCGAGCAGTGATCTGGGCCTTCCGGGTAACTCCCCCCAGTTTATATACTGGGCATGACGTGCTGTGGTACGGAATACCCCTTTGGCCAGTTTGGGTGAGGTGTCCTGTCTCTGCTTCCTCCCAGCTTCCCGTGCCCCTCCTCCCTGGCAGAGCATGAGACTGAGAAAGTCCTTGATTGGAGTAAACATTACTTAGCAAGAACTAAAAACATTGGTGTGTTATCAGCACTGTTCCCAGAATAAAGTTGAAAACACACCACTGGACCAGCTACTAAGAAGGAGCAAAATGGCTGCTACAGCTGAACCCAGGACAAATAGCTAACTGGGCACAGAGATTTTGGTACTCCGGTGGTGAAGACTCAGTAGAGTGACCACTGTAGGATTCCCTTGGTCACTTCACAAAGCAGGTCACATTCTTCATCTAATGTTCAAATAAGTTTCAACCCCAAGTGAATGAGAGTCATCATCCACTAAAACAGTGCACAGGGATCTTTCCCCCTCAAGGACCAAACCAAAAGTCTTTGTCCACACATGAGGGAATGAAGCAAACTCCATATGCTGATTTTGACATTAGGACTGGTAGTATTTGGTAGTATCCACACAATACTACTGACTTAACCTCACCCCTCTTCAAACAGAGACATTAGAAATAATCATCAGTGGTGAATCATAAAGCAAGAAACAATCACAATAGAACAGAAAATTTCTTCAGACTCTTGCTAAGCTTCTCTATCCAGTCAGATTTCCTTATACTCCTATATCCTCTTGTAAAGTACTATTTTAGGACGGCGAAGAGCTTTGTCAGTCCTGCATGGGACTGTCCAAAAAGATGCAGACAAACAATTATTCTAATTAAAAATTACAATTTTGTTGTCTGCTGAAATAGAAAATTCTGTGCGATGTCTCAATTGCAAAAAAGAATTGCTAGAAGCGGTTAACGAAGAACAGATATGAATTGAATTTTGTGGTGAATAAATGATCTTATTTTTCTCTTTTCTAGGTCAGCAAAATTTTGTTGTATTGTTTTAGTATGTTAAGTATTTAAAAACTATAATGTTTCTAAATATAACTAGACTATATAAGAATGGGAATGGACAAAGCAACTGTATTGTGTGCTCCATAAATACTATTTTATGAGAAAGTCAAAGGACATAAAATGTTTTTATTGCAACTAGAACTCTTGTTGACTATAATGATGAAAGGTAACAGTAATATTTTCACCTAATGTTCTTGCAAGAATTTGGAGGGAAGAAATGTTTTAAATGAAACACTTTAAAAAAAAAATAGAATTGCAAGGACAGTTTCTGAGAATTTGGTGCAACAAGTATTTTGAAAAGCTATCTGCCTACTCAGGTCATGGTATTATGTGCTGTTGTGCTAAGTGGAAAAAATCAATCGAGGAAGGTTTGGAAACTAGCATGCTGAATGAATGTCGAAACAGTAAGGTGATGTCAAGGACTTAGAAAATACAAATGGAGTTGATGAGGCTTTCTAAATCCTCCTTGTTAACAATATTTTTTCTTTCTGTATAATTATATTTGGACTATTTGGACTGTGTTGTGGTTTTTGTGGGGTTTTTTTCTTTCTTATAGAGAAGTGCTTAAGCTCATCCTTTTACTGTTTCTTATGGTAATGCTGGTGGAATCTCCAGTTAACAGTCAGTCAAGGCTATCTCTGACATCAAACCCCAAGAGTCCCAAGAGAAAAATTCTTAATATTATATATAATGTGGAAAATTCACCCAAAAAAAGTATGTGGACAAAATTTTCAGAGTATTAGGGAAGATAAGCTCTTGAGGAAAACCAAGGTGACTGCTAATGTGACATTGGAGCTGCTGGCTGTATGGAAAATACAGCCGCCTCAGTGCATTTGTGCAGTTGCATGTAAAGCCTGGAGTACTCAGCTTTGACCAAATCTGAAGGGACTATCATATAGTTTGTCTTAATTTTGGCTTGGATGAATTTATGACACTTACTACTTATAATAAAATGTATTACCAATACATTAAAGTAGCTATAAAATAGCTAAATTTATTAAGTCATTGTACATAATTTCCAGTATAAACCTGCTTTATTTTGGCTAAGTCTGTTGTGTGCAATATAATTGGGGCTTTTCTGCCATGGTGGGTCACGTTTTCAGCAGCAACTGCTTCAATGGCTTGCAGGATATGGACGAAATGGGCATGAATTCTTACAAAATAGTCTGAAACAGAGGTTCTTGAAACATCACATGTACTGAGCTGCTGATTTATTGAACAGCTTGGAAAGAGCAACAGTATAATTGGCTGTACCTTCATCCTCTTTTCTTTAATCCAATCTCTCTGGAGTGACTGCTTGCCATTTTCAAATATGATGCAGTTCCTGAAATTGCACAACAAAGGCTTTTTTTTAAACTCAGTCTGAATTTAAGCTGAGGGAGGAGCACATAATGGAACATTGTCCTTTTGGGATTGGCAAGAAAACTGGCAGTCTGCCCTCCTTTTGACTATGTTAAAGCCTCCTTTTAAAGAATGATACCTGATTGCTCTTCAAAGCATGTCAGAAATCCCCTTTGGGACTCTAAGAGGATCACAGGTACTTTTCATGAAGGACAGAGATGATGAAAATGTAACAAGGTATTTTCTTCAATTACAGTATTTGGCTTATTAGAAAGTTTAAGTGATGTTGAGCTGAAACATGAAGAATGAAATTGCTGAAAATTGATTCTAGTTATTGTTTCTGCAATTGCCCATGTTTGTTTATACATCTGCTTTTTGCTAAGAGTGGTAAATTAAAAATAGCAAAAGAGGAATACATTTCTTAGATAACAAGTACACCATACTTTATCCTATGTTATCTTACATTCCACTATTGCAAATGAGATTAATAAATATGCAGCAACATACATCAGTATAAATATGCATTTTATTAATTTTGGTACGGATTGTGGTATTCTAATTTTCCAGGATAGAAATACCAGTGAACAATCACAACAGAAGTTTTGTCTCTGAAATACAGTGTATTCAACGTCCTTGGCTGCCACTGAAATTGCTATCTTGAACATTCAGAAAACTGTGGAATGGAGAGAATAAAACAGTAGCTTCATCACTAATAAAAGAGATGCCACATTTGAGATGTTCAGGAATCAAAAGCATTTCACTTCAGTTCACCTTAATAATTCAAATCTCAGCTGTCAATAGGTATACAGTTCTCCTTGTAAGTCTCTCTATGAACTGCTAAAGTATAAAGGAGTCAAAGTCAATGAGGAAAAAGAGTTCTGAAAGCTCCTTTCATCTGACTTGTTATTTGGACATTGAACTGTGTAAACTAATTATTTTGCCTTTCTAACACCTCCAAACTTTCAATTCCTTAACAACTTAGAGTTATGACTGTGACTCTAACCCTTCCTTTTGTCTTTCCACACTCCAAAAGGAATCTCTTGGCAGAAAACTTAGAGTACCACTTAGGCAGGGTCAAAAGGGACTTCAGGAGAACGTCTAGAGTATTTGCTCTTCTTCAGAAACAGGATCTTGACATGTTTGAAATTTAGACCTTAGTGGTGTGTTGTTCCTCTTTTTATTTCAGAAAACATGAAACAATTCCTCCTCTAGTTAAATAACTGTTTCATGGTGCAACTTTCAAAAAGTACTTCCATTTACACTGTTTGTCTTTCCCACCATTCAAGTCACTTCATTTATACCTTTCACAGGTGCATCTCGGATGCAACTGTCTGAGATTGCTAGGTTGAGATACAAAGACATTCTTAAATGCTTCCACTTGAGTCCACACGTTTATGTGAGTGCAAATAGGGAGTAGCTTTGAGCAGAATCTGGCTATGATTTGGAATTAGGGATGATGGCTTCAGTAGCACGAAAGTTGTGTATCTCAAATCAAACAGAACTGCAAGGACTCATGAGGTTGTCATTGATTCCAGCCTCAAGAACAACAGGAACAAAGAAACATGTCTCTTCAGGCTCCTCTTTCTTGGTCCCACTCCCCTGTCTAAAGTCTCTCTCCAGTTCTCAAATTTCCTCTCTCCCCTCCTTCCACAAGTGATAAATGTGTGATTGGATCTGTAATTTAGAAGCATTTAGAAGAACATATGGCAATGAAAATTGGTATGAAGCTTTACTTGTCTTTGAGCATTGTGTCTATGAGCTAACAGTGAATATTATGTTGCAAAGTGGGTGGACAAAAGGCAAAATATTTCTAGTAGACAGGAAAAAAATAGGCATTTTTGTTTTGATAAATCAAAAAGTGAAAATAATAATAAAGGTTGAAAAACTAAGAACTGTAAATGTCTAAACAGTGTAATTTATTTGAGCTGCAGAGATAATATTCATTTTTCTCTAAGACAGCTGTTTTAAACAGGATTTTATTACAGCCGTATGTCCTGTGTGGGAAGGGTTGAAAATAGGAGGGAGGATGACAATTACTGCTGGAAAAGTCTTCCTCCACACCTCAAATCAATAATTTTGAATATTTGTTCTAGATTATAAGTGCAAAATAAAATATTTACAGAAAACGTTATCAATAAAGTCTTGCCATTTGGCCAATTTCTTTTCAATTCCTGAACTGGTACTTAGTACTATTATTTGAAATATGTTTCTACAAAATATTTGCTTAAAAATGCAATTTCCAGCTTCCTGTGTTTATGAGGAGAGGAGTCGGAATCAGTGCATCTTAAATTAGTAACAGCATACTTTAGGCTAACTTCTATAATGGTTTTTTTTCCCCCTGCTTTGGGATTTTGCGTGTCATGCCCTCCACCCCCAATGAAACCTAGTTTTGATGTGTCTTGAATTATAATAAAGAACAGGTATTACAATACCAGCAAAAAAAACTTTCTCAAGCATTAAACACAACAGTTCTCTAAGCTTATTAAAGTTATTAATGGCTAGATATGAACCATGAAACCATCGTATGATTCTAAATGTGGCTACTGTGTGTTAAAAATATTAGAAAATAATAAAAAATTGTTCAGGGTCAGCTCTGCAAATTTTAGTAGCATTGACATACCTTCCCTCATTTATTAACTAATCTTCATAAAAATTGATGTCTAATTTAAAATGTAGGATGATATTTATGCTTAAAAATATGCTCTAGTGATGGCTTTTATCAAAGCTTTTTTTAACACAAAGTGGAAATCTTACAGACACTAAGTATTTCCTTTTGCTGCCTTTGTGTTTGAAAGATAGAAACTGCCTCCGTCAGTTCACGTATCTTTTTTCCCCCCTAGCCAATTAGTATTAAGTACTGGAGAAGATGAGGCTCTTAATTGTAAGTTATGCCTTCTTCAACACTATTCTGTAATTGATACAGGGAGGGAAAATAATGTCAGGGCAAGTATCAGAATGATAGCTTAGCTGATACATCCTCTTATCTGGGATTTCTTGCAATAGTTTGTGTATGTTAATGGGCTGTGATGGATTTTCTTTCAGATACAAAACTGGCATCCCAAACAACTTGTAGCAATGAATTCCAGAAATTAATAAACCAAACAAATTAAAAAAAAAAAAAAAAAAAAATTGCTATGTAACTACCACATTGTTTATTGTGATAGTGACAGAAGCATTTTTGTGTTTCTTAAAGGTTGTATTTTCATACTCCATATATTTTGGTATACGTTTAATATGTAGATATGTTAATCAGAAAAATAACGTTAGAATTTCAAGAAATGGAGTTTTCAAGTTATTTGTTGGTTTTGCAGCCATATAACAAATTACAGAAGAGGTTCTCTCTAGATACTGAAATGTGATTCAAAAGTTGCCTTACCTGTTTGACTTGTCAGAGATAATATTAAATGGTGATTTTATTCTCGCTAGGATTTTTAGTTTATGACAGTGACTACATTTGCAATCAGTGTATAGCCCTGCAAAATACCACATTGCAAAAATACCAATATTTAAGGAGACCAGATTCTATTTGTTCAACCTATTAAAGTAGCAACCATATCAACTGACAGCTGTATTACTCAACATCATTACAAGCAATGACATATGGTGGAACATAAGGACAAATATGCAAATATGCATTTTATCAGAACCAGGGCATTGTCTAAATTTGAACAAACCCTTTGTTAGCACAGCTGAACTTAAACAGCAGCACATTAACAGCAATATTTATTTCTAAAGTGAACAAATAAAACTTCCCATCTTAAAGCAAGTAAAATGGCTGAAAAACTGTAAAATATCATTGATAATAGTGAATAAAGGCTTCAGTGACCTCACTAAAAATGGTGGTAGTTCAAAAATATGTTAAAAAGTTGCCTATGATCAAGCTTTGCTGGGAGAGAGAGGGAGGGAAAGAGCACGAGATTAACTACATCACATCTCTACAGTTTCTGAGTACATCTTCTATTTATAAATAAGGCACAGTGAAGATTCAGTATCCTCAAGGACAGATAAGCCTTCCACTGAGATAGCCTCTAGTACTGGTCATACCATACTTCTTATGGGAAGACATAAAGGGGAAAATATCACAATGTTAGAGAATATGATCCTTAATTTCTTTAAAATGGGGGAAAAAGGTTTCAAAATTGCTTCTATTTTCTATTTGAAAAATAACAGAAATTAAATGTGGGTGTTGACAATTTTTATTTACAAATGAAGAATGCATGTAGGCATTGAAATAACTATTGTAGTAAGAGAAATTAATAAATTTCTGAAACAGCTTTTCAGAAAAGGCCATGCTTTAAAAAAAAAAAAAAATAAAAAAAAATTGATGCTTGAAAAATTTTGGGAACACTGTTAGTTGTCAAAGGAACATACAATAACATATATTCTCCTTGACAGAATATATTCCATGCCTTCAACTGAGCGTATTAACTTTTTTACTGAGAATGAGAGAAAGGATTCTGGGCTTAAACAGTTTATAACCGTACTAGTGTTGCTGTTTGGGAGACAGAAGCAACAATTCATCCTGGTGTCCTGCCTCAGTGTCTACAGCAAAACAGAGGACCTAATCCTGTGCTGGCCACGGGGCTTCCCAAGCAGGAGAAGCACTTCATGCTTATCACCTAGAGGGTGCAGGGCTAAACTCCCCCTGAGTTTCAGCAGGCCCACTGATTCAGATGCATCCCCCCTATTTCCTGCTTACCCTATATCTTTCCTTCCTAAATAAGGCAGCCTCCATGCACAGGATGCAAATGCAGAACGTTTCCCACCCCTTTGAAGTATCAGATTTTATGTGTACCTTTACATTTATGTGGGTTTAGTAGTACAAGGCAAATTACAAAAGAGCAGCAAGAACCACAGCATGATCTTTCCCCCCAGCCTATTTTTCTGAAGGACAAGCAGTAATCACTCTGATGTTCTGGGCATTTCTCTAGCCCTGAAGAAAACCTGGCTTTCTGTTTGCTTTGTGCCATGGGACAAGTGCAAAACAACTGAACAGGGAATGCAGCCCGGTCCCAAAACCATGCCAAATTCATAGTCTGTGCACTAGTCGAGATAACATAAAAGTCCTAAGTATATCAGTAAAACCTATTTAGTGCTGTGTAGCTTCTTAACCTGCTTAACAAGATGATGTGAGCTTGTGTTCCATTCTTTTTCTTCCTCCTTATCAAATAAAGATCATTATGGTTTGAAGAGTGGGGATTGCCTTCCAAGGGTTCCAGACCAATAATGAAGTAATTCAGTATTAGTATCTAAATCCCTATAGAAGCACGAGTCAAGTTGAAGTATTATGCATGAGTTGGTAGATCCTCCATATGTTGTTTGTACTTCCCCCTTGAAGCACTGTGCTATAAATAACAGAAACTGAAATGCAAAGTAGCAGTCATCAGGGATAATAAAAGTAATAATTCAGAGATTTGTTCATAAATATGGCTGGAGGGAACCCATTATGGTTGCAGAGTTTGGTCTTCTGCTAGAGACAAACTTTCCTTGTATTAAGCCCTACTGAAGATAGGTGCAGATTTTTATTTATCCAAATTGGGGATTTATTTAAGGAAAAAAACCCAAACCCAACCCTGTCTCTGAAAATAAGTTTTATCACTTAGTAGCTAAGAAAACTGAGGTGAGATGATTTATCTGAAAATCTAGCCAAGGCAATATCAATATGAAAGACTTCTCAGACTTATTTGAACTCCACTGGATTTCTTAAATTTCTTGATAGCATTAAATATATACATTAGCATACATGCTGTATTTTTTTAGTACTTGAATGGACCATCGAAATAATAAACCAATCACAAAAATTCTCTTAAATAAATATGTGTTTAAAAGAAATATGCATTAGCCTAAATTAGCCTTAGATTGGCAGTATAAATAATAGAGAAAAAAAATTTAAGAGTTGCCTTTCTTCACTGACTTGTGTAGGACATTTATACAACCAACTACACCAAGGTATGTAGATACTCGAGCACCCAGCAGTTGGTGGACATTTTTAGCAGTCTCTAGATCTAGTGTGCACCCTGGTGATGTCCTGATTGCGTTACAGAGAATAGCCTGGCTGCTGCAGCAGTCCTTGAGCATGCTGCAAGGGAACTGGAAGGAGACCTGCCCTCTGCTTGATCTGGAGACAAGAGGGGATACTGTGAGTGCGAATGTCGTGCACAGCTTTAACTATATTTAGGCAATGGCAATGCACATACTCAGTTCTCTGTCTGTCTCCTGAATCTAAAGTATATTTGCACTGGAGGTATGTACATCCAATTGTAAAGATAGCAGGAACTGTAACAAACAGTCATGCAAAAACTTCTCAGTAGAGGTGCTTAGTACTGTAGGCTTCTTACTGCTCCTTCTCACTGTTTTTTGACATAGCTTTATTCATAGTGCTGTCCAGTACAACATGTGAATTAATTGGCTCAAGCCTGTGATTTTCTCAGAATAACCTCTTTTAATGAGCTTTGTTTTGTCTAGTCTAAAATACATGTTTTAAAAAAGTCAGTATTTTTGCATTCTGAAGGAGTGATTACATCTGCTACAGATTCTGTATTTGTTTTATGGCTTCTATTAAAAGAGAGTTCTAACTTAGACTCATACATTCTGTTATAGGTTAGACTGTATTCAGGAAAAAATTACAAAGGTCCTTTCCAACCCTAACTATTCTATGATTCTATGATTCTATTGACTTATTTTTTTCCAATGGCTTACCCTTTAAAAGCCTGCTTTAAGAACACAAAGGATCTTATTTTCATTTGCTGGTCCCTACTAGCCTTTTTGAATGGTCAAGCAGAAATTAGAAAAAACTTACAGCTCTCTATAACTTAGACTATTTATATTAATTTGCAAGTCTTGACAGGTTAACAAATAGTAAATGTTTATACTGTCATATTAGAAGAGTATAATAAATTGCATATATATACACACAGAAGTTATAGATAATTGTATGGAATTTATTGACTCATTTGATAATAACTGAATAGCTGATTATTAAAATCTCCCTAAGCCTTCCAAATGCTTAAGAATAGTTCTTCCTGCTATGTGAGGTCATGATTTATAGTCTATATATCAGCATAATTGATAGGAGCTTGCTTTTGTGTTGGTTTTAAGTAACTAGAGTAGCATTGAATTTAGGCATTTACAAGACATTTTATAGCCCTCCCAGCATGCTGTTACTGTTTATTTCAGGATTTTAAGGGACTTTCATGGACTGTATAAAGAACATCTGACACGAATTCCAGCTATCCTCTGAAAAGCCACTACATGAATGGGGCTGCAGAACATCATGATTCTCTGACACTAACATTCTCTTTCTAGATTCCCTTATAATTGTTTGTTGTATACAGAAAAAATCAGGTGCTGTAGTAATGAAGTTTTCCAAAATTAGAAGAAAATATATTCTGTCATAAAGGTTATTGCTATTTGCAAAACTTTAATCTGCTACATCTTTATTTTGCATTTAATACTTGAGGAAAATAACTGCATGTAAATAAATGCGCTAATAATAGCTGATTAAAATGCATTAATTTTGTATCACCAAATAATCATTGTTAATTTAATTCTAGTACACCATAAAATGGCTAATTCCTCTTTAGCCAATTCACATTTAAATTGATAAAGGAGATGAAAGCAGTTTAGAAAATCTCATTAAGTGTGCAAAGATATATTCTGATTTTCTGTGTGTGAAGTTTATTTCTGTAATCAATTAAAATGGAATAAACACTGTGGTAAGACAATGCTGAAACTACACAGGCAAACACAAATCATAAAATGCAAAGTGAACCACCCCCTACTAACAGTAATTCTCTCAGTTTGCATGCAGTGGGTTTATTCACTAGGGGCTACACTTTAATCTGCTGTGCCTAAGCACTGGTATTAAATCCTGAGCAAACCTTGTGATATACCTGTAGCTTTATTTACGTCTGCTGTATATTAGGGCCTGTATGAATTAGGCAGCATTCCTTATTTACTGCATTGTCATGTACACCTTTTAGGTAATCAGTGTATCTTTTTTTTTTTCTCTCTGGCTTGACAATTCTGGCTTCGAAAAAAATCTCTGCTGTTCTAATAATCATTATTTATATACTAGTTCCTAACTTCTATTCTATTAAAACACTCAATGTTTGCTTATGAAATAGGGAGTTAATTTGTTTAATGAGTCATTCTAAATGGCTTCCATAGATAATTTATTAATAATGCAGAGGACTACTTAAATGGCTGCCATTAGTTTGTGATCTTTTTTCCTGCCCTCTGTACTGGATGCAATAGGTGCTGTGTAGTGAAAATATCACTTAAGGACATGGGTAGAAATCTGCAATTGTTTTTAGAAATATTTTGCTGCTAGCCTTTCAGGAGGTAACCAGAATATGTAGTGTTATTCATACAGAGATTTATAAACTCAAAGAGGTGCTGTGAATTCAGTGTTCAAAATATCATAGAATCATAGAATCATAGAATAGTTAGGGTTGGAAAGGACGTTAAGATCATCTAGTTCCAACCCCCTGCCCTGGGCGAGGGATAAGGTCTTTAGAAGTATTAATTTCTTGTTCCTGTGTATCACCTATATGCATGTAGGAGTAAACATTTTCACTTTTATGTGTGAGTGCAACTCAATACATTTGATGGGTGACATCTGCACCCCTGAGGTAGCTCAAACATGGCTATTTTCTTGGCAGGCAGGAGATAGAAGTGTGCTCTGTGCTGAAGATACAGATATCACAGGTTGGGTGGGATTTGACAAATTCTGTAGAAATCAATGAATATATTGTAACTTAAAACCATATGGAAACTTCAGCATTTGCTTTATGAAGTTGCAAACTCTTTTGGGAGCATTCAGACAGGCTGCAGATTTCAGTAACTTCTGAAATCTGCCATGTGAACAGAGTTTCTTAAAATCCTTATAAACCAGAGTAAGTATTTTAATTCTAGTAAAACAGATGGGAATGGACAAGGAGGGCTAAAAGGTAAAGGATAAGGTTTTAAAATAATTCAATTATAAAAAGACCATGGTACCCAGATTGCCATTGTTGTATTTCTAAATGTAACCAGAATCTAAATTTATTTAATGATTTTAGTATTTTAATCAGTCTGTTCAGTATTCATCTTCCAAGAACTTTGTCACCTGTCTTCCTACACCATGTAGGCATTACACTTTTTTGGAAAAGGAAACTGCACTTCTAAGTCAATAAAATGAAGTGTTTTTATCCATTGTATGAAAACAGAATGCTTTGTCATTTTATTCAATCACATAGAATAGTGACAGAGTGAGAACAAATTGTACCTAGCCAGAGATTTGTATAAATTCCCTACTTCTGATCTCATACTCATCTGCTTCTCCAGGTATTAGGATTATATGTTACCATAAGAAGTTAAAGATTTTTACAATGCTTTAAGTAAAAGGCTCTGAGTTAGAGCAACTTACAAAGAGAATCTGATGCAATGTAGAAAATTTATCTAAAATAGTAAGAAAAGCAGTCTTTTATAGTGAAGGGAACAGTTTTGCTACTATCGAAGTTGAAAATATGTAAGTATATGAAATTGGGATAGCGGCGCCCAAAATCTCATTAAGAATTTCTATTTTGTCTTTGTAACATCTGTCATTATCAAAACGAAATTCAACAGTCATAATTGTAGTCCCTGTTGTTGCAAAAAAAAAAAAAAAAAAGAATTGCTTTGTACATCTCAGTACGGCAATAAAAAATTCCTGTGGGAAATTTAATTTGGATCTTTTATAGCAGCAGCATGAACTAATACATTCCAAGAAAGTTAGGTTTTCTGCAACTGTTCCAACAGTACGTTAGATAAATTTCTTTCCATAAGAAATCCATGCACAACAGTCTGTGTAATTTATTTTTCTGCCTTGCAGTTCTCTCTTATCAGACTTCCTGCGCTTTTCTCTGGGCCTCGTGTTCACACCATATGATGCAAGTAGTGATGGCTGTGTTTCAAATGGCAGTTGCAATTGTAGAAATGTTTTGTCCAAATCAAAGTTTCATGTATGGCAGATCTCATTGTGCCTACTGAAAACTTAAAGACAGTCCAAAGCCATTGCGCTTGATAAAAAGTTGGAAATAAAACCATTTTTTGGAATGAATAGGCTGATAGATGTGTCATTAAAGGGAAGATGAAGTGTAGGTAGCCACCAATGACCATTCCATGTATGTACTTTGCTGGTGGATTTTCTTTTTAATATTTAGAGTCTGAATGTTTTGCTGAAAAGAAAAGATATGTTTGGCAGTTCCAAACTATTATTTCTTATTTTTTAAATGTATCAAATTTAATTTTGATTACAGTCTGTGTTTTGAAAATTATTTTAAATGATATTTAGCTGTATTAATATACAATGAGGTATTTACGGCATTTTATTATGTCAACTTTTTCATGGGGAACATTTACTGGCAAATTAGAAGTGTTGCAGTGCATTTTTCAGTATTTTTTAATGGCATATTACAATCGGAGATGTTGAAGCATGAATGTCCCTTAAGAAGGAAATGAGAAATGGCCACTTAACACAATCAGAGCCCTTTCTGGAACATGACTATAGCTGTGGGTTTATTGATATAGCTGAGGAAATGTATTTACAAGAACCATTACTTTGCCATATAAATACTATTTTATAGTGACTGGCAGCACAGGAGAAAGTTCTACTGACTTGGCTGCTAAAGTTCCAGATGTGGTCCCTCTTTCTAGATTTAGGAAACGAGGTGGCCCATATTATCTTTTAGATTTTGAATGTATTTATAGGTTTTCTCACAATATATTTTCATCAGAAGACATGACACAGTCAATTAAAACAGTGGCTGTTTCTTTCCTCCTTTCCTTCCCTTGTCCTGTCCTTGAAAAAATGACTGCGATTTTTTCTTTTTTTTTTTTAGTATGTTATTACGTGTTTTAATGATCATTGATTTAGTTTGGATGAAAAAAACCACCACAAACAAACAAAACAGCAAAGAAAACTTTCCTTATTTTGCTATTAAGTTTGTTTTAGAAACCCTAGGTGAAAAAAGTCTTTATGAACCTAGGGTATAGCTGGGCTTTGCTTGCTGATTGCAGTTCCTAAAGTAATGGAGCCTTGTGAGCAAGAACTTTCCTGCAGATGTTGATAGGCTGTGACACAGCCATTGCAGAAACACATTTTAGCAAACAAATCAAAGATCAGCACACAAGTATCCCACTCCAGCAATTTGGAAATTGTCTGTTTGTGTTGTAGAATACAAGTTCAAACCTCACTGCCTGCTCAAACACAGAGCTGGCAGTGGCTGTGCCCACTGGCAGCCCTTCAGAAATTTGACAATTCTCTTTGCTGTAAACTAAATAAATAGATAGGATGGAAAAGAAAGAAGCATTTAATAAGAAAAGGACCTATTCAATCATTAACTGGCAAAACTCCCAAAGGCATTAAAATAAATGAACCGTAGCTTGAACCGAAAAGGCAAAAATTGTAACTTGGGGCTTACACTTCCTAAGTTTAATTAAATACAAATGGATTGCTGAAACAGCATATGACTTCCTGTACTATTATTGCTAGAAATATATTTAGTGATTTAGTGATTTAAAGATAGAAATTGAATCAGAGGTTTGACTCTATCTCATCTAATTCCATTATTTAGTGTTACTTTCCGACAACTGAATAGCATCAGTTGTCACTTTAAAATTTCAGTCTCTGCAGATTGCATAAGCAATTCTCAATTTAGAGCATTTTCCAGCTGTTTATATATATAAAACCCTGCGTGGGTTTTAGAGGCATTTTACTGCTATTGCTTTGTAAAGCCTTTCATTAGCATGGAATTAATAAGGAAATAAATTTTGAAGCAATTAGAAGAAACAGAATAAACGTCTTCAAAATGAGCATTGAGCAGCTTGGAGGTTGCATTGAACTGCTGTTGGATTGTGGTACTTCGTGCTGCTTTGTTAACCACAAGCAAACTTCTAAGTCATACTGAGAAGTTTTGTTTCTGACATTGCCCCACTTGAACTTTATACTTCCTTGAGTGGACTTTTGAACCTGATTAAAGCTGGACACACATCATTCCCTCTCCATTCCTATTCATATATATACTTCTAACAGCCAAAACCTCTGTGAAAGGTGGTACTGAAGTCAGCTAACTAATCATTTGGCATGCTGGTTGGATAAGATGGGTGAAGAGACCTCTAAATTCCCACCTCTTCCCTTGCATGCACAAACATCCATAGCTGCCCACACAACTCTAAAATCACTAAAGAGTGCAGGTGACAAGGAGAGACTTCTAATCAGAAAAACATTAGAGAAAGCAAATCCAAGGTGTTTCTATGAGACGCAAATGGTTCCATTTATTTTCATGAGTTTTTAATGTTTTTAGTTATTCTTGCCTTTAATTCTGATATTGATTGGAAAGGAAAACTGAGCTCCATCAAACTCAAGGCTAAATGATGAAGGCTGATGGTCCATGTGGAGCCTACATACAAACTGAAGTCAAATGCAGATATAAATGAAGACAGTTTCCTTGAAAGAACCAAGAGATGGCATAAATTGAAGAGTACAATGAAGTAAACCATTATTCTAAGCAGTTGTGCAAAAAGGTAGAAGGGAAAAAGTAATCCTCTATGCTTCCCAAGAAACAAATATGTATTTATGATATTCACCAAAACAGTTACTGAAACTATTCAAGTATGAAAGATTACACTTAAGTGAATAGGTAAAAAATAACCATTCCCAACAATTAATTTTATCAGAATTGGATGAAAATAAGTGCCCAGTAAGAGCTGTGATATTTTTCTTTGTGTTTGTTATGAGTGTGGTCTACCTTTGCATTCCTTGCACATGCAAATTCCCACTGAAGCCAATAGAACTTCTAGGTGAAAAATATATCTGAATCGACCCCATAATTTAATAAAAATGTTGAAGTGTGAGCATTTCCCAAAGTATGCTGTAAATCAATGTGACAAAAGGAAAAGAGTGTACTAAAAGCATAGTGTTGTGGTAGAGAATATGGATGGGCAATCAGAGCAGAAATAGCATGACTTCAGTTACAGAGAGAAAACCTGAAACGTAACTCAGATTGTACAAAATTAATTCTAAATCAACATTATCAACTAAATTGAAAACTGAAATATGTTGTTAGAAGCGTTATACAATTCCTGATTTTGTCCTGATTATTGAGAATGACAAATACATTTAACAATAAAATGGACAGTCACTTTAATGTGGTTCCTGTATGTAGATAACAGGGTAAGGGGCTTCAGATTGAGCAGAATCAAGTACACGTGATACAAAATGTTGGTAGGACGAAGACAAAATCTGGGGTATTCTGCTGTTGTCCTTTGCATTTTACAGACTGTGATTACTTCAATTCTGAAGTGAGGGACTGCAGACTAGCATCATGCTTCCAGATTTAATGCTTCTGCACTGATGAATTATGCTGAATAAAATCCTTGCTCTCAGTGGACATGAAGATTTACCACCAGTGGGGTGTCAGTAAGTATGCAGTTCATATTTACATCAGTATAGCTGAAGTTTAATGGAAATCATTTTCAGTATAGATTAGCATAGAGCTTGCAAGTCTAGGTTTGAGTTCTGGCAAATGTGCTTTTCAAGGAGACATGATGCAAGCGTTCAACGTTGAAGTTAATACTGATACAAGCAGATTTTAAAGTACTGGAGTTTGCAGTGACAGAGACGTTAATACATTGAAGCATAAGGTTCATCCAGTCTTTGAAGAGGAGCTAGAAGACATGTAACTCCTAACAAACATGTATGGTGAACCACCTTATAGCTGGTTCTTACTCTCTAAAACACAGTAAGCAGCATGACTGATGTGGATGATGGCAAGAAAGTCTGAGTCTGTGGCATCCCTCTATGTTCACTTTTTAGAGATTGCCTAAAGTGAAAGATCAAAAAGTGCCCCCTGAAACACACACACACACATCATGCTTTGGTTTAATTTGTTGTTTTAGTTTTGGAGGGGTTCTGGTTATTGTCCTCGTTTGAAATGTACTTTTGATTTTTTACATCCTTTCGGTCTCCACATTTTTGCTTGCTTCTTCATTAATATTAAAAAGCTGCAAAACTTACTTGCCTGACCATGGAGTTTCCTATGCCACCAGTGCTCCAATTTGCACTTCAAAATCAAGATAAAAACCTGCTGCTTTTGCTAATCAGTGCAAACTAAAACTGTAAAGGCAGCTGCAGACATCAAAATGCATTTCTTCTGCTTACATAGTTTGCAGCCTTAGTAAGATCACAAAAATAAGCGTGGGAAGCTGTTGCCTGTGATAGAGAACCATTAAACTGTTCTCCATGCAGAAAAAGCAGTGATCACAACATCTCACATATGTTCTTGTTCAACCTTAGAGCACAAAAGGAAATGAGATATTATGGGGAGGGGGGGATAAAACCCCCAACAGCTCAATGTGCTGCTGCACTAGATTGTGGATTCTAGTTTTCTCACTGCTGTGAAATCACTTTCCATACTGGCTTAGAAATTATAACAAATGTAGCTTTGTCCTAAATGTGTATTTAAGCACTAGGCAGAAGTAGATCAAACAGAATGCTTCTCTGAAGGAGTTACAGGCCATAAACAAGCTTTAACATTTGTCATCAGTACTCAGTGGTATATATGGCAAGGTAAAGACTTTCACATCCCCTTCATTTAAAGATTAATTCAGCGTAAAATCAACCCGCTTTCCCTGCTCTATCAGCATTTGTCACCACAACACGGAACTGCCAAAGAACAAGTTTTTGATCCTCTTCTATGCCAGAAACTTCATAGGCATTGTTGGGTTTCCAATTTTTTCATCCTCCCTATAGTCTGTGGCTTAGTTCCCCACATCGTTCTCATTAACATGTTTTAAGATCTCTCATTTTAGAATCATAGAATCGTTAGGGTTGGAAAGGACCTTAAGATCATCTAGTTCCAACCCCCCTGCCATGGGCAGGGACACCACACACTAACCCATGTCACCCAAGACTCTGTCCAACCTGGCCTTGAACACTGCCAGGGATGGAGCATTCACAACTTCCTTGGGGAACCCATTCCAGTGCCTCACCACCCTCACTGTAAAGAACTTCTTCCTTATATCTAACCTGAACTTCCCCTGTTTAAGTCTGAACCCATTACCCCTTGTCCTATCACTACAGTCCCTAATGAAGAGTCCCTCTCCAGCATCCTTGTAGCCCTCTTCAGATACTGGAAGGCTGCTATGAGGTCTCCACGCAGCCTTTTCTTCTCCAGGCTGAACAGCCCCAACTTTCTCAGCCTGTCTTCATACAGGAGGTGCTCCAGCTCCCTCATCATCCTCATGGCCCTCCTCTGGACTTGCACCACAGCTCCATGTCCTTCTTAGGTTGAGGACACCAGAACTGTACACAATACTCCAAGTGAAGTCTCACAAGAGCAGAGTAGCGGGGCAGGATCACCTCCTTTGACCTGCTGGTCACGCTGCTTTTGATGCAGCCCAGGATACGGTTGGCTTTCTGGGCTGCAAGCGCACACTGAAGCTGGCTCACGTTAAGCTTCTCATCAACCAACACCCCCAAGTCCTTCTCCGCAGGGCTGCTCTGAATCTCTTCTCTGCCCAACCTGTAGCAGTGCCTGGGATTGCCCTGACCCGGGTGTAGGACCTTGCACTTGGCTTGGTTGAACTTCATGAGGTTGGCATTGGCCCACCTCTCAAGCGTGTCCAGGTCCCTCTGGATGGCATCCCTTCCCTCCAGCATATCAACCGAACCACACAGCTTGGTGTTGTCGGCAGTCTTGCTGAGGGCGCACTCAATCCCACTGTCCATGTCGCCGACAAAAGATGTTGAACAAGATCGGTCTCCACACCAACCCCTGAGGGACACCACTCATTACTGGTCTCCAACTGGACATTGAGCCATTGACCACAACTCTTTGCGTGCAGCCATCCAGCCAATTCTTTATCCACTGAGTGATCCATCTATCAAATTGATGTCTCTCCAGTTTAGAGACAAGGATGTCATGTGGGACAGCATCAAACGCTTTGCAGAAGTCCAGGTAGATGACGTCAACTGCTTTACCCCTATCCATCAGTTCCATAGTCCCATCATAGAAGGCCACCAAATTGGTCAGGCAGGATTTCCCCTTAGTGAAGCCATGTTGGCTGTCACCAACAACCTCATTGTTTTTCATGTGCCTTAGCATGCTTTCCCAGAGAATCTCCTCCAAGATTTTGACAGGCACAGACTGACTGGTCTGTAGTTCCCTGGGTCTTCCATTTTCCCTTTCTTGAAGATGGGGGTTGTATTTCCCTTTTTCCAGTCGTCGGGAAGTTCACCTGACTGCCATGATTTTTCAAATATGATGGACAGCAACTTCATTCACCAGCTGCTTCAGGACCCACTGATAGATTTCATCAGGTCCCATGGACTTGTGCACATTCAGATTCTTAAGATGATCTCGAAACTGATCTTCTCCTACAGTGGGCCTAAGGTCTTCATTCTCAGATGAAGACTCAGACCCTGCATCTGCCTTCCAAGACTTGGGCGGTGTGGTCAGAGCATTTGCCAGTGAAGACTGAGGCAAAGAATTCATTGAGAACCTCAGCCTTCTCCAAATCCAGGGTAGCCAGTTCTCCCGATAGCTTCTGGAGAGGGTGCACATTATCCCTAGTCTGTCTTTTTCTTGCTACATACCTATAGAAGCCCTACCTGTTATCTTTCACATCCCTTGCCAGATTTAATTCTAACTGGGCCTTAGCTTTCCTGACCTAGTCCCTAGCTTCCCGGACAACGTCCCTGTTTTCTTCACAGGCCGCCTGTCCTCGCTTCCACACTTTATAAGCTGCTTTTTTCCCTCTAAGTTTCCTCAGCAGCTCCTTATCCATCTATGGAGGCCTCCTGGCCCTCCAGCTGCATTTCCTTCTAGTCGGGACGCAACACTCCTGAGCTTAGAGCAGGTGATCCTTGAATACTGACCAGCAGTTTTGGGCCCCCCTGCCCTCTAGGGCTACATCCCATGGAACTTTACTAAGCAGTTTCCTGATGAGGCCAGAGTCTGCTCTGTTGAAGTCCAGGGCAGTGAGCTTGCTGCATGCCCTTCTCACTGTCCTGAGGATCTCAAACTCAACCATCTCATGATCACTACAGCCAAGGCTGCCCTGGTGCATCACATTCCCAACCAGCCCCTCCCTGTTGGTGAGCACGAGGTCAAGCATGGCACCTCTCCTTGTCAGCTCCTCTATTACTTGCAAGAGGAGGTTGTCTTCCACACAATTGAGGAACCTCCTGGATTGCTTGTGCTGGGCCGTACCGTCCCTCCAACAGATGTCAGGATGGTTGAAGTCCCCCATGAGGACAAGGGCCTGCCAGCGTGAGGCTGCTCCTATCTGTCTATAGAGTGCTTCATCCACAGAGTCCTCCTGATCAGTCGGCCTGTAGCAGATCCCCACAGTAATGTCCCCCATTGCTGTTTTCCCTTTGACCCTGACCCACAAACTCTCTGTTGACTCATCGCCTGTCCCCAGACAGAGTTCCATACTCTCCAAGCCTATCACTGACATAAGTAGCTACTCCCTCTCCCTGTATGCCTGGCCTGTCTTTCCTAGAAAGCCTATAATCTTCCATTCCAATGCTCCAATCATAGGAGCCATCCCACCATGTTTCTCTGATGCCAGTGATATCATATCCCTGTAACCGTGTACACATCTCTAATTCCTCTTGTTTATTGCCCATACTATGGGCATTTGTACAGAGGTATCTGAGCCGAGCTCCAAATAAAGCTGACTCATTGGCTGGAGTGGCTGAAACAGCTCCGCACTGCTCCAAGCGTTTATTACAGGTGCTGGCAACTGACTGGGAGTGTTGGGATGGATCGATGCCCTCTCCCCCAACACATCTAGTTTAAAGCTGCCTTGACCAGCCTGGCAAGTCTCCTACCAAAGCAGCTCTTCCCCTTCTTTGTCAGACCAGCTCCATCAGCCTCCAGTAGACCTGACCTCCCAAATCGAATCCCATGTTCTAAACAACCAGCCCCTGACTATGGCACCACCTTTCTAACCATTTATTAACCTGCCAAATCCACCTGGTCTTTGGCCTGGAGGATGGATGAAAAAACTACCTGAGCTCCACAGCCCACCTCTCCCAGGGCTCTGGAGTCCTTCTTAATGATTCCCAGGCTACTGCTGTCAATATTGCTAGCACCCACATGGGCCACAAGTGGGTAATAGTGGGACTTACTAAGACCAGGCAGGCTCTCAGCAACATCCCTGGTCTGAGCCACTAATAGGCAACACAGCTCCCTCGAGACTGGGTCAGGCCGACAGATGGGTGCCTCTGTGCCTTTCAAAGTAGAGTCACCTACTGCTATGACCCGCCGCTTTTTCCTGGAGGCACCAGTAGTGATGCTGTACCGGTATGTCAGCAGCATGTTCATTTGGTGCGGTGTGCATTTCCTCGTTAGCCCCCTGCAGAACTGCGAAGCAGTTCTGGGTGGGGACACTGGATTTTGGAGGAAGCCTCTTGTTTTTAATTGTCCTTTTCCTCCTTTGGGTTTTTCTGGGGGGGTTTTTTTGTTTGTGTTTTTTTTTTTTTTTTTTGGTTGGGTTTTGTTTTGGTATGTTGTTTTTTTTTTTTTTTTTTTGGGTGGGGTTTTTTTTTTGCGTTACTAGCTCCCAGCTTCCTGGATTAATGCCCTCCTTTTCTGTATGCGCTATGGTGGACGCTTGTGGCCCGTGCACAGTTTGGGCCTGGAGCAAGCAGCCCAGCCCCCTCTCAGCTTCCCTGACAGCTTTTAGCTACCGACAGGGTCCCGCAGCTCAGCCCCTGCTGCAGGACCTCCACCAGGGCGCACCGAGCGCAGTCCTGCCCATTGTGCACCCTCGCCTCAAGAGACCAGTTGAGGCGCTTTCTACACCCCGAGGTCTGCGCCGCAGCCTCCCCTCTCATCAGCTCTGTCTGGTGCCGATGCTGCCACCGCCGGGGCAGCCAGAGCAGAGCTCCCAGACCAGGCCCTTGGTCCTGAGGCGAGCGCTCACCATCCCCCTCGCCTGCCTCCTCGCCCTGCCGGCGCCAACTACCACTCCAAGCCCTGCTGGCCGTGCTCTGTTCGCCGCTCCCGGGGGCGGTTTTACCCGCTCAGGCAGTGCCGTCCCCACTGCCGCCCCCCCGTGAGTCACTGCTCGCGTCAGCAGAGCTGACGGCTCCTGCGCAGGGCCTGTAGAGGACTTGGTGCTCCCGCGGTGGCTCCTGGACGCTGTAGTTTCCCCTCGCCCCATCCTCTCTGAAGCTACTCATCTCGGCAAATGGTGATGTTTAGATGATACGTTTTATCAGCCATGTCTTCATTAGCAAGTCATGGAGTGCAACAGCTGAACGTTGTAAAGTTGGGTGGTGAGGAGGTCCTTGATGTATGTTAGAGAGCTTTTGCTTTGGGTGTCCTCCTCCAGCTGTATATAAACTCTGTTCTGTGTAGGTGCCAGGTGCTAAACATTGCTGGTTTAAATTTTGCCCCATAAAATTTTCATGAGTACTGTACGCAGAATAATTGGCCAAAAAATAGACACAAAGACTGATGTTCAGCACATGGCTCCTTTACGTGTTAATAGTTCAGGCAGTTGGATACTCTTAATTTTCGAAGGTGCCAAACAGCATCACCTAGAAGCAATATAATTTAATGCAGGACACTGAAATTCTTTACCTCCCATAGCAAGTTTGAAAATGGCAGTAAATTTTGACTAAATGACTTTGATTATTTGAAAAAGTATGCTATCAAATCTGAATGGGCATTGTATTATTAAAATAATTCAAAATGTTATTTTTAAGCAATGCTTATTGTCAATCCAAGGCATTTTTTCTTCTTAGGTCAGAAGAAAGTAAATGTAAACAACAACAACCGTCTTCTTAAGATCAAAGAAGCATTTCAGAAAACTCAATTTAAAAAACTTTGTTTTCTTTTTAGTCATTTAGAATTAAATTATAATTTAAAAAATGACAGCCAGAAATATGCAATGGTCGCTCTGTTGCACTCCCATTACTTCGAACAGGTGGAATAAGATTTTAGAGAAAAATACAATAATATTTTTGTAATGGAAATACCTTCAGTTTAAAGCATCCCCATAGTGTAGCTTATTGCTTCCTCGGAACAGGGTGCTGAGGGAAAGGAACAGTAGCCCCAGATGCTAACGGCAAACATAGGTGGAATTTGAGGAAAATGTTGAGTATCTTTGGACAAATAATGTCGTAAAATGAGAATGACTGAAGATAATCAGAGGGACCTAAATATATGTACTCTGCCGAGCAGATTTGTGAGTTAAACAGAGCAGCCAAACAATGCATCAGTTTAGTATTTAAGAAACGGAGTTCATAAGCAGCAGGAAAGGAGGGGAAATGAACGAAAGGAGGAACAAGTCCGAGTTTATTTTCATAGAAACACAAACTTAATACTTATTTTCTGTCTGGATTGCAATAGATGAACGCTGAAGAGAGCTGCCTGGTATCTGAATTGATGCATGCTCTGATTGAATAAAGAACACTTCTGTGATTTGTTTTGTTGAGCTCTTTTGCAGTTATTTGTAGCTGCCACATCTAATTGTGCTTGTGTAGTCCTTTAATTTGCATGAAAGAAGATAATATAATTGAAAAACTCAGGAGTAAGACAAGTTCAGATTACTAGCAGAGGCAAGTTAATTTGTTATTCATTAAATGCTAATGAACCTGGCACCTATGTTTTATTTGTTTCACTTTGAAATCGGAAAGGTCTTGTAACACAGCTATGTCTATGATAAACAGAGATGTTAAATTAAACTGTTATTTTCCCTGATGTCCAACTAGAATAAGCAAGTTTGTAAAACTAGGTAACTATAAATATATGTGTGTGGTGAAGCATCCTCAAAAAGCAAACCTAAAACAGGAAGTGATTGGCATATTCAGATTCCTTTGAGAACTTGTGGCGGAATTTTGTAACCCTTCAGGGCCTGGTTTTGGTATTAGTTTCCATACAGAGTGGGTAAAGTGTTGGTGTGCTAAAGCTTGTACAGCTATTCTGGCCTGAAATCCAGGGGCAGCGTCTGACTTCCTCATTTGTTCGCTGTTGTGTTGCCAATACAACTAGATGTAAGTACATGAAGTAGTCTTTTATTATCACTGATGTTCCTCATCATAATACTGTAAAAGACTAAAACTACATCTGTGGTTGGTCACAGAAGTGCTAGAAGCATGCAGAAATCCGTGGCTGATTTTCCCTTTGACTGCTAAAAAGAGTTTTGAAACAATATTTGTGTTCATACAAGTTGTGTACCATCTGGGTCTTTGTGTCTTTGTTGCTTTACCCTTTGAAGTAGGAATAAAGATACTTAGCCATAGGAGTTAAATTGTATGACTTACTTACACAGCTAATTTATATTATTGGTTATTTATGTTATATCATTATACTGAAGAAAATTTAACTCTCTTTTAAAAAGCAAACTCCAAGGACAGTTTGGTGTCTTCCTCTTCTGAAAAGCAGCTTTCCTTTTTGCCTAATCTTCATTTACTGTATCTGGAAAGCAAATACAGCAAAAGTCTAATTGAACATACTACTTAAGACATATCTCTAACTTAAAAATATTGAAAAATGTCCACAGATACAGGTCCACAAATAATCTCACCCATGCACAGCACTGCTTCTACCACGTGTTTGAAAGACAATTCTTGTTTCTGAACATGGAATGAAAGGAGTAAAATACAGAATTAAATACCTTGGCTTTGACAACCTACTAGTTTGATTCCAGATTAACAATGTGCATGCACTCAAAATATTCACATGGTGCTTATACGGAAATGATTACATGTTGATTGAAAGTTGAATAGAAATTTGGCTCAATCTATTTGTGTTGATCAGGTAAGATGATAGTATGAAAAACTATTTTACGAAGTCAGGTTAATTGGAGGGTGTTCCTGTCTGAAGCAACATGTTTTAATAATTTAGGGAAAAAAAATTACCTGAAATGTGTGTACTATTATTCAGGGTTGCTATTTTTATTTTCAGTAATGTCTTGTAAACAACTTGAACCTTTCACTCTTGAAAATTGAGAATACATCTCCAGATAACCCCTAACTTCATATACTTGCTTAAAATCCTTGGTGGCAGAGGGAAGAGTGTGAATCTGTGAGTATTCTAGTGGGGAGAGGGCTTGAGGCTTTTTTCATATTGCTTGTCAGTGCATATTCCTTGCTGCTGAATTACGTGTACATGTACAAGTCATGTACAAGTTATGTACATGAAAAATAGAATAGCCAAACTCCTTTCCCAGTTACTGCTCTAGTCTTGGATCCGGATATCCACATGCTGTGTTGCAGAAGGTTAACTGGTACATTTAAGGTGAGCATCTGATATTTAGTTATTATCTGTGCTTTATTCCTATTACATCATTCTGTGGGATATGCACAAATCAATGAGAAATATGATAGAATCAGATTCCTGGCTGTTTCAGCTAAAAAATTTTGCAACATTTTAGCACCTCCTAACCATGTTTCTTATCCTTGCTGCATCTACAGCTACAGACAGAAAAATTAAAATGGTCAAAGCTAAGCTGCAAATATATGTTCTTCAATTTATAAGCTGCCATGAAGATATAATTTGCAAAGCTTTAAGGTAATTTTATTCAGCACTTTTGTTGATACTTCTTTCAGGTGAGGTGATACTTTGCGGCTCCTTGAAGCAGCAGATCATGATTTTGTGTAGTCGTGCAACCCATTCCATTGGGATTGCTAGGTCGATCACTGCTGCACTTCTGCCCATCAAGCACCATCCTATTGACGCTGGTCTACCTATCATACACAGTCAGCTGATACCGTGGCTATCTTCATTAAGGAAAATTTCAAGGAGCCCTAGACAGGCATCTGTATCCCATTATGACTTTGTTATTAGGCTTAATCATATTGCGAGTAAGCAGTGAAATGTACAATCATATCAGCATCTTCTAGATATCAGTGAACACATCCGCTAATATGGAAAAGTAGTATCTGAACAAAGCTTTTGTATGAAACTGATGTGTTATTTCTGCTGGTTGGCATACATTTAGTTCTGGTTTAGTGTAAAAATTAGCCTTCAAAATTCATCCTGGGTGTAATGAAATGTGTGCAATAAAGTCTTTTTTAGAGTTTTATAATGCATCTCAACAAAATAATAATTGATTAAATGCTGAAGACCCGAATCAGTTGTCTTTAGTAGAATATTTGGCTTTTCAATCATTAGCATGAAAGAGTGGGAAGTGTAAGGAAGTAAGGAAGATCACTTTTTCAGAGGCAGAAAAAGGAAAAAGTTTTCAAATACTTTTCTCAAAAAGTGAACTGTACACTAAGATATTTTCAACTAAAAGATGAGGCATGGTAGTCTTCAAATTGCCTCCTGGTTTAATAGTGCCATTCAGGAAGGTATCCCCCGTTTAAGCTCAACTGCTTACAAGAGTAACATGACCTCTTAGGGACTCTCTCAAAGAAACTGGAACTCCAGAATTGCTAAGCCATTTGGTATGCCAATAGCTGAAAATGTATCTGAACTATATAAACTTTTAATCCCCAATCCTGTAATTGTTTCTTTTTTGCAGACAGATGTTTGTACGTGTTTGAATTAGGCATTGCAAATGGCAAGATGACAATTCCCTAACTAAAGTAACTCATCTGAAATACCTGTCAAATGGAAAGCATTTTGAAGTATATACAAATTACAAAAAACCCCCAAACAACCCACAACCAAAAACCCAAAACTCTTAAGGATGATGTAGAATTATTTTATTATTTTTAAAGAAAATGCTGTGAATGAAAAGTTTTTTTTAATCCAGGTTCTGAGTTTAGGGCTTAAAAAACCCTACCCAAAACAGGGAGAAAAGCCTATCTTCCTTCCAACTCAGTTTCTTCCCCTCCAATTCTTTTCCACCTCTAGACTAACACCATACTGGTGTTATCCGACTAAACCATTGCACACCTCTTTCATTAAGAAGAAATTCGGACTATGAATACTTGGTTATTAGCGGTCACGGAAAGTCCGATTGCCCTGGTAATGGCTTTTGTCCATTTTTCAAATCTTCCTGTTTTCCTCATGATATTCCTTTTTTTTTCCCAAAATTTTTCTGTACAATATAATTTATTTTGGTCTATGATGACTCAGATATTTTCCAAGGTGTTGCAGGTGTTTTTTAAACTCCATTTCCTCACAATTCACGTCTAAAGCCTAATTCTTAGATACTATTTTGAATGATAAAAAATAATTAAATTTTTAAATTAAAAAATAGCATTCAAGCTGACTGTTGGGTTTTTTGGTTTGGTTTTTTTTTCAGTATTTAAAAAAATAAGGTTTTGTCCTTAAAAACTAGAGTAATTACTTCAGTAACATTGAAAATTTAAGCCAGGCACTCAGTAGTGGTAAATCAGTGACGCTCCACTGGAGTCAGACAAGAACCTGAGCTAAAATGTACTGCTATACATTATGTTTGTCTGTAGTTTCAACTTCATTTCCTTTGTGTGACAGTGTAGCACCTTTCATAGGAAGATATGGCACCTTTTACTGTTTTCAGTCCTCTTGGAAATAGGGGCTGAGTTAAGGGAACAGCAGCCTTCCTCGTAAGGAGCTACAGTGGCACAACTACTTCAGAATAAAAATGGGAAGGGGAGTAATGTAGTGAGAACGTTTGCTGCCTGCCTCGATTTGGTTGGATTTATTTTCTGACTATTAATTTTTAAAGCCACTTATCTAATTTTCTGCTGATTTTTCATTCTATCTTGACAGCCCTCTGCTGTCTGACAGGGACTCCCTGCCATATGTTGGCCCTGTGCTAAAGAAAGGAGCTTTCTGGAGTTGTCTCATTTTCTCCTCAGTCTGGTCAGATTGTTTGAAATCTCTACATGGAGTTTACCAGGGAGGAGTGGAGCTCAAAAAGAATAATACACCCCACACCTGAAATCTGTTTGACGTCAACTTTCCTGCATACAAGGAGTTGAAGGTGAGAGCAACCAAGTGCCATGGGTATAGTGCCGTAGATGTGCTATTAACACAGTCATGGGCTGGTTGGTGGTCTGTAGTTGTGACATTGGGTTAAGCAGGACCGCTAAACATTGCAGAGAGGTGAAAACCGGAGTGCCTATCCATTGGTAACAGCTCCAAAGTTATTTGAACCTTAAAAAAAAAAAACAAAACCCAAACCCTAACAAACAAAATTATTTTAAAGAATTTTGGAGTTGCCATCTGTTCAGGGAAAAAAATAGTGTTCATCTCGAAGTCAGACACATCTCTCATTTAGCAGTTTAAAGCTTAGAAGGGTCATATATCTTCTCATTTAGTTAATATGGTTCCACAAACATCCTTCTGTTCATTTAGTCTGTATCTATGTAGACAGACAAGGACATGATATCTGAATGAATTCCAGGAAGATTCAGTTAAGGAGCTGAATTTAAGTTTCTACACCAAAAGGGAGCAATGAACACAACCAACTATTTCCTCACTAAGATTGATTATACATAGCTTTCATGTGAGCTTTTATATCCAATAAACCCAAATTTGTAAAAAGTTTATTACAGCTCTGCTCTCAAATGCATAATATCTGTGCAGGTAAGCCACTGAATCCATAGAGAGCCACTGCAGCACTTGGGCTAGTTCACCCTGATTGTTAAATTAAACAAGTAATTTCAAACATCCCTGGAGCGCTTCCTCTCCTAAGACAAAAGTAGCATTTAACACTATGTCCTTTTTTCTGAAAGTGCCAATGGGATTGTGTTTGCCCAGCTTTGCAGCAACTTTTTACGAATCACCTAAAAGTAAAACCAGGTGTAGTGGATGTAAAGCATAATTGGGCTTCACCTTACTGTAGCTAAGTAAAGTGTCCTGGGTTCAGCTGTAGCAGTTATTTTTCTTCTTCCTAGTAGCTGGTGCAGTGCTGTGTTTTTGACTTTAGTCTGAGAACAGTGCTGATAGCACACCGATGTTTTTAGTTGTTGCTAAGTAATGCTTACTCCGATCAAGGACTTTTCAGTCTCATGCTCTGCCAGTGAGGAGGGGCACGGGAAGCTGGGAGGAAGCAGAGCCAGGACACCTGACCCAAACTGGCCAAAGGGGTATTCCATACCCCTTTAGTGCGAGGTGTCCCTGCCCATGGCAGGGGGGGTGGAACTAGGTGATCTTAAGGTCCTTTCCAACCCAAACCATTCTATGGTTCTATACCACAGCACATCATGTCCACTATATAAACTGGGGGGAGTTACCCGAAGGCCCACATTGCTGCTTGCGTCAGGCTGGGTATTGGTCAGCAGGTGGTGAGCAATTGTGTTGTGCATCACTTGTGTTTATTGGGTTTTTTTCGTTTTTCCCTTTTATATTCTCTCCCCTTGTTATTTCCCTTATCACTATTATTATTGGTGGTAGTAGTAGTAGTTTTGTATTATACCTTAGTTACTGGACTGTTCTTATCTCAACCTGTGGGAGTTACATTCTTCCCTCTGGGAGTTGTGGAGGGAAGAAAGAGGGTGGAGCGAGCGAGCAGCTATGGGGTTCTGAGTTACCGACTGGGCTTAAACCACAACATAAAGGTAATGGTAAATCCCAATCTAGGACTCACCTGACCATATGTCACATAAAAAGTCCTGTAGCTTTTTGTTTGCTCTACTGGGAAGGTCTGAATTGTGGTGCTTTGTCACATAGCTTTTCAGACTTAACTTTTGCAAACCTTGGGTGAATCATGGCCAGGGGATAATTTTCTCTCTTCCTCATTTTCTCTACAACATCAATAAGCAGCAAGAGGTCTTTGCTGATGCAGTTCCACATGGTTTTAAGATCGAATTTCCCCAGCAAAGCAGGGAATATACAGTTCTTTGGAAAACACATCCACTGAATTGCTTAGGTTCATCTCTTGTGATTGGGAGAGTTCCCAGCTCTATTGGTACTGCTGGTTTTATGCCATGGAAGAAAAATAACTCATACACATGCTCTTTACTCTTGTCTACAGTATATGTACAGGACTGCAAACAAAGAACTTTATCACAATGTCCTACATTCTTCTATTTCTTTCCAGAGGATCCATTTGTTAATTTTCTCTCAAGCCCAGATACATGTTTTGTATTGTCATGTGCTGCTTTTATTAACAAGATGAGGATTTCACAAGAAATAAATAACTTCTATTTTGTTGTGGTGGTGGCTAAGATCATGGCCTCCTGACTCTGCATAGCTTAATGTAAAATACAACTCAGCATTTTAACATTAGATGAATAAGCAACTTCTGTTCCATCTGTGAAGAAGCAAATGCACAAATCTTTTGAATGCCTTTGGTAAAGACTAAACCGAGCTATGGTGGAGTGGCAGTCCTGGTGCTTTGTGATGGTGTGTACCATGACCTCTGTGTTATTGAAATGCTACAATTCCTGTATTTTTCTAGCAGCTTTTATGTCTATAGTGGCAGCTTCTTGAATGACCTTGCTTGCTCTTTTGGCTGCCCACGCTGCTGACTGCTGTGCTGTTTGTAGCGAAGCCTGCAGTCCTGGTGACAGATTTGTAGCACAGATTTCGGATGTACTGGTTTGCCCTTCTAGGTGTCTCTCTTTCATTCTCTCTGATTCAAAAAGGTTGAGGAAAATATTGAATATAGGATTTTGACTAACTTCAGCTCTGCTAATGCTTCACAAAACACAAATGTGAGGTTATTTTTATAATACAGGAGTATAGAACATTTTCTTCTTGTAGCTAAGGAGATTTCATATGGTGTGTTGGAAAAAAAAAAAAAAAAAAGGCTTTTCTTAACCTGCCAGAACTTAGTCATTAAGCACAACCAAGGTCACATCCCCAGAATGTAAAAAAAGAAGATTTTAATAAAATATGTACTCACTAAGCAAAAGCAGAAAAAACCCAGCAATAGCTTGAAGTATGCACTGAAGTTTTAATGAAACTGGTATGCATATATGTAACAGAATAATGTATAAAATCCTTAGCTATACTTTTTCCATTTACACATCTCTTTACTTATATATGCATATAAGCGTTTATCATCAGGATTGGTTGGGAGTATGCTGTTATTGCTGACTTTAACATCATACATTTTTAGCCAGAGATATGTTGTAGGGATATGTTATACTGGGGTTTTACTCAGAACTGGCATTTGACTAAAAGGGTTAGTTGTTTCTGTTAATGCAGAATGGGTTGTGGTATAGCTGAGTAGGCACTAAAAAAGCCAGGACTTCTCCAAATGACCAGCAGGTATAACATGAAAGAAAAAGCATGTAAGCAAAGAGATCTTTCTGCACGTGTGGATGTAAATATGTGTGATGCACTGTGTGCTCAGCTTGCCAATCAGAACTATTCAAAACCAGAAATTAATTTTATTAGTTTCCTCATACACACAAAAATGGCTGCCCAGAATCTGAGAATGCACCTATGAAATATGATACAGAAAATTAAGTTCTATAGCACAAAATTCACCTTGTGTTTGGGCTTCAGAAGCTCTTCGAAAACATACACAAGAGCACTCAGGATTTATAAAATTTTAATCATCCTCACTTCAGTCGACATTAAAGGTTTGATTTTTAAGGCAATCCTTTGAGAAGGAATAAAAAAAGGTAAGAAATTAAAAGATCAAATAATTGAATTACTTTTATATGTTTCTATTTCCAAGGAAAATTTCCTTACATGTCCTTTTATTGGTTATTTATGTTTTACCAAAACAATGTGCAGACTCTGTCATTATGTAGAATCCTTCATTAACTGTAGAAGTTCCAGAGCCTGATGTCAAAAAGCTGGAGTTTCCTATATGAGAGTTCTTCTTACATAATGACTTTACTGCCTAACAAACCTTGAACCATTTAGCATGGGAGGCGTTCTCATTTTTCAGACAACAAAAATTCATCTGCAGTATTTTTTCCGTAGCTATGTAATGAGGCTTGTAGAAACATGACACAAAGAAATGGAATGAATAAATCAAATTGTATAGAAAAAACCTCAAGGATCTGACAGTAGAAATGACAAACAACAGGGAGCTCTGCAGCTTTTCTCCTTGTCAGTAGAAATTCATTTCTTTGCTACTTAAGAGAATATTTTAAAAGAACGTTCTTTCAGCATTATATTGCCAGTGCAGGCTGGGGGCTCTGAGAGGGGATGCTTAGGCATCTCCAAAGTTCATTTTGAGGTTTGTACTGGAGAAGTTGTGGATAAAGAAAGCGGTTGGATTAACTGAGGTTTCTATGAGGAATTTATTCTATAGGTGATAGCTTTGCACCTTACAAAACGCTTTATAAAGGTAAAAATGCTTGTAACATACTTGTGGCATAGAGAATCCATGACTTAAAGCTTGTGAATGCTGGAGGACTCCTCCCTAGGAAGGGAGGGGAGTTCAAGTAGCCTGATCAGGTCTGATGGCTGGTGATTATCTGTGGTTTATCTTCAGTGCACAGGCAGTTTGCCAGTACAAATGCCAGTGGGGAAGCACCAGCCTTTGTTTCCAGCAGCTGTCCATAATCGCTCTCTGTTTTAATGAATCTGAGCTGAAACATAATCGGATCTTAATGTCAAGCCATTTCTTCACTCTATCAGAAAAGCTGTGAAAAGCGGGGGGGTAGAACGAGGCTTCCATATGTTCAAGGTGCACAGCAGAGTTGCTCAACTGTGTTTCAAGGGAGGTGGATAGCATGAAAATTAGAAGAAAATAAATGACCCAGAGCTATAGAAGAACGAGCTCCAAGAACATCCTGATGCATTCAGACCCTGAAGACGGCAGGTCTGGCTGGGCTGCCTGCGCTGGGATGTAGGGATGCCTCTTCTCCTGGAGCTTGCAGGTTGCTGGCTGCTGGGGCTGCTCCACAGCATTTTGGGAGCATTTTGATCTCTAGGCTATTTTTGTAAGAAACAGCCTAAATTATTTAAAGATAGAAGTACATAGAAAAAAAATGAGGGTACTCTATCACTGCACTAATTATTTTGCTGCATGGCTATAAGCCATCTTAGGTACTTGAGTGGTAACAATTATCATTTATGCTTTAATATTATGTATTGCCACTGAAAGCTTCATTTTCAGTAGCATTTAATTTTATATGTGAGGTCAAATTCTATGAAGGGATACAAGAAAATTTGTCTTCTGTTGATGCCAGTGGAAACAGAAAAAATCAATCAAAGGCTTGACTTCTGCATGTCAATAGAGATGTTTTGCTTTGCATGAGGATTTTAGCTAAATTCATGCCACTAGAAAACATACTCAGGGTTTTTTTTCCTGGTTTGGATGCTCAAATAAAAACACATGCATACGATTGTACATATACAATCATATTTATATTAGAATATAATTTTTTACAAGTTAACTAACCTTTTGGTCATATTTCATTTAGTCCTTCTGCTTTTAAGTGGGCTCTGAAGCCTATTTATCAAAAACCCATCAGGGCTTTTGCAGCACTGTGTGGTTTTAGGCAGATGCCACTATCTGTGTTTTAATGTCTTCATATTCTGAGTAGTAAACCCAACATTTCATATCCGCAGTGCTGCAGTTTGGACATAAATTTTAAACTTAAAAAAAAAATACAGTACTTTTTATTGATCGTTAGTGAATGACAAGTAAAAATTGAAAGTTGCTGCTACAGTTGAGGCAGTTACTGAAAGTGCTCTATGCATGCAGCAAAGCTTCTTATAAAAATAATTGAAAATTGAGCCTTTTTTTCTGAGGGACAAATGGTAAAAAAGAACAAACATTTCAAGTGACTAATCAACTCGCCTACATTATAGATACATGTAATTTACTCTGAGTTAGTCAAACTGACTAACCATTTCATTATGTTTATTTAAGATTGAACTTTTTGTATCAGTCTTAAAGATGTAGAGGTTTGTACCATCTGCAACACAGATCATGAGAAATCATGACCAGAAAATGAGGCCAAAATTTCTGTTAGTAGTTTAATACATTTCATGTTTTTCTTGGGGTCAGAACAGAATTGTATGAGATATTTCATGCACTGCCTGGGAGTTAAAGCAGTCAATGGAAATGCAGAAACCTAGTTAAAGATGGAGCACAGTTCCTCTGTGTGTTCAGTTGATTGTGTGCTGCGATTAGGCTTTTATGTTTTTTAATTGGAAAATGGGGTTTGGGTTCGTGATTTTTCTCCTTGTGTTCGGTTATTGGTTTTTTTTCCCAATGTTGTTTTGTTCTAGTTCAAGCAATGCAAATTTGACATGTCAGATTATGTATGTATGTCTACTACTAACTTAAAAAAACCCTGTATCTTTATGCTTTTCAGCCTTCATTTGTTTTGTTTAACAGAAATACGTGGATTGTCCCTACCTGGTGTGTACACAGAAACTTTCTTTTCCTTTCTCCTTCCCTCTTCTAAACCACCTCATCCCTCTGTTTTCACTCCTCGTTTTCATTTACAGTTTTCATTTCGGTTTAAATCAAAGTGTCCCAGAGTAGTGGAGCAGCCTCTCTGGGTGCCATTGCTGGACACACAAGCAGAAGAAAGTCTGCGATCGTGACTGCTTTGTGACTTGGTAGGATTAAAGGTCTCAGGATTTTAGATTAAAAAAAAACCTCCACACTATTCAGAATAAAAAAATCAGGCTATAAAGCTCAACATGAATATGTACATATTCTTATTATAACTGAAGCAGAAACTACCACCTCTCTTTCTTTTTTCTTTTTCTCTTTGTAATTTTTTTTTTTTGCTAGCAAATGAATTAATCATGTCATAAAAGAGCACTTGATGGTCTTTTTGAAATTAGCTTGGACATTGAGAAGTTCCAAAATGTGCCTCTAATGTTCTTCCTATAAAGCAGTTTAATAAGATGTCATAATAAACATGTAAAATTAGATTTATTGTGTCAAGAGGCAAAATAGCCTCATTACACAGAAAGCTCCAACAAACTGAGGCTTCCCTAATATATAAACCAGTAGTTTAATTTGTAAACCTGATTATTGCTCTTAACAGAGTTCAGTAGTACCTCAGAGTCCTCTAAGACATTTGAATGATACTTGTTATAATTAATATTTAGTTTTTAACACTGTTCAGAGTTTCCCAGACTTTCAAAATGACTCTGGTAATTGCTGCTTTAAAATTTGCCAGCTGTGCAAACTTCATTGCTATGAAGATAGAGAGAGAGCTTCACGGATGCAGCGTGGCATTGCATTTATTAACTAACCATTTGTTTTCTCCCATAGTAGAAGATTTGAATACTCTTTCCGAACAACACTGCTTCCTCTCATTCACAGGTAAGTATTATTCCTGTATCCATATTTATGTCATTTCATGAATCTGTGGTGTGCTGGATTTGGCTGGGCCCATATGGACGCGATCTCCAACGAATGACACCAGAGCATAAATTTTGATTCTTCACTGAATGTCAGTGAGTGTAAAAATTCTACAGAAAGCACAGTCCAAAATGTTGAGCGATAGGGAAGGGAATGTGGCAAGTTTCTGTTTCACTGAGATGTGCAGCTCGGGTGTGATTTTCATCAGCGCTGTTTGTACAGTGGTTCAAAAATTCCACAATGTACGAACTCTGACTGTGAATGCCTGCGGTTTGCTCAGCATGAAATTCTGAGCATAAAAGTTGCCATCTCTGGTTTCTTGCTTCAAAATGGAGCAAAACAACTCCCATTAGTGAGTCTGCTGCTCTGCTCCTGCAGCTTCACAGAATTGTGCGGTTTTGTGTGGCTCTCCTCATTTCTGCTTGCTCCGCTCATTAAGAACTGCACATCAGCAAATTGTTCTGCCTTTGCCTCCACCGTCTTTCAGGCTGGAGTGACTGTGTCCTCAAACTGTTGAGATTCTTGGTGCTTCTGGGTTTGATTGGTTAGTGTGGGACAGCAGCGCTTCCCTGCAGTGCTCATGTTGTGTGACAGCATCAGAATAATCAACAGAAGGATGTGGCTGAGCAGTGCACAGATATCTCCAGAAGTATCACTTCCTCGATGTTAGCTGCAATTGATGCCCTCACAATACTTACAAAAGCAGATATGAAAGTGCTGTGGAAGCAATGGAGTTGCCTTCCCCAAGGCCAGACAAAGGGGCAGAACTTCCAGGCAAAGGACTCAGTGGGCGCAGGGATTGGAGGGATGGATGGTGGAATGGAGGGACAGATGGAAAAGAAGGATGGATGGATTGTGGAGCAGATGGAGGAGAAGAAGGGTGGATGGATGGATGGATGGATGGATGGATGGATGGATGGATGGATGGATGGATGGATGGATGGATGGAGAAGAAGGTTGGGTGGTGGGGTGGATGGAAGAGAATAGGTTGGGTGGATGGTGGGGCAAGTGAGGCCCCACTCAGGCACCACCATCGCCCCCTGCAGGAGAAACAGGCCAGCACCAAGCTGGCCACATTCCGGAAGGCACAGCACAGGCTGGTTGAGGCAGAAGAGATGACACCACCGAGTCCCACATCAACAAGCTGCAGGCCAAGAACCACGACATTGGAGCCAAGGTGGGACCCCCTCCCTCTGCCCCACAGCTGCCCCATGACCAACCCATAGCTGTCCCATCATCCCCCATCTCCTCTCTCACCCCACCCCAGAAGCTGTATGATGAGAAGTGACCCCACCACTACCACGAGGAGTGACCTCACCACTGCCCCTACCCTCAAGATGAGGCTTAACAATGTAGAAGTAGTTATTTAATTAATGACGACCGGAAGAACCCAGGCATTGGTTGGGTTGGGGAAGGGTCACAATGTCTCCTCGCCCACCCCACCCCAAGAAACATGACCACAGAGAAGCATCAGTGGTGGAAGAGGTTTAAATGGTGCCAAAACTGGGTGGTTGGGGGTTTATGGGGTGGTTATGTGGTGGCTCTGGGGCAGGGTACAGAGGAATTGTGGGACACCACTTTGGGTGAGTGTTTCCAGTTAGGTTGAGTCCATGTCAGGGTCTAGAAGAGAAAGAAAGAGGGGTTGGGGAAGATGGTGGACAAGAGGACACAGTTGTTCAGGGCTCCCCTCCCCCCGCTCCCACCTGAATAGACCCTTCCCCTCAAACACAAGGGACTCACCCCGTCCCACTGCTGGCGCCACCTCGGCACGGTAGGTGACAAAGGCATCAAAGGCGAAGAGGAAGGAGAGGATAAGGCTGAAAGTCTGGGGAGGAGAAAAGGGAGCAGGGCCTGGTGAAGTGGAAGGAGGCGAGACATAGGTTGGGGTGGGCTTTGGGGGTTGGCGACGGGGGGCATGACACTCACGAAGGTGGTGGCAGCCAAGGCATCTCGGGAGGCAGCCAGGGCCACCAGAGCCACGACGAGGAAGATAATGGTCCCGCTAACAGCCCGGAGGAGGTCCTGGGGGGACACCATGGGGGACACAATGGGGACAACGCAATGGAGGAACACCAGGAGATGCTGAGCTGAACAATGAGGGGATGCCATGGGCGGACACCGAGGAGACAGCACGACAGAGGAACAGAAAATGCCAGAAGGGGATACCCAGGAGGGACACCAGGAGATGTTGAGATGGACACCAAGGGGTGACACTATGGGGGGGCACCGTTGGAGACCACCAGAATATGCCAAGGTGGACATCACAGGGGAACACCAAGGTGACACTGAGGGGTGACACCATGGGGGGACACCAGGAGATGCTAACATGGACATCAAGTTGGACACCAAGGTGTAACACCAAGGAGTAACACCAAGGAAGACACCAGAAGATGCCAGGGGTTCACCAAGGTGTGACACTAGGAGATGCCAAGATGGACACCATGGGGTGACACCAAGGTGGGCGCACCGAGAGATGCCAAAATGGAGGGGACATCGCGGGGGATGTGGTGCAGAGGTGGGGCCGTGAGGGGCTGCCATGGGGCCACATACCAGGCAGGGCCCATAGCCGTGGGGCAGGTGGGGGGGGTTCCTCAGCAGCCGTCCCCCCAGGGCCGCTGCTACTGCCAGGGCTTGCAGCAGTGCTGGGGCCAGTGTGGGAGGTGCAGGGGGGGCCAGCAGCCCCACAACTGCTCCACACAGCACCTGGAGGACATGGGAACAGGTTGGAGGAGCACAGCAGACCCACAGCATCCTGTGGGGGCCTGTGACACCCCCACAGACCCACATTGCCTCATAGCACCCCGCAGAACACCCATAGAGACCCGTAGTGCCCAACAGCACCCCATGGGGGCTTATGGCACCCTCTTAGAGATCCACAGCACCCCAGCATCCTTACAGCACCCCACAGGGCCCTCAGCAACTCCCACAACACCTGCACACAGACCCACAGCACCCTATAGCACCTCCCAGAGCCCCTGAGCACCCTTTTATCACCCCATAGTACCCCAATAGCCCCACAGCACCTCCTTAGTGCCCCCCAGAGCCTTGCAGCAACCCCATCACACCCTCCGGAGCCCCACACGGCAAACCCATCACATCCCCTTCATGCCCCACAGAATTCCTATAGTCCCCAGCAACCCCACAGCACCCTCATAGAGCCCCATAGCACCCACTACACCCCCATAGCACCCCATAGATCCCTACAGCACTCTGTATGCCCCGCCATACCAGCTCAGCCCCCAGCAGCAGCCCCTTGGGGGTGCGCAGGACCCCCAAGTCAAAGGCTCCATCCAGCTCCTGCTGCCCCATAGTGGGGGGAACCTGTGGGGCTTGGGGGAAGACAGTGATGACATGGGGGTCCCTCCCCCTGTGACAGGCAGCACTGGGACGGGGGACAAAGGGACATTGTGCAGGAAAGGAGAGGGGGGAGGGAGCAGCTGGGGGGGGACTGGGAGTGACAGGGGGACTGCTAGAGGCTGGGAAGCACTGGGGTGACCGAGGGGGGACTGGAAGCAACTGGGAGGCAACTGGAATTGACTGGGAGACACTGGGAGGGACCCTGCTATTACTGGGAATGACTAGGAGGTGACTAGGGAATGACTAGGAAGCACTGAGGGGGTTTGGGGGCAAATGAGAGGCACTGGAAATACCATGGAGTGACAGAGAGCAACATGGGGGGCACCTGGGAGGCACTGGGAGCAACTGGGGGGGAACTAGGAGGCACCCTGGGATGACTGGGAGCAACTGAGGGGCAAATGGGAGTGACTGGTTCCTTCACGTTAAAGCCACCTCACCCAGTTGGCCAGCCTGCTGCCAAATATTCCCTTGTTTCATCTAGACAGGTAGGTTCCCACCCCTCTTTACCAAGCTACAGCCATCAAAGAACGTCCTGTTGTCATAAAAGCCAAAACCCTCAGAACGGCACCAGCCATGAAGGCAGCAGTTGGTTTGCAACATACGCATAATTCTGGCTGCACATTTCCCTCTAACTGATAAAATGGAAGAAAAGGTAACAATGAAGGAAATAATTGGTTTTGCGTGTCTCAGTCATTAACGCACAGGTCTGCAGGTCCAGAGAAGGAGATAGTAAGACAAATGGTAAGAAAAAATATGGGCTGCTTTTTAATGTACTGAGTCACATTGACATCCTTTATAGAAATACAGCTTTTCTGGGTAAACTCCTCCACTAAGAGGCTTCATCCAAGGAAGCTGAATAAATCTAATAAGCTCTGCAGAAGTTTTATTTGATAATGTTAATGAGCTGGAAGTCAGGCAATAAGTGAACCTGTCCTGTGCCAGGCTTTCTGACTCCGAGTGGTTCCTGAGCAGCACGCATTTGCAGCAGTAAAACTTCAGAAACCCCTCAGAGTGGCAGACAGAATGCTTGGAAGCCAGGGAAAGCACCTAAAGAAGGTTATCTGGAATTCTGAGACTCCATTTGCAAAATAAGATGCTTGGAAAGGACTTCAATTTAGAAACTAACAAATTGCAAAGGATTTGCTGTTTTGAAAGATTACAGTTAATCCATTCATCAGGCAAAGCAACTTGCCTGTGAGGAGTATTTCTGGGGGAATGCTGAAGTTTCAGGAGCTTGCTGCATTCCATATAAAATGGTACATGCCATGCAGGTTTGCTTTGAGCATTTTTAGAGGAAAGAAATGATGCAGCAGAACTTGATAGGCATGTGCAGTGACTAAAGATGAGCACAGATGAAAATTCTGTTCTTAGGAAATAATGTAACCATGAAGCAGTTTAATACAACAGTGCACCCAGTTAGAGCACAAGTTTGAAGAAACTGCTGATCTTATTGTTCCAATAGTCAAGGACCGAGTAATCAAGATCCTTCCAAAAAAAAAAAAAAAAAAAAGGGTGTAGGCAGATGGTTATCTAATCTGCTTTCCTAAACTTGCCATAATGGTAAATGCTATAACTAGAGAGTCAGATATATTTTTAAAATAATAATTTAAAGATATATTTCTGGAATATGTCCACTTGTATAGGACACAAACTTTGAAGCTGAGCAGACTAAATGGAGAAAGCCCCACTTTCAACACAGCTGAGTCAATCTAGGCCACTGCAGGAAGAGCACTGAGGAAGTACTTTTACACCAGGATACACAAAGTTGGAGCCTAGAAATTTTCTGTATTTTGATGATAGGACAGAAATCCAGCTCACTAGTTAACTAGGAGATACGGCTTTGGCATTCATACCTGGACATAAGAAGCATCACACTGCTGTTACCAAAGGGCAGTGCTATAGGGCCACAAATCAGCCCAAGATGAGGGGTGGGTCTATGCACTCATTTTTGTTTTGGAGAATACCCTTTATCTCCTCTCAGAGATCTGAAAAGATTTTTAAACTAGAAGGAGCTGCCTTTGAATAAAAAGGGCTTTCCTCTATGCTGGAATATAGGCCAACATATTTAACGTTTTAAGTTAGGGAAAGCAATTGCGCAAGACCAAACAGAAAGAAGGCTCCACAAACTAGAACATGACCTGCCTGCTCACTATGTTTTTCATTTCCACTGAATTATTGAGTTAAAGCAAATGCTGCTAAGTGCTCTCCGGCCCCTGGGATACTCATTTCATCCCCTGTGATGTGCTCCTTGCTACAGAGTCCTAACCTGCTATTGCAAATCACTCTAATGTCTCCTAGACTCCAGAATGGTGTTTCCCTGACTATGCTCAGTGGATCCCCAAGGGAAATAAAAATACCCTCCAGTGCTGTTTTCCAGCCACCTCTTAGTAGAATTTAGGGTATAATAGGAACATGCAAGTAAAATCATCCCTCAGAGCTGGCATTAGCTGAAACACAAATAGCCTAACATAATAACTCAGTGGGACCTGACAGAGACATACACCTAAACCAGGCATTATTATAGTTCGTTAGAAAAAGATGTAGTTTGTAAAGTAAGCACATACCTGGGGGAGATGTGGACCCTGCAGGCACACTTTCTGTGCCATTACATTAAAATAGATTCAGTTAGGTCCAGAGCTGCCTCATGTACATGCCCATCTGATTTAAAGACAACATAACTGCCCAGTCTCACACGAAATATAGATGTATATATTATGATATCCAGGAATACTTCCAAAGAAATTAATCAGAGCTATGAAAACAACGTGCCCAGGACAGCACATTTCCAGTCTGTTTTAACAGTTTGAAGTGATTCAGGAAAGTGATTCAGGAAAGGAAAACAGTTTGAAAGTGATTCAGCTCATTGCATAAGTACAAAAAATACAGGCTGAATGGAAGTGCTAATGACAACACAAGAACAATTAACACCCTATCCAAAGTAAGCAGAGGTTTATTTCTGTAGGTTTGGAACAAGCAAACAAAGCCAGTTCTGCAGATCCTAATTCTCTCTCTCGCTTTCCTGAGAATCTTTTCTAGAGGATACTTGGCTAAGGAAGCAATTGTATACATTTGTTTTCACTAAGCATACTGTATCTGAAATGAACATCTCTGGCAACAGCCCACAATGTAATAGAAATGAATTTAAGCAATGTTTAATGTCATATGAGTAACATCACTGCTAGCTCTCATTATCAGCTCCCAGACAACAGCAATATACCAATTAATACAGTACTTAACCTGCAGAATGACTTCAGAAAAAGCTCACATTTTTTCACCAGAAAAATTAGAAAGACGAATACCTGCATTATAAGAAAGTGATGTCGGAGTTGTTGGTTGTGTGCAGGTAGATAAAGACAAAGTGAATTAAACATAATCCTGCTTCTTAAAAAACAATGCTGGGCATGTCCCTAAGGGACACTGTGTGCTGTGGGTGGGAAGCCAGGACAAAGAGTGCTTCAGAGATTTCTATGTGTTATCTCCTGGCCATTTGCCACGGTAAATGTATGCAACATAGAGGCATGTGGATTTATGGAAAAGTGCCAAGCCTTCTGGGATAGCCTTGGAGGACCATGGAGGATGGCACAAGCCATCTTCATGCTTCATACATGGGACTGAAGATTTCGATTTGCTGTGCACACACTCTGAATAACTTACAAATCTTAGCTGAAAGTAACCAAGCATCAGGTTGAAAAAAACCCCAAAATGTAAATGAGCATGTCACTGATGGTCCGGGACTGCTTCCTCTAGGTCTCCAGTCAAGGAACTGTTGGCATTTTCTGCCAAAAAACTTCACAAAGCCTCATCAAAAAGATTACTTTCTTCTAGGGCTAAGCAGAAGGATGAAAGAAGAAAGACTGGATTTCAGCATGTCATGACAGAACTCAGCAGGAATATCTACAGGAAGAGCTACAAAGCATATTTCATTTGAAGCAATGAACTTTAGTAGGAATTTCATTTTACACATGAATGTACCCTGTGTGATAATCTCCAGTCTGTTTATTCATCAGCTGGAACTCAGGCTGTGAAGGTGAAGGTGACAGGAGCAGTGAATGTTATGTTCTCGAAGTGTTGGAAAAGGTATTAACCTTTTAATTTTTCATTCTTCATTCAAACCAGATTTCACAGTAAAAACAATTTTATTTTCCCTATGGTATTAGGCATGAAAGGAAATCCTAGTTCATAGCTGGAGAAATGGTGAATGTGAAAGATTTTAAGCTATTTACATCTGTTCAGGAGGAGTGTAGATGACACACAAACAGTGGAATCATTAATGTAGCAAAACAAAACCATATTCAACAACTGAAAACTTAGCCTAAAGGCCTTTCTATTGGTCCTGATCCAGACAAACATCTTCCAAAAGTATCTTGTTTTCAAAATATCTAGGATAACCTAATTCAAATTGTAAGTAAATGTACTGTGAATTCTTTTAATGTGATTTACTAGGGGGTTGGACAGGCTAAGAGAACTGATAATGGACGTTATGGAGAAAAACTCTGTGAATTTCTTTGAAATCAAGTACAAAGCAAGAATTTGTCACCCATTCTGATTTCACTTTCCTGGGATGTGAACCACAGGTGGTTTAAAAACAGAAAACTGTTATGCATAATCCCCATCAGATTTTTTTTTTTTTTATTAATTTTAAACCAACAGTCTTGATGCAAAATAGGTAAATAGCTGAATATCTGAAAAATATTCCTTAGAGCTGCAAAATATCCAATTTTGCACTACCCAGAAAAATAACCTAGTAGGCATAGCAGGAGATGTTTTTCCTTGTGCTCTATGGGCTTTTAGCAGGAAGAACGCGTTTCTTTCTACGCGTTACTCATCCAGAGGAGGAATTAAATACATTATCCATTCAGGGCTTTTCCTGCAGTTTGTCTTTTCACTGGACTATTAACATAGGGTATTCTAGATGAGCCTTTTTCTTCCTCTGTTTAATTATTCCTGCCACCTACCCATGGGAGTCAGCCTCACCTACTAGCCTTTCTGTCATGAGCAGCGCATGCCTTTCAGGAAGGCACTGTCACCCTGTGACACATCGCAAGCTGACAGCTTTCTTGGCAGTATCAGTGTCGTGGTTTGAGCCCAGCCGGTACCTCAGAACCACACAGCCGCTCGCTCACTCCCCGCCTTCTTCCTCCCCCTGCTCCCGGAGGGATGGGGAGGAGAATCGGAAGAATGTAACTCCCACGGGTTGAGATAAGAGCAGTCCCGCAACTAAGGTATAACACAGAACCACTACTGCTACCACCAGTGATAATAATGATTAGTGAAATAACAAGTGGAGAGGATACAATTGCTCACCACCCGCCGACCGATACCCAGCCTGACCCGAGCAGTGATCTGGCCCTTCCGGGTAACTCCCCCCAGTTTATATACTGGGCATGACGTGCTGTGGTATGGAATACCCCTTTGGCCAGTTTGGGTCAGGTGTCCTGTCTCTGCTTCCTCCTGGCTTCCCCTCCTCCCTGGCAAAGCATGAGACTGAGAAAGTCCTTGGTTGGAATAAACATTACTTAGCAACAACTAAAAACATCGGTGTTATCAGCGTTGTTCCCAGGCTGAAAGTTAAAAAACACAGCACTGCACCAGCTACTAAGAAGCAGAAAAATGACTGCTATAGCTGAACCCAGGACAGTATCCACCCCTTATTCCATACCATTCACGTCATGCTCAGATCCCACATCTCTCAACACACCATTGCCCCTGTCCCATATATACACATATATATACACCCACACCCACACACAGAGAAAGATATCATTCCCTAGTCCATGGACCCTGTAAAATTGCTGAACTCATCTAGTCCATGATGTCAGGTTCCATCTCTTGTAATAGTCTTTCAGGGCAGGAGGGACGGTATGTAGTGCTGGGTTGTTGCCTGCTGATACCGCCAAACTCGTCTGGTCACTGCTGAGCTCGTCTGGTTTCCTCAAAATTCATTCTTTGTTGAGGTGATGATCGGAGGGAAGTCAGGGTCAGTTGCTGGCGACCTGAAGATATCTAGCTGGTGGGCTATAAAAGTGTTATAGAGCAGGCAACAGCGTACAATTGAGTTCATTGGCTGTTTTCCCCAAAATCAAATCCCCTTGAGGTACACATCGGAATTCCTCATCTTCCCGCATTACCCACCAAGTATATCCAGGTCCCTGAGCAAAAGCAACCCCATGAGTGGGTTTGCCTTTACCTGAAGCAGGAATAACCCAGACTGTCTTCCCCAACAAATTCTTTATGTGCACCACGGGAACTTTATCCCCCTCTACGGTACGTAAAAGTTCTGATTGGGCTGGGCCAGCCCTGTTGGCAGATCCGCTCGTGTTGACCAACCAGGTGGCTTTTGGCAAATGTGTATCCCAGTGTTTGAAAGTCCCACCACCCATTGCTCTCAGTGTAGTTTTTAACAGCCCATTGTACCATTCGATTTTCCCAGAGGCTGGTGCATGGTAGGGGATGTGATATACCCACTCAATGTCATGCTCTTTGGCCCAAGTGTCTATGAGGTTGTTCCGGAAATGAGTCCCATTGTCTGACTCAATTCTCTCTGGGGTGCCGTGTCGCCACAAGACTTGTTTCTCAAGGCCCAGGATAGTGTTCCGGGCAGTGGTGTGGGGCACAGCGTATGTTTCCAGCCATCCGGTGGTTGCTTCCACCATGGTAAGCACATGGCGCTTGCCTTGGCGGGTTGGTGGGAGTGTGATATAGTCAATCTGCCAGGCCTCCCCATACTTGTACTTCAGCCATACCATACCAGAGAGGCTTTAACCATTTGGCTTGCTTAATTGCAGCACATGTTTCACATTCGTGAATAACCTGGGCAATAGTGTCCATCGTTAAGTCCACCCCTCGATCACGAGCCCATCTATATGTTGCATCTCTGCCTTGATGGCCTGAGGTGTCATGGGCCCACCGGGCTAAAAATAATTCACCCTTCTGTTGCCAATCCAAGTCCATCTGAGCCACTTTAATCTTAGCAGCTTTATCCACTTGCTGGTTATTCTGGTGTTCCTCAGTGGCCCGACTCTTGGGTACATGAGCATCTACCTGGCGTACCTTCACCACCAGGACACATTTGAGACAATAAGGATGTGGAAAATCACAACTCTCTGTTCAATACCCCCCTCAAAACAAGTTTCTGGGATGGAATGTTGTATTTTTTCAGACATACTTGTACTATATACCTTATGGGAACCCCTGGAAAAATCAGTTCATCACAGCTAGAAGCCCGGCTGTATAAACTGGTGCCATTCTCAGGCTGTGCGCAAAGAACAGCGTGCACCGCTCGTACGCTCTGTCCCTTCACCAAGCACAGCAAATAAGAGCTATCTGCACATGTCATATCATATAAATATTTGGAATTTAAGGGGTTAAGGGATCTGAGAAACATTCATCTTTCAGATATGTGTATGCTAAACTGGTATTTCAGGTATCTGTATGCTGTACAGATACCCCTCCCTCTGCTGGGGCTGTGGGGTCCTACCAGCCATGTCCCATGACTGAGTGAAGTCCTTGTTCATGACAAATTTTCCAGCTTGCTCATCTTATTCCCAAGAGATCCCTGAGCCAGTCAGCCAGGGAATCAGGATAAGGGAAGCACTGGAGACTACATGCAAGTATTTTTCCTATGCTGATATAACACTGTTGGCAGAAAAATTAAGACCCATATCGTCATATCAGTTGGACTTGATGACTTTAGGGGTCTTTTCCAACCTGAATGATTCTATACTTCTATATCCTTGGTGGTCTCAGCATTTTATTCCTGACTTTAGATATTTAAAATGCTTTGAAGATGTCTGTGTCTTGTTTGTGGTCTTGCACTTCAGGAATAGCAGGGCTGAGGACAGAATTTACTGGGATGCTGTAGCACTTTCTAGCATTAGAGGTGAGATTCTCATTGCAACTAACTTGACATCACTGTAGTTCAGACAAAATTTGAATTGTACGAGTCATAGGTTTCCTCACTGACATCTGACAGAACGAAACCAGTCTTCTTGTTCTTCCCCATATCATTAATGGAAGTACAGGTCCCTCATACGGCTCTTACACAGCACTCACAAAGGAAACCAAGTAGCAATTCAGTTTCTCTGTAGTGCAGAAAGACTCTGTCTCTTTTATTCTTTCGGATATTAGTTAATATTTTTTCCTCTTGAAAACTGCTGTGTAGATCTCAGGAATACCAAAGGATGTCATGTTATGTATCAGCTGCTATGGTAACTAATCCTTTCTAAAAGGGAGAAGCAGAACAAATTTAGTCCATTTCTTACTATGAACAAAGGATGGCACTAAATAGTCTTTATCTTGCAACCCATTGCCTTCCACTTTTTTACCCTTATTTAGAAATGACTGTTACTGATTTAGTACGGGACTGCATTTATTTTTTTTTTTCTTCCAGTCTGAATATTCTGAGCTTCCCATGTTCACGGACTAGCAGAAAAAAAATTTCATTCCTGATATTGGATTGATATTTTTTTTAATGTGTGTGAACATATAATATTAATGAAGAGCCTTCATGAGACATCCTTTGGGTTGGAAACAGTTATATTTCCCAGAAAAATTACATCTAGTGAAGAAATTTGGGCTAATATATTAGCGATTATATTAATTGACTTTTTTAACAATCTGCTGGCAAAGAAAACTCATGCTTTGCCAGGCTGAAACCTGCAGAATAAATCTGTTTCCACACACAGAGCCATGGAACTGTGGCACCACTTGGCATAACTCTGGGTAATGGACTGTATTTACTTTATCAGATTTACCAAATTAGCCATTTGTCTGCCACAGTCACCTACAAGAGATAGATGTAGCTCAGCTGTAACAATACTTTCCTTCAACCGTCAGCAGGTCAGAACTGGTACACTGTAAAGGACTGGAAATTCCTTAGCCTTTCCAATTGCTGGCCTTAAGAACTGGAAGCAAGCACAGAAAAAAAGGGATCTAAAGAATCCTGCAGTATGCATCATGAATTTCTATGTTTAGAACAACTTATAGAACAAACCAAGTATTTATTGCAGAAAATGTTTCTATGATCTTGACTTATTTTCCAGTATCTGTATCAAGAGCTGGACGAAATAATTTATTCCCTCAGCTAACGTACTCCATATCCCCAGAGATATTGCAGCAGAGATGAGATCCTGCTAGAGAAGCTCTAAGTGTGTCTTACAGAAGAAAAAATACTATTATATGGAATATTTTTTTTAATGTTTGAATGCTGCAGTATCAACAGAGAAGCTGCGAGAAGGAAAGAAATCCAGGAGAAACTAGCCTTGAAGTATGTTTGATAGGAAATAACCTAAAAGCTGTTGATCACTGAAAAAGTGACAGGTAAACCTTAAGGGAAAGGGAAGAGCTGCAAAAGCTTCTAGAAGTTTTTAGGGTTATTTGAGACAGGGTAATTACACAGTTGAGGGAGCTGAGCTCAGGCAGGGCTGGTGACAGGAGCAGAGCTGCTCCATCTAGGTCACAGAACTGCTACAGCTCAGGTTTTTCTATCTGAGGGACTTTTACAGCTCCCATCTGCATAGTGTCCAAGAGCCTTACACTCTTTTAACCAGTTTATTCTCCAGATGTCCCTGTGAAGCAGGGAAGCATCTTTATCCCATTTTACTCATAGAAAAGTAAGATGTGGAGACTTTAGGGAAGATCCTCAGCTGGCATGAATTATCAAAGCTTCATTAAAACCAAGAGCATCCACTGACTCTGCAGGAAGGTGGATGGAACTAAGATGATTTAAACCAGCTGAGGGTTTTTTTTCCTGCATGATTTGTCCTAGTTCCCACAAGACCAGGATAGTATTGGAAAAGGAAACCAGTCTTCTGAGGAACACTAATGATCGGCCCGTCACTTTGCTTTTCGTGTCTGATACAGGCAAACGTGATTGAAGAGATAAACCTGAGCCTCAGCTGTAAAACACATGAGGGAGCAGACGCACAGATTTACTTCTGCTATGGCAGCATTTCTGTGGTCCTTTCTGACACTTTATCAGTTGTTGGGTTTGTTGGTTTTTGTGGTTGGTTGGTTGGGGTTTTTTCAGGGATAAAGGGTAATTCTTGCTGCACTTCAGATTATACATTTCTCTGATTTTCCCTCAGAAAATGCCAGAACTCAACAGAAGATGCTTGTTTCTCATGAAAATGAAGCTGGGAGGTAAGAATATAGAATTTTTCCAAAATTAATATTCAGTTCTTTTAAAAGTACTTTCACTGCATTTAAAGCACTTTGAATTTCACATTTATGAAACATATAAAATATTTTGTACACTTTTTATACTTAAGCAGCAACATAAGGAAACCAAACTATTCACTTTCTGCAAGTTGCTGTGCATATTAACTGCGATTCTAAGATTAATCTTATCTGTTGATGCTGCATCTGGCAGACTTGAACAACATTCGTTACATTAGAATTTTTAGACAGAAAGTTTGTTAAGACTTGAAACACTGAAGAGAGATGGCATCTTACAGTCATTTCCTCTGATGGGTCAAATGCAAATTTTTCTTGAATGGTTTAGGCTTTGCAACATTTAAAGCAAAACAAGAATTATCACTACAGTATAAAATCAAATAAGATGCATAAACTAAATGTCAAAGACATATATATACCGATAATCTAAAATTACTTCCATGTGAGCAAAGTGCCAACTGGGGTAGCCAAGGGAGCACACCACTCTATCAAGACAGAAGAAGATTGTGCTCTCACTGGAAATACTTTTACAGCAGTCAAAAGAAAAGCCTTGAACTTGACGAAGAAGATCTGCTCTTTCTTTGGTCCTATCAATCAAAAGACTGGTAGGTCCTGACACAAATAATTTATATCTTAGTTTCACCCTTGGACAAATGCCAAGTCTTTTTCCTTCTTCTGTTCTGAAGAACAACTGATTTATGCTTTTTTTAGGCATGATCTTTGGAATGTAACTCATGCTGAGGGTGGGACCCTTGCAGTGTCATGGCTGTCCATCACGCTGAAGTGATTAGGCAAAATTTTGTTCCCCTTGGCAGTGATGAGCTTGCAGCAGTGGCTTCTGCCAGCCTGGTCCAGCTCCCCACCCATTGTCACAGCTGAAGCTGAAACTCCAGCACACATTGTCGCTCCTGACAGTGTCTGTCAGAGGCTGGCTGTCAGCTTGCTGCAGTTTTGACCCTCAAACACTGAGCTAGTGTCTCCAGCTTACCATGCCTCAGCATGCTGCCATGATGGGTATAATAGGAAGAGAAAAGGATTTGTCTCTCAAAATCTGAATTTTTCTCTGCTTCTGGTTTTTAGTATTCCTGGAATGATTTAAAAAGCACTAATGTTAATCTATTTGAACACAGTGAAGTACTCACAGTATTGCAGTCATTAAAATAAAGTCCTCCAGACAGTACCCTTAGTTCCCGTTTGGGAGGTTTGAGGTTATGGATGCTAACCTGTCAGTGCTAAACAGGCAGTCATGTATTCACACATAAGAACAATTCTTGCTGATATCAGAGTGAAGCATATTGCGGACAAAGGGCAACATTCAACTTTTTTTGGTAACTCTTCACAGTCAGTGTCATGCCTCTGAGTTCAGCTTGAAGAGAGTCCTTAGAAGCTTCTGCCATTTTAGAATGAGAAACAGCAACACAATCTGGTGTAATCTTTGAGATGCTTTGAAACTGCAAGTACTAAAGAGTATATTTTTCTCATTTTGTTAGTATGTTTGCATACAAATAGTCATTCCTGAACACAACTACTGCCGTTTGTTTTAGCAAAAACCTAAAGATAGTGGAAGTGATTCCACTTGTTCCATGCAAAGGTCTTTTGGTTTTGGGTTTTTTTTTTTTTGAGTCAGCAGCAGTCAGCTTTTCTGACTCAAGAATTTTGGGGGGAGGCTCTCAAATTGAGTTGGATCTTCACTCATGTTAATCAGAGAGAACTCATTGATTTCACTCTCTGCAGACCGGTGGAGATCAAGTCTTTATTGCCCCTCTTTTTTTTTTTCCCCTGAGCTCAACATTTTGGTAAAGCACATGAAAAGTTTCATGAAACTTCCAAAGATGTGGCAGGGAGTCTCTTTTACTTTACTGATGTTATGGGCCCTTCTGCATCTTTATCTATGTCTTTGAGAACTGATAGAGAACTTAACAATGCTGCAAAACCCGTTTGCTCTCTTATAATAAATATGATAATGTCTCATATATTTACTCAATAGTTAGAATTTTAAAATTGAAATAAATTGATGTAACACCCCACAAACCCCCATGATTTTGGAGTAAATAAGTTTAGCACAGCAGTACATAACAGTGACGAGTATTAGTATGACTAAAGGAGAAGCCAAAGAACTTCTGCACAGACATGTACTGCTGTCCACTGAGTATACCTGAAAAGTGTGACAGTTACAACTCAATAGACAGCAAAACAGTTTTCGCCATAAGGTTCAATGTGCTAGTGGGGAAATGCATGCGGGAACTCAAGAAATACATTAAATAAAAATACACAGGGACAGTATACACCAACATAAGATCTTTCCCATCCATATTCAAAAAGAGTCCAAAAGAGTAAAATCTCAATAGTATGAAGGCAGAGCAAAGGCAGGAAGCATAGCTGTACAGACGATGCTCTCTGCATTTCTAATACGGTGTAATACAAAAATAATATTGAGATATGAAAAAACCCCAAACCAAACCCATGTTGTGGGCTATCTGTGTTCCTTGTATTTACTTTAATATAAAAAAACCCTGTGAACAAATGCTATAGTTAGGATTCGAACAGTGTAAAAGGGAAAGGTGGGTAATAAGAACACTTACTGGAGCAGGCTAAGTGATTAATGATTAAAGTTCAAAGAACAGATAGATAACTGACAAACATGCAGTGTTACCAGGGTTTCAGAATGGAAGTACTCAATGGGCACAGTCTGCCCACAGGCTACACAACCTAGATGATGGCTGCTTAAATGCCATGTAAATCCAGACCTGAGCCAGACCAAAAGTAAATTTTTTCCAGACCTGATTCAGTCAGAAATAATTATGGGTCTATAATTATGGATCTGTGAGCCTGCCTATAATGTTGGGTAAAATAAAGGAACAGCTAACCTGGAACTTGAATACAGCTAGTAATTAAAGACAAAGGGCTGTCTTTATAGAAATCACATTTTCCTGGAGTTCATGGGAATTTGGGCTCATGTCATGTTGCAACCAAGAAGGTTACAATAATGTTTTTAAACAGAGGAATATTCCATGGAAATTGAAAGATTACTTTATATTTGGCAGATTGACTGGCACACTAGAATTTTGAATTTGAACCAGCCATCTAAAGATTATAGGAATGACTGCAATAGTCAGCTGAAAGATTCACTTAGCCCGGTATCTGGCCTTTAATAATTCATGAAGGCTCAGAAGTACAAGAGCCCAGGATGGAGTGATATTTCCCGTCTCTAAGCTTCCAGCATTTCCCAAACTGACAGTTGCCTCAATGGTATCATGATTATCCAACCCTCCATCATTCATTTATTTGTGTTTTGAACCCATCAAAACCTGTGGCATCTGAAATAATCAGTGGGTATGAGTTTCTCCATTATGCATAACACAAAAAAAGATCTTCTTTTCATTTGATATAGTCTGTCTGCCTGATCATTTCATTTCACATTCCATGGTTTATGTCCTTTGAATAGTGAATAACCATTCCCTCAAGACTTCCCCTGTGTCATTCAGGATGGTCTAATAATTTGCAGTAATTTCTTTTCTAAGCTATAGAGTCTTAGTTATTTCATTTCCTCTGTGTAAAAAAGGTATTCTGTACCTCTCTCCTGGGTTCAGCTGTAGTGGTCATTCGTTCTCCTTCCTAGTAGCTGGTCCAGTGCTCTGTTTTCAACTTTAGTCTGAGAACAGTGCTGATAACACATCAATGTTTTCAGTTGTTGCTAAGTAATGTTTACTCTGATCAAGGACTTTTCAGTCTCATGCTCTGCCAGGGAAGAGGGGCACGGAAGCTGGGAGGTAGCAGAGGCAGGACACCTGACCCAAAGTACCCAAAGGGGTATTCCATACCACAGCACGTCATGCCCACTATATAAACTGGGGGGAGTTACATGGAAGCCCCAGATTGCTGCTCGGGTTGGGCTGGGTATCGGTCAGCGGGTGGTGAGCAATTGTATTGTGCATCGTTTGTGTTTGGTTTTGTTTTCACCTTTTAGTTTTATATTCTCTCCCCTTGTTATTTCCCTTATCATTATTATTATTGGTGGTGGTAGTAGTAGTTTTGTATTATACCTTAGTTGCTGGATTGTTCTTATCTCAACCCATGGGATTTACATTCTTCGATTCTCCTCCTCATCCATCCGGGAGCAGGGGGAGGAGGAAAAGGGGGAGTGAACGAGTGGCTGTGTGGTTCTGAGTTACTGGCTGGGCTTAAATGACAACAACCTCTAATTATTATTATCTGTGTTTTTCTAGGTTACTATATCCTTTTCTGAAATGAGGTAAGCAGGCTTGTAGCATATATATAAATGTCAGTTCTCCAAAACTGTATGGAGCATGATTCATCGTGTCCTTTTCAGTATTTCCTAACACCTTCACTTTCCTGCCCAGCACCTAAGACCAGGATAACACTTGTAGGTAACTTATAATTCATTATAAGTAGGTAGGCTTATAATTCTCTTTCAGCAATGGCATATTTAGAACCTGCCATGATATATGAAGATTTTGTTTGTTTGCTTGCTTGTTTTCCCCTGTGTGCATTGTCTTTTTATTTATCAACATTGAATTTCACTTGCTACTTACTTGGCACTGTGAGATGTAGCGTAATGGTGTAAATCTGTATCTATCATCAACAAACTTTCTTGTTCATCTCTTTTTCATCACACAGGAATATTTTAAATAGTAACCATTCCAGAATATCCTTTCATTGTAAAAATAGACTATTTCTTCTGACTCTGCTTTCTAGCTTTAAAATAGCTATTGGTTTCTGAGAATACAGTTTCTTTTGTCTTGCGACAGGTTAGTTTCTGTAACAGCCATTGGCAAAGAAAGAACCTTGTCATACACTTTGGTGTGCTTCAGGGAGGGAAAATGCAGCTGGCGCAAAGCAGAACTATGGAATTAATTAAGAGATATAAATACTTACAACCCTGTAATGGGGGTAAAAAAATAACCAAAGGTCATGTTAAAAGAAGAGCTATTGCAATTAAATATACCTTCTAGATATACTGAAAAAAAAGAATCCTATAAAAATGACTGCTTAATCTGAGAAAAGCTGTTCTGGAAGTTTAAACATGATTTAGATTAGAAATAGAGTGCATTGGTTTTAAATGATGAAGACAATCATTCAAATAAATAAGCAGCAGCAGTGGTGGATTCTATACCATGTACAATATTTCTCAAAGGTACCTTTCAGAAAATTATTTCTTGCAAGTTCTGTGTTTTCTATTATGAAGAAAATTAGATTAATCTGTTCTGATGGTATTTTATGAGCTGAGTCTAGAATCCAGTTAATGATGTGCTGCTTTATTAATTCCTTTTTTGGTCCAGTTCCTGAAAAATGTAGTAACAATCCACTTCTGTACCAACTCAGCCTAGAAATCTTACAGATAGTAGTTTACTAAAAATAGTTCGAAGTTTTCTCTCTCGAATCTCATCCAAAGCAATGCACTCTATTAATAAACATTTGCACTGTGGTATTCACAAGCAGTCTACCACTCTGGTACAGACTTCTTATGTGAACACTTTGGCTTAAAATACTTAACTGCTACCAAATCTCTTCCTGGAATCCTTTGTCTGGATAACCTGTACGACAGACAGCGATATGCAAAGGTAGTAGCTGGCCACTTTCTGATTTGAATTTCATGTTAAATTGCTATAGAGATCCTATGACAGATGTGGAATACAACAGCTGCTTAAAGGAACAGCTGTTCCTTTAAGGAACACTAGACTTCTGCTCTCATCTCCTTGAGTGATGGTGATGTAATGCCTTCATCTTAAAATTGCTGTGAAGATCTCCCATGTGGCAAAAGGCAGCTAGCATAGACTAGCACTGCTTTCAGCCTTGTGATTATAGAATTATCTCTGCCTGATAAACTGTTCCAGAATCATCTAAGCCAAAAGCTGTAAATGTCCAATGCTGTATCAATTTGTATAATATTTTTTCCTGTAATCAAATGTCATATTTCTGTTCTAGCCAACTTTAGATTATATTGAGGTCACTGGCTTCAGCTTTTCCACGAGCCATATGATCTCAGTATGTATATAGAGTGATTGTCCTTGCTCCAAGCTCTATAAACAAAAAGAAAATATATTTATTTGGAATGCGTCAGCTAAATTTTTTCCTGCAATACAGGAAAATGTGCCCAAGCACATCTCAAGCACTGCTTCTAATTTGTATTTTGCTGTTGACACTGCTGACAGTTTTGAGATCAAATAATGATGTGTGAGAGGTGTGCTGATCACTGCAGACCTCGTTGTGTTACATTTCAAGAGAAGTTATGCAGCAGACTCATGAACATCATCCACCACTCGACAGTTTATTATTTGGCAGCCTCCTGGTCTCTTACCATCTTTGCTATTCCACACTGTCAGGAGTTGTGTTTACACAAGAGCTTTCAGTGAAGGATACAAATACCTGTCTAGTCCCTTTTCTGAGTGTAGAAGGTGCTCATTGCCAAATCCAGATAGGGCTCTGGGTGGATGGATCCATAAATTGATGTAATTTCCCTCAAAAAAAGAAACACATAGGAAACCACATAAACACATAAGGACTGACCAGGTCACTTGGGGTTCAGCATGAGACCTCTCTAAACATTTCAGCATTTCCTCATATGCATTTTTTTTTTCCTCTCTCTTTTTCCCAACCAAGAAGAAAAAGAATTACTATTTATATTCAGAAAACAAAAATTAAGCGGTCCAAGATAAAGGGTAAATTCAGTTAAACAGTTTTCCTCTAAATTGTGCAATAATGAATGTGCATCTCTCACTTTCTAGCTCTGAAAAATAAACAGGTAAGTTATCTGCTGGCTGTTTACCCCTAAGCATTTGGGCAGCACTGTCTGGGACTTCCTTCTGCAAGCAGCAGTGTTGGGAAGCACAAAATGAGGAGTATTTGCCAGAGATGCCAGTTTGGGATTGTATGGGGGCAATAAAAATGGGACTACATGATACACTCATGCAAACAGAGGGAACGGTGGGGAAGTGATATTTCAGTGTGATTTTCTTGACAAAGACTTAGTGAAGATCCAAGATCTTAGCCTATTATGTTTTATCAAAAACATTGTTCTCAGCGAGGTTTTCATGTTATTGAATTATAGATAAAATGCAGACCTGAATTGAACTGAAGAGACAACAGTAGTTAGCTCTAATTGAATACAATGAACAAGATTGGACAGGCCATCCAGGAGCACATAACAGAGGTCTCCTATTAAAAATTTTCTTTTGGACATCTGAAATTTTGGAGGTTCCAGCTATGATTTGCCACGCTTTGAAAAGTTGTTAAACAAACAAACAAACGGCTTCCATAGAAAGCATCCAGAACAGTCATACTCCATATCTCCAAGAAAGCTCATACTGTTAGGTTATGTTTCATGCTGCCTACTAACACATCAGGAACTCCAGACAAGCCCCACACTATGGAGAGATAGATAGGAAAGCATATAATGGAAAGGTTGTCAGCCACAATGCAGGACTTCCTAGGAACGTCAGCCTGTTCCCAAATGATGGCACAGAGTGCCAGCAATGTTACTATTTGGGCAAACAGCTGTCCCACTGTGAACACTTTACCTGTTGTACACTTTACCTGCTGTTAACTATTCCACTATCAAAACAATATTCTAATAAACCTATAATGAAATGGCTTTTCATTGTACACAGTTCATTTGTGTGCCTTAGAAAATGTGCTGCTGAGGGATTTGCAGAAATTAGTCTCACCATGGTAGGCTTTTGATGTATCACCTTTTATTTTGAGAGAGGAAAGTTGTAGGATGTGGTGAGATGATGGAATTGTTGTGAAGATGTTAGGCATTTCACTGTGACAATTATTGTTGACCAGACAACATGACAGGGAGCCAGCTCCAAGCTTATTTTTTCTTTCTTAAACAGAACCCATCCATTTTGCATCAAGTTCATATTTCAGTAAAAAATAGATGTCTTTTAGTCTAGAGGTGGGAAGAAGAGCAATTATTATCTTGCCTTGCTAAATCTACCAATGGATATATGAAAAAACTTCAGTGGGCGACAGTGCATTTGTTAAATGTGGTGTACAGGATGGTGTACCAAAGTGGAAATTAATTATTTCACTCTGATTTTTTTATTACGCATTATTTGCAGTGCATCTGTGCTCAGAACTCCCAGATGAACTCAAAGCTCTGCCACTTCAGGTTCTGTAAAGTAGCACAAATGTCACAATCAGGTCCATAAAACGGTCATAGATAGAATACATGGAATGGCCATACTGCCCAGACAGCAGATACCAAGGCACTCCAGGCAATTGAAAAATAGATGAAAAAAAGGTTTATGCTTTTGGTTTTTCCTTTTTTTTTTTTTCCCCCCGAGAGTAAAATGGGGAGGGACAAGAAGTAGAAAATGAAGAAAAATAAGGGGATTTCCTACACAAACCACTATGAATACACTAGTGGGTTTTCATTTCGAATTAAATTCTGCCTGCAGAAAGACTATTAACTGACCATCTCTGCTCTCTCTTAAAAACAAAACACCCATGAAGAACCAAAAAGAAAAAAAAAAGGCAGAGAAACTTTTAGGATTTCTATGTTTTATGTAAAAATTTTCAGATTAGTAGTGGAAAACACAAGATAAACTCTCAGATTAAATGGACAGAACTATTAGATCTTATTCAAATTCTGCGAATGAGTTATGTTGTTTGTCACAATTAATATCTAATCATTTTCTAAGGCATTTTCATTTCTTCCTTTCAGTTCTAAGTTTAGATCATTGGCAGCTTTATCATTCAGTGCCTGCTCATGAAATAAGAATTAATTCTATCTTTGAATGATTGATGTTAAATTAACAACATTTCCAATGTACTCCTGAGGAAACACAAACAAAGTATCACAATCTGATTACCCACCTAATTGCTTCCTACCCATTTGTCCTTTTGACTAGAAACCAAAGCATTTTTTTGACTGTTAATTTTGTATTTCCTACAAATGAATGAGTATCCTCAGTATTTTCTTTCCTCTTTGATCAAGAACAATGAGACACTAGAAGCCCAGCAGATAATCCAGGTGCATTTGCCTACATCCACACACAGACTGCTCCAAAAATCCTGAAATCCATTGCCAAGTTTGTGCCTTGCAACTCTGTTCTTCTTGAAGTAAAAATTCTCGTCGTCTCTAGCTTATAGTTTTCCACAGCTATGTATGAGCAATCATAGGCAGCACATAAAAACGAGCATATACATTTTTTTTAATTGCATATATAGCATCAGTAGGATTTTTTTCGTTGTAACCAGATGCTCTTTTCTGTCTTAAATCCAGCTCTCCACAAATCCTAATAACAGGGTAAGTGAGGGAAGTAGCTTAAGCAGCCCATCACACCTGCTATTATTATCTGGAGAGTGCAAATTATGTGTTAAGAAAAGCAGCTACCTAGGAAGGAACAAGCAATGATGGAGCTGCAGGCAGGAGAAATTCGCCTACTTCTCAGCTCAGGAGAGAATATCACCTTTATCCTTGTCTAGTCTGCTACACCTTACTAACTTACTAATTTAACTTATGAACACCCTACTTCTAGGAGATGGAAGAGGCTATGCAAATTCAGTATGGGTTGCTGAAACAGAACATCTGGGGGGAGGGGGGGAATGTTTAATTATAAGGGGAAAAATTAAACTGCTAAGAATGGAGTCTGTCCTGTATGTTCTTGTCCAAAGTGTGAACTAATGACTTCTATTGTAGCCGTAGGTACAGCGCACCTCTACGAACAACATCAGTTTGTCTAGCACTAATCAGAGGGAAACAAGAGCTTTGATTTTCCTAGGTGGCATTTCAAAGTGTGAGTGCACTGCCACTGAATATCCTAGTAAGTACCTGTGCCTGTAATCTAGCAGTGCATTGACAGGTAACTGTTAAGTCATATCTGGCAAGATACTTGCTTGTTTTTAACATGGTACATGAGATTCTGTGTAGACATGTATTTTCTCAAAATCACGTTAAACAAAAAAATATTAAATATATAGCAATTTTTTTTTGGAAGCTTTGAAAATCATTGTTGGGTAATGTGGCACAGCAATGTCACTGTGCATATCATGCTTCAAACAAAAAAAAACCAAAACCAAACCCTTCAAACAGAGGTTTGCAGAGCATCCTGAATTATCATCCCATGACTGTTAGTGCAACATATTGTAACAGAATATACAGTTTAGGCAGGAGAATGCGATTTTCAACAGTTCTTATCAAAAGTCAGGAAGCCTTGTTTCAAAAAGAAACATCATCTGTCAGTGCAAGAAAGAGTGAATGATAATCTTTGTTTAAAAACTGCCACGGAGTGATTAAACATTCATCAACTCACTTTATTCTCATTAGCAAAATTTAAATATCCAATTTAGTAATCTTTCACTTTTCCTTTTTAGATTGTGGTGTGTTACTAAACTCATTTTATAGAGAATAATTGGTAATAATACTCCCTTTCTTTCTGTGAAATCCTGAAATGACTCATGAAATAATTTCCATTTCATCTGGAACATTTTCCATTCTGCAGTACCTGTGGAATCAACACAATTGTCTGTCTGTTTCAGAAATCATTAGCTCTCTAATGCAAACCGTCTCTTAAGATGCTTTTATTGCTTCTGAAAGCCCTACCTCCTGATGGATGGAATGTAATTGAGCACAGATGCTATTTGCAATGAACAGACCATCCAAACCTCCAAACAGTTGCACAGCATTAAGTTACTCTGAGCAGCTTGATATTATTTTAATTTTTAGCTATTGGGTTTGAAAATTGCAGCCATATGAAAACATTACACTATCCTATGGCTTGTAGGCTCAGTTCAGACTCCATTTTGCCTGAATTAGAAAAGTAAAGAAAGCACTACATTTCGTAGAACTACAAAGACATTATGCTCTTGATCTTAATTGCTGCAGACCTCAATGGGATTTGGAATAGACCTGTGAGCTACAGAAACAAGACCCAGTTTTTGTGTACTTCACCTGAGTTCTCAAAACAGGAACTAATTCATATTTTGACATTTCAGAGTAGAAGTTGGTATTTTAAAGAAATATTTCCAGAGATCATTCCACTTGATATTGATCAATACGATTAATGACATCAGAAATATGTCATTTCCATACTCCTGTGGAGTAGTGTGCTCAGATCAGCAGTACTAAAGGGCAGAACTACCCCCAAACCACTTACGAAAATTCTGTAAATAGATAAAAACATCAAAATCTGACCTTTTATGAACACTTGCTAACTTAGATATTTATGCTTAGTTTATCTGAAACAACAAGAAATCAAGTTTGGAAGAAGGTAAGACTGAGGGCAGGCTTCTTCTTGGCATTTCGGAATTCACATTTTTTTCTCTCAGTCAGAATGGAAATTTAATTTAATTTGCATCCCATCAGAACAGAAATTTCCTTCATTTTTCAATTATATAGGAACCTTAAAGGAATTTACACTTTAGGTCTGCAACTCCAGTGTTTTGAGCATTCTTAGAGAAATTTACTGTTGAAAATGTGTATCTCGTTGAAGTTAAATGGATTTGTGCACAAATGTTATACAAAGGTTTCGCAGGCGAAGCATTCTGGAAGGGGCACTGGTTGAATATAGATGCACTAGACTAACAAAAACACCCCACAGCTGTTCAGTTTCTGATAGCCACACATCTTGGATTTTGTTGCAAGTCTTTAAAATAAATAATATTAAAGCACTTAATGCATTAATTAATTCCTTTCTTCTAGACATACTACAGTGAGAAATTAAATAGAAAAACAGGAGCTGCTAAAAGGCTAACACTTGCTAAAATTATTATTACTAATCTACTTTTCTTAGGGTTTTTCACATTTTTTTAATTTTAACTTGGATGTGTCTGGAGAATTTCATACAAACTCTGAATACGCACCTAAGGGTTACAAATTGCATTGAACTGACCCTGAATATGCAAATCAAAAGCATCTGCACAAAACCAAAGGGTTTTTTTTTTCAAGCCTCAGGTTTCATCCTCAGCGTGTTGGGGCTAAAGTCCCAACATTCAGCTTATGCTGCTGTCACATACCCACACTCAAACTATGATGGTGTCTTGTATGTGCCTCCAACATGAAAAATCCCATGAGAAAAAAAGAAAAAAGAAATTACTTAGCAGTTTGTGTGCAAGACAATGCCTGTCTGTTCAGAAGAAGAATTGTTAGCTGTCTTCACCCTTTGATATTTCTCTTTTAAAAAGGGAAAGAAGAAACAAGTAATCAGCAAGGCTGTCTACAAGTCACTGTTGACCAGTATTGCAACATTTGGAATACACACCTTTTGCAGTTTTAAAGTCTGCTGCATATTTTACATATATGCAAATATCTTTTTTTAAGCATAATCTTGGATGAAAATCTAGACAGTAAAATTCTGAAGCTACCACTTCTGTCACCTTCTTGTCTTTTTTTTTAAAGAAACCCATGATCATTTAAAGAAAACTAATGCACAACAAAACTACTTCTACAGTAGTTCATCAGGTAAGAAATCCACCTTAATTTATTTGTTAACTTTGCTGTGCTTCTGTCTCCTCCCAAACTTGATGCCTGCTCTTAAATTCTACTTTTGCAGCTTTTCCCCTTATCCTTTTTTATATGACAATGTGTCAGTCATGACAGTATGGGAACGTTCCCTAGCTATCACTCAAAAGTTGTTCCTCACGAGACCTACATCACTGGAAAGCAATCTGCCTGGTCAGTCAAATATTTTCCCAGGGATTTTGTCAGTGAATTGTATCAGAACTGTGTATGCAAAAATGTCTCTTAATGTAGACAGTTTTGTATATTTAGTGAGAAAAAAGATTAACTGCATTACTTACTGCTATAGTATTGTGCAACAACCTTTTAACAAGGCACATTAAAAAAACTACTTTAGATTTGGGGTTTATCATGCAAAAGCTTAATATTTAGATACAATGGTAAAGACATTCCTGAATGGGGATTTATTTCACTCCAAGTTCATCTCCAAACATCTTACTTGGATTTCCAAACTTGGATATATCTCTGAATTCAGGAATGTTGTTTCCTCCCAGTTGGTGTACCAAAGCAATGTCCAGAAGGTAATAGAGATGCCAAGAGGATTCAAGCATCTCTGAAAGTACCTGTTATTGTTTACAAACACCCTGAAGTTAACCAGAGTGATTATGACCTCTGGACAGACAATCACAAGAATTAAAGGTATGTACCTTTCTGTCATTTTCAAATATGCCTAGGTAAAGTGCCAATGTTTTATTGCCATGAAATGTATATACTATCACATTTTTCAAATGCATAGGGATGCTGGGGGCCACAGGCACTTGTGGTCAGATTTTTAAAGGCACAGATAGATGTTTGAGTTTTAAGACTTCCTTAGGCTCTTGTGTAGCAATTGTCAAGAACTCAGGCACCTCTTTGCATCTGTAAACAAAATTAAAAGTGCTGCTGCAGAGGACTTAAATCAGAATGATTAACAGCAACACTGTAAGCACTGAATAACGTAAGATTTGCACCCACACAGCAAGAACAGCTCAAAATGAAAATGCAAAAGTGTAATAGAATGGGCCCTGGCTCCTAACGTGTATTTCTGTCACAGGAGAGATAGCATCTAATCAGTTATTTAAATTAAAATGTCTGAGCATCAAAAATAACTAAATGCCTTAAGCAAGGGCATTTAGCCAGAAAATGCTAAAATACACATCAAAGCATATTTCTAGCTGAAGGGTTTGAAATCAAGGGTCTAAAGGTGAAAAAGAAATCTCTGAGCATTATACCTTTCAAAGCTGAAACATGCAGAGGGGTTGATACATGATAGACATTAAAGGGGTATAAGGTAGGCTCTTGCCTATAGCAGAGGAATGATGGACACGAGTAGAGGAGCTTCTGCTCTTTTGTGATTAGGCTAAAACCAGGAAACAATATTTGGATGAAGCAGGAATCATTTATAAATGTGGTAATGATTCACTGAATAGATCCTGTCTTCATTCTTGTAAAACTGACATGCCAAAAGCGAAAGTATTGTGCTATTAAAAACTAATTGTTTTTAATAAAAAAAAACCCTAATTCTCACAAAACTATTGTGAGAAACAAAATGAGTAGAAAAGTTTTATCTTAGGCCCAACAAGCACCAGAATTCAGAATTCCTGGATGTATATTCGGCTCTCCTAAAGAAGGGCTGAGGGCATAGCATGGAGGTCAGGAGTTCTATGCAGAATGAGATCTAGCTGAAACACTTGAAATCAGAATTATTTATTACCTCAGAGAAGAAGAAACTGATTGAGGTAAATGGGCCAGAAAAAGACAACTTTGTTTTACCTGTGCAATTTGAAGGCCACAGGCATACTAGCAAGCTCAGTTGTAGAAGAACTGAAAAAGATGTAGTGCCGTAAAGAAAGTACTGTATTATCACAAGACTGCTGTATACAGTATCATTAGCAACTGGGATTTTTCATATAGCCATGGAAAATATGCCTATCCAGCCTCTTGAAGTAAGGACTGGCAATACTCTCATCTCAACCAGAACTGATGCTGAATATCTGCCATCATTAGACAAGGTATTGCAAAAGCTGAAGGCAGCTAGGACTTGCTATCAAACAAAGTGGATTGTCTTTCAGACTAAAGCATAGACTTCAGCTACAGGACTAAGGAAAAGATGAAAATTGTTCATATGAAAGGCAAGCTCATGACATCTGAATGAATCTCAGTCTGGTGGTACAAAGTTTGGTATATACAAATCTAGGCAAAGAATGAATCTTGTCTTGTTCATCCTATAAAGCTTGGACAGTTTTGTAGTATAATATGAAAAATAGTGAAAAAATGGTTGATTAGTTATGTTTTCATTTCTTGAGCTCGTGCTTTTCCCAGCTGTGGCGAAACTAAAATAAAAACAAACTCACAAACCAATAATTTTTAGATCTGTGTGAAATCCCTTTTGCCAGCCTGACATGTCATAAATGACTGGCAAGACTGAGCTGTGAAGTCAACCAAAGCAGCTGGCTGCGTGTAGTACTTTGTGTAGTGCTCAGCCTTTGCTGAGTGGGCTGCACTGTGCCAGGTTCACTCTATTCCCCTAAACCAGTCTAGTTCTGTGCTCATCTCAGATGATATTGTTCACATAAGAACATAACCAGACATTTGTAAGAATTTCCTCCATTAGGGCTAAACAGGATCCTACCATGTGCCGGAGGCAGCAGCATGTACCTTGAGGGCATAAGTAGGTTAATAAAGTGAACACTGGCTGTGGGGCACAGAATCCTTTGTGATTAGGTTAAAAGCAGGAAACAATATTTGGATTGAGTGTGATGAAGTCATCTTTCACTCACAAAACAAGATGAGCTGTCTCCACTTCAGTGACCTGGCATTTTTTGGTGTAAAATCCATAGCTGATAAGTATACAGAACAGACCTGGAAAAGCAGCAGAGAGATATGAGCAGTGTTATATATGGAAAAAACCCTTACGAGCCTGGTGACCCTTTCTGCTCATGAATGCCTGAATTCTGCCATGAGATAGACTCTGCATGTCTGTATTAATGGCAGATGTTCTTACCAGAGCAGCTGCACATTCAAAAGGGTTGAAAGGACACAGAAAGATCTTGACAACCAATGCTACCTCTAACTGAGAGCTCAGACAAACTGATCTTAAACATGCTCTTCTGGAGGACTAGTCACAGGCACTACAGATGTTAAAGCTTCCCTGACACAAGAATGGAACAAAACATCATCAAACATCCCCATTCCATCACTAGGTCCAGATCCTAGATTATTTTTTTTTAAGAGCGAAGTGAAGAAATGACTAAAAGCAGTATGCACAAAGACATTTCTTTTTAAATGCTGTCTATCTCCATAAGCTCTGACAAGACCAAACCTTCACCTGCTTTGGATGGAAAGGAAGACAAGAACTAATTAAGATTTAGTATAAACCAGGATGGTGAGAGAACTGTAAAACAAGCTTTTTAAAATCAGTTTGTGTATATCACTCTGAAGAAAGGGGTAAGCTTGATAAAGAAAAGAGGAACCTGATATATATCAGATGTTTCATTAGCTATCTGCCTTCCAGTAGACCAGGTATCATTCTGGAGCAAACGGATCTTTGTTACTCAAAGAACATTACACTAATGTTTGAACTTTAAGGAAATGTTAGGACAGTGTTTGCTTATGAAGTGACATGGAGTGCAAGAGTCCTTTGCTTTTCCTAGTGATTTTCTGAAGGAAGGGAGGTGAGGAGGACTTCATCTATCTGGGAACATCAGACACTGGGATAGCCTACAGAACTGAGGGACTGAGAGAGTGAAAGTAAGGTAAGACAGAGCAACTCTTCCCATCTGAGATTAAAAAAGATATCCTTGTAGGTTTAAAAAATATATTTTCGTTTGTAAACTCAGAAAGGGGTTGACACAGAGTCTGCCGAAGAGATAAGGGACAGAGGCACTTTCTTCCTCATCTCTTGCTTCTGTCTATTATGTGGAACTTTCCCCTTCATCCTCTTTGTTGCATGATTAATATAAAGCTGCATGTTTCCTGCAGTAACTAAGTAGATTAGTTTCTTGTGAACAGGACAGCTGCTTTCAAAAGGCTGTGTATCACTTCTGAAAATAGGAGGAGTTAGGCACCTAAGTAATTTACCAATCTGCTGAAAATTTCACCCTTAGCATACTGCAAGCTTCTCCATCTGCAGACAGGAGATAAGAGGTTTGAATGTGGCTGCTTCTATCATCTGGGGAATAAGAGAGTTAGAGGAAAAAAGACACAGCAGCAATGAGTGCTCAAGCTGGTATAATGGCAGCGCTGCACTGACAGCATAATTTTTCATATTCTATGGAAAGATGTTGCTACTCATCAATTCAAGTACACTGATTCTCACGAATATAGTGTTTGACCTCCTGGGGCTTGTTTGATACAGACCTTGGGAAAAATCTATATATAAGATAATGCAAAATAACTAGGGTACATTCCTGCTTCCGTCAGACTTCTTGCACACCACAACAGAAATAGAATGGATATCTTTATGAGAATTTACTTAATGGAATAATAGAAATCTATATATACTACGGGATCACTTATAAACTAATCTGAACAAGAGTTGATCTCCACTCATTGGATTGTGTGGCTTCTATTGAAACAGCCTTATCTTGCCAATCTCTGTGTATTTTTCTGTCCAGAAATTCCCTTTCAAAAACAAACAGAAGGGTGTCTTGGACTTGTACAAAATCTTGCAATGCCTCTTTCCTATGAAGAAGTTAAAACTGGCACTAGATTTTCCACTTAAATATGAACGTAAACCAAACTTGCCTATCTGTCATTTATTTGCTTAGCAGAGCTATGGCTGAGAAATAAACCCACACATGCCATTCTTGTTATCATGGAAAATACTGAGAGGTCCACAATTTCTCTTTTTTGTTTTGTGTTTGGTTTTGGTTTAATTTCAGTGAGGCACAGTTTGTTCCCACAGAAAGCCTTTTTTTATTATTATTTAATTGCAAAAATCCTGCTAGCTGCAATTTCTCTGGAACTATTTTGCTTGTATGTGTGCATACATACGTGCCCTCTGCTGCTGTCCTGTGTTGTGGTGCACTTACATTCCCCTGCTCTGCAACCAAATGCTTCACATCCCACTGCCTCTGCAGTTGGAGAAAGGTCAAGTTTCATAGCCAGGGGCTGGACAGTTTGTGATGTGTTTCCTCAGTAGTGAGATAATCATCCTACTAACAAAAAATAACTGGTTGTACCCAAGAATTTCTTACGGCCAACCAAAAATATTTCTGGGTGTATTTGTTCAGTTTAGATTTAATGGTGTTCTGGCGGTGTCTCCAGCATTTCCTTTGGGAAAACTGGTATGTATGTGGTTTATTTGGATGACTTACTGCTTCAACATAACAAAAAAGTTTAAAAGAAAATTCTGTTAGGAGTTTGAATGCTATTATTTGATTACAGTAGTGTGCCACCCTTCTTGGAAGATCAGGGTGAGGCATCATTGCCTCTTGCTGCTTTGTTGGTTGGTTTTGGCTTTTTTTCCCCTAGCATCACAGTTTCAAGTAATGATATTATTTTACTCTAACTTAGTCTTATGCTGTGACTGTCTCCCTCTGTATTGGTGAATTTATGATGTGATCATGTCATTTCAGGTGTGGAAGAAGCTGTATGGGACAGATGTAGTTCTAGTCAGTTTGGTGCATTGGGTAAGTGAGGCAAAGTAGTTTGGAATTTAGCAGTCAGTGTAGTACTTCCAACAAACACAACTCTGCACTTTTCTATACGCAGTCTTTGCCATCGGAAAGTACATATGTGTATCTGGGATAGTTGTGGAATTAAGTATGGGTTAAAAAAATATCCTAAAACAATGGGAAAAATGCAACAAGTCCATATATGATTAAATTCTTCCCGATTTAAACTCTGGCTTACTGTCAGGGTTAATTTAGAAAATCTTTCTTTCAGCCATTTATTTTCCCTGTACTAGACATTTATGATCTTTAAAGAGGATTAACTTACTGCGTATTCTCTTCATGGCAATCATTTACATATTTTATTTGTCACCGTTAGGGGCTCAAAGTTCAAAGCACATCTTCCATGCATTTTGTTTGTTTGAAATAGGGTTTACCCAGACCAACTGCCTACTGGAATTTGCAAGAGGAATTTTTACAGTGAACCTGATTTCTCCTCCTTGATTTTTTTCATGTTTCTATACTTCACAAAGTATTTTACTGGAACTATGTATTGAAAAACTATTCCATATTAAAAATAGAACAGAAACAAATGCTTTAAAGCTATTGATATATGTATGCATGTACCATATTCATGCATATGTATATCTGATTTATATTTGATTTAGATTTATTTTCACTGACCTAAATGATCCTTTGTCACTGATAATGGCTGCTGGTCACATTATTTTTTTCTGTATACTGTCAAGATTGTGATTTAGAACAGGACACTAACAGGGCATTTTCAGCTGTAGGTCTGGAAATGGGACTTAGCTCAAATTATCCGCTTAATTCTCTGAGCTGACATTCAGAATGTGGTTTTTTCTTCTTACTTACTTCTCTCATCCAGTGTTAATGGCACAGTGATGCTGAATACATATATGAATTTCTCATTTATAAGTCAGGTTTACAATAGGCAGAAACCTCTTATGTATCTTTGCCTTGTTGAAAGCAAGTTGTTTGGGGATTGCACTGAATTACAACTTTTCTCTGAAGTGTCTCAGCACATTTGGGCAGATAACAGCACTGCACAACCCAAAGTGCAATTTGTCTCTGACAGAAAAATCAAACTCACTTCTGAAGCTCATTTCTTTCTTAAAGAAATCACATACATGAATCATTAGCACCTTTAACAAGCTGGAAGAGCTCCAAGTCTATTTGGTCAATAACTCTCAGCTTCAAACAGAGAACTGCAGTAATTTCTGTTGGGGTCTTGGCAGTATGTCTCTCGCAAAACCGATGAGCATGTTCACAGTTGCGTTCACTTTACAATGAAACATATGGTATGTTTTGTATTTGTGATTTTCTTTTATATTAGCTCTCTGGCACAACTTAACATTCTTTCAATGTAGTGTTTTGTTTGGAGAGGTGGAGAATTTCTTAGTTAAAGTGCAGCAAGTGTGTTTTAGCAAACATTTTGTTCAAGAAGGCAATAAGGGAGATGATGTGGTACAGTATTTGTTCTTATTCTGTTCATGGATAGTTACTCTTTTGGGGTACTTCCAGCAAAAGATGCAGGCAAAGAGTGTATGTATTTGGACATATATGTCCATTATATGTATGGTATGCTACAGAATATTTGTAGGAGACATTTCAGTTCATCTCAAGGATTGAGGTGACTATATTCTCATCAGAGGCTTAGCCTGACTATAGCTCCATTCCTTAATCAGATCTTGAACTGCTTAGATTCATATCAAGGAGGCAGCCCATTACTACATTGATGATAGCCTTATGGTCCAGCTCTGAAACTGCAGTCAGCAGGTAACACCTCATACATGATAGTAGAGCTGTTTTTCTTATTTCCTTGTGTTATGGTATGTTCCCTATATATTCATTTTCATTTTCCTCTTTATTGTCTGGTCACTCCATCATGGAAGATGGCTATGGAACTCTCCACAGTAGTCCCAGAAGTTACTTCCTTCTGGGAAGTGTTATATCTGCTAAGGATTTTAATTTTTTGAAGGAATGGGCGGAATCGTGTGTTTTGAGAAATGGTCAGTGAAGTAAGACAGAAATACTCACTTGTGAGGGAGGGGGGGAGGGTGGCTCAGGACTCTAAGGGAGCTAAAACTTCTGAAAAAATGCTCTTTTGGAAACTTTAATCAAGAATATTGTTAAAGAGGGGAGGACAGAATGATGTAAAAAAAATAAAAATTAAAATAAAATAGATGTAATCAGATCACTGGGGGAGTTACGATGTTGTCCTGAGTCCCAGCCATTTCTGAGACTGACACAGAAACTAGAATGCTGTTTTCAGGAAGTGTCAAGTAAACAGGAATTGAATAAGGACATAACTGTGTTACTATGGCTTATGTTAAAATCTCTGTGGCTGCTGTATTTCCAGGGATAGTTCTTTCGAAAGTACCTGCAATGACCTACAGTCGCTCCCATTGAAGACGAGGGGCTGCTGCCATCTATTGCATCCGTAACATGCACGTTATAAAACCCAAGCACAAACATACTTCAGAGGTCTCACGGCCTGAGCTGGGATATGGATATGAGAATAGAGTTTCTCTCATTTTGGTGGAGTTGTGCTGTTTAACTAGGGATTTTTAGTTGACTTATACTGTCTGCACCTCTTTGTTAAGTACTCTGGGCACAGCTGGGCTACTGAGGGAGAGCTTATCTTATGATTTTTCCCTTGTCTGTGTTTTCTCTTTGTAAAGAAAGTTACAAAGGAGGAAGTGTATAGTTACTCTTCAGATGTAAAACTTCCTTAAAACAAACAGACAAACAAACAAGAAGCAGGGGACAATTACCCTTTTTCAATGCTGTCATTGCAATGATCAGGCATCAATAAAATCCTTCTTTTGTAATCTTTATTGTCATCTGGTGATGGGAAACTTCTGTTGCTACAAGCTGCTAAAATTTCCTTTAAATAAGAGACTAAAACCTTTTGGATCCAAGTTATGTGCTGTATACTAAACAAAAGAAAAATTGGGGTGAGAGTAATGGGAAACTCACCATTTTGAGGCTTTCCTACCTTTTAAATAAGATTTTCTGACTTCTTTTTGAACATGAAACTGCCTTATTATTTATTTATTCATTTTACTTTAATGACTTTATTAATATGAGAGAAAACTACAATACAAAGGAGGATCTTTAGGGGCAAACAAAATACAATGTTTTGATACAGATCTTGGATGAAAGCTATGTACCTCTCACCCTATGAAATTAGCATTGCCTGTATTCCCTTTGTACTATTATGAATACAAGGTGTGTAGTGGTAGATTAAATACGCAGGTGATAGTATGAATGATGGATGCATAGTCAGTTCTGAGATTTTTAAGGACCTTTCCCTGTTTAAGCCATTTTGTGACTATGTCTTGTGTCCTATACCTTAAAGCCCAAAACATAAACTCCCCTGGAATTGGACTGATCAGGCTTGGAGGTTCCAGGCAAACACTGAAGTTCTGAAATAAGTAAAACCAGACTGAGGACAAGGGACTAAACAGCCTGGGAAAGGATAGAAGCAGTGTGTTTGTATTTTCTGTACCATGTAGGAATATGAAAGGTTTCTGAGAGTCGTTTTGTAGCTTGGGTTGCCTGAAAGCAGAGACTTTTGCATGCTTCCTTCCTAGTCAAGTCTTGAAAATTACTATTTTGAGTGAAGATGCAGCTTTAGGCATATGGTAGAAGATGGTGATTCACTTCTCCAGGGTTTGCAGTTGACTCAAAGACACATACCACAGAAGGATCAATAGTCCATGTTCTGGTGGATCTTGACTGTCAATACCATGCCTAATTCTTTGCATTCCTGAGTGCCCTTTGCTAATGACTGGTGTTTTCAGAGGTTACCCTTGTGTTAAGTGGTTCTTCTAGGTTAAGGACAGAGATAGCCAAAAACTGATTAAAACCTCAGAAATAAGAGGTGAAGACAGCTCTTGCATGTCCTTACTAGCATAAAAATTGATAGTAAATGAGACTGTCACTTCCATCTAGTTTGAAAAATCTGTACTTACTGGGCCATCAGCCAGGGACTCTTGGATCTCAGAATAATTCTGCAACTTGATGTACAATAGACGCTATGGCAGTACATGCTGCCAGACTGCTGCTGTAACGAAGAGTGCATTTTTCAACCTCTTATCTCAGCTCTTCTAGACCTCAATCTGCTAATGGAAAACTGGCAAGATGACCATTATTCAGCCACAGCTACCCTGAGAAGGTTTCAGGTGCACTTTTTGCTGTGAAAATATTCCTGTTGGTAGAAATACATAATTCAGGATTGGGATTTTTGTTTTGGTTTGGTTTTTCTTTAAATAATATCCTCAGTTAATGCAGCTTCTTATAGATTCTTGTTTTCATTTATTCGAAGGAAACAGATATGAGAAATTATTTCTCATAAAATATAAACTTCAAATATGGATTTTTTTTATTTTTTTTTTTTTACTTCAGTGGATCATCTCCCTTAGGTTTTACTAGATTAGGGGACATATTTTTAATATTTTTTCTATTGTATGGTGCTTTCTCCCCCACACCCAATCTTCAAATGTCTTTAATTAGCTTCATATAAAGGCATTGTTTTAAAGTGCAACTGAAGTAATTTGTAATGAATTAACTGAAGTCAGATGTTTTGCATATTAAGACTACAACTGAACAACTGGTGCCTTTTTCAATGCAGTTGGATATGTTACAGGAGGAATTTTCTCATGAGCCAGGTTGTCATGAACAAGGAATTAGCTTCATAAACTTGAAATAAAACCTATTTGTCTTTTGTCGTAGGTAGGTGTAGTAAAGAGGAGATGATAATACCTCAGATCCCACTGCTAATAAGGCAGCACTCTGAGATGTTCTCAGTTTGGTTTTGTTTTAAAGAGGAAATATTTAAAGTTTTGCCTAAATGTGACAAAATGTTTCCTTGTAAGTGGTGAACATCTGTGTCTACCCAAACTGTATTCTGTGGTCATTAATCATGTGTGGTTTAGTTACCTTGTTTCCTTTATTTAATACACATTAAAGGATGTTTTCTTTGACTGCCAAATAACATTAGTTTTAAACCAGATTGCCTTATTAAAATAAACATATTTGTGTGACTACAATTTCATAAAAATCATACTGTGGCCAAAAAAGTTCATGAGACTAGGAGCACAGTTTGCATACAGGTTTGCTAAACAAATAGCTAGGTGGTTAAATGGGTGACAGACTAGGTGTTATATGGGAAGATTTTAACAGTATGACTCAGAAGCTGCACATATTCTTTGCACCTACTGTTGATATGCATATGAAGATTTGAATTTAAACAAAATTGCATTACCAGATTTGACAATGGAAAACCATTAGGTTCACTAGGGAGCTTGGGGCACTGAGGTTTGAAGTGGTAGGTGAGATGCAGTGTCTACTTACAACTCCTTGCAGATGTCTATTTACCACTTTATTTAGAAAGCTGTTTTTATGGGTCAGGTGCTACTTTGGCTATATCTAGCAATTACTAGTAAGACTCTAGTAGTCTTAGACTCTAGAAATTGCCATAATAAAGAAGAAATTGTAACCTGCATCTGGAGGTTGTGCTGCTATCTGTGTGCCACAAAATGAGATGACAGCACACTTGGAGGCTCAGTTGGAAAGCAACTGAGCGCAAACAAAAATCAAGCATTTTTAGTTTTGTAGGACTTGTTATTTTCACCTTTTTATCTTTGTGAACTTTTTTTTGAAAGACATCAATTTTCATCCTGATGATGTAGCCTTGAAAAATTGCTAACGGAGTAAGCATTAAGGAAAGTAGTTTTAACAGAGTGAGGAAATAAATTAGTCTAGGATGGCATTCTTGGCCTCTGGGTTTGATCTAGAGCAGTGTGAATGGTTGATCAGCTAGCCTATGGGAGGCAAGGGGAGAGATCAGTTTTGAACAAGTTCACACTGCTTAGCTGGTACCAAATGATCTCTTACTAGATTTTCCCTATGAAGTGTTAGAAATGTTTTAAAGCCTCCATCTGATCTATCTGTGCTTATTTTGAACAATGAAAAATAGCTGAAACTATCAATATAGCACATTTCCAAAGTGACTTTTGGAAGCAAGGGTTAAATTTCTAATCACTTGATTTACCAGCCCACTTGTAGGTTCTTGGCCTGACCACTGAAGACTGTTGCACATTCCCTTTTGTGCTGGTAGTTTGATTGGACTTGTGCTAAGTATCTATCACCTTTTCAAATGATCTTCCATAGTGCCCAGTAGTGTGTGCATGTTCCTCCTGGAACAGCTAGACATTCCTGGAATCTGGTTTCCCATAATGGATCCTATTTGAAAAAATATTTGGATACTTTAATGAAGTGTGACTGCTTGGTTTTCCTGGGCTGTAAAATGAATCAAACAAACAAACTGAAAAAAACTTTCAACCTTTTCAAATTTCCTGCATTTATTAGAGTCAGAAAATGCAGCTAGGAGAAGCATGAACACTTGACCAATTCTGTCTTTAAATCTATGGATTAAGCTTGCTGGTTAAGTCCAATGTAAGTCAAAGTGTTCCTAATTTAGTTCTGTGAGGAAAGGCTCTTGAAGAGTTAGGTGCGAATTGTACATAACTTCAGTGAGTGGTAACACTTCCCACGTGATCCTGCAAAGTAAACTTCAGACTTGCACAGATAAACTGACCAGACCTATTGATCTGTTTGATCCATGGGAAGTTACCTTGTATGAAATGTGTTATCCAGACACACGTGATGACAAAAGCTTGTTTTCCTATCAGTTGGGAAAAGAAGCTAAATAATTGCTTAGTTTGGTTAACTGAACTTCATGGCTGTGATCAGACTGGAAAGCATGCTGAAGGGTATTGGTGAGGTAAGTGAGGCTTGGAAGATCTGTGTCTGCATCATCACATTAGCAGTAAGTTGTATTTATAGTAAGTTGGAGGGTGCTTAGGTATAAAGCTGCTTGTCAGTGAATACAGTTTGTTTCCTCTGGTTTTTACAGTATTATAGTGAACTCAAACTGTATCACACACTTCACCTCTGCGTGTGTGTTTTTGCAGACAGTGCACTCATTGGCCTTGCTAGATCATCTGCTGAAAAAAAAGCTGTTTGCAGAGCAAGTGTGAACAAATATTATATTTCATGAAGATGATTAGAACTGGGAAAACATCATATTTCTAATTTAGAGAACAAGGAATAAATTATGTAATACAGAGCAGAATGAAGACTTATTTGGGATCCACTAAACACTTCACTGAAATTTCTCTTCTTCATCTTAATACTTAAAAAGCTACTAAATTTGGTATTTCATATGAAAATAATTGTTTAGAAAATGTGTCTTTGTAAAGAATGCTTTGAGCAAAACAGGCAAATGGTTTGCCAGAATAATTGCTTATAAGTGAAGGTGTCTTTTGGGATAGAAAACACTGGCCCTACTCAAAATTGATGCCTAGCAAGATCTTTGAACACAGTGTGAGTACCGTTTCTGTAGTGGTCATTTTAACAGCACTGTCATGGTGAAGGAAGAAAACAAATCTTTGAAGTGGGAGTTTACCAGTTGCTATAGCTAATTGTGTCTGAAGGGAAGTCTAAAATCTCATTTCTAAAATGATCATGTGTCTCTTCATGGGGATGCTGGGACAAGAGCTGGCTAATATAAATCACCAGTGCTGAAGCTAATTAAGATCACTGATGATATGTGGCCAGTAGTTACAATCACTAGATTAAGTTTCTCAGGAAGAAAATGTATTTTGTAGCTTTCATTAAAAAAAAAAAAGGGGGCGGGGGGGGGTTAGGAGATAGCTTGAGCTGTTCAGAATCAGATACTGTCTGGGATTTAGGAAAATGGTGTTATAAAATGCAATTGTATTACTTGGCAAAAAAAGTTACATTAAGGCTCCTTTTAGAGTTGACTGAATTTAGAATCTTTTTCAAGCATTTTACTGCACCTGAATTACAGGTTTTCTCCTATGCCATGGAAGTAGCTTGGCTGTGCTGAACTGAAGAAGTCCCCATCCTGTGCCACTGAATGCACTGAGCAGGGAGGTTAGAGAGACACTACTGCTCACCTCCAATAAAATAATGAAGTAACTAACTTAACTGGCTGGAACCCAGCTGACTCACATTATGAAGTTTATTGAAAGGGTTATTTTCTTGACCTCACTGGGACCAGCTTGAGCTTGTAGCAGTGCTGTGTCCAAGTAAGCACTTGGATGCATTTATAACACTTACTGCGATCTTTGGTTTGCTTATACAATCTTCCATAAATTATTCTGTACCTTCTTTCACTTCTAAAAAATGCACAGCAAGTATCAGAATTCATTTAAATCAAAATACACCTTACATAAAGATACAACACCCCCCCCAAACCAACCCCAAACACCGGCCCAAATGTGCAGTATATTTTTAAATGCAGGACCCGTGCAATGTCATGACAAATTATACTTGTTAATTGTGAGCAGTTCACTTTTTGCATAGTGCAGTGTTCAGAGATGACTTGATTAGCTTGTTCTTGCACAGTAAACTGCTGATCTGCAGCAACCTCAGGGCCCTTGAGTCTACAAATCTGCATCTGTACTGTTCTACGGCTCTAGATGTTGCCATCAGAAAAGCTTTCAGATAACCTGTGATTGTGGTAGTTAATCAAATTTATGTGAATTTGAGTATTTAGCTTATGAACTGAGCCAAAGTTGCAGTGCAGGGAAGTGTGCAATAAACCTGTGTGTGCAATAAACCTTGCGTGTTTCACCTCAACACTGTCGGAATAAAAATGCAGTTAATATGAGAAAAGAAATGGAAGCAGTTGAGATTGATTGGGTTTTTTTCTTTTATTTTTTTTAATGTCCTTCTTTCTCCCGTGTCTTTTCTTTATTGTGAGGATGAGGAGAAGGAAGGTGAAAGCAAAGGTAGTAGGACAGCCAGGACACCATCTCAAAGTCGACAACCCTTAAAACAAAAAAGCTGTTGAGCTGCAGCAGGCAGCTAGACTTGATGCATCAGTGAGCTACAGAGCATAAGCTCTAAGATAGGTGCAGGAGTACGTCCTTGCTGAACCTGGCGTGTCTTCAAAGCCAGATACACTGCAATAAACACCCGGTACTCAGAATTCAGATAAGGAATTCTATTTCTTTCATCACACCTGACTTCTATTCCAGTGATGGAATCCATACTCTGAAGTTAAATTTGATGAGGATGGTACCACTAACACGACCATTTGCAATCATCAGATCTTCAATATTCTTACTGATGGTAGCAGATCATCAGTATCCTGGAGGATAACCACTCTAGTACTATTTTTACTCCAAATATTCAAGCAGGTGCCTGAGCTAACGGCAAGACTGGCAGTGGCAAGGGAAGGCAAGGGTCAAGAAATTAGCATTCCAATAATAAAAGGATTAATTGCGTATCCTTTTCAGTATCTGCAAGATAAGAATCTACAAGATCTCTCTCACATTTTTAACAGAACGAAGACAGGTCTAACGCATTGGCTTCACTTTGTTTGCTAAAACTTTCATTTCATAGTGGTATCCTTGCAGATAAGTAGGTTGGTTTGTGGTAAACAGATGAACAGGCGTGTTGGACAAAAATATACATTTATTCTTATGACCCTGTAGGAATGAGGCCTGAAGTAGTGAGATATGTGGTGAAGGGGTTAACGAGGTGTGTTGCAACACCCTGATGGCGATGATGGGCTGCTGATGGGGTGATCAGGCTGTTAGTCCTAGGGCTGATGGCCCTTAATGCTGCCCCTGAGCAGCCTGGCCGAAGGTAATTGTTATCCCCTCTCTTCCATACGATAAATACACCAAAGTGAGGAAGTGCTTTTCCCCTCCCCGGTTGTGAGGGCACCAACCAGTATCTTGGCTGTGGTCTCACCTCCACTTCTCTCCAAACTATAAACCTGGTATTTGAGCTGCCTCATGGCAGAAGGTGGGAACACGGTCCCAGCGTTGAGTAGAGTATAGCATGGGTAGCTCTTTGCTTCTTCCGAAGTGGGGACGCCTCTTGGGTGAATTTTGCGCTTCCAGTACCCGCTGGAACGAAGCTTAATGCCATGGGTTGTTTTTTCCATATGAGCTCAAGTAATTGTTGGCTAGCTTTGGATTTTAGCCTAATGCGGTATTGAATTTATTAATGGTAATTCCGAATCTGTATTCCTGTTGCTCCAATGAACCGCGCTATTGTGAATCCCGAATCGTGACCGATTGTTTATGTGATTAGTTACCGATTTACTATGTGATTATTGAATGTGACCGACGTATCCTGTCGAATTGGTTCTGATCAGCAATGAACCCTGCCCTCTGAGGACGGGCTGGAGCGCAAGAGAGGGGGGAGGATTTTCTGCCACCTTTCTATGCTCTTGACGCAACAGCCCCTCGGTTTGCAACTAAACAAAAATCCTAGTCTTGCATCCCATTTAAGCTGATCTCAGAGGAGAGAGGCAGAAAAGCCCATCGTAATATAAACATCTAGGTATAATTTTAAAGAATTAAGATAAATATGCTATACCTCTGAAAACTGTAACTTCATAGATTATGTCAAAGATTAAGACATGCATAACTGATTTAGCTAGCTTAAGACAAATGAGACACATGGAGACCCAAAAAAGTAAGTTTTAAGGAACATTCATTGAGTTTAAGTAAAATAGATTTTGTAGTAACATGCAGAATGGCTTCCATAATTTATATGTATGCAGTTTTCATATTTTCATTAATGGATAGATTTAAGACCATACCAACAAATTAAAAGTTCTGGTTTAAAAAAATAAAACCACGGGGAAAAAAGAAAAAAAATATAAGGCCACATCAGTTTTCTATTTCGAGTGAACCATGGAGATGGGATCCAGACTTTCTATCCATCCTGTACAGCTTCAGCAGGCTTCCATCAGCTGGAATTACTGTAATGGAACCTTGGTGGTGTTAGAAATCATAACGTTTGATTAACAGAAGTTTAATCAAGTTTTAATTAATACATACATATATAGCAGCCAGCCTTACTGATTTGGTTGATTTGTGTTTTAGGTCAGGGAGACCTAGTACCTAGGATATGGACATAGATTTATGAGACTATTCAAGCGATATCCCTATAAGGTAGTGGTTTGGAAGGAACAGTACTTTAAAGATTATTCAAGTAGAACTTTTAATTGTGCTAAGAAACAGAGTTGTATACTAAGAACCAGTCAAGGAGAGAGAGAAGAATACTGGCGCAAATACAATCGTTGGGATTTATCCATGACCCTAAAAGGTAAAAAGGACATAGCGAGGAAGACGTCTTACTTCATCTGAGGAAGACTACTTACTTCATCCTGAGACCCCTGCCCACGACCACCAGGAGGCACTGCGCAAGCGCAGAACATATGGAAATGACTTTTATACTCATTATAATACGAAGCGGGGATGAGTCATGAATATGTATCAGCATGTTGGGAGAGGCGATGCATATGTAATACTTTACAGGATAAATTGCGGGCGCGTTGTGACGGTCTTTGGAACCAGATTTGGGTGCGTACCCCTGGTTCCCGGGGCCTCGAAATAAAGCACCACATATAACCTCTTTAGAGTGGTTATGTGTTCATTCTCTCCGCTAACAGTGGTGTTTGAAAAGTTTTGATTAACTACTCTTTTAGGGCACATTTAGAAGTGCTTGTCAGTATTTTTGAAAAAAACAGAAAAAGAGAAGCTGGAAAATAGCACTCAAAAATATTACTGTTTTTCTCACTTGACTTTTTTTAACAAAGTAGCTCTTAGAAGACTAACTCTTGTTACGACTGCCTAGGACTTTGAGACCTTACAGAAGAACATATCAGCCTTTGCTGCTTGTAACTGCTTTGTGCAGAATTTGTAGTAAATTATTGAACTTAAAATGAGGAACTGTGTGTGTGTGTGTGTGTGAGGGAAAGTTGAAACAGTCTCAGATGACAAATTTAAAGTTTCTTGGCTGTTGCTGAACTGATCTTGTGTAAATTATTTGGCGTGCTTCCAATGTTAAAGACCTGCTGAACATCTTTAGTTCCTGTGGCTGCAATTGTGGTTGAAGGTGTTGGGGATGGCTTAGACCACATTGGTCCACCTGAAAAGTAACTACAGTCATCTTACCTGAAACTCCTTTAAGTGTTGCTTGCTGCTGTACTTATAATTAGAGTAGCTCTGTCCCTTCCCATGCAACCCTTCGCAATCCATGTCTGACTCTTTCATTCTCAGGCTGTAACTTAAATATGGAGTGCATGTGTACAATGTTGGTGAGGTTAAACTAGTCCCACTGAACAGCAAACTTTCCTCCCCATTACATCGTTGGGCCCTGGCTTTCAGATGAGTTCTGAAATTACCCTGTGCATGTTGCCGTTGTGTTAGCGCTGCTGCGTCTGATCATGTAATCCTGCAAATGGTCCCAGAAAGGCAGTGGGACTGAGGTAGGTGTGCCAGCTTGTATTTTGTTTCCTATAATGCCAGGCAATCAGGACACCGTTAACAACTCATTGGGGATCTTCTTAGTGTAGTAATTAATAGGAAATGGAGCCTGGCTGCATGACCCAACCTGTGTGAGAGAGCAAGCTGAAATGCCAAGGATTTCACCTGTGTGCCTCAAAGCCTTTATTGCCTAAACCAGATTGTCGTCAGACAAAGTCTAGCTGCCCTAAACATGCCTGTCTTTTATTTTATACAATCTTACTAAAAGCTTTATTAATAGCTCTGAATGGCAGAGTTCGGTTCCTTCATTTGGAACTGAGACTGATGGGGCAGAGGTTGCCTCAGTCATCTCACTTACTGGTTTTAAATATAGCCCTAGCTTTTGGAGTCCCTCCAGGCTTACAGGAATTATTGAAAATCAATTCTGTATCTTCAGATGACTCTCTTAATTTGTACTCTAAAGATTTTGTTTTAATCAAGAGCTTTCTAAGCCATGATAGGACAGCAAAAAGATTGCATCAGTCTTCCAGGGTGGTTAGTCTTTTTTATGTTATTTTGTTTTCCCCCAAACATAAAGTAGGAGCATTTGTAGCTGTTAGGTCCTCATAATAAGGCTATTGATACTTACTAATGCTACTATTGATGGCATTCTTCTTCATACTGTTGTTTGTAGACTCTTACACCAGTGTTCTATATGGGCTGTCTTCTTGGATCTTGTATTTCTGACTTTTACCTGTTATTCAGATTTTAATTTTTCCCCATCATTTCATAGAAATACATGTTTAAGTAGAAGCCAAACAAACCGTAAGAAATAAGTGCTTCCATTTTGCAAGTTCAAAATCTCAACTCCTTTGTGGAAAAGTTTCCTTACATAAAAACCAAATCATGTCTAAAATTGTAACCTTGAGATTTTAAACTGCTTCTGGGGAAGCTTTGGCTGCACTGTGGGTTTCTGCCTGGTGAAGCTTTCCAGAGTGGACTGGACTCCTGGATGTCAGAAGCTTTTGAATAACTTGGTAGGCAAGCAGCAAACTGGATCCTCTCAGGCTTGCTTGCTATTAGTGAGACCAAACCATTAGGCCTTAGTTGAAATAACTTTACTTTTTAGCATGAGTATGACTTAGCACGACTGCTCGTTTAGCAGGGGGCCCCTTTGCAGGTGGGGAACTGCCCTTCTGGTGAGGCATGATAAGCAATGCATTAGAATTTGGGCCTGTAGACAGCTTCTGTAAATTGCTTCTAAGCAGGGACATACGTAATGGTAAAATATGATAACAATTTGAACAAAGAACTAAGCGCGTAGCTCGCAGGTATTAGCAGCTGATCAATAATACTAAAGCTAAAAGGTAAACACTTGTAAGAATTCTGATGAATACTAACCAATAGACTGTCATTATAGCCCTAATCCAAGCGTGCAGTAGGATAAGAGAACTACAGTTATGTAACTTACTGAATCGTATGTGTGGATGCTTTAGGTAAAATTATATCAAGATGGAAGTGTAAAGTATAAAAACCCTTGGAATTTACTGTGCTTTGGACACGTGTATGGAGGTTTGAACACCCATGTGCTCTCGGTGCCAATAAAGGTCTGTGTTTTACTTTACAGTGCATACTGTGAAGTGATTTCTTTGAATCATTGGTTAGCATATCACCAAATCCTACTTGTTACAAAGGCTGCTGTCACAGTCTGTTTGGATCTACCCAAATTTCCAGGATGATCATCTGTAAAGCTGCAGGTGATACCTGCTGCAAAAAGGCCCTTCTTCGTCCTGTCAACATCCTGCTCTGACACAAGAGCACATCTGAGAGTCAAATATTAAAAATATTTTCCAATTGATATAAATGGATGTGACGATATTGTACTCTTGTAATACTAGGGTTTAATGAAGGTAGATATTCTGAAAGAGGATTATATTTCATTTCTAGAATTAAGAAATCAGAGCAAAACTGCGCTGCATTTTTCTTATTTTAATATTAGTGACATAACTTTGCAGTCTCACAACTACATTTGTTTTTAATAAAATTGCATAAGTCTAGCAAATAGTGATAGTGTTAAAGTGGGAGTAGAATAACAAAATTGGAGGCATGGTGATGGACAGTATATATATTATCTTTTTGTCCCTGAGGTATTAGTTTAATTAGTCAAGAGCTCTTGCAAGTGGTGCTGTGCAACACTGAATGAACTAAAAAAAAGCAAACAAAACCAACAGAAATCCTAAGCACAATTGAAAAAGAAAACCAACCAAAACCTAAACAAGCCAAAACCAAACCAAAACCAAACAATGAAACGAGTTTGACCTTGTCTTGCTCCAAGGACTGATTGACTTTTAAATTAGCTGATAGGCTATATGTGGTGTTTGCATGGCACTGGAGCCAAGCAAATAAAATTGTTTGATCTTTGACATTTCTTCTTTTAACTGAAGACTGCTTCAATATATATATACCTGTAGAGATACTTTTAAGATGATTCTATTACAAATTTAATTCTCTCACAATGTTAACTTTTCTTTAAAAAAATTAAAAAAAAAAAAAAAATCCCCAGTGCTTCATCTGCTGTTTGATGACAGAGTTTAGTGGCCTTTCAGTACCTCAAACTTTGAAGGACCCTTTTTTTCCTCCTGGTGCCTGTTTTTTTTTTTTTTTTTAAATGAAACATCACAAATTGTGGGACCATGTTTTAATAGTTCAAATTTGTGTCATTCCTTGAGACTTTGATATTCCTGTACAAAACAGGCATGTAATGCCAGAGCTGCCCTGGAGGTTCCTATAGGGAAACTAAAACACTGCCTTGGTTTTGTGGTGGTGGTTGGTTTGTTGGGGGTTTTTTTTGGTTGGTTTTTTTTTTTTTTTTTTCTCTGTGTGTGTGTGGTTTTGGTTGGTTTTATATTTTTTTCCTTAAAGACACTGAAAATTCTTCTCAGTCCAGGAACTGCTGGAATTAATATAATCTACAAAACCATCTAAATAGATCTGAATATATTTCAGGTAGTATATGATCTATAAAATAGAACATACATTGATTTTAATAGTGTAAGATCTCTTTTGACAGCAATAGAGGACTATTTTGCAGAGTTGCAGAGTAAATATAAGCATTTCAGAGTCTCTTCTGCAATGCTTATATTTACCAAGAAATCTAATGTATTCTCCAAAACATCCCTAAAATTGAATCATCTAGTAGTATAACTGAAGAAAATAGATGTTGTTTTTTTGGTTTTCTGGTTGGTTTTTTTTGTAAAAAATGTGAAAAGCGGGGAATTCGAGTACATAGTAATGGTTAGAATTTTCTTAGAATACAAGTGACGTTGAAAAGGACCATATGAATGGACTGAATGTGTGTGAGTGGAATACAGTGGAATAATTTTGAAAAACCCCTTTTAACTGAACACCATAAAGCAAGAAGCATTGGAGGTAAAGGTCTTTTATAGTTTATTTGGTTTATGTCTATTATATCTAATTAGAAACAGATGATGAATTCAACTAGTTTAAAGGGGAGTGTGTAGGACTTGAAAACTGAATCTTTGCCTTTTTCTGTTTTCTCCAACCATAGTTGATGCACAACTGACTGTAATGTGATAATTATTTTGTGATATAATTAATGTGTTTAATAATTTAATTATGTGATATAAGTAACTTTATATGGATAATTTTGTGTGTTCTGATTCTTTCTGCAGTTTGAAAATAAGTAAATTAAATACCCTTATCACTAAATAACTTGAAGGCTTTATTTAACTCCAATTTAGATTCCTTTATGTTGGGATTATAGCCTGTCTTTTTTTTTTTTTTTTTCTTTTTTCTCAGAGTATTAGCAGAGGAACATTTTTTAGGGTTATTAATTTTTTTCTTTAGGATAGGCATCTTCTGAAAGCACTTTCTTCTGTTCAGTGAAATACCGGAGGGGGGCGAAAAAGCATACATTAGAATAAATTACTGAGAAATGGAGCTTTTGTGGGGTTGCCAGTCACCGTTGTCATTACTCATTTCTTAAGGATCTGGTAGATGAATAGGAATTTAGTCAATTTTTATTTTTTTTTATTTTTATAGTATTTTTATTTTGAAGAACAAAAAAATACCCAACTCCAAGCCACCCCTTCATGCCAAGAGTGAGGTGTCAGGATTTGGGCTTGGCCAACTGCTTATGAGTGTCACCTTCCTTCTCCCTGTGTGTGGGCATTCACTGCACAAGCAGGAAGCTACCATTTTATCTTCTGTCTCACTGCGATGAGCTGAATACGGTCAGAAAGCGCCAAGGAGCGGAGCTGAGGTGGAAGGAATGATGTTTTTGTTAGTGATTTCAAGTTGCTTAACTGTCTCTTTCATAGAAATGCTGTCTTTTGCCCCAATGCTGTCTGTTAAGGTGCCATATCCACTCTGTTTGTGACTGTGCAGTCAATATGCTGTGGATCCTGCAGCCCTTCGCTCTGTATAACCTGCACCAAATGTGTGTAGTGGACAGCCTTCGATCTGATTTTGAGTGCTGCCCCAGCAGAGCTTATAGGACCTGTGAGTTCTATCACTCGTAACAATGAGAACATTATGCTGGATGCTTTTAAGCAGAGTGGTTCCTTGGTTGTGGCCTTGATAGAATAACCAGCAGTGTTTCAGTTTAATCTGGTAATTACTTGCCATTAATCTTGTTTTACTGATAATTCAACCAAAAACACTACTGAGGAAACTGTTGAGAGAAAAAAGATAAAGGAAGGTGAAGTGTGGTTCCTTGTTTGGGGTTTTTTTGGTGTTCTTTCTTCTTTTCCCTTTAACGCCTATGCTCCTTGCTCCTCAGCAGCTCTTTGCTTGCACCCCAACTTTTCCTACAGCAGTAGTGGCTACAGCACACACAATTTTGAGGTTGTCTTGTGAAAGCATTTCCTTTGCCTAAACTTAAAGCTAACCTCTAGGAAAGGATGTGAGCAATAGTTTGAGACTCATGAGTTTGGAAGTTCAAAGAAAATGTCATTTTCTGGGGGTGCTGTGCTGTCTTGTCTTAATCAGCTGTGATCACCAACTGATGGTTTTTTAGCAAGACCGGAAAATCTATTCTAATGGCTTTTGCTGCACTGATTATGCTGACTCGGTGATTGAATCTGCAAAGTTAATTGAAGAGAGTCATTAAATTGGGTGGAATTTGAAGGATTTTAGTGTTCTAAGCCTCAAAGCCTCAACACCTCAGGCTTCACACAGAATGAAACACATAATCAGCTTGCAGTAAGCACTAGTTTTCATTAATCATAAACTGTAGGCAAAGTTGGAACTTGCAAATTTTGGTCTCTTGTTGTTTTGTGTTAATGACTATTCTCTCTTTTTCCTATTGTATATGACTCTCAGCAACTGTGTTAGCACAGATGGCTAAAATCCCTAGCAGAAATGTAGTCAGCATTTGTGAACATAATGTGTTCAAAATAAATGACAGAGAAGGAAAAATGCATTGCTTTAGAAATTAGGAAGCAGACTAAACTATAATAATGCATGTAAACACATCCAGGAGAGCAGGCTGCAGCTTTGTTTTCAACACAACTCTAATTTCAATATATAAAATCTTCTGTTGAATTTATTGACGGGACAGGAAGCAAGTTAAATAAAATTGGAGAGCAACTGGTTTAATATCAGTAATTTAGATTTTTTTTTTTTTTTTTTAAAGCCTACGAAAATGTGATATAATGGGCATAGATTTGACAGTACAGTGAGGAAAAAGAAAGGACATGCTATCCTACGGATCCTAATTATCAGCATTTCCCTTAGTTCAAAGTGTTTAATGTATTAACTGGAGTGACCAGCAGTCTTAGATTTAAACTCACTATGTACTTTTGACTACTTAATCTGGAAACAGTAGGCTAAGACTTGTTCATAAACCCATAGTGGTGATTATGGGAGTACAGAACTGGAGTTTATACATCAGCTGCCACCCTTTTCATGAAGAACTGACTGACTCTTGGCTAATTTCTTCAAATTATAAGACCTGTATTGCAATGACAATTCTTGAATGAGCAAATTAAATTATTATTACAGCTGGAAGGTGGTGCACAGGTATGTTATGGTTTGTAGGTGTGGTTGGTATATGTTACTCTTGCCACAGACTCTTTTGCCTGCTGCCCTGCAGAGGATGAATGATTTTCTGGTGACGAGTCTGCACCCAGTGGTGCATCCTGATGTGAAGGTTGGGGGATATGGTGAGCATAGTGCTCTGAATGGTGAGGATGGTTTTATTTGAAGAGCTGAACTTTGTCATGGACAAATGCTTCAACTCTTCTTTCTTTCATGTGTACTGATGGGAAAGTTTTTTGCACTTTCTTCTCTTCTCCCCCCAGCTAGTGAGAAACACATCAATAGCTTCACTGCTGTTGGTGAAGAAATTGAGACTTAAGGTGGACTTTCAGAACTACAAAGTTCTGCCATATTTATCTCAGGCTGTTGAGCTGCTCTTCTGAATATACTAAAGGAGATGTGAAGCGCTCTGGAATTAGACTTGAGCTTCTCAGAGTTGCATATGAAAATAATTTGATAGTCATGGCTTCCTCTTCTGCCTGTTATGGGAGGTGATATCATGTCTTTATAGGTGGAAACTGCCTAGAAGGCATTCCTTACTATTTTTGCTATTGCATCCAATGCTTTATGTATCCCCTCCTCCCATAATACCCGGGGTACCATTGAGATGCTCATACTGTTTTGCACCATTTAGACTATTTTATGTCTGATAATGTCTGGTCTAGAGGAGATAATTTGACTGATCTTATTCTTGCAGATTTCTGTAAATTGGAGTTCAGGAATGCATGATCAGTGACAAGAAAATTACTAACTTTTTAAATGGCCTTGAGAAACAAAGATTTCTAAAGCACGGCTCCTATTCAGTATTCATCAACATAGCTTCCTGACCCCTTCCCCTGCCACCCAAAAATTATTCTGTAGCATTGTCTCTTTTACAGCTACTTCTGACATTTGTCACAGGACTGTCATTCCAATCCCTTTGGAGCTTTCGTACCTCTGAACTACGTAAATGTCATATGTCACACCATGAAAGAGTTAATGGGCATACAAATGATAGAATTACAATGCCTCTTGGGATTTTGGTAACATACAGAGCTTTATAGGTGTTGTGGTTTAAGCCCAGCTGGTAACTCGGAACTGTGCAGCTGCTCGCTCATTCCCCCCTTCTTCCTCCCCCCACTCTCAGAGGCATGGGGAGGAGAATTGAAAGAATGTAAATCCCATGAGTTGAGATAAGAACAGTCCAGTAACTAAGGTATAACATGAAACTACTACTGCTACCACCAATGATAATAATGATAAGGGAAATAACAAGGGGAGAGAATGCTCACCACCCGCTGACTGATACCCAGCCTGATCCGAGCAGTGATCTGGGCCTTCTGGGTAACTCCTCCCGGTTTATATAGTGGGCATGACTTGCTGTGGTATGGAATACCCCTTTGGCTAGTTTGGGTGAGGTGTCCTGTCTATGCTTCCTCCCGACTTCCCCTCCTCACTGGCAGAGCATGAGACTGAAAAAGTCCTTGATGGGAGTAAGCATCACTTAGCAACAACTAAAAACATTGCTGTGTTATCAGCACTGTTCTCAGACTAAAGTCATAACCACAACACTGCACCAGCTAAGAAGGAGAAAAATAATGGCTACTGCAGAACCCAGGACAATAGGAAACCCCTTTTCAGCAGAGACCACTTCTTTGACCATTTTACTATTAAGTCACCACTCAAATTCTTCTACTAGTTTAGTATTGTTTTCAAGAAACTGAAGAAAAAAAAAAGATTAATACAACTTTCTGAAATAATGTCTTATATAGGTTTTAGATAGTCATGTCATATAACAGAAATTAAATTGATGTTTGTCTGATATTAAATGGATTAAACAGATATTAAATGGATATAGTAGATGAGCTATAGTCCTGCTATCTTACTTTTGAATAATGGCATGAAGTTTTATTTTTAATTCAAAGCTGGCACTCTCTTGGCAGCTCACTACCAGAAATTTAATTTCCATATTGTGTGGTACAGCTTAATCCTTTCTTCTGGGTATAGAGAGGAAATCTCCAGGATGTGAGACCGTTGCAGCAGTGTCATGCATAGGTTCAGAAGAGCAGCTATGGTTTTGATTCTTGTCATTCTTTTTTATTTTTTGTCTGTTTGCTTTTTCTTGCTGCATGCCCATGGAGTGCCGTTTCTTTCTAGGGTCACTTTGCTTGGGCAGCTCCCACTGTGTGCAGAGGGATTCTGCAAACAGGGTATGTTTGTGCATGTAAAGCAATTATTTATTGGCTAAACATATAGTAGATAGTTGGAACTAACTTGCTGCACCAGCCATCCCACTGAGACTATTGGTGAGCTTTTGCCAGAAAGCTTGTCATCAGCCAGGTGGCTGCTTCAGTGTCTGCTTCTTGAAACAGTCTCCTCAGGTATCTGAGGGTTGCACTGCAGAGCTGTATCAAAGCTCACAGACACCTTTACCACTGGGAGGAGGTTAAGAAAAAGTTGGTGTCAAGGTGCATGAGTTATGATTTGCATAAAGCTTCTTTAAGCCGTACTAAATTGAGGTAAAACGTTCTTGTGAATCTGGAGACTCGTAACTTCAGTCCCACTAAATTTATCTAGGGAGATCATGAATTGGTGTGTCATGTGATTATTTTATACCCGTGAATGTGTTGCTGCATTTGACATTAATGGTTCACTGTAGAACGCATGATTTTTGTCTTCTGATGATCTTCATTGTCTCTTACAATCTCTCTGAATTAAGTAGTTTTCAAGCAAATGTTTTGTTTGTTCTTGGTAATTGCATACAGCACATATGTAGACATAGCAAGCTGAATAGAGCCATTTTTGTGTTTCAATATCAAGGTGGATTTTTTTTTTTTAATTTTTTTTTTTTTTTTTTAGATATTTTTTTTTTTTAATTAGTGTGATAGAATGTCTGACCAGACTTGGAAAACTACTCTTCTTCATTATTGCATATTCTTTTTATGTAAATCTTATCAGCACCTTTAAGTTGCTCCTTAGATTTCAAGCCTTTTGGAATAAGATACCTGCTCTTGTTCAGTACTAACACAAAATCTTGTATTAGCAGCCAACAGATGCTGTTACAACATAGTAAAGCAATGCTTATTCAATGAAAATAAATATACAGTCTGATCTGAGAGATCATATGTGTAATAAATAAAAGTTTATTTGGCAAAGTTTAAATGCAGTTGTGAAGGATACAGTCTTGACTTGTGATTGGGGATTCTGGATTGGTCACAGCTATTGTAACAGTGAAATTCTCGTGATGCTTTTAATGAGAGCTATTAATTCTGTGTTCTCTAATGATATTAATTGTCCAGTAGAGAACACAAATAACTTGCCCTCTGAGAGAAACTTCATAGCTTGTTACAGTTTATGTGAAATATTTTCTGTCATTTATGCAACTGTGGGTTTTTTTTGCCTTGTTTCTTACTGATAATGGTGTAGAGCCACATGCAAACACAGCAGATCGTCACAGCATGGCTTGTGTTAGAAGGGACCTTCAATGATCACCTAGTTCCAACCCCTCTGCCACAGACAGGGATGATCCTGTAGGTGTCTTGGTTGCTATGTTCTATGGATATCAAGAGGTTAAGCAAAGATTCATGCACATTAATATTGCTACATATAATGTATTAATGAGAATGAATCTCTGCTAAACATTACTGTGGATTTTTTTTCTTGCGTCACTTTACCTGTTCATGAGATTCAGTGTTTTTTGCCTCTCATTATGGAATTTGTCACCAAAAATTGTGGTGTTAGGGTTGGAAGGGACCTTAAAGCTCATCAAGTTCCAACCCCCTGCCACGGGCAGGGACACCTTCCTCTAGAGCAGGTTGCTCTAAGCCCCGTCCAACCTGGCCTTGAACACTTCCAGGGATGGGGCAGCCACAGCTTCTCTGGGCACCCTGTGCCAGCGCCTCAGCACCCTCACAGGGAAGAACTTCTTCCTAATGTCTGATCTAAACATACCTTCTTTCACTGTAAAGTTATTACCCCTTGTCCTATCCCTATGTGCCCTTGTAAAAAGTCCCTCTCCAGTTTTCTTGTAGGCCTTTCCCCTTCAGTGGAAGAAGTTTATAACTAATTAATTATGGTACTTTCATGGGGTATGAGTGACCAATTCAGTCCCCACTTTGAAAAAACAGACATGGCCCATCTCTGTCAGCACTTAATTCGCCTTGTCAGAGTTGATCTATTTTAGACTAGGGAGAAGGGCGTTTTTTTCATCTTTCCTGATGAAGCTTCACTATCCCCATGGGTTTCCATAAGAAATGCAAATATCCGCTCAGAGAGAATTCTATTAGTATGATGCACCGATTAGGGAAATGGAGCCCTAGAAGCAGGTCTGTAGCAAGTAGGACCTTGAGATCCAGACTGTATTCCAGTGAGTGTTTAATACATGCCTGGAGGGGAAAACCCTAAGCAGATATACCTGGGAATAAGCAGATACGCCCTAAGCAGATGTACCTGAGAATACTTCTCACCGGAGTATTGTAAGGTACGGAAATTGGAGCGTTACCAGAGAATGCAAAAGTTTTAGGAATTGCATCTCAAGACAAGGTTCTTAACCACAGGATTATTGATTTAAAAAGGAACGCTATGGCTTTATCTATCTCCCTGAATTTTGCTTGTTGCTTTTATGTGGCTTGAGTCACAAAAAATTGCAAGTCAACAAAAATTTTTAATAGCAAATATCTTAAAAAAAATCTTATAAAATGAAGATGTTGCAAGCAAGGCACAGTTAAAAACTGCCATTTTGGGGAGCTATATATTTGCAAATGTATACAAGAGAGTAAACTCTTGTAAATCTCATAGCGAATACTGGCAAAATGAGTCCCATGTAGTGGAAGTGGAAACACTGTTTTCCATGCCTCTTAATTCATTTACATATTCATCACAAGGAATTTAATTTCAAAAAATCAATGTTGCACATCCCTGTTGCCTATACAGGTAAAACCAGAAGGCTTTTGTGGTTGAATTGCATCTTGTTTTGACTCACTTTGGTTTTTATTTCATCCAGGATCCAGAAGTCTTGATTTGCAAAGGAAATTTTTTTTTTTTTTTGCTTCTTTTTAAACCCTCCTTGCATCAGCCCAAGGAAAGCAGGGTTAGTCTTTGTCCCAGAACTCTGGGTTTGATTGCAATTCTGACAGCAATAAAGAAGCAAATTGTGGGAAGCAGTAGTAAAGGAAACTCCTTGTCTACCCATTCTAGATATAGCAAGATGGTGAATCTTGTTTGTAGGACTCCCCAGTGATTAGGGATGATGGGGAAACCTCAGAGTGCTACAGGTAGTAAGTAGTGTGGCTGCATATTACAACCGTTGAGTGGTTGCATTCTCTGCAACAGACAATTTTTTTTTTTAATTTTTTTTTTCCCCCTGATAGTCAAAAAATACAAGACTTCATATGTGGTTTTCACATGAGTGGGAGATTTAAGACTAAAAGTCTGCTAGATTGACATACTGCTGACAGAAATAATTTGAGTGTGATTTAGTAGAGCAAAATAGCTTAAACCAACAACATATGAAGAATAAGAATTTTGAATTGGCATCTGCTCAGGAAATTTTTGTTCAGATGAGGCTAAACAGTCTATTAGAATACAGCCAGCTAATTAAGTATCTAAAGCAGTGAGTCTTTGAAATCTGTCTGCATCAGTGTGAAGCTGACTGTTCAAGATGCTTTACAGTGCTTGGTAGATAAAATACTATGTATCCCCAGTCTAGCTGTGTAATCTTAATAAGATCTTGTTTTAAACATTTGGATTTAATAGTATCATACGGTGGATATGAATGGCTGACTTCAAAACTTGTGACCTGCTCTAAATGACATGTCATAGGATATTCCTAAGCCTTTCCTGAAATGTTGTTAAATATGTATAGGTTCCTGTGATGGGCTTAACCACAGAAAGATGAGATGACAATCAACCAGGTAATTCCAAGTACCTGTTAACCTTTACTCTCTGAAAAGCTCCCTGAGAAGCTGTTAACAAATTCAGAAGATATGCCTAAACACTCTGTAATCACAAATGTATTAGAGCTGGAAAACACTCTCTTATATGTAATTTCAGATATTCAGCCAATCTATTTTAGACTAGTTTTAGAGTCCTTTTTCACTGCTGACCTCTTCTACATCATTAGTATCATGTCACTGCTGTAGGTGTGCAGGTCTTTTGGGTTTTTGTTTGGTGATTTGGGCTGTTTTTTCCTTTTTGTTGTGGTTTTTGTTTTGTTTTGTTTTTCCCTGCCTAGTAGTGAAGTGTGTTGTGCTTGGTGTGGTTCACATAGCTTACTGGATAGATGGTATTGGTTTAATAAATCCTTACAAATGTGTTTCTCTCAGATGCAGCATGTTTGTTTACACACTTCAGAAGAAACCATCTTTTTGGAGGTTAAGGGAATTTGTTTTCCATCTGTGCTCGTTTGCTGATCTCGGGGTGACAGACTTTTTTATGGAAAAAAAAATAATTGGAATTTTATGAAGCCGTGTGTGGGTCTTGGACTGTAAGGGCTGGTGTGGTCTATATGGGTTACTGGAGGGCATTAGCTGTGTCAGATGAAAAGGGAGGAAATTTTCTCAACCCCTAGTGTTTGGTATATCCATCAGCACCCCAGCAAAGCCAAGACCCTTGTGCCCGACCAGTCTGTCAGTGTCCCGTTACAGGGACCCTTCTCTGAATATTCCTGTTGGATCGGAGGGTGATTCGACTGACTTGTTCAGGGAAACAGCATCAGGGGGACCTCTCAGCAGGTCTTCCCACTCTGAATGTGTTATCTGCTGCCGGTGAGCGCTAGTGCCCCTGAAGGACTAACAGTTTATGGAATAACACTCTATTAATATAAAATCATGACAAATTAAGGTTCATGATTGCCGGTGATAGGGACTATGTGCAAAAACAAGCTTGAAGTGATGCGCAACCAAACGATAATGACTAATAACAGCTAGCATGAATTAGTTATTTAGCACGCATAAGATGTTCTTACCTAATTAGGCCTCCCTATGGGGGAGAAGACAGGTTCAGCCTGTTGACTGATCCCAGAAGTTACGATGGAGTCTTCCCTATCTCCCCGCCTCTCTCACTTTTGTCCTTTTCTTTACTCTCAGGTGGAGCTTGAGCGACTCTAATCATACATTCTTTTATTATTGATTGGTGTAAAATTCTCTCGCTTATCATTTAAAGATATAGCCAATAAAAAATATAAAGCACATGCATGGTGAGGGGTGGTTGTACCTTGGAGGTGGGTAACTTTGGGATGGAGCTGTGCGTTAAGATTATAATGAGATTATAATGAGCAAGGTTCACCTAAGAAAAGTGATTTCACCACAGTTGTTGGCTCAACAATGGACATCTTCTCTTATATTTCCATTTGGCAGCTGCTGTGCAGTGTATCAGCTGTATGTTACCATCAAGTTCCAAGTCCTCAGGGAGTCTGGCTCTGTTGTCTCCACTCTGCTCCACCCTTCATTGCTCCTCTAGGATAATAGGTTGTGTTGCCTAGGGAACCATGTCAGAATAGATTCCATGCATACCAATTGTCCTGAAAGTGGCAGCTGTATTTTACCTTAAAAAGGTTTCTATAATGCTACAACTTCTTTTAGACCCCAGTTTCCTCTAATTTCCCCCACCCCACACACACACTGATTTTTCCCACAACCTGGATGACACCTTTCTCAGGAAAGATCATTGCTTATGGAAGTGGCACATCCGTGGAAGAGAAGTTGCATTCCTTATTATAAGTTGTTGTTGCGTAGGTCTCTCCCATATGTCTCCTTGTCTCTAAATTGGAGAGACATCAATTTGATGGATGGACCACTCAGTGGATAAAGAACTGGCTCGATGGCCGCACGCGAAGAGTTGTGGTAAACAGCTTGATGTCCAGTTGGAAAACAGTAACGAGCGGTGTCCCTCAGGGGCCGGTCCTGTTCAACATCTTTGTTGGTGACATGGGCAGTAGGATTGAGTGAGCCCTCAGCAAGTTTGCCGACAACACCAAGCTGTGTGGTTCGGTTGATACGCTGGAGGGAAGGGATGCCATCCAGAGGGACCTTGACACGCTTGTGAGGTGGGCCGATGCCAACCTCATGAAGTTTAACCAAGCCAAGTGCAAGGTCCTACACCTGGGTCAGGGCAATCCCAGGCACAGCTGCAGGTTGGGCAGAAAAGAGATTCAGAGCAGCCCTGCGGAGAAGGACTTGGGGGTGTTGGTTGATGAGAAGCTTAACATGAGCCAGCAGTGTGCGCTTGCAGCCCAGAAAGCCAACCGTATCCTGGGCTGCATCAAAAGAAGCGGTCAAAGGAGGTGATCCTGCCCCTCTACTCTGCTCTCATGAGACCTCACTTGGAGTATTGTGTGCAGTTCTGGTGTCCCTAACATAAAAAGGACATGGAGCTGTTGGAGCAAGTCCAGAGGAGGGCCATGAGGATGATAAGGGGGCTGGAGCACCTGCCATAGGAAGACAGGCTGAGAAAGTTGGGGCTGCTTGGCCTGGAGAAGAGAGTCTGCATGGAGACCTCATAGCAGCTTCCAGTATCTGAAGGGGGTCTATAAGGATGCTGGGGAGGAACTCTTCGTTAGGGACTGTAGTGGTAGGACAAGGGATAATGGCCTCAAACTTAAACAGGGGAAGTTTTGATTAGATATAAGGAAGTTCTTTACAGTGGGGTTGGTGGTGGTGGTGGTGGTGGTGGTATTCTTTACACTGGAATGTGTTGCCCAAGAAGTTGTGAATGCTCCATCCCTGGTGGTGTTCAAGGCCAGGTTGGACAGAGCCTTGGATGACATGGCTTAGTGTGTGGTGTCCCTGCACATGGCAGGGGGGTTGGAGCTAGATGAATTTAAGGTCCTTTCCAGTCCTAACTATTCTATGATTCTATGTCAGTCTTCATGGTTCCCAAAATAGCAGCTTCTGCTTCATGCAGCGTGTGTGTATCTCTGGTGTTCCCTTCCACATCAGTGCAATAACCTCCACCTGCAGATGAGATGGTGTGGCCAAAGATGGTGATTTCCTTTCTCTGTAGTTAAGAGCTTGGGCCATCAGCCATTTTCTTCTAGATAAAGGTGTAAACTCTGCATTGAAAAGCAGGTGTTAATGTAAGTGTAACAGCAAGTTACTAAGAACAAAATGAGAACTGCAGCAGGAGGAAGCATGAGAGAGTGGCAGTGTAGTCTGCACAGGTAAATGAGCAGATGTACTAAGGAAGTATATCAGGATGTATTAAGGAGAAAGCAGGTGGCTGGCAGTAGAGACTGCTTGTCCCCTTCCACCAAGCTGCAGTCACTAAGAGAAAATGGATAGCATATCTGCAAAGAAAGCACTCTGGTGAGGATTTCATCAGCACTTCTGGGAAGTGCTTCAGATTAAGTCCAGACTTCAGCTCTCAAATCTTGTGAGTTAAAGGCAGGCACAGAATGATGTAGACATCCAGCAGATAAGGTACAATTTTTGCCATTTGTGACAGTTGCAGGCAGTGCAACTGGCAATTAGCTGCCTTCATATTAGGCATTAGTCATGAAAAAGTCTCTTTCTACTGCAGTAAAGGTATAAAGTGATCAACAAAAGGGACAAAAGAAAAGAACAAAAGGAGTCATCTGCTTTGCTTGGAAAAGTTGTGTGCTGGTTTGGTGGGGTTTTTATTTATTTAGTTGCTTTGTATTTTAATCTAGCATTTTGATGTTTTTAGCTCATGCTGACTGGTTAGAAATTATTTTCTTCTGTATACACCTGTCTGGCACAAACCATCTTATCAGAATTGTTCTGATCTTGACTTGATCTAGAGAGGTAGGTTTTGAGAGGTGTTAAATGTTCTTGTCCTTTTAGTATTAATTTGCACAAGTATTTCCTGAAAGTTTGAATGGTTGGATAAAGCAGAAGAGAAACATTCTGAACTGGAAAGCAAAACAACTATTTTCAGTAGAAGCAAAAATAGTCTAATCTAATTTTATTCTCTTCTTGATTGTGAATAAACACACAGCAAGAGAAATTAAGATCCGTTGTGTATGTTCCTATGTAGCGTCTTAGCAACTGATGTCACAACAAGAAGATAAAACTGAAAAATCACTGTGACATGAAGAAAAAATTCTGGTTGTCTTCTGGAACTGATGCATATAAAACATGTAAAATAATACAGAAGAATGCAACCACGTACAATCAAAGTAATCTACTTCAGAGAATGAATGTGGCAAACAGTGTTTGTGGGATGGGTTGGTTTGTTTTTACTTGGTTGTGTTTTTGTTGTTTGTTTTTTTTTTTTTGTTGCTGAGCCTATGCCAAGGAAGTTGGTTTTCTTGAGGTACTGAAATACTCCCTCTGTATAAAAAGAATTTTGATTGCGTGGAGAATTTTTGCTAGAATTAGGATAGATGTTTCTTTCTCAAATTACATATTTTGCAGATTTCTATTGTTATCTGGCAAATAATCAGTCACACAGCATCTACATGGGCATAAATAGTTCTCTGTGCCAACAGACATTTCCATGCAAGCCAGCTCTTTGAAAATTGAAAACCACAAAGATGCCCTTGGCTTATTAGTTAGAGCTTCCAAATACAGAGTTTGTGGCTATGCTTTAATTAAGGGAGGGAATTGGACCAGCCATATGCATTATGTTAAGTTCCACCATAGCCAATAGTCCACAAATATCTGCTGTTCCAAGATTACATTTAAAGTCAGAATTCTTATTGGGAGCCTTAAGCACACTATATACAGAATGAAAAAAAGGCAGGAAGAAGACTAAAGTCTCAAAGTCAGATTAGGTCTCCTCTGGCCATAACCTTTATATTGAAACAAACTCATGTTTTGAGCAGATTAGTAGTTGATAAGGAGTTATTCAACCATCTGTTTCCTAAATACGCCAGCTAGGATGGAGTTAAAAGGATCAAGAGAGCTCTTCAGTGAGTTAATTTTCAGCAATCTAAATTAACTTTCACTCCAGATTTCCTCAGAATAGAATTTTTGAGTGTATGTCATAGCTTGAAACTGGTAGCAGCACAAGATTACCAATGTGAAAGCAGGGGAAAATGAAGAACAGTTAGTTTTGATCGTAAGGCATGGCTTCACAATCTCCTGTGCGTAATTGTCATTAAGTATGTAAAGTAAATATTCAAATAAAAGAATGATTTAATCACTGCTAGTGGCTACCTATTTTTCCCCCAAGTGCAGCCATCATCCAGAGGTCACTGTCTGATTGTTTGGGCTGTTTTTTTCCTAAAATGGTACAAGTATAAACAGACCTAAACCAGTTCAAATTAAGGTTTCAAGGTGGCTGAGACTCAAAATATAAATGGTACATAGAAGAGAATGCCTCTCTTGATTCATAAGAATAGGAAAAAATAGTATCCTTGCTAGTTTGGTCAAACAGATTCCTTTAAAAGACGTGGATGCACCAAAAAAAACCTATGGCTTTTGTGTAGAATGAGAATAAAATCACTTAAATCCTTTTCTGTTGGATTATTGATTTTTATTGTATAGAGAGCTCTCAAACAATATGCAGTATACCCTGGCGATTTGGGGGCTTTTTTGCTTGCAATTTATGCAGTCAACTGAAACATAACATCTAAAAATCATCAAAATCCATGTGCAACTCTATCCTTTGGGAGATAAAATAGATCTTATGTAATGGCAAAAACATAATCATTTGTAATTAAGCAAGCATCCAACTTTAACTTTCCCTAAAAGGGGTACAGCTGCTAGTGCAGTGGTCTGATCTGTCCTCGAATATTTAAATCAGGATAAATTTCAAATCTGCATCATAATTCTTCAGGTTAGTTGCCATGGTGATTTCTATCACTGTTTTAAGGGGCAAGATTTACATGGAAACAATTTTTATGTAATCTTCTGCTCTGTGTGTTATTTGTCATCCCCTTCCTAAATAACATTTCAGTCCATTGGCTGGGTTTGACCAATGCTGTCTTGGTTATATTGGTGGTAATTGGTTTCTGGCAACTTGTTGGGTTGTATCCTACACTTTAATGCTGTTTGTTTTAAAGACACAGCTTGTTCTAGGAGCTGGTGAGAGTAAAGACTATAGAGTGTTCTGGGAAGTTCACACCTCTTTCACCAATTCCTTCATTTAAAGGTGGCAATATGGTTCTATGGAAGAATAGATGTAAATCGGAAAGGAGCAAAAATGCTCTGCTGTGACTCACTGTTTGAGCTGCTGTGCTAGTGTGGAGAGTAATTTAGTGTCTAAATGGGCACATCCATAATAGCTTCTGGAATGCAATATTCAGATAACAGGGCAGCTCGTGATGCCATTTGAAGCCGCCTTTCCCCCGGAAGCAGAATCTGTCTCTTTCCAGCAATGAAGTGTGATGAAAAGAAGAATAAGTGATGTGATGATGGTTGTGAGAAGGATGGCATGGGGTGGATAACCACAGCATGAGAGTAGCATGTTGACTAATCACTTCAGCTGCAGTTCACATCAGTGAAGTCTACTCTGAATGCTCAACACTGAAGTGAAGTGTCGGGAGAGCTCTGAAGGCTCTGCAGGAGCAATCGTTTAAATTTTCAGCTTCCTTTCTAAATTGACAACTACTAAATCTGCTGATAGGATATAATTGGACTATAAAAAGGTGTGTGAAAACAGTCTTGACAAAAATTTTTAAGATTTGTATTAGTGATGGCGGTATAATGCAATCATTTCTAGCAGTTTTAGTGGTTCTATCAGCTGATGCTGTCTTCTGATCATGCAGTTCATTAGCCTTGCGATATTTAAGTAGAATTTGTTTTTAAAGAATTATTACCAAGCAAAAGCAAGTTTAGAATAGCTTTTACTTTTATTTTCACTATGTATTTTTTCAAAATCTTGCAAGTTTGGGACTAAGCAAACAATTTAAGCTTGGTCAAGCAACAACATACAGCTGCCCAATTGTTTGAAACTGCTAAATGAGAAAATGCGGATTTTTTCTCTAAAGAAGTGTGAAACTGAGAACTGGCACAGTAATTGAGCTACGTTAGCTCCATGTTATTGGACTTGACAAAGATGATGTTTCTTTGGCTACAGTGGCCCAGTTTTTCTGAGTCAGTAATAATAATAGATATCCTATTGAGTTTAACGTGTGCAATTCAGAAATGGTATTTCTCTCTCAGTTGTAGATTCAGATGGCCTGATCTCGCACAGCCTTCTTACATGTAACTTTAATGATTTTTGGTAATTATCGTTTTGTTTTCAAAAAACAACATACATCAGCACAATTATTTCTGGTCCTTATTTTTCATCAACTTTCCCTAAAGTCAAAGAGGTTTTTGTTTTCTTTTATGTTTTGAGGCCACCAAGATGATTACATATGTGACCTCAATTCGACATCTTGGCTTCATGTGGAAATATTTGAACTGATTTCAGAGTGGCCACACTTCCTGCTTTTGACAGTTTTATCTAATAGCCTTTTTTGTGACCTTATATTTAATGATAATAAAAAACCCCTTTCTGATCCCATTTACCTGAGAGGAACTGGAATTCCTGAAATGCTTGGTGGAATTGTCGTGAGCTTTCGGGGAGAAACATGTCTGACTTCACACCCTGGGCAGCTTGGAGTGTCCCAATATCCTCCTGGCTTTTTGTTAATCCTCATTGGTATCATCTCGATTGTAGTTTGGGTTTGTTTTTTTACTTCCCTTAAATTCGTGTTTATTGTTTTGATAATTATGTTTGTGTTGGCCTTTTCTTGAACTGGTTGTGCTCTTCACTTTTATTTCTGGTTTAATTCCTTTTTGCCACAGGTGTTCAGCAGTGACCAGAGTTAATTGTATGTGTACTTCATTAATTTTATTATGAAATAATGCAATTCATTTACAGAGGTAGTGTTGGAGTTCTGTGTTGTCATCTTTGGCATATATGGAGTAACTGAGGAGAAATTTTGGGTACCTAGAGATGAAGATGGAGCTCTGTCTTGGGCATCTTGGTCTCCTGATACCTGTGACTGGCCTGACGGAGGACAGTTCCATGCATTTATTTTATTTCAGTGTTGCAGGGTACAGGAAAAAGAGTTGCTGAGCTTTGTCTCTGTCTAGGAGTGTACGTGCTTCCGCAACAAGGAATTTGTCCTGTCGTAGTCTTCTCCTGTTGCCTTCTTTCTGTACATCCAGACATAAAGTGACAGTCTAGATGCTGAAAGCATTTGGAAAATATAACAAAATACACATGCTTCCTTGTGAAAGCAGTTTTTTGTTCCTTTATGTTAACAGGCAGCATATTATTCATCATGAGTAAATTCAGTGCAAAATGTCGTCTTTTCAGAATGTAAAATGAGGAGACTGACTCTGGAGTTACTGTAGCACTGTAACTGTCAGCAAACTCAACAGGGGTGCCAACCGGTGTCAGTGTGGGTCAGAGAAGGAAACAGCGTGAGGGAAAAATGCATTCTGCAATTTCATTGTCTTCTTTCTGCCTTATAATCTGATCATAAATATAAACAGAAGCTTCATATTGAGGGTAAGTACCAGAAAGGAAAGTACCTTATCCAAAATGGGGAGAAAGTAAAAAATAATTCCTTCTTCTTTAATTTAATAACTACCTGAAATGTTGTTCATGTAAAACAGCAATACCATTCATTTATATACAGCCTCACTAAGATGGGGTAAAAAGCCTCTTCTGTTCTGACAGGTGTTCCACCCTAACCCCCCTTCCCCCCTCCCCAAAACAAACCAAACACCACCACCATCACCGCTCCCCCAAACAGTCCTCTGCTGTTCACCATGCTTTGGTCTTGTAATCTAAAACTGTATTAAATCAGGCCTTACATCAGGTAATACCCAGTTCATCTAATGAACGCTGAAAAGTTTGTCTTGAATCAGACAGACTGTTTGTACTTGGTAGCTATTAGTTGCCCGTAAAAATGATCTTATTACCATCTTGTACAGTGTTTATTTCTGTGTGGGTCCTAAATGTTTTGATTTAAATTTGATTAGGAGATCATCACATTTCTTGCAGTGAAAAAGAAAACAATTTGAATTGGGGTGGCATAAGGCAATTCTCGTTTAAAGAAAGATCACGTATTTACCCTCTACAAACCTCATGGTTTTTTGAGTAATGGTAATACTTTTTTTTTTTTAATTATATTTTGTCAACAAAGTTTCAGTTAGGTAATTGAGATAGGCATTTGCTTATCTCGTTATAATCTCCAAATACATTTTTCTTCTTTTCTAACACAATTTGAAGACAGATTTTAGTTCTGGCAACAAAAGAATCATACAGGAATCATTGTAATTTTTTAACCGCACTGTGGTCTCTGCACATCTAGGATTACTGGGAAAAAGTGGATAGTTGTTGGGAATGTGAAATAGCATTAACTGCTTTGACCTCTCAGAAAAGCAAAATTAATGAAGACATACTGCATGTCACTTTTAAGCATTGTAACTGGGAGTTTCAGTGAGACACACTGATCTTACAGGCTGCTTTTGAAAAGCCTCAAGGGGGGAAAAGAACCCCCAAACAAACCCGAAACTCTGCTCTTCAAAGGTGGTTGAAACTTTTAAAACAGTTCTCAAAGGCTTAGTTCCCAGGTCATGGCCAGACCTAATGGCAAACTAACGGCAGTCATGGCAGACTAATACCAAGGATCATCTTTTTAAAAGTTTAGAATCTATACAGAGGCTTTTGCTCTATTGAAATAATAGGACAGTATTGCCAAAAAGCAAAAGGCGAGCTCTGATTGTTTTACTGCACCCAAGTAGTCTGGCTTTTGACAGACACCATATTTTTCAATACTTCTTTTCTGAAAATGGTTGTCATGGTTTGGACACTGTTCTGCTGCAAGTCAGTAGTTAAATAAAAGGAGAGAGACCGTAAGGAATGCAAGAACTGCTGTATCATGGTATGGCCCTTGATGAAAGATAATGAAAAGACTTGATTTGCCGATTATTGATAGGCTTTTCAGCTGAGATGTGATTATTTTTATACAGTGGTGATGTTGGCAATAAGACACTTTTTGATTCAGGCAGACCTGTATCATAACAGTTCTGAAATCTGAATTTAGATGAAACTTGTATTTGGGTAGAAAGAGAGATGTGCTGACCTTAATACTGCAAAATATGCATTTTCTATGAGAAAGGAATTTTCAAGGTACATCAGCTGCAGTGAGTACTTCATTAGGAGCCCTAATGCTGATATGTTTGGTGCCTTCACTGATTTTCAGTGTGAATACTGGGAAAACATACTAGTTCCTGTGACAGCATGCAGAATAAATCCTGGGGGGGATGTTTGGTAAGTCTGAAGTTTTCAGTGGTTTAGTAAAGAGAAAGTGAATCCCTAAATCTTCCTGTACCCAGTGTGTGGGTTTTCTCCTTGAGTCCCTTCCTCTTTCCGCCTCTGAGGTGATTCTGGATTATTTTTTCACAACACTCTTCAGGCCCAGACACCCCGTTAAGAAGAAATGATGATGGAGATGCTGGGCATTGGGGTGACAGCAATATAAATCCACTTCTTTCAGACCTGCTGAAGAAATGGCTTGTTAAAAGCTCAGAAGCTGTCCAGTAGACAGCCATCAGCTGCTGTGTAGGTAGAATAGAAAAAAAGGTCAGAGGTTGTGGAAAACAATTATTAAATATGGCAAAGAGTTTATCAATCACTGCGATAGAAGGTGTTTATTGGCCTGTTGTCACTGGTGTAGGGTTTTGGCTACATTCCCAACTGCTATTAGAGGATCAAGTAACAGCAAGTGTCCAAAACAGCCTTTTATCACCTTCCCTGGAATATGAGGTTCTGACAGCAAGTGTACCTGGCTGCTGGGGTTTGTGCTCTTGTCACCTGAGGATTGAATTGCCACAAATTAAGCTCAGTATCACTTATGTATTCAGAAACTAGTTCAGAAAGAATAAGTGAAATACTAGCAGGCAGATCTTACTGTATAAAGGTCTGTTTGTATTTTCTCTCTATATGTGACAGTGGGTACTTGGTACATTTGCATGAGCTACTCTTGAATAACCTGAGTGAATTCCATCTGTAAAATGAAATGATGGGGTATTCACACCTGTTTGCATAGTCCCCAGTAGGAATCAACAACAGCTACATCTCATAACACTAGATAATTTGTTTTGCCTTTCCAATTCAGAGGCTGTTCCAGAACTTCAGTACTCTACTGACTGGCAGCCTTATGATTTACAGCCTAAATGTATTGATACCCCTCTAATAGTAATTTGTTCTTGTCTCGGTATTGCCTTTTCCACTCCCTGATATTTATCTTCCTGAAGTAGTTGTAGTAAGTGACCACCTCTTTTCTCTTTCATTTTGAGAAGACAAAACTCATTTTGTTTCTGCAATATTTTCTCATTTTTCACTTCTGTTCTTAGGTACTTTGGCTACTGGCAGGACATAAATACCATGGGCAGATTGTTTGTAGTGATTTTTTAAAAAATTATAATAGTGAAGTCTAGCCTGCAGTGAGGGTAAAAATATGATTCAGATTTCATTTATGAGGTTACATTTTTCCCCCTCCATCAAAATTGCAAGTCCAGATGAACTGAGAAAGAATGTACGAAATTAGATTAATACAAGGCAATTATTATCTCCTTGAATGTACTGGCAGCCAGCGCTTCCAGTAGTGGGGGCATGGGAGTAGAAGGAAGTTGGGATCTTTATGCATATGATAGTTGTTGAATTATGTTTGGAAAAGCCATACTAAGCACTGAATACAAGTTTGTTTTATCTGCGCACCACGCTATCCTTTGTTCCCTGAATCTCTCTTGTCTGGGGCTCCTGTTAGGATGAATGGTGGCCACCAGATGAGCTGTGCTCTGGATCTGCTCTGCACAGGAGCTGCAGCCAGGGGAAGATGGCATGTGCCAAGCTTGGGCCCCACGGATCGATCCTGAATGTGGTCTAGGTTGTAGATATATCATCTGATCTACGTGAATTGAATCCAGAATGAATGTCGAAAGTTGAAACTAAAAAAAAATAAAAGCAGCAGCAAATAAGAAGCAGAACTTAGTATTAACCATTTTAGAATGGGAGTTTCTTGGGAAGAGGGGACACACTCTGTGGTGAGCGGTGAAACTGTCTCTAGGAGTAGTTCTGGTATGGCTGAGGCACAGTAAAGCACGAGACTCCCTTTGAAGGTAATTTCAGTCCTAAGATTGTCTGAAGATTAAGAACTGCCAAAATGGTTGAAGGTAAAGCTATAGATGATTCTTTGTTTATGTTTTTATAAAAAAAAGAAAGGTATATGTTAATTTCTAAAATAACAGCCAAGTATTATGGCACTGACTGATGGAGTGATATCTTTCAGGAATTAAGCACCTTCCCCAGTATCTGATGGTGTTCTCTTGGACTGAATCCATACCCTGTTGTCCTTTGAAAATCTGACTGGAAGATGCTACATGGCTGTTGGGAGCTTCCTATTATATTATCTCACTATTATCATAACCCACATACCTATTCTGAAAAGCTTGGTAGTCGTAATAGAGCATTAATTATTCATTCCTCTTAGTTATTCAGTACTTGAAACTTTATCCTTGATGGAGAGCAGTATCAGTACATTGGAAACGAATCTTAAACTATCTCAATAAACAGAAAAGAACCATCTCTTCTTAGTGTAAATTTTCCCCTCATCTGTTATTGAGGGGTTAGGTAGTAACCTGTATTTTAAGTATTGACAAAATGTGGAAAATACTTGAAGGGGAAAAAAGTTCACTTGGCAATGGAAAAACTGCTTGTAAAAACTGCTCATGGAAGTGCTTTGTGTGACAAACAGGCTAAGCACAATCAGAGTAGCTTCCTGCTGACTCTGTCATGCAGCATGTGGTTGCATTGCATCGGCCTTACCTCTTAAGTAATTACAGGAACTATCAGGACAGAGATGAAAGTGCAGTTTCATATAGCTATCTAGACATCTTGAAGTCACCTAATTAGCAAGCACCTTTGATTAATTAACCCCGTGAAAAGCATTTGGAACTTGAGCTTAAGGTAGAGGAGAAGGACCTTGCATTTTGCGATAAAATCAGTAAGAAGACATTCTGGAAAAGTTATGAATAAAGATTCACTGTAAGTGGACAGGTTATATGTTGAGGGCTTTTAGCAAATCATAACCTGATGCCCTTAGCCTGTCAGGCACTTTACCGTTCCTTGTATTCAGCTTTCCACCCAACAGACAACAATTAGCTTATCCAAATGAAAACACCATCATGAGGTTTTTTCCCACAATCTGTCACTTTGGTCTAAATACTGGCAGGAAAATAAGTAGTCAGATTTTCATTGACTTGAACAAATTTTGATTTAGAGCATTTTGAAAAATCCATTAAGATTCACTCGCCTCCCCCCCTCCCCCCCAATTAGTTCCCTTCTCATGTTGGGAGGAAAGTGTGAGGAAACAGTATACATAAACCAAACCATCTATGTTAATTTGACCCTGTGGTCATCAGTGTTTGGAGACTTGTACATGCTGTATGGCTTTTCCGTTTTGTTTGGGTTTTTTTGTTTGTGGGTTTTTTTTTATTTTTGTCTCCATCCCTGAAACTGTTTTTGTACAGCATCTCTCATTAACGCATTTCCTCAGTGTTAGCAATAAATGAATACTCATTCTGAAGCCCCTACGCCAACACCATACGTTCTTCTGCCATGTCAACGGCATCTTCTGAGAGACAGTGGGAGAACTAGGAGTGAAGTTCACCACTTGAGTCCATATTGCAGACCCCTGTTGTTTACAGCTGAGCTGCATGCTCTCTATGGATGCACAATAAACCTTTATGGATACTTGTAGGTGTGCTACATCCAAAATAAATGTAGAAACGTGTCTCAATACCTGTGGTTACTTAATGAAAAATACTTGTTAATTGAATGGTAAGGGTAAGAGCACTAATTACTTTGGATTTAAATGGGTTGCTGTGATAATTCCATACATAAACCTAGGTAGTATTCTGTGTTCTGTTCTGGCATCAGAAGTGGACTCTGGCCCAAATGACAGCAGCACGCACATGATCTTTTTAATGGGACTGTGGTCCAGACCTGTAGCTGTTGTGTACTAATAGCTGCACAGCATTTGGCAGCTGAGAGGGTGGGGGGAAATGGCAGTGTCCTGCAGAAGGGACAAATTTCCTTCCCAATGGCAAGGGAAGTTTTGGTCTCAGAAGGAGATACAGAGCGAAGTAGTGAAAGAGTGAAGGCTCTACCTTCTGAGGAAGTTCTGAGGAATCCACATGTTATTTCTTCACTGTGCTTTATTTACACTTAATAATTTGTAACTGCATTTCTTTTATTTAAGAATGCAATGTGTAGAGAAATAAAGCATCAAGAGAGTTGTCAGGACATTGAGGTGTGGAAAAAAATTTAATACAGGAAGTTAATTTGTATTTCAGTTTTTTAAAGATCTGGTGTTGAAATCTTCACCCATATATGGGCATCATTGCCTTCTCTTAACACTAATTGAGGATTGTAAATGTTGTATTCAGGGTGTAGGGGGGTGTGCATATAGTTTCGGACATGCTTGTATGCTTTACTTAGTAGTTTGCACTTGAGACAAAGTAGAAATTTGACACATTCATTCTGGTAAGTATTGCTTCTCTATTGGAGAGGATCAGGCTTCATTGAAAAAGGAATGAACAATATCTCATTGTTCAGAGTGGCTGAAAATGGCAATAGGTGTAAGCAAGCACAAATATGTGATGTCAAATCAAAACAAATGGTGGGTGCACAAACCACATTGCCTGTATTTTTTAATTAGCATCTTTTAAGATTTATGCCAAGGTATTTTGATGTGCATTGTGTCTGGTCTAGGAGTGGATAAAAATTAATATCTATTTAATAATAATTTTAACTAACAAACTGAATCTCATTTTTAAATAAATAAATAAGTGCTACTATTTTTAAAACTCTTTTCCCACACTTAGAAAAAACTCAAGAAACACCACGTTTCATATAGCGCTGCCTAAATTTTGCTTGCTGAAGTGTAACTTTACCAACCAGAATAGCTATGATGCCAGTTACCGCAGGGGTTATTTGTTGTGTCAGTTAAAGCTATAAAAAATTAATAAAGAAACTTTTAATGTCATCAAATACTTCAGACAGGTTTCTTTCCTTGGATGGTGATATTATATTTTTCTGCCAGAGTCTGTTGGGAACATAATTCTCTGAGGAGCTCTTGAGAAGCAATTAAAAAACAGTTTGCAGAAACGAGTTGATCTTTCTTGAGAATTTTATAAAAAGTGGTCAAATTTATCGTACCAGGATACTTGGTAAGCAAGTTTTGCAACCTTGTTTGTAATTAATATTTGTAACATACTTTGAAGTTTGGAAGGCAGACACTAAGTGTGATAAAAGTCCAACATGACGTAAATACAGAAGTATTATTTTCTTATACACTAGTGTCAATTTTGCATCACTTTCATTAACTGTAGTAAAAGCAGAGAAGTGCGTGTGTGACCACATGGAATTCTTTTCTTGCCCTGTTCCTGGATGCTTGCCTCCCTCTCACACGCATATATCCCAGAGGTCTTCCAGTCACTCACTCTGTGTAAATACTTATTAGTTACGGACTTTGCAGGAAAGCCTACTGAGGCCTATTGTCTTGTCAGTGAGAGACAGTTCTGCCTGCTCATCTGTTTTTTTGGCCTACGATTCTAACCTCATGCCAAAGCTGTTATTGCTGTATAAATTAATGAGAACATGTTGCTTCAGCTTCTCAAAAATCTGTAATTGCAAATGCTAGACACTTAACTGACACTTAACTGAAACAACACTTTAAAAAATCAGTTGCTGTCCCCAGATCTTCTTCATGACAGTGCCACTGAGAACAGTTTCTGAAGATACTAAGAGCTTGTATCAGGCTTAACTTTATGCAGCTTTTGCTGAGCTGATAGAATTAGCCTAGATGGTTTTTTGTAATTATCATTATTTAATAAGAGGAAAATATCTCTCCCTTCCCCTCCCCCCAACTATGTAGGTTAACAGGTTAATAAAGGCACTATTGAAGTTCTTTGAGAAGACGGGAAGTACCTCTGGCATCTAAAAGGAGATTATCAAGAATGTCAGATGCCCTATAGTTTTGTGTGGATTGTGTGCAGGTTTGTGTGTGTGACTTTTCATGGACACTACTGAAAGAATAGACTTTTATGCTTCAGAACTTAACCTCCTGCTTTCTCCTCAAGTCCTCACACTTGCATCCAGCCCAGCTGGCTTCTAGTTTTGATGCCACCAGCTTCTTTGTGACAGTAACCAGGACAGCTTAAATCACTTTCCTGTGCTTTGCAGAAAACAACCTTCAGCAAAAGCTTCTATTCTCTGCTCTGGTATTGTGGAGGTTGTTCACACACTTGCAGTGTGCAAATTGCCAAATAGTCATTAAAGTCACAGGACAGGTCAAATATCCCCAAATTTAAGTAGCAGTGTCAAAGTCTCTTTGTAGTACCAGGAACCTGATGGTCAGCTCTGAAGATCAGAATGGAACCACTTCATGTTTTTCAGTAGCATGAACTCTGTATCACATCAGAGAAATGGATACTGCAGTCAGTTTGCTCTTGAGAAAAGAACAGGTCAAAAAATGAAGTCAGGCAACGGTCTGACCCAGTTCAAAATGAGATCACTGGGTATTTAATTATTTTTTTTTCAACTGTAGGTGAGAAATATGTCAGGAAAGAAAGCAGATGCTCAGCATGATGTGCTTTTTTTGTTTGAGGTTTTTATATGGCTTGACTTACTTATGCTTCAGTATGGCAAAGGAAGAAACAGTTACAGGATACAGCACTACTAGCATTTGATTTATTATCTTGAACTGGCTGTTGTGGTTTAAGCCCAGTAGACTATTAAAAATTAACTATCCCAGCCAAAACCAGGACACTGGTGTATGAACAATAGTAATGTTCAGCTTCAATCGCTCTTATTTGGACTATAATTACATAGAAATCTGTAGAAATATGCTGCGTTTTTTGTTTCTTTTTTTTTTTCAACCAAGCAATTTTTCCACTGGAAAACCAATCCGGGAGAGTGGGAATGCTAAAGCATGCATCTGTAATGCAGCTGCGGTGCCAGAACCCTGTAGGGTTTGCAATCCCAGGTGTTAGAGAGGCATTGGTATAAAGCATTTGTCTACGAGTTGTATTGTAGTACACTAAAACAGAAACCAGATAGAAACTCAGCAAAAATAGCATGGTTCAGGACATTTTCTTCTCTCTGAGGCTTACAAAAACAAAGTATATGTCAGTATTGCCCCAAGCCTGCAAAATATCTTTTCATTTTTCCCACTTGGAGATTCTTGAGCCATGATAACTCTGATCCTTCCCACCAAAACTTTTTGGGATTGTTTGAGCATTCATGCCACAGGCCTTTTTACCCTCTTACTGTTTTTCTGGCCAGCAAAACAATTCAAGATCAGTCTTTACAACTTTAGAAATTACTTTCTTAGAAAATACTTTGGCACCTGACAGACATAACAGGCCCACATCACACATCCAGCACCACTTATGGTAGCTGGCCAGGGGGGAAGGATGGAGAAGTAATAGGGATGGTCACATCCTTATGGAGGGATTCTGACAGTGCTTTGCTGTGAACTGAGAGAATGGAATTTATGTCCTGGGGTGGTGTAAATTCTTGTCCTTTTGCATATAATATGTGATCTTTTCCATAGCTATCTCCGGCTTTTTTAATATGTTGAATCACTTAGTACGATGTGTGTGTTTGCATATGAATGTCCTTTTAAAATCAGGACTTGAGAACCAGATTCTCAGCCATAATTATGGAGCTAATTTTGTGGAACTATGTTAGTTTGGGGAACAGGATGAAATGGTTAATTTGAAATACTACTCCAAAACCAGTAATTCCTGGATAGTTAGACAAGAGATTTAAATATAATATTCTGTCTACAATTATGAAAAAGATCTGAAAGGATTTATGCAAATACAGACCATAATACACTTTTCTCATGGAGGTCTCCACTGCTGGCCAGAGAAGGGTTGCTAACCATTGCATTAGCATTTGGTGCCTACAGTTGTTTTGAGCAGTAATGAATGCCAGCCTTCTTTAATATTTTATATTCATTGATGAACTCTATTAATCTACGGAAGAGCTGACTGTTAGAGCCAGCATTATACTGTCAATAAAATTTAGAGGAAGCATTTAAGCAAATTCACCAAGGCAGCAAACTAAACAGAGTATTAAAACATCAAATAACAAATCATTGAAAGAAAACAATGTTGGCAACACATTCCTACATACCTTAAATAATAGCAAAGAAAAAGTAATTAGCTGGACGGTAAACCAAGCTAACTTCTCTCAATATTTGCTCTTAGGCTGATAATGAAATGATCCATAAATGAATGCTTGAGAATCAGTGCTGAACACATGTTTTTAAAATCAGAAGTCATCAAAATGAGAAGAATGATTTGTGACTTGATAAGCTGCTTTACTGAAGAGACATATGATGAGAAACTGGTCATTGGTGAAAAAAAATCATGAAGTTGGATCCGTCTATAAAGTTTGGAGAAGTATTTGAAGCTATATAGACAGCAAAGGGCAGCATTTGCCATGAGGGCTTAGAGGAACAGCTTCAACGTTACCCTGGAATACAAGAGCGTTAAGTTTGGGAGTAGCCCTAAACCGCTGTGATAGTGGCCTTGGTGACTGAATACAATCAGATTAGTATTAAAATATCCCCTTTCTCACCTCTTAAGTCATAGAATCATAGAATAGTTAGGGTTGGAAAGGACCTTAAGATCATCTAGTTCCAACCCTTCTGCCGTGGGCAGGGGTGCCTCGCTTTTCTGTAAGAAATGACTTCTACCTATGTCCAGTAAAGTATATGCAAGGTATAAGAATATTCTAGCAGGGCTTTCATAATGTGAGAGTAAAGGGACTTGTATGCTGACAGAAACTACAGGTTTTTTTATGTTATTGAATGGCAAGTATTGTTACATGTGGGCAATTCTGAAATACTAATGTTGCTGTATGTATTTTAGGGGGAGTTTAGGGCTAGACTCCTATTATTATTTTTTTTAATTTCTCACTATGGCCTTAATGTATACATTAGATTTATTTTTTTATGCTATTGAAGGTCATAGTCAATTTATAAGTTTCTCACTGTGACATGAGCATGATGGACCTCAAATGCCGGGCATCATTACTGACTCAGTGCTGTGGCTTTGCATATTGAGTGCAGTTTAGATGTTAAGACAATTGCACGGCAGTTTAGGAAAGATGGTTATGCACACAGGAGATTCTGATATGAAATTGGGTTATAAAAATTATTCTGGTAAGTTGCTATGTGACATCTGGCATAAATCATTGTGGTCTTTTCTCTTGCATAAGCACATGTGATACTGATCATATAGTTCAGTGAGGAAACTGTAGGATTTTCACTCCATCATTTGCATCATTTCTGTTAGACCTCTACCTGATTCATTACTGGAAAACCTAATCAGAAATCAGACTTGCTTCATTGTCCTCCTCTTGCAGAAAGAGTGGCTCTGAGGATTTCCATTATATTTCCAAAAACTTGTCCTTTTCCACGAATCCCATGGCTTTCCATGATTTCCCATAGCTAATCATATTCCATTGAAACTGCAAATGAATACATTTCAGTTGTGAAAAGCAGTCTGTTCTACGCCCCCGTGGAGCATTAAGTAAGCCTGGTTCAGGTCCCTTTGGTGCCTTTTTACTGGTTTTGCTGAACTCTGGCAAATTATCTATTCCTGCTGCTCTGAAAATCTCAAGTTGTATAACTCAAAATAATTTTCTGGCAGTTGTTTCTAGGTGATTTAGAGCCATCTAATTTCTTTGGAGAAAGCAGGTATATTTCTGCTTGATTCCTAACATTTCATAACGGTGACTGTCACATGCAGGCAATGTAAGCATTAAACACAATGGCACGTATCTGATGCTGGCAGCTGTGCTTATCAGTGCAACATTCCATGACATCTGCACAATTGCTATCTTGCCTATTTCTCCATTAATCTAATGAGGAAGATGTACCACTCCTAATGTACAAATCATCTAGAAATGCTCCCATTGTTTCTCTATTGCTCCAGAATGCTGTGCTTTTTATATGTATTCAAATATTTGCATACCTGATAGTGCGAAATCTTGTTACACTTTGGGTGCCCTAAGAACTTACCTGCAGCACACCTGCTGCATTTTTTTAATTATTACTGTAACTGCTTCTGAGTAAATGAGACATGTCTCTGTTTTGGTCCATTATGTCTCCCTCATGCTCCCTTCCCCAGGTTACTGATTTGGATACAGTTAGAAGATGCCATTATAGAATCATAGAATCAATCATAGAATCGTAAGGGTTGGAAAGGACCTTAAGATCATCTAGTTCCAACCCCCCTGCCATGGGCAGGGACACCTTGCCCTAAACCATGTGGCTCAAGGCTCTGTCCAACCTGGCCTTGAACACCGCCAGGGATGGAGCATCCACAACCTCCCTGGGCAACCCATTCCAGTGCTTCACCACCCTCACTGTAAAGAACTTCTTCCTTATATCTAATCTAAACTTCCCCTGTTTAAGTTTGAAGCCATTACCCCTTGTCCTACCACTACAGTCCCTAACGAAGAGTCCCTCCCCAGCATCCTTATAGACCCCCTTCAGATACTGGAAGGCTGCTGTGAGGTCTCCACGCAGCCTTCTCTTCTCCAGGCTGAACAGCCCCAACTCTCTCAGCCTGTCTTCATACAGGAGGTGCTCCAGCCCTCTTATCATCCTTGTGGCCCTCCTCTGGACTCGCTCCAACAGCTCCATGTCCTTTTTATGTTGAGGTCACCAGAACTGTACGCAGTACTCCAAGTGAGGTCTCATGAGAGCAGAGTACAGGGGCAGGATCACCTCCTTTGACCTGCTGGTCACGCTTCTTTTGATGCAGCCCAGGATACGGTTGGTTTCTGGGCTGCAAGTGCACACTGCTGGCTCATGTTAAGCTTCTCGTCAACCAACACCCCCAAGTCCTTTTCTGCAGGGCTGCTCTGAATCTCTTCTCTGCCCAACCTGTAGCTGTGCCTGGGGTTGCCCCGACCCAGGTGTAGGACCTTACACTTGGCTTGGTTAAACTTCATAAGGTTGGCATCGGCCCACCTCACAAGCGTGCCCAGGTCCCTCTGGATGGCATCCCTTCCCTCCAGCGTATCAACTGAACCACACAGCTTGGTGTTGTCGGCAGTCTTGCTGAGGGCGCACTCAATCCCACTGTCCATGTCACCGACAAAGATGTTGAACAGGACCGGTCCCAACACCGATCCCTGAGGGACACCACTCGTTACAGGTTTCCAACTGGACATCGAGCCATTTACCACAACTCTTTGCGTGCGGCCATCGAGCCAGTTTTTTATCCACCGAGTGGTCCATCTATCAAATTGATGTCTCTGCAATTTAGAGATAAGGATGTCATGCAGGACAGTGTCTAACGCTTTGCACAAGTCCAGGTAGATGATGTCAACTGCTCTGCCGCTGTCCATCAGTTCCGTGGCTCCATCATAGAAGGCCACCAAATTGGTCAGGCAGGATTTCCCCTTAGTGAAGCCATGTTGGCTGTCACCAACCACCTCGTTGTTTTTCATGTGCCTTAGCATGTTTTCCAGGAGAAACTGTTCCAAGATTTTGCCAGTCACAGAGGTGAGGCTGACTGGTCTGTAGTTCCCCGGGTCTTCTACCTTCCCCTTCTTGAAAATGGGGGTTATATTACCCTTCTTCCAGTCATCGGGAACTTCACCTGACTGCCAGGATTTTTCAAATATGATGGACAGGATTTTTCGAATATGATATTATAACAGAGTACAGCCCTGATGTGGAAGGGGAGATAAGAATTTCAGTAGGAAGTATTTTTATACTCATATCATAGAATCACAGACTGGTTTTGGTGGGAGGGGACCCTAAAGATCATCTAGTTCCAACCCCCTGCCATGGGCAGGGTCACCTTCCACTAGACCCGATTGCTCCAAGCCCCGTCCAACCTGACCTTGAACACTGCCAGGGATGGGGCAGCTGGCACAGCTTCTCTGTGCCAGAGCCACACCAGCCTCACAGGGAAGAATGTTCCTAATATCTAATCTAAATTTCCTCTCTGTCAGCTTAAAGCTATTAATCGTATGGTTTAAAGCTGTATGATGGCATCTGTTGGAAGAATTTTAATGACATTAAGTATCAAGGTTTAATAAAAGAAAAGAAAAAAAAAAGTAGAACCAGTACAGTCAATGTTATGTGAGATGTTAAAAAATTCATGTCAGTTTTTTTTTTAAGAAGAGCGAAGAAAACAATTGAGCTGTTTTACTTCTTTTAAAAAGCATTTCTCTGATGTTAATAATGTAATTTTCTTCAGAAAATTTATTTTAAAATCTTCCAAACCTCACTGGAATGAGGAAAAATAATTTCATTTGACTTGACTTAATAATCAATTACTTGCATAGTTTTGCATTTCACAGTAGTTAGTTTTGTATGCTACTTCTGTGGATAATTTTTCTCTTTGAAACCTTCACAAGAACCAGTAAATAATCATTCATTTTGTTATTGGCTGAAAGAGAATAAACAAAATATTCCAGCAGGGGAAAAACAACTTTCTGATTTCTTTTGTGATATGTATCAGTGCCACACCTATGCAGTGTTATGAGCCACATCCTTATTTTCACTGATATTTGTGTAGTGTTTGAATATTTGAAAAGTAAATCCTTCTAGCCCCCATGTTTTGGGAATTCTTAAATTGGGATTGTTATGTTGCAAGCATTTGTACATTCAGAAGTAAAACGAGATAGTTTTAAAGGCATACTGAGCTCAGAAGGAGAAGTTGGGCCTTGCGGCACACAGCATTTCAGCTCCTAGATAAATGCCCATTCATGCAGCAGTGGAGTGTTGAGCTGCTTGGTGCCAGACTTGTGTAAATCTTCAAGTGAATTTCCAGTTGTTCCTTCCAGTCTTATTCTATGTTTTCAAATATTTGGATTCCCTCTGCTTGTCTTTACATTGTGTGACTTAACACTGTTCTGCAGTTGACTGTTAGGCCAGAACTGGAGATGTACTATTTTTCGTTGGTGTGATGAGAGATGAGTGATGGGGCCCAAGGTGTTTGGAAGGGAGGAGTGCAATGCTGCTTGAGGTTTGTGTTAGGAGAACCCAGAGTGCCAGGCACACTGTGAAGCACAGCTGCACTGTGAAATGGTTGTGATCATTGCTTCAAAGCTTGGGGTGGATTTTTGCTTTACAAAGCCAGGTAGCTTTCCTCTTGAAATCTCTCTGTAGTCATCTTCAAAAATTCTTGTCAACTTTGATTGCTAATGGTTCACACCTCATGATCAGTTTGGCATGGCCTCAGTTGCTGTGCTGAGCATGTGTGGCTTTACTTTGTCATTCTTAATGAGGTATAGTCAGGAGACAGATAAACAAAAGGGATTTACAGTTCAAAACCATGGCTTAAGTTAGCTTCTTCTGGTGATTAGCAAGATCATTCAAGATATTTGCTGGAGTCTTTTAAAAGCATAAAGGAACCTTCTGTTTTTTGCTGATGTGATGTCCTGATTTGCCTGCCTGCAGAGATGTTTATGAATCATCCATCGGTCTATCATGGGACCACTGTGTTTCTGTGATCTTAGAAAACATTTTTGTCCTTTCACAACAACTGTCAGAGGGCAAAGCTGCTCCATGTGGATACTGGTAACTGCTAATTTCCTATTACACTAATGCTTGCCCTGTTAAGATGTACTCTAAGCATTCTGTGCTCTTCATAATATGTCAGGTATTGGAAAATATTTCTGAATGGAAAAATAAGGGGGGAACCAGAATGTTAAATGATGTTAATTTATACTGATGAATAGAAACTCTTTTGAGGGGTTCCTGTTTGAGGAATGACATTCTGTGCAATACCATAATTGAATCATTAATTCAATGGCACTGGGTTTAACTGTTACACATTTCAAGTATCTTTAGGTTAATTTCTTCATATGGAGAAGACATCCATATGGAGTATTATGTACTATTTGTCCATCATTTAGGAAGAAAGAAGGCATTTCTTGATAGTTGTATTTGTTTCCAGAATTATTATTAATAGATTCCGTTAGTATTTTTTCTCTTCACATTATATGGAGGGGCTGGTTGCAAGATCCAGTCCTACAAACCCTTTAAGGTGCTTTCCATTACTGACCCTGATTTTCAGGAAATTCTTTGGACGTCCCAGGGATTTACCTGACGTCTTCAGAGCATGGGGCATTCTAGCACAGCTTTTGGATGTGTCAGGAAATGCACATGTAACTTGCAGTAGGCTTGTGTAGGAGCTTACTCTTAATTAGAAGCACTGTGGATGTTACAGCTCTCCCTGTTCTGCTTTGTTCCTCAAATTGCTTTTGGAATGGTACTCATTTAAAATGAAGCTTTGTATCACTGTACTGTCACTGAGGCTGTGAGCCAGTCTATTTAATAACTTTATTTAATGAAATGCAGAAGTTCCATGTCTTGTTTCATTATCACATCACATAAAAGCCTATCTTCACACAGCAACAAGGGAAAACCACATTCTTCTCCTTTCCTGTCCCCCTCAAGTTGCAATGAATCAGTCAGTATAATACCAACAACTGTCTGAACATCCCCTGCAGCCACTGGGAAGATTGCCATGAGCTCTGCAGAGGTCTCTGCAGGTCCTGGGGAATCCTCTCTGGGATCATGTCCCTTTGCCCTGTTAGTAATCTACTACTAACAGGGCAGTAGTTAGTACTACTACTATTAGTCCCCTGAAGTGGCTGCCCTCTTCCATCACCCTGCCCCAGATGCTCCAGCGCATCTTTTAGGATGCCTTGAGGTGGAAAGCTTTCTCTTTTTAACCTCTTGGCTAACAGCCCTAAATAGGCTTTTATTTTGGCCTATTTGCTGTTTGGATTAAGAAGGGAAAATGCTTTTCCTAGGAACCAATGGGAGAAGAAATGGGTGAGAAGTTTAAAGGCTGTAAACACCTAGCTGTGATAGTGGCTGGCTTAATTAGTGCTGAGCCAGCCTGCTGCTACTCAGCAGCAAAGCAGACTACTAATGGTTGAATTGAAGAAGGATAAATGTGCCTGTCAAGTGTTGAGTTTTTCATTAATTTTGTCTAATTTAGCCAAGTGCTTCCTTCTCAGTAGAGTTCAGAGTAAAAAAAAAAAAAAAAAAATCTTTTAACTGTGTTATTAGTGTACTTCTGTACTGGCACGTCTCATCATGAAGCTCGGTGGCATGCCCACTGATACCCAGTTATTTGTCAGCACCTCAAATGAAAATGTTGAGTTTTAAATAAAATCTTGGGGATTTAGAATTTGCTGGCGTCGTCTTCTCCTGCTCATTAGCAATCTGCAGCAGCATCTGAAAAGAAGAACACTGGAAGATAGTTTTCCTGGGGGAACCCGGGACTTTATAAAAAGGACTTTATGTGCCACAGTGCTGGATGAACTAGAGCAAAAGCTGAGAAACTGGGCTTGTTGGCAGGACTCAACACAACTGGCGATTCTGCACCTCTCTCTGAAAGACCCTTTCCCTGCTGCCTGCATAATTTGATGCTAGTGAGGAGCACAGATACAGCAATTCACAATCTGTTTTTGACGTATTTCATATAAAAAGTAATAGCTTTAGCACAACAAAGTGTCATATATTGGGAAATAAGTAGGTGTCTTATATTTACAGAAGTGATTCTATTTCAAAGGTTTAAAAAAGCCTGTGTGATTTTAAGAGTTTAAATGTGATTCCTAAGCAGATTGAGTGGCTGCTTTACAGCACTTCTGAAAGCAAAGTATGTTGCTTTGTGAGCTTTACAATATTAACTTACCAAAAAAGACAAATGTTAAGAGAATTTACTAACCTTAGTTAATATCATGACTAGCTATATGCCTATAAAATATGCAGAAACAGTTTCTCTGGTTCCCTCTTGCTCAGTTTTGCAAATGTTAAATAAGCTAGGTACACAAAATACTGTTACTCTCTAAATGGAGAGAAACTATAGCTCTCTCCCTTCTATCAGTCTTGCTTTTTTGTAATTTCACAAATTACGTGTTCTCTCTAGGCACTGCAAAAATTTGGCAGTGGCTGGTCTGCGACCACAAGACTTCAGTTATATTGCATCAACTATTCCTTGCCAAGTTTCTATGGACTACGGACACTGGTGTCTGGTGTTTGCTGGCTGAGTGAGTGACTGGGGCATAGCTGAGGCTGACTCCAGGCATTTTAATTTGTATAAATGAATATTCCCTGGAAGCTGGGCCTGAGTTTTACTCAGCAGAGTAATTCTGGAAATGTACCATTGATAGCAAGGATAAAACCTGGGATGGGAGGGGATAGTACGGTTGGAGATGTGGAAAGGGAGGAAGGGGGAAGAAATGGGAGGAGTGATGAGGAAAATGGGCAGGCTGGGATCAGCTCTTAACTCAGCAAGTGCAGGCTGTATTTTCTAATGTCTTGAGCAGCAGCAAACATGAGTTCCCAGAGGGAAGGCCTGCTGTGCCTCCCTTCAGCAAACCACGGTATCAGACGTTACTGTCAGTGCATTACTTCCATGTGTACAGGTAGAAGCATGAGCGTGTCTGCTTTTCCTGGAGTGTTTGTAGTCATGATGGTGCTCATTGGGTCAATCATGTCACTGCTTTTTGGGATCAACAAAAGTGTGAGGTACTGTGTCATGTACTGCTAGGGTGAACGTCTGAGTAGGAAGCACTGGGCTACATGTGCTTTCCTATTTTCAGTCTTCTGTAACACAAATCATATACAATACTTTGATGTTAACTTCAAAGTCATCTGTCTCTCCTGAACTTTCAGTAAGACATACAACTGCCTTCCTGAAATTCCAAAATGAGGGGAAAACCTACTGCTTCAATCATTTGCACTCCTCTCACAGTGCAGCAATGACTTTATAAAAAAATGTAATTTGGCATCATCCAGAAATGTGCAAAACAAATTATATGGCATTTCTGTTACTTTGTATGCCTAATTTACAAGACAGGAAACTGATTTGAATAAACAGTGGTGCATAATGTAAATGTTTGGCAAAAAACCCTGGCATCAAGTTTCAGTAAGACATAAATTTAAAAGAACAAGTCTGTTGGCTCCTCAAGTGGACCTGTAACAGAAATCTACAGACAGATGTGTAGAAACAGAAGCAACATTAGTCACCTCTGTAATGGAAAATGTCTGATACCATGCATACATTTATCAGGATAACTGCACTGCAAAAATTTACCAGATGGCGCAGAGGTTTACATAGTTTTGAAATGAATTAAGGTTGTGGGAGCCTTAGAGAGAGCCTCAGAGAGAGGCTGTTAAAAGGCAATTCTGTACATAAACTGTGAAATCTACAGAAGTAAGCAAAAATTCTCTTTGTTGAGGGAATAGTTAAAATAATTACAAAATAAGTAATGAAACTCTGGGGGATCTCATTTTTTCCAAACACGAACATTAGCATAGTCTTGTTAACGTGCTATCTTCAGGATTACAGTAAAATAGCAGTTCGACAAATACTGTCCCTTGCCTGAAAACATGCACAAATATAGAATATAAATAACTTGTCTAGTGATCAACTATATCTTTTAAACTAGCTCTGCCCTACTGACCTCTGAGATTTTCCATGCCATTTTCATTGTGGTGGATAATAATAGTAACTGTTTCACGGGTTACTGAGAGTTTTACTGGTTACTTTTTGAACATTAAGTGAACCTTGCATTAATGAAGCAGCAGAGGCAGAAATTCATTTTGACAGCCAATTAAGCAGTAAAGGAAACATTAGAGTTTTGGTAACTGTCTTGTGTACATAGTACTGCCAAAACAGGAGATTATTTCACTCAGCTTCTTTAAGAGTTGATTTGGACCTAAAGGCACAGACAATGGAAATGGCATGTGAGGGTGAGTGTGACAGTGATGGAGAGTCTTTGAGGAAGGTTGAAAAGAGAGAGTTGTCAGTCCTGGACATTTTCCAGAAGATATGGATGACACCTCTGTGTTGTATGACAAGTACTGGGAATCACTGCAACTGACTGGCAGTTTCTGAAACTGGCAGTTTCATTCATACATGTGTAATAAGTCATAGAATCATCTATGATTCTATGGAATCAGTCTGGAAAAGTCAAGGAAGTCTGCGTATTTATTCGAAGTTAGGCAAGAATTAAGTAAAAGCAGAAGAAATATTTGGAAATGTATTTTGTCAAAAATGCCTTGCAAAGGTCTGGTTTGTCCCTGGGGAAACTATTTCTAGGAAAAGAGATTCAGAAATCTAAATAATCATGAGTATAATGAGGGCATCTCAAGTCAATATGGACCACCAACTTTTTGAGAGATTCAGGTTCCAGTTCTCTAGAAAAAGAATCAGTGATTGCATCTATTTACTGTGTTGAACCAGATTTACTGCAGATTTGTATTACCGAGTATGTGAAGATCTGGTAGTCATTACCCTCTTATTTTCAGAGGATCATCTGATGGCTTACAATAGCTGTATTGATACAGTGCTGGGCTTTTTTCTGTTAAATACAACAGTTAGGGTAGTTGTATTAGATGGCCGCAGTGGCTGTAAGTCTGAACTGAGAATCAGATAATACAAGCTTTTTCCCTAGGGTTTTGTTTTTTTGTTGTTTTTTGTTTTTTGTTTTTTTTTTAATTGGCCTCTTCTATGTCTGGAGACAAATCACTCACTTCTGCCTCAGCTCTTTCATCTCTTAAGATGAAGCTAATTATAACAATCTTCCCCATTAAACACCTTCAGATCACCAATCCAAGCTACTACGTAAGAGTTAAGTATTACTTATTGCTAAATTCCCCACTTCTACAATGCTCCCTGTGCAGAATGTAAGCCTTGAGCACATGCTTCACCGACTTTCTAAATTGAAATAGACTGAAGCATATGTTTAACATCTGTCTTTAATTGGGGATCTATAGATGGAGAAGAAGCCATGAAGCATTTTGAGGTCTCTGAATTAAAAATTTTCTTCTTTCCAGTGCACACCAAGACTCATGTTTGCTCATCCTCAGGGAAATATTAGAGAGCTTGTCTTTCTAAGCACTCTTTTCCAAGAGAAGCAATGTTCGCTGTCTGAAAGCGGGGTGTTGGTTTTTTTTTTTGTTTGGGTTTTTTTTATTTCTATTAGCACAACTAGGTTTTGAATATATTTAACTGATTTCAGCTAACTGGCTAGTTTCCTTACTTACTCCAAACTAGAAAAATAATCCTATACTATTGTGTTCCTCCTCCTTCCCCCCTGATTGCATCCGTATTACTCCCCTCATTGATTCTATGTAATTCATTGCTAGTTTTCAACTATTGATTGAGTTGATACTGGTTTGCTGTGGAGATCTCACTTTTAGATATATGGTCGTGACAGCAACTGGCTCCATTTCATCTAGTCAGTCTCCTCTTATGCTGTAACATTTTATACCAGATGATCATCTCTAGCATTAAAGAGGTTGCAGTTCAGAAAGTCCTGAATTACTCTGTTTATTATTACTGCAGGTTCAGATCATATAAGAGATTGTTAATGCCCTGCTTAAACGAGAATGGAGAATTTCAGCAGTTCACATTTCCAAAAACCAGAAATAGCAGAAAAGTCGGCGTAACTTTGCATTCCTCTGCACAAAGCAGGTGTGCTGTGTTTTGGTTTAATGGTACTATCATGGTAACTACTGTTGTGCTTCTAATAGGGAATGTATTCTGTAGCAATTACTCAGTGTTGTAGTCTGTGAATTAAATGTTTATTAAAATTGTGCTATATTTGTAAAGGACAAATGAAGGCAAGTTTAATAAAATGCCAGAGCACTGATGTTCCCTAGACTCTAATGTGTATTGAAGGATCGTTGTTAGGACTGTTTAAAGAGTATATTTAACAGTGGAATCTTTAGTGTTAGAAATCTGAATGCCTGCGCTAGATAAATGGAGACTGAATACTTACACAAACTGTATGGGATTGGCACTTTTAAGCTTGTTATAGCAGTATGCTCTTAAGATAGTTTGCTGTTCATTATGCGTGTGTAGTTAAATGGAGGCTGAGCTTGCAGGAGCCACTTAAACATGAGAGAGGAAAGTGATGTTCGGAGAGTTGGTTTTTGATTTACATGTTACAGCCAGATTTATACATATAATTAATTTCTGGGCTCCAGAAGCAAATTTTTACAGAATTAATTGAAAATAGGAGCCCATTTTATATATAATCAGCATTTGTAAGAATTTCATTTTGGTAATAAAATCTGTGTCAGTATGGGCATTAAAATAAATAAAGATGAAATAGCTGAATAACGTGTCTCAAGTAGAGCAGGTTTACAATAGGAGGCTAGAAAACATATACGGTTTGGATCCAAATTCAGCTAAATCAGTGAAGACTAGAAAGTAGCTGTCATCTTTGCTTTGAGGAATGATTGACATGCTTGCTGTGTTTGCCAGCTTTTATGAAAGCAGTTTACTGCTGCTTTTGACTATTTTGAAAGCATTAATCTAATTGTTAAGTAGGCAGAAACGTACAGAACATCATGCTGCTTACTTAGTAAATGAATTTTTTTTCAGGGTTGCTATACAGAAATGCAGTACAATAAAACTTATTAAAGTTGCTGTAACGTAACAAAGAGATTAAATGCATTTATCTTCCATGTGACAGCTACATTTTATTCTCTGGGTAGTGTTTTGAAGCATTAATTTTCTGCCAGAAAAACAAAAAAACACCAAAAACAAACAAAAAAACCCTTCTGGTCTCACACATTGAAGTTTTGTGTAAGAAATAACAGTGTAAAATTAGTAGACCTAATAATGAACAATTCAGAATTTCTAATTTGATCTAAGACTTGTATTTACAAATTAAATTAATGGCAAACTAAATGGTAAATACAGATTTGAATGAATTAATATGCTTTTTTTCTTCATGAAAAATTTAAATAGTGGGATCAATTATAAAAATTATATGGGAGAGAGCTAAAGTTCTTGAACTGTTAATTTTAGTTATCGTTCTATCCAAACCATCCAGTAACTGAACAATATGACCAAGAAAAATAGTATTGATTGTAGAGAATGGTTTGAAAGAAGAGTATCTAATGACAGGAAGTAGAGTGTGTGCAGTGTGATTATTGAAAACACTCGATAGCCTCATCCAGACTAAAGCATGTGTTTGTGCATTTAAACATGCTAGATGCATTTTTAGAAGAAACCGGGCTCTTTATGTATTCTATAATACGAAATACGATGTAGAGTGAAGATACGCAGATACTGATGGTTCTCCAAGCCAGACTAGCAAGTCTGTATCACACAATAATGAACTGGGACTCAGTCAGAAGCCTGCAAAAACTGCAGATTTGTAGCCACGAGCTTTAAGATCCCCAAAGACCTGCTTATGGGCCCGTGTTGGGAGGAAATAAGTGCCTTTCACCATCCAAAAGAACTCCAGCTACTTGCAGATCCAGAATAAAGCATTCACTGCAAATCCAAGCTGGAATAAGCACAGAGCTCTAGGAGGGTGTTTATTTTGTTTAATTAGTTTTCAGTTTATAATGTTTAAAATACAACTGTTTTATATGTGAAGAAAATAAAAAATAATCTATAAATGTCTTTTTTACAAGAAAAGGTTGCCATGCTTGCTGCCTTCTCTTTTATTCTGCAGCCCTTACTTGGAGGGCTGCTGAGTAAAAGCTTATCTTGCAGAATAAAGGCCATGGGCAGCAAGCTCAGAGTCTCAAATATAGGAAACTAAAGTTCTGTGCCTGCTAATATAGCTGATACCTTTATTAGAAAGACATGTTCTTTTCAGAGTATTAAAATAACCTAAATAAAGCTCTTTGCACTGTTGCAGAAGCATGTGAGAGTTTTATAGCATGAATCCCAATTAACATGATGGTGAGTCTTAGTTAAATCTGATGGGACCACCATGTGCAAGTGAAATGGAAATAGTATTGGTAATTTCCTGAACCTATAGTTCACTTACTGTTCAAATCTTGTGATAAATTACTTGTTTTCTCTGCTGCCCTGGGGTCACCAGGTAGCATATAGCTACGGAGGCATATAGCTTCTGTGTTGCTGTTGGCACTGCTCTTATTTGCTGGTGCACCATGTGGTGTGCTGAAGTTTCAAGGAAGATAGTTATTTTCTTAGTTTTGTTCTGTGTTTGCTTAGTCAGCAAAGTTAAGCTCAGAGCTAGGCTCCCAGGGAGATGAAAGACGTCCCTTGACTATCTCTGTCCCAAGACTGGTATTTATTATGCAAGTAAGAACAAGTTGCTTGCAGAATATTTCCATGACCTTTGCTACTGATATTCCTTTCTGTAAGAAGGTGATATGCAAAGCCTGAAAATCTGCTTATACCATGCACAGGATAATGTAAATGCAAGGATATGTAGTAAAAATACATAATTCTAAATGTGGGAGTAGTTGGTCCAGTTGGAAGTCAGTAAGATCACTTCTGCATTTAAGTCTGTATGTAAATGTGTATAGTAAAATCTTAATTATTGGGTAGGTATGTGCATAAATATTTATATGGTCATGTTAATGCACATGCACATATAAGCTTTTATGCAGATATGACTATGGAATATATTAATGAATACTAAAATGAGAGAGCAGAAAACATGCTGTCTCTAAGTAGTCTGCGTAGCAAATGCAGACATAAACAAAAAACCAGGCTTGGTAAACCTGCTGGCAAATATTTGAATTATCTTTTGGATCTTCTATATTCTGAGCATGTAACTGTAGCTTTGTTTATGTTCTCTGAGCCCTGCGCACAGCAGTAAATTGAGTCTCTGACAGCTCTTGAAATCCATGTTCTGTTGCTTTCAAGTTGAATACATTCTGAAATCAATGAAAGAAAATGTACAATTTTTATAGATGTTTAATATATTCCTACAAGAAGAGGTCAAATGAAGTGGAACATTCCATTTTCAGTGATCTTGTTTTTGTAGTGGCACAATGATCTGAACACAATGAGAATTGTGTTGATCAGATCAGGCTGGTAGGCTGGGATGCTCTTGCCATGGGTAGGCAGGTACAGAGCTGTCATATCGATAACATCACCTATGCAGTTAACCTGCTGCTTGTAGATTCAATATGTTCTGGTTAGTTACTTTTATGTTAAACTAGAAGTTTTATTTTGCGACAACTTCAGTGTTGCAGTCCTATTTTCTGTTATTGGGAAGTACATAAGGGTACAATAGTGGATGTCTACCCATGCATATATATACACACATATATACACGTGCACATGTTCTTAAGGCATCTTCCTCTGATGGCAATAACATCTAAAACATCCATTGTGTAGTATGATGGTTGGTGAAAAATGTATTGAGTAATGTGATATCTCATGTATTCATGGAATTAAATTGACTTTACCAATATATATATATTGAGAGAGAGAGAGATACATATATAAGAAGGTAACTAAAAGCCATTCTGCAATGTTTTATACAGGTTTTAGCCAGTAACAGAACTTATGAATGTATTTAATTGATTATTTTTCTTTTAGCTAATATTTTCATTTGTTTTTATATTTTCTGCAAGAAGAAACTTCCATTAGCTTCAGTTAGTAGAAAGTTCCCTGAAGACAGTGGTGACATATGAATGAAAAAGACAAAACCATTTTTCACTTTTATTATGTGATTTAGGTCACATGGTCTCATAAGCAAAATTAATAGTTATTGGCAATAGATAATGTTATATATACACCCTGTATATATATATAGGGTGTTATAAAATTTTTTTGTCTCTTTCAGATATTGAATATCTGGGTGGAGAGAGCTAAACACCGTTTATGTGCAGAAGATTAGAGTGTTCTGAAAGTAAACAATTTTGATTGTCAGTGACTTCTGCTTCCTGTTTTTTAATCTGGGGTTCAAACAGTTGAACGTCTCAGCTTTGTTCCCTTATTTTTGGGATTCAGAGTGAAGCCTATGTGGAAGAGCTTACCATCCATGCTAAGAAACCTGTGCTGAGCTGCAGTTTTGTTCTGGTTTGCTAATGTTGCAGAGGTAGGACCTCTTCTCACATCTCACAAACCCTGTAGCGTAACTGATTAGGGGGTGGGCAGCTGGAAGTCCCATCAAGTTTTGCATGTTGAAAGTTGAAGCGTATCCCCTGGGTAAGCAAAGGCAGTTGGAATGTTTGCCCTGTATATTTAGGGTACTAGAGCTTCTTAGGGGGGGAAACGAAGTTTCTCTGACAGACCCGCTCCATAAAGTACAAGCACAACTTTTACCTGCAGTGACTGTTGTGAAGACCTCCAGTTGCCCCATTTTCTACCTGTACCAACAAATCACTTCATGCTGTTGAACAGATCTGACAGATGAAGTGGAACAGGCAAAAGTCCTGAAATCTCAGGCTGAATCTTGCCTTTTGTATGTAGCAAAGATAATCCGACATGTGTATATTGCAGTGGGAATTATTTTGCTTCCTTTGATACTTCTGCAAAGCTTCATCAGATGTAGTTTTTTAGTGTTTTGCTGATAAAAGGCAAAACCTGTCTGTTGCCTGAATGGTCCTGGCTGCTGCAGAAAGAGTGGAAAAGGTGCCAAGTTTTACTTAATAGATTCTTATTTTAGTCTTGACTGATTTCTTTCTGCTGGACTAATTCAATATGTACTAGCAGACAGCTTTGCCTACTTCCTTCTCACAAAGCAGTGTTCAAACAGGTAGCTTTTTTGAGCCATGATTTAAGAAAGTATTTGTTCATGAGAGTGGACTCTACTTAAACCAGAGGTGGCCAACTTTTGCATGGTTAGTGGCCACTTTTTTTCCTATTTATAAATGAAGTACAAAAGTGTCATGTAGTAGGTCCCAAACTTTACACCTAAATCCTTGTTTTCCAGACTTGGTTTTGATGTTATAGAATCTGGTGAGCCTGACATAGAGGTGTTCTTCCTGGGGAGTCTGCTCAGGAACTCCTGGGGAGTCTCTCAAAAAACCTGAAAAATTAATAATAAAATAAATAAATAGATTTCAGAGTTGAGCACACAATAGTATATCATAAGGCTTTACAAGTATAAAGCTCAATTCTTGCAGAAGGGTTGGGCATATAAGCTGTGCACGTGACTGCTGGTAAAGAGGATAGAAAATGAAGCAATCCTAGAACTACCACTGTAGTTCATTAACATCAGCCGTAATGACTGCAGGCCACTAGTTGTCATGGAAGAAGGCAATAGGAATAATGTGGTGTAAAGTAACTACCTGCAGTACGCTTTAGCCTAAGAATTTGAATAGTGCAGCTCTTTTTGATTTGTACAATGTCGAATTAAGTCAAAATTTGAGATAGGTGAAAGACAAAGCAAACATAAAAGAAACCATACTAAGAAAATCTGCCATAACTGGACAGTTGTAATACCATCAGGATCTCTCCAGTTTTCTACAGGTGATCAGTGTTAGTTTTCATTCCTGGGGAAGAAGAGGGCTTTAAATTAGTGTGCTCTATAGAAATTAATATCTAAGGTGAATTCTGTTTTGTAATCCACTGTGCAGAATGTGAACCACAGTAGATGTAAAGCTGTTAAAACTACCACTCCTGCATCTGACCTTATTGCAAGAGTTTGAACAACGTATTCTGATGGTTATTTGTATACATAGCCTAGATATCTGGCTTTATGAGGATGGATTAAGCCTCTGCAGTACTAGTCACTCCTGCTGCAGGTCCTCTGACCTCGCTGCACAGGACTTTGTGGCTGTGAATGGGAGTACCAGGACTTTCCTGCAGCTTGTAACCACTGATGGCTCTTAAGCAAATTCATACCAAGCAACAGAAAGGTCTTTTTACAGGAAGTGAAAGCATTTGCTCATCCCATGGGGACATTGAGCTCACCATCTCTTTGCAGTTTAATCAGTACCTTAATTGCAGTTTAGCTGTTATGAAAGGCTTTGCACTAGAGCAAAACAGAAATTCAACGTACATATTTTTCAGTGCTTCCTTTGCTTGTCTTAAAACCCTTCAAAAATTCTGAAGGGGGTTGCTCTTTAAAAAAAAAAACAACAAAAAAACAAAACCCAAAAGTTTTCATTTTAGCTCAGAAGGCACAAAACATTGTGTGTAGTAGGATACTTGTGGAATACATCCTTGCCAACCTGCATGGCCAAAACATGCAACCCCAGTGTCTTCTCAGTAGATGCAACTGTGTTGTGCTGGAGTGTTCTATGGGACTGTGATGTTAATGTTATTGCTTGTTATGATTACTGCATTTTAACTATAAATTGCCTGGGCTTGATCCATAACCTGATGTCGTTGCAAGAAGTTGTGCTGAAGGCGGGTGATCCTGCTGGCAGCAGTGTGAGGTCTGCATCGAAGGGCAGCAAGGTCAGGGTAGCTCCTGAGCATCAGGCAGCTTATATGGACTTCCAGGGTGACACTCAACTGCTGCTGCAATATTTAGGAAAAAATCCTAAGTATCGTGGCTCAATTTTTTTTCACACTTCGTGTTGACCAAAGACTGGAATTTTATTTTTTTTTTTTCCTAGTAGTATGTATTTTTTGAACAGGAAGGTTCAAACCCATTCAACTTCATTGTAGTGGATTTTCGTAGGAGTTTATTAATGGTAGGTGATATTCAGAAGGCATGGGCTTGAGTTATTATTTTGTCAAACCTTAAATGGCTTAAATTTCTGGATCTCAGAAATATGATCCCTGAAAATTTTTTTTCTTTTTTTTCCCCTGAGCCACTGACCCTCACGTTAGGATGCATAAGGCCTCATTTGAAACAAATTATTTTTAAAACCAAAGCTCTTTTCAGCCCCAGGAGATGTACACGATTAAAGACTTACTAAGCACTTTAACAATCACTCAGGCTGTAAGAAAGAGATATATAATGGAAGGAGATCAGCAAGAATCAATAATGTGCTGGAAGACCTCAGAGAGAGGGAAAAGAAGTCCCTCTGGCTTTTAAATTTTGAGTCAGCATTGAGATGTGCTGAGTACTCGGGATCCTCCTGAGATTCGTCTTTTGCTATTAACAGTGGATAGGATCATTTTGGTTGTAAAAAGTGCACATGATAAGGATGGAGGGAAAATCGCAAAGATTAAATTCTAGAAATTATTTGAGGAAGCCCCTGAGTTGATGACATGTTTTAAATAAGTTCAGTTGCACAGGCAGGACCGGCTAAGGTAAGCAAAGCATGAGACGTAGCTGCCTATTCTGTGGCCGTGAAGTTTGAGTGACCAAAAATAAGGTGGTCTCCTCCTGCCAATACAATTATCTGCACAATGTAATAATTATGCTCTCAGAAAACTCCAAATCACACTATATGAGACATATTTCCCAGTACTTCCACAGCTGTGGAGATGATCTGGTAATAGAGAATTCAACCTGAATTTTCTTCTTTGTGCTTTAGTGCACGAAGATGTAAATACATGTGTACGCACGTACATATGGGATTACACACACATGTATATGATTTGGTCTTTTTAAGATTGCGATCAGCTGAATTTTGCCCCAGAAAACCATTCTGGCACAAAGAGATCACAGAACCACTGCACTAAGTTCCCTGCTCCTAGCTTCAATATCACATGTTCATGCCTACATAGTGGCTGCATATGAGATAAGCAGTAATTTACTGTATCGCCACACTGTGGTTGAAAAAGAGAATTATTCCCATTTTGCAGTTGAGGAAGTGCGAAACAGAAACGTAAGGGACTCCTTAAATCATTTGGAAGTCTATGACAGTCAGTACTGAAAAATCAGAATTTCTGAATATCATTTCAGTATCTTAACTAAATAATACTTTCTATAGGAGAAGTTCTATATTCCCTCTTTCTGGAAATCCTCTACTAACACATTAGAAGGATGTCATGGACTCTTCATGCTGTCAGAAGGAGTTACAGAAAAAGTTATGGAGTTTGGTCTAATCTCCCTTTGCTATGAATTTTTTCAATACACAGTCTGAGTCAGTTTTATCTCCTTTCTGATTCTTCTGTCAGATATGACTTTATGTTATTTATTCCAATCTAGTCTGTCTCTGCCTTGAAGTATTTGAGCATTACAAAACCAGTGTCTGTTTAGACTAGGAATTTTCTAAAGTATTATTCTTACCTGTTATCTGTTGCTGTATGGAGAGGTTTATTTTTAGAAAGCAGAACATAACTAATGTTGCATTCTTTGTGCCCTACTGTTATTTTTCTCTCTTAGAAGAATATTCAGCTCTATTTTTGACTTTCTCTGTGGTCCTCTATGCTCCAGCTGTGTTTTTTTTAACACCTTATATCAATTTGCATTCTATTCGCTTACAAATCAGTGTGCATCCTGATGACCTACATTAAATCTAGTGATCCTTCTGGTAGCCAGAGAAAATGAAATCACTATGAGGATGTGAAGGAAGCACAAATTCCATTTTAGACTTGAATATAAGAAATAGGAACAGATGAGTCACAGAGGTTACTGAGTTGAAGTTGAACCTACTGAGCAAAAACCTGGGAGCTCTAAAACTGAGTCTTACTACAATTTGATTCCTAAGGAAGTGGAAAGAAATCAATGGGAAGTTAGTCATCCGTTTTCACAGAGGCACTACTTAATTTTAGTTTCTATCTTCCTGGCCAAGTTTCTGTCACTATTAGGTGGATCAGACAGGTATTTGTTTCTAAACATAAATAAGAGTTGCTCTTACCCTTGGATCTCTGAAAGCTTTTTCTTATGGTATATGTGATCGTCACTCTGGGGTGCAGACAGTAGTCCACTTTCTAATTTAGCAGATGCTTTAGCAGAAATGGTTTTGGTATATAATATAGTTAACAGGCATTTAATTTGTCTGTTTTTTCTCATTTCCCTCTCTTGCTCTACTTTTTGCAATGTACACACACATGTACATACATGAAATCCTTTTTGTATTACAATGAGCGATAATATGTTGTAACATCAAGATCTTACGAGTTTTATCACTGTACTACTTTTTTTGGCTGGCAAACATATGCCATAAAGCTTAATGTATGTTAACAAGGCAGATACACGCTAATTAGGAAAAATCCTGTCTGCAGAGTACAAGAGCCCTTTTGGCAGCAGAAAGAAGGAAATAATGTGCAGTTTAGCTAAACTGTGGCTATGTGGACGTTATTGGAACATGCTGTGGTGCTAAATCAAGCTGCTTTTATAGCCTTTTGTGTGTGCTTGGGTGTTGGATCAAGAGAAACGTAAAAAGCAACTAAATGTGCAGTTCACACTCTTTATTGTCACCTGGCTTTCCCCACTTCAGATCCATGGCTGGTGTCTCCTGCATTCAAATATGAAATTTTTTACGCAAAACCCATGTATAGCAGAGAGAAGACGGGGTTTGCAGCTAGCTATGTGCACTCTTTTTATTTTTCTGAAGGCCATCTTGAAAGTTGCTACAATCCCCTTTCCTATGGGGCTGGAAACTTTGCGAGCCCTCATATGCTGGCAGCCTTGTGCAGCATCAGCAACTCTGAATTTAGAGTTGAACATTTCTGACTTAACACTCTCTTCTGTTGGTTTTATCAATTATGCAGTCAGGTTTGGAATAATCAGTAAAAATGAAAAAAAAAATAAATCAGTAGTTAAAATTTTGTTTTTCAGCTTTCTATTGTTCTTAACCTGAGATTTAATTACTTGCTCTCATGTTTTTAGTGTAAGCATTGAAGCATTTGTATAGGTAAAGAAGGAGCTTTGAGCACAAATGCCATGAATCAGCAGGGCAAATAGCACTTCAAGCCAGAGTAAAGGATGAATTTCATGCTGCTGTTGCTATTATGTGCTTTCCAGACCTCAGTAGCTGTGGTAAATTTTCTATTGCAAATCCAGTTTTCAGCATTTCTGGAGAATAACGTTGTCCATTCCAGGAGAAGGAAAGCACCCATGGTAGATTTAGGGACTGAGTGGGTTGTTTTTTTTTTTTTGCCCTTTTGTTTACTTCCTTTTAATTTGATTGGATTTGCGTCTTGATTTAATGAGAAGCTGGGGAGGATTACAATTACTGTCTTTTATGGATTTTTTTCTTTTCGTTTGGTGGAACTTGTGATTTTGAAGTCCTGACCTTCTGATGTTAAAGTCAAAATGTGATCTCTAAACCCCATACCTTTTCTTTCCTTTAGAAAAAGCCTTGGTTTTCATACACCCAGAATAGCACAGGCTCATGATGCCACGATTATTTTCTTTGCTGAGAATATGATCTTGGTTTTGTTCATTATTTGCAGTGTTTAGTTACAACCTGGCTTCATAATAGGAAGGACCACCTTCTTCTGAAGTAAGACAGAGTCTGGTTTTGAGTAAAAAAAAAAACCAAAAAACCAAAACAAAACAAAACAAAACAAAACAAAAAACCCACAAAAAAACCACAAAAATGGGAGTTTAAGATTCAACTGCAGCAAATATTTAATATGTGAAAAGTTAAATGGTAGCAATTATTGAAAAATGTGGATGTGAGACTTCGCTGTGCAGTGGAACTGCACTCATTTGGAACAGTTGTTTTATGTTGTTTTATAACAATATTTCATACCATTCTTGCCAGTGCTTTGCTTTGTATGTTAGTAAATCTTAATTAATACCAAGATAGATTTCCCAGAGCTCCTCTGATTTTTTTTCATTTATTTAATAGATTATAGTGCCGCTTATTCAAGCCTTTTGATAGTCTGTGTTCTATGCTTCTCCCTAGCAGTTTCTGCTGAAAAGTAACTGTCAGCAATAAATTAATTCTCCTCTGATTTTTTTTTTGTTTGTTTGTTTGTTTGTTGTTTTGGTTTTTTGTTTTAATTAGAAACACCTTCCAAACCAGAAAACATCACTCTGGGAGGCTGGAGGAGGCATTGGCTCTGTATGCAGAGGGGTGAATGTATTGTGTAGTGTCTCTTAAACATTATCTTGTGTATACTTTTCTTGGGCTTATCTCTGTTTGTTGTGAGATATGAAACTGTATTGGGATTTGGGAAGTTACTGGAGAATGACAGATTTTTGCCATTGCCTTTCTTTTCAGTAGCATAAAAAGCTGTAGCTCCATTCAAGCATCAAGCAAACTGAGCTTGACTTGAGCAGTTGAGCTGCAGTGCTTTTAGAAAATGTAAGAATGTGGCTCTCGAGGTCTTCCACATGCAAAAGAAAATTATTGATATATTGTGGACTTTGAAATACATATATATTTCACAGAAGATAAAAATAGGTATCCATGGTAATTTTTCCAGGTAAAACTGATATTTTTGATGGAGAAGCGTAAAAACTATTTTGATAGAATTCTAGTCTCTGAATTTTAAGCTGTTCTTAATGCTCATGGTGTGTCATTTTGAGCTACCTTTACTTGGAAAAGCAGTGATTTTTGTGCTGCAGACAAGTAAAAAACTTTTGAACTGTAGAGAGAAATATGAAGAGTTTGATATAGCACAGTGTGATATCATATAACAACTTATTCAGGCTAGGAAGTTCACTACTAGAGACCTGCAAATGTATGGTTTATTTCAGCTTGATTTTTATTTTTAATTACCAAACTAAAGCTTTTGGGAATTCATAAAGCAAAAAAAAAAAAAGGAAACTCTACCCCTTATTTTATTTTCTTACTGCTTTGAGAATCAAATGTCAACCAGTAAGAATATTTTTTTATATGAAAACAAAAGAAAATTTTTCTTGTTGTCCAGCTTACCAGCAAACATATGGGAATGGTTTTAGTTTTTCCTCAAAGCTTCCCTAATGTGTTTTATGAGGATGTATGTTTTATCTTATACTGTCAGTATAAGATCTGTCAGTAAGTATAAGTCAGTATATTTTATCTTATACTGACATAATCAGAAAGAAATCAACAAATTGCTAAATTTAATGCACATAACTGCATCCAGAGCCAGGGTTTGTCATAGGCTGAAATACCCTGCGGAAGTTCTGGGAAGGTTGGCAGCTGGCAGAGGAGCTGGGCAGTGGAAGTCATTGCTTGGGGTGCCAGAGCAAGCGAGTGAGTGGAGAGAGCCTGGGCCGAATGGGTCAGATTGTGTTTCTGCACAAAGAACTGGGGTTCTAGTCAGTCTTTGTACATTTACAGGATGTCTGTCTGTCTTTGGCATTACAATGGGTAAAAAAAAAAAGCTTCAAATTGATGTAATTGTGAAGTAATCTCATAGTAGTTTGCTGAAATCTGTGTGTGAACCTGGAAGGTCCAGGCTGATGGATTTGAGGAGATGATGTGATCTATCACACAAACAAAAGTACAGCAGTTTAATTTGAAATGGGAGGACAGGAGAAACCTGCAGGTGCAGAAGTGTGCTCACTTGATGAAATAGCATTTTTTGCTAGTCAGCATTATAGTTGCTAATGTAATTTAAACAGTTTACCATAAAGGCAGAAACTTCTATTCAGATTCTGATCTGAAAAATCACCATTGGACGAAACCCTGTTTCACCTGGTACTTGACAGCATTTTTTCCCACTGACTTCAGTGGGGGTGGGGATTTTTTTTCTGGATGTATTTTTTAGAAGGCTCTATCAATGTAGGAGGGAGCAGTAGACCTAAGTAATAATTTTTTGTCTTTAAAATTTGACAGATACTGAAGTATGACTCTTTTTTTTTTCTTTAGATTATCTATTTTCCACTGATTCTCTCTTCTAATTTTCTTTTCCTTCTTTCATTTCAAACTTTCAGCAACACAGAGGTTTAGTTACTTAGTGGCCAGAATATCTTTCCATAATTGTATCTTCCAGAGGCTATTTTTCAGCAAAAGCACGTTTTATATTCCAGTGTTTACTTCCTGACTCCACTGCAGAATGTATCGTGTAGCTGATGGACTTCATTGAAAACTTTGATGAAAACTCACTATAGTTCTGTTGCTCTACAAGTCTGACTCTATCCTGCTAGATGGGAGACTCAAGATAACGCCAAGAAGGACAGTTATGTTTATTGATTAAGCAACACTTACATAAGAAATGAATGATACCTTGACTAATAAACCACTATTAGTGGCAGTATAGATACAGGACTATATTTTGATAAAGAAATATGGTAAATTACCTATGTGATCACTATTAAGTTGCCTTTCTATTTCCTTTCCTTCTGCAGTGGGTATTAATATACAAGTCTGTTGCTCCTAGCAGATGTATGCCCTCTTACTTTACCTGTCCTCTCAGAGTCTTTCAAACGGAGGGTTGTCTTGCTTTTCCTCATGGGGCCTAATTCTGTTATATTGATACCCAAACTCGATGCTTCTGATGCTAACTTGGGCAGACAAGATAATCAGCAGCTACGGCTATTCAGATGAAGGCAGCTTTGTGCTCCAAGACTCCTTTCTCACCCTGTGCTCCGCAACAGCCACATCTCATCTGTCATTTGCTTCTTGGCCATAATTATCTTGCTTTAGCCTAACTCCTTCACCTAGTTTTAATTAAGCACTTGCAGTTTCTTCTCTTGTATACAGGCAGCTTGTAAACCAGAGAATTTTTATATATATATATAAAAAAATATGCATACATATATGTATAAATATGTATACTCTATATATATTGTTTATATAGTATAAACCATTCTGTGCTCACACTGTGTCTCCCTGCCCTGGAATAGTTTATGTTAACACTTCCGGTTCCCATCACAGGCCTTCATTACCTTGGAGGTCTGTGGTTTCTGCAGCACTTCTTTCTTACAAGTCTGTAAGTTTGGTATCTTTTAAGAACATAGTAACTGTTTTCAAATCAATTAACCTTTTAACTCATGTTAGATGCTGATAAGAACTACTATCATCATCCTCATTTGTGCCCTTTAAAGAGGACTGAAAACTTGCGTGTTTTCAGTATCCTTGTCATACAGCACCAGCTAAAAACGAAGTTGAAAATCAATATAGTTAAACAAGATGTGGTATATAAAGATCTCTGGGTAACTTCTCTGATCTCTGTGCATCTGAATGCATAATTGTCATTAATATTGAGAGAAGTTATGGACTTTGGCTCAAATACATAAGAACCAGTAGAAAGTTAAATACTTTTAAAAGAAACTTAAGCATTCTAGTCAGCATGTTATTAAAAAAATTGCTACTGTTTAATCCCTCCATTGGATGTAATGGAAGTCTTTCTATTATGTTTTGAGCTGGATTCACTGGGAGAAATGGTTATATAGAAGGAATTCTTCAAAAGATCCATTTATCTTCAGTCTGTACCTCTCTAATTAGCTGTTTCCTCTGTCTATCCACCAGGTTCCTAGGACATGTATGAAGTGGGATTGTTGTAAAGATTTCTTTGTCCTAAATCCACTTGCTTAGTTTTACTAAGGGAGAAGTTCTGTTGCCTGCAATTTAAAGAAATGTGGAAGGTTTTGGGGTCAACAGTGTATACTAGTATTAAGTGTTTTAAAGACAAATATGGAGGTATTAGATTGTCCATAACTGATGTATATCGTAGACCAAATCCATGACAATCTCACATTTTAGACTGAGGGTTTTTTTTTCGTAGGCTGTAATGCAGCTTAAGCCTCTTTGTATTTTTATGTAAGTTTTATTATTTTAAGTACAGTTGTAATAGCTGGAGCTTGTACAAATTATTTTCAGTCAGCTCATCTTTGTGAACAAGGTAATCTAATAGTTGATCTTTTCCATTTTGATCAGTAGCAACATGTCAGCTTTGATCTGCTTCTTCCACGCTTGCTGTCAGGGCATCACACTGGGCACTCTGTGTGGAATTTCCATGCTGGTCTTTTTAGAATCAGTCTATTCCTGATTCATATAAGATCAGCTGTTTGGAAAATGTGGACAAGTGCATTGAGAGTCCCTGCTACTCTTCCTTGCATGAGGTGGAGAAGCAGTAGCATGTAATCTCCTCAGGTTCCTATTTGTCCTCTTTTGTCTAACTGACATTAATAGTAAGCATGTCATTTGTATGTATTTAAACTCTGCCAACCTGTAAATTGTTCACCAGATAAAATGCCATGTGTTTCAAGTTTTACATGAGTATCCCTAAAGATAATTATACCATCACAGAACAGGAGAGTAATGGAAAAGTTCATTATAGCACAAACCACCCAAACACTGGAATGAACTGAGTTCTCCTTTGTGTAGGAGTGGACTTGGCCACACTTGCAGGTTTTCTTTCACTGTTGTTCTGTCATGTGAACCTTCAGAAAAACCCAACAAAGCAGTCTGTAAGTTGTGTAATTAAAAGTATGCAGATGATTTTGTAGGCTCAAGTCCTGTGGATGGATTGAGAGAGATCAGTTTTGGTTTGAACTGAGCCTCCAGAACTACTTAATCTAGAAGGAAAAAGTGTAGTCTGGAGTTTGAGTTTTGGACCCTGGTGAAAACACATTGTAGTAGAGATCTGTAATACTAATTATAAGATTTGTATGAGTGAAATATGAATAGGAAGGTAAGGCCATGGAAGCACCAGAAGAAACAATGAAAGGATAAATGAAGCAAGGGTCGATGGCATCTAAAGCAGCAAGATCACAGCACAGTTACATAAAGATTTTCAAGATCTTGAGATTGGGAAAATAAAGGGCAGAATGAAATAATGGACAGATAGAAGCTGTTAGGAAATGAAGGGAAGATAAAGAACAGGACTGCAACCATGAAACATCCAAATAAATAAACAAAAGACAGTATAAAACTGACATTGTCTTACTCCGTTAGGGATAGGACAGAATGGACAGTCTAAGCATGAAAATCTCTGTCACCTCCTAAAAGGTTGCCTAAAGGGCAACCATATCTTCTCCTTTGTAAGAACAGCCCTAGAGCCAGGAAACTGGTGTCTCGTCTGCTCCATAGCAGTACAGGCAGTCATGGACAGACTACTTCAGTGCATGTGTTTCTGTGCTTGTGAATGTGTGGGTGTGAGAACATGAGTGCAAGTGATTTTATCTATTTTCTATGTAATTCATTATTAAGTATGATCATCTTCCTCTCTTACAGAGGCTTTCCTACATGCATTTAGCTTTGTTGTCACTATTGCTATGGTATTCCAAGCAAATATTATTGTAGCATGGTTGATTTATAAATTATTACAAATTCTGATTTACTGTTGGCTGTATAGTATAGACAGCTGCATGCATCTGATTTAGGAAAGACTTCTGTAATGTCTGTATTGCATTTTATGTAGTTATAGTGTAAATACAATGAAAAGGTGTGAAAATACCAAAACTTTGATATTTCTCTGGAGACCAGCAAACCACTATTTTTTCCCCTCCTTCCCCTTTTTATTCAGTAGTGCTACTTGTTGAACATCTCTAATTACAATGACTTTTAAAAGTGTACTCATTGTATAGCTAATCTTCTGGCTTGTTGATCTCCCCCCCCCCCCCCCCCCCATTTAAATAGAAAAAAAAAAAAAAGAGCTCTGTAACCACAGAGCTTTTGCTGGAACTGTATCAAATATGGAACTGGGCTTTGCTCCTTAATTATAGTTCTCCATTTACATGATAATTACAGGTTATGCTTACAGGTATCAAAATTAATTGCAACATTTCAGTTACACTGTTTTATACAGCAGTGCTGTTATTTACATGACATTGTAAAAATGCTTGGAAATATATTGATAGAAAATATAAGAAAATTTCCTTTCTCCTGGAGTCTTTGCTTGGGATTCAGTCAACATTTGAAGAGTGAGGATGTTTGAATATGTCATAAGTGTAAGAATAAGAGCATAGAAGACAAAATATGATTCAGTCCAGCTCCTGACCAGTGGAGTACTGCTTTTTGCTGTATGTATGTACAGATCAGTGGTTGAATGAAGAATTGGGCAAGATGAAAAACTTATTTCAGAACCTCCACTTGTTCAGAGGTAGCTGCTTGATCAAAACTCCCAGAGAAGCTGGGCTTGCTTTGGTTACCTGCAAATTCTCCCTTCTTTAGCTGCCTGCAGCATTAGGTGTTCTTTTGACTGCATTGCAGATATGTTTTTTGTAAATACGACATGGTCATATGTGTATGTTGTCTCTGTTTCTGTTCTGACTATGTTTATTCCTTACTTGTTCTTTGATACTTAAGGATGGTGAAGACCATAGCATCCATATACTTAGCATTTTATTTATATTTCATGATTTGATTGACTTTTCACCTTATGAAAAAGTGAAAATTGAAATGAAGATTATTATTAAATGTCTTATTTGTGTGTGTTTTTTTAAGTCAGCTGTCATTAAAATAAATGAGGGTACTTTTACTCATTGGAATGGCAGTTAGTGTCAAAACAAAATTTTTAGAATCTATTTTACCTTGTAATGAAACTTGCAATGCTATATTTGCAGCATAACCAAGAACATTATGAAAATTAACTACTGCACCTGCTCAGTACTTAATATTCATCCTTGCACAAAAATATCTGGCTCATTTCAAATATTTTTCCCACAACACCCAAAGACCTGTTCTGAGGATGCTTGGTAGACAAATTCTAGTAATTTTTAGGCTCAAGTTAGGGCCTCTCATTTATTTAGGGAGCAGAAACAGCCTCGACTCAGCTTACAGTCATGTTTTGTGAGGTTCCAGTATGCAAACCCGTTAATAGATTTCTGCATTTTTCTGATAGCTTGTTGTACTAAATTTTAAGCTGCTGAAACCTGAATCCATTCAGACAGTGAGTCTGAAAATTGTTTATAAAGCAAACACCAGCTCAACCTTACGTGCTGTACTGCTGCTGTGAAAAAACAATAGCATTTTGAGGTTAATGGATCTTTTCTCTAAATGAGATGTCACTAAGCAGATATTAAGTATACCCATCTTGACAAGCATTTTATATATTTTAATCCCAGACCATGGTTACTCACAGAACACTGAAGATTACATAGCATTTCTAAATTTATTTAATCCCCAGAATCACTGAAGCTTGTGACTCTTTATAAGCATTCTTAGTAAATCTGCAGAATTCCCATCTGATTTTGTTTTGCCAGACTGTGCAAGCAGATAACAGTCTGCAAGGACAATGACATCTCTGTAAAGAGTAAGTAACCGGGAGAATTGAAAAAAAGAAGGAACACATGATGAAGCAGAAATGCTTTTGAACCTTATCTGTATGTTTTCTTGAGGTTAGATTATGCACATAGTATGTGTGGCATTAAAAAACTAAATGGTATTACTGTGCCTCACTTACTGTATTTGAGATGAACAGAGTGCAAACAGATTTTGCCCTTCAGCAGCCTCCAGTGCAGTCTGGGGACAGACCAAGCTGTTCAGTATTAGGAACCCGTTCAGCAGGCATGCTGCCGGGTGTAGGGTTTTGCTTCCTGAGAGAGCACATCTCAAGAAGATTTCTGGGGAGATTCTGGGGTTAGCAGAGCTTTCTTTTAAATGATGTTTTTGGAGCTCCGTGGACATTGGGTTTATGATGCAGTTTCCCTTGACTGCATTTTTTTTTTTAATTTTTTTTTTTTAATAGTGACGATGATATTTTAATCATAGAATTCTGGGTTGGAAAGGACCTCGAGGATCATCTGCTTCAACCTTTTTTGGCCAAAGCACAGTTGAGATTAGATGGCCCATGTGAATCTTAGGAGTCCAATACTGGGGAATCCACCACTTCCCTGGGGAGATTATTCCAATGGCTGATTGTTCCCAGTGTGAAAATTTTTCTTCTTGTGTCCAACCAGAATCTCCCTGGGAGTAACTGGTGCCCATTTTAACAGAGCAAACAGCAAGTTTTCTTGTGTACTCAGTTTGAGTACACAAGAATTGTGTACTCCAATTGTGTCCTCAGTTTGAATGAGGAGCAAAGGTGAGGTTTGAGGGGTTGAAGTGATGGTGCTTGAGGTTTTTCTGATGGACGGCTGGTGGCTTCAGCTTTTTTCATGTGTGGTTCATAAACAAAAGACTGTAATTATCCTTATGAGGAAAGGAATATTTGCTTCAGTGGTCACCTGTAGTATATTGCATTTTAGGAAGCTGAAAAATGAGTATATGCTAGACAATGTCTCTACTTCCAACCTTGGCATTCCCTAATTAAATAACTGGACTAAGTAACTTGGGGAAGGAGAGAATCACTTTCCTGAATGTTTTCTTAGTCCTGTTGAATTAGTTTCAGGAGCTGAAAAAATGAAATTTTTTCCTTAACTGTAAAATATTTTCACTGTATTTTGTGTTTTCTTGCTTGGGTGGGTTTTTTTTGGGGGGGGGCGGATGTGTGTGTGTGATTTTTTTTGTTTGGTTGGTTTTTTGGGGGGGGGTTGTTTTTGTTTTGGTTGGGGTGGTTTTTGGGTTTTTTTGGTCGTGTTTTGTTTTGGTGGTGGTTTGGTTTTTTTTTGTTTTTTGGGGTTTTTTTGGTTTTTTTTAATTAATGGAGCAAGTAGAATTTCTGTCTAATTTCCTTTCTTACCTGATTTTCCTTTCTTTAGCCTTAGTTGTTTCATGAAGCTTATAAAGCAAATTAAGATTTTTTGATATTTTAACACATTTTGATATTTTAACACATAAAAATAATCTATTTCTTAAACCTAGCAAAAGTTTATAATAAAACATACTTTGCTTTAGAGGGAGATACAGACTCTCACGTGCATGCACACACAGAGCATAAAATACCATATGATGTGTTTCATGCTACAGATGTTATTTGATTCAATAACAGAGCATTTATTTTTTTCAAAATCATGCAGTAAGCCCTGGAAAATAAGACAGTCACGAGCACAGTAAGGAGTCTAGTAAGGCTAAGCCAGCAAAGTAATTATCATGATAACTTTTAGAGGTCATAAGATTTCCTGAGAAATTCTCCTCAGTTCTATTTTATCTGTTTCTTGTACCAAGGGAACTGCCATTTGATGGTCCCAATAAAACTCTCCCCCTTTTTGTCAGCAAAACAAAGCACAGAACAAAGCTAAGTGTGGCATGGGAGTGGGCTGTGCCATCTGCTGAGCCATAACTGGATTAGGAAAAGTGGTCCTCACAGTTGGAGGCTTGTTGTAAGACATGTCCTTTGAATAGAATTAGGTTTTGCCCAAATTAAATTATGCACATGAAGAATGATTATAGGCAAGCCCCAAGACTAAAAAAGTTTAATTATGGACCTATTATTAGAAGCTTGTTTTGCATAATCCTATTTGATAATATGTTCCTTTTTCCCCATATGTGTGGGAGCATATTTACTAATTTTATGTAATTGAATACACTGCTGTTTATTTAGGGGTTTTAATGTTGGTTTATTTTGGCTTTATTTGCCAACATCATTTCAGTCTCTTCTACCTCTCCAAAGATGGATTTACTTTACATATTACACAGAATAGTTAATTATGAGGAACAATTGACTATACTGCACATTAGGCCTCTTCCCCTGATAGTGAACTCTCTTCGCCTGATAGATAGAACTCTCTCTACAGGTACATTGGGGTTATTAAAAAGCAAATGAGTGTAGAAGGTTGAGTTTGGTACTTTGAGATTTATCACTTATGGTAAATGAACAAAAGTTTTGGTGCAAAATTTTCCTTTTGAGAATAGTCGTGGTCCCTGGTCTGTAGAAGGACTTCTTTATTCTGGTGCTTTTTCTTTTCTTGATGCTGAAGTAGATAATGATGCAGAGAACAGTTCTGTGAAGTACCTTCCTCCCCCAGCCCTCTGCTCCCCTTTATCCTTTTTCTCCCAACACAAATAGTTAGCCTTCCTGTTCTGAATTAATAGAATGTGCCTATTTGCAGATGGAAATAGCAAAAGATATAGCAGGATTAATCAGAATGTAATATTTCTGTTTCCATATGATTGTGTGTTTGCCGGATTTTTTTGTGTCAGGCAGAATAGAAGCCAGAGGTCTCTAGCTCTTGAAATTTCAGTGATTTCTTAGGTAGTAAAATAATACCTGATGTTGTTAGCTTTGGGGCAGTTTTTTTCCCAGATGCACTCTAATATTAAAAAAGAACAAACAAAAACCATCTGCGTTATTATCATCTAAAAAATGTTTACAAACCTCACCTGGCTATCCATCGACCCAAGAGCTTTTCTGCTGTGTTGCTGGCAAATAGAAACTGCTGGCTCATACAAACAGGTGAACAACATCCATTCCTAGTCCCCAGCAATGAAATAAAACGATTCCCGGTGTAACCTCTCTCTTGCCATCTTCTCAATCTTGTTGGCATATATAGGTCACTACTAAAAGAATACCAGGCTTCTCACCTATTTTCAGGGTATAATTACATTTATGTTCTGTATAGGTTAGGTATATGCAGTAGGTATAGGTAGGTGCTGTTACCCGACACATTATTAAGTCAAAATATAAATATTTTAATGTACTAATAGAAAAGAGGAGATTACAATTAAAAGTAAAAGTATTGTCTTCTAGAATATTTTTTTTTCCTCTTCTAAAAAGGTTCTGTATTGTTTTGTTTTTGTGGTTTTGTTTTTTGTTTTGTTTTGGGTTTTTTGTTTTGGTTTTTTTTTTTTGTTTGTTTGTTTTTGTTTGGGTTTTGGGTTTTATCTTTTATTTTTATTTTTAGAAATCTGTTTTGTATTTGGTCTCACACACTGCAATGCCAGCTCAATGCAGTTCCTGAGCAGTTCTATACAGGAGTATGCACTTTTATATATTTATTAAACAAAAAATGTTGATGACCCAGCTGTGGTCACCTGGGTGCTGTACTTCTGCCTCTGAAACACTGTGGGTTTTTTTAAAGATTACCAAATAAAGCAGAGCATTATGGTGATGGAGAGGCCGTACCCTACCTGGTTTTGTGATGCAGCAGTAGCTGTCACACAGCCAGTAAACAGAAGAGCTGTTTGGTAGCTACCTGGTTTTCAAATGCCATCTGCAGTACAAAGCCTATTTAAGAGGTTAAGTTTCCCCAAGTAGTTGGAGTTATAGGAAGAAATCTTTTGTCATTGCCCTCTTCATCTTTCTGGCAGGATTCCTGCTACTTGAAGAAGGAACATTACATCTGGCGAAAATGAACAAGTGGAATGAACGGGTGCAGTGTTAAAAACGATCCTGCCCTGTCAACCTTTTGTCCTCTTTGTCTGTCTTTCTGTAGTTGTCTTTTCTGGTTTAGTTTGGGGTTGATCCCCAGTTCCCCTTGTCTTGGGTACAAAGAACTAGCTTGGGCTCTGCTGGGGCACTTCAGGATCCCAAAGGCCAGTTGTCCCCGTAAGTCCTTGCGGACTAGCTGAGGCAATTCAGTGCTGGAGGTCTAGAGACAAGAGATTTCTCTTGGAGTTTAAACAAAAGGTGCTGTGTGTAGTTCCTGGACTTGCTGTTGGTCTTCGTTTTAGTATGCTGCTTGGGTTTTAGTTTGTTTCTTTGGAGCTGTGTGTATGAAAACTTAAGACTTGTTTCAGGCAGCCCTTTAACATAGGATACTTACTGAATCTTAGAACTATAGAATGGTTTGTATTGGAAGGGACCTCAAACCTCATCCAGTTCCAACTCCCTGCTACAGGCAGGGACACCTTCCACTAGACCAGGTTGCTCCAAGCCCCTGTGTCCAACCTGGCCTCTCAATGGATAAACCTACTTGCAAGATTTTTAAGAGGCGAAGTGTACAGCAGCTGTGTAAGAGAAAGGGCTATTTACTTTCTCACTTTCCCTGTGCTTACTGTCCTGGAGGAGGCATTACTGTTTATCCTAAAGTGTCTATGGCTGAAGCTTCTTGAGTCGATACTTCAAAAGGATTTTCCTCTTCTCCAAGTCTTGTTATACTATTTCGTTGTAGTGGGTGCCTTGATTTCTTTCCTGTCTGCCTAGTAAAAGCTCTGCATTGGCAATGATCTGTATTCAGCTTGCTATTCTTTCTCATTAAAGCGAAGAAATTGTTTTTGCATGCTGGCTTTCCAACACATGCACATACGTGAGTCTGTTCCCTACTGTACCTGGAAATGGGATTTTTAATACACAGAACCATACCCAATTAGTATTAACTTCAACTAAGCGAAGATGTGGAGCAATAACATAAGCTTTAGCAGTCTGGAGGATGCATACTTATCTACGCTCAAGTTCTCTACACCGTCCCAAAATGAATACCTGTGGTTTCACTATTACCCAGATAAGTCATCTGTAGCAATTCTTGCCTGGATGTCAGTCACTGATTTTAGAGATAGACCACAGAAGAGCTTTATGTGGACTTTTAAAATAAGACAACAACTGGTGGGAGTGGAGCAAAAAAAAAAAAACCACCAAAGTCAAAAGTACTTATTGCTGCCCTTGTCAGATGGCAGCCTGATCTCGAGTGTGTTTACAGAATGGAAGTCCTGGTCCTGCATGTCTGTACCAGATGTTCTGATAAATAGATATAGTGTACTTCTTATTTTTCCAAATAAAACATGTCCAAAAATCAGCACTTCTGGAGGTGCTGTGCCTTCCATAGCCAGGGTGGAATAGAGATGTCTCTAAAATTTTGTGCTTGCCTAATCCAGACCAGAGAGCTTCCAGGCATCATTTAGGGATTTCTGGGAGTCTGTTTTAATTTAATTTAATTTAATTATGACTGTCTTGTTAACTTCTGCAGCAGGATAAGAAATCTTTGCAGTATTGCATAGTGCATGTGCCCAAGTCTAATGTACCTTTGAAGGCTGCAACTATGACGTTTAGAACTGTTTTACACTGCCATGTTGAAGATGCATGCCACAGTGCAATTAGCATGACAAAATAATGGGAATTTAGGAGAGGTGCTCAGTTTTCTGGCAACTGTGATCACTAGAAAATTCCTGGAATTAACAGGGAACTGGTGACACTGCTTGTTTATTCTGTTTCAAATTTTGGCAAGAAAAGTAGAACAAACCTTAATTAGAGACCTCTTTTGCTGAGTTACTTCATTATTTAATAAGTAGTGATAATTCTAGATATGCTATAAAAATACCAGAGAGAAATTATTTTTCTGAAGACTTTTGTGCATATTTGGTTTGGTGGGTGGTGGTTGGTTATTGGGGGAGGGGGGCGAGGATTGCTGTGTACTTTGAGATTTTTGTAGGTGCTCAACATCAAGGTAACACATTTCAGTAGGAGTAGCGATTGGTTGACAAAGAGCTTCTAAAAACCTCACATTCTGCATAGCATAAAGTTTCTTGGGTCCTATATTGCAATCAGTGCTATGCAAATAGGTTCTTTTCCACATCTGTGTCAGAAGACATTCCCTCATATACAGGCTCAGTCACTATGCTCTGCCTGTATGGATCTCTTCTACAGCATGGGGAAGGAAAAATGAGAGGTAGGGGGACTTTTTTTTTCTTGTGAAAATTATTTAATATGCACATATAATTGAAACATCACAATTTAGTAGCATGATTTGTAGGTAGTGAAATATTCTGTTTCATGGAATTAAATTTTTAAGTTGATGTATCTAGAAGCACTAATGTGTTTTTCCTTATTGATGGCACAATAAGATATAACTGACATTATTATGTTCAAGGATGAGTGAGTAGATCCTTGTGTTTGCAATGGCAAATTTTTATTTTATTTTTTTCCTACCTTTTGGTAGGAAAAAAACCCCTAAGCTACCAGTATTTGTAAAGACTCAACTTGCTTTGAAAGTCCAACTGTAGAAATGTACCAGCTTAGAGGGCCCTTGGAGATCTTCCAACTTACCCATCAAATAAACCTTTTATTCCTCTTAAACCAGCTGTTAGGAAGCAGAAAGAACATGATGTTTTCTGATGCTGATTAAAGCAGTAATCTAGTGGCTGCTTTATTCAACATATAAAGATGCACTGATGGAATACTGATAAGCAGTAAAATTACTGCCTCAGGTTAACAAACCTGCAATCAGTTCTACTTTTTTTCACCCCTCTAGTGGCTGGTTTTTCTTAGACTCCTTGAACAACTGTATTTTAGTCTAACCAGATGTTTAATCAGTTTAATCATTGCTAGATATTCAGTGGCAGGAGATTTCAGTGTTTGAAGGTCTGACCTTGAATTCTTAAAATCACTGATTTTGATACAAACTTGATGTGTAAGGGATGATAACTCATCTGTTAATTATGATTGCTTTAGCATCTGTGAACCACAGTGAAATCTTTAAAAGTTGATTGCATTTCACACAAGTACAGTAATCTGCCCAAATGTATGAAATTGCAGGCTCATGGCCACAGATGTTTTAATTTAGTATAATGATATGTTGAAGAGTTTGGGGTCTTCCTTTATGAAGATGTCACTGCTATAGAAGCTTTGGGGTTTGTGCTAATTTCTCAGTAAAAGCTGTCCTTGCGTTGATTTTCTCTAACAGTATTTGTGTTTTGACATAGCTGCCATTGTCAATCCAGATCAATATAGTAAATACAATTGTCTATTATATTTTCTTTTATAAGTCACATAGAAAAAAATTTAATCTCACTTCTCATTCTAGTAACCTCTCATGTGGTGGCTGTTTTGTTTGCGTATGTGGATTAGGAACTAATAATAGAAGAATTCTGTATATTTGTGTCAGTTCAGGTACTTCTTGATACTTTTCAGCTTTTGAGAAAGAGGTCGGTATGAAGGAATGGCAGGACATTGCCATTGCCTCTCAGAGCTCACAAACTCTCAAGTTAGTGATAATTGGAGGACTGTCACCAAAAGCTGATGGAACCTGGGCTGAAGATCCCTCACTCCTTGAGGCTCAAACTTTCCACATTGAGAACTGATGAGACATTTGATGTGAAGCACTGGAAGGGGTTGCCCAGGGGGGTTGTGGACATCCCTGGTGGTGTTCAAGGCCAGGTTGGACAGAGCCTTGGGTGACATGGTTTCGTGCGAAGTGTCCCTGCCCATGGCAGGGGGGTTGGAACTAGATGATCTAAGGTCCTTTCCAACCCTAACTGCTCTATGATTCTGTGAATATTTCACTGGACTTTTGGGGAATTATTAACAGGTACCTTTAGATGTCTTTATGTCTGTGTATGTGTGTGTGAAAACTGATGTAACAGGTGCAGTAAATCCTACTGACTCGCTTTGTAAATGTTAAGATCCACCTTAAAACTGCAGACTGCTGCTAGGTGAAAGCCATGTAAAAATCCCCTCTGGGGTGAACTGGTGTACTTGTAATCCTTTAGATGTAAACCTTTGACCAAGTCTGAAAGTAGGACTAGACCTAGCTGCAACTAGGCTCCACCAAGAGTTTAGAAAGTAAAAAGGTCTACTCTGAACCTTGTGACTCAATGGGAGGATTTTGTTATTCCCTGTATTTCTTCCATTGCACATAAACCGTGGTCCAAGTCTCAGACGAAGGTTGGACTTGGCCATACCTAGGCTCCATCAGGAGTTTGAAAGCAAGGGGGTCTATTCTGAACCTTGTGACTGAATACAAGGGTCTGCCTTACCCTTTTGTGCCATTGGTCTCTATATCAATCATTTCCAACTTGATTTTACCTCAGTTCTCCTTTGTATGCCTCATCCATGTGATAAGTAATAGAGTGAACCTTGCCATTGATTCTGGTCAGTTGCGCTTTTACAAATTCATATTAAAACTGCTCTTGCTAATACCTTTGGTCATTCTTTCAGTGATCCTAAACCACTCTTTTTGTGACAGGGTGCTATTTATGAATTAATAATCAATTTCCTATTGCCTTGTCCAGTACTACTTTATCTGTGTAAACATAATATGGGTTTATGCAATGTATAGTCCACTGTAGCCCACAGATGGATGTGTATGTAGCTGCGATACACAGATGCTACTTCTTTCAGTGATCATTTAAGATAGTACTACCTAAGCAGGTTTAAGATGGGACACTTGTGAGGATAATTGATTTCCAAGCAATAAGCTCAATAAAGCTATGCCAGTTCTTCAGTAACATCCTGTAGCTGCTTTTAATACTGATTGATTTTTTTTTTTTTTTAACAGAAATGAAAGAATACATGTGATTTGGACCCTGCAACGGTACAGCACAGTCAAACGTTCTGGTGTTGGGCTCTATTTTTGTTGGAGGTCAAATGTTTGGAAATACAGTAGTGAGGTTCTTTTTAATGTAATAGAAACTAACATGCAGATTTCCTGAGCCTTGGAATTTTTTTGAATCAAAGTGAGCAGTCTTGTTTTTAAGGATGCTGGCAGCAAGAGCCAGTCCAGTGTAAGGGTCAGAATAGTACTTCTTTCAGTCATAGAATCATAGAATAGTAAGGGTTGGAAAGGACCTTAAGATCATCTAGTTCCAAACCCCCTGCCATGAGCAGGGACACCTAGCACTAAACCATGTGGTCCAAGGCTCTGTCCAACCTGGCCTTGAACACCGCCAGGGATGGAGCATCCACAACCTCCCTGGGCAACCCATTCCAGTGCTTCACCACCCTCACTGTAAAGAACTTCTTCCTTATATCTAATCTAAACTTCCTCTGTTTAAGTTTGAACCCATTACCCCTTGTCCTACCACTACAGTCCCTAACGAAGAGTCTCTCCCCAGCATCCTTATAGACCCCCTTCAGATACTGGAAGGCTGCTATGAGGTCTCCACACAGCCTTCTCTTCTCCAGGCTGAGCAGCCCCAACTCTCTCAGCCTGTCTTCATACAGGAGGTGCTCCAGCCCTCTTATCATCCTCGTGGCCCTCCTCTGGACTCGCTCCAACAGCTCCATGTCCTTTTTGTGTTGAGGTCACCAGAACTGTACGCAGTACTCCAAGTGAGGTCTCATGAGAGCAGAGTAGAGGGGCAGGATCACCTCCTTCGACCTGCTGGTCACGCTTCTTTTGATGCAGCCCAGGATGCGGTTGGCTTTCTGGGCTGCAAGTGCACACTGCTGGCTCATGTTAAGCTTCTCGTCAACCAGGTCCTTCTCCGCAGGGCTGCTCTGAATCTCTTCTCCGCCCAACCTGTAGCAGTGCCTGGGATTGCCCCGACCCAGGCCCACCTCACAAGTGTGTCAAGGTCCCTCTGGATGGCATCCCTTCCCTCCAGCATATCAACCGAACCACACAGCTTGGTGTCGTCGGCAAACTTGCTGAGGGCGCACTCAATCCCACTGTCCATGTTGCCGACAAAGATGTTGAACAGGACGGGTCCCAACACCGATCCCTGAGGGACACCACTCGTTACAGGTTTCCAACTGGACATTGAGCCATTGACCACAACTCATTGTGTGCGGCCATCGAGCCAGTTCTTTATCCACCGAGTGGTCCATCTATCAAATTGATGTCTCTCCAATTTAGAGACAAGGATGTCATGCAGGACAGTGTCGAACGCTTTGCAGAAGTCCAGGTAGATGACGTCAACTGCTCTGCCGCTGTCCATCAGTTCCGTGGCTCCATCATAGAAGGCCATCAAATTGGTCAGGCAGGATTTCCCCTTAGTGAAGCCATGTTGGCTGTCACCAACCACCTCATTGTTTTTCATGTGCCTTAGCATGTTTTCCAGGAGAAACTGCTCCAAGATTTTGCCAGGCACAGAGGTGAGACTGACTGGTCTGTAGTTCCCCGGGTCTTCCACCTTCCCCTTCTTGAAAATGGGGGTTATATTACCCTTCTTTCAGTCATCAGGAACTTCACCTGACTGCCAGGATTTTTCAAATATGATGGACAGTGGCTTAGCAACTTCATTCGCCAGCTCCTTCAGGACCCGTGGATGGATTTCATCAGGTCCCATGGACTTGTGCACGTTCAGGTTCTTAAGATGGTCTTGAACCTGATCCTCTCCTACAGTGGGCCTAAGGTCTTCATTTTCACAAAGCAAAAGCCTGCATTTGCTTTCCAAGAGTTTCGTGGTGTGGTCAGAGCATTTGCTAGTGAAGATTGAGGCAAAGAAGTCCTTAAGAACCTCAGCCTTCTCCAAATCCATGGTAGCCAGTTCTCCTGATAGCTTCTGGGGAGGGCCCACGTTTTCCCTAGCCTGTCTTTTATTTGCTACGTATCTATAGAATCCTTTCCTGTTATCTTTTACATCCCTTGCCAAACTTAATTCTAGCTGGGCCTTAGCTTTCCAAACCTGGTCCCTAGCTTCCCGGGCAATGCTCCTATATTCTTCCCAGACTGCCTGTCCATGCTTCCACCTTCTATAAGCTTCTTTTTTCCCTCTAAGTTTCCTCACCAGCTCCTTGTCCATCCATGGAGGTCTCCTGGCCCTCCTGCTGCACTTTCTTCTAGTCGGGATGCAACACTCCTGAGCACATAGCAGGTGATCCTTGAATATCGACCAGCAGTCTTGGGCCCCCCTGCCCTCTAGGACTATAACCCATGGAACGTTACTAAGGAGGTTCCTGAAGAGGCCAAAGTCTGCTTTCTTGAAGTCCAGGGCAGTGAGCTTGCTGCATGCTCTTCTCACTGTCCTGAGGATCTCAAACTCAACCATCTCGTGATCACTAGAGCCAAGGCTGCCCTGGAGCGTCACATTTCCAACCAGTCCCTCCCTGTTGGTGAGCACGAGGTCAAGCATGGCACCTCTCCTTGTCGGCTCCTCTATTGCTTGAAAGAGGAAGTTGTCTTCCACACAATCGAGGAACCTCCTGGATTGCTTGTGCTGGGCCGTACCGTTCCTCCAACAGATGTCAGGATGGTTGAAGTCCCCCATGAGGACAAGGGCCTGCGAGCGTGAGGCTGCTCCTATCTGTCTGTAGAGCGCTTCATCCACAGAGTCCTCCTGATCAGGTGGCCTGTAACAGATCCCCACCTTAATGTCCCCCATTGCTGTTCTCCCTTTGATCCTGACCCACAAACACTCCGTTACCTCATCACCCATCCCCAGACAGAGTTCCATACTCTCTAGCCTATCACTGACATAGATAGCAACGCCCCCTCCCCGTCTGCCTGGCCTGTCTTTTCTAAACAGCCTGTAACCTTCCATTCTGACACTCCAGTCATAGGAGCCATCCCACCATGTTTCTGTGATACCAATGACATCATATTCCCGTAGCCTTGCACACATCTCTAATTCCTCTTGCTTGTTCCCCATACTACTGGCGTTTGTATAGAGGCACCTTAGCCGAGCTCCAGATGCAGCCGACTCAATGGCTGGGGCAGCTGGAACATCTCTACATCGCTCCAAGCACTTATTACAGGTGCTGGCAACTGACCAGGAGTGTTGGGATGGATCGATGCTCCCCTCCCCCAACACATCTAGTTTAAAGCTTTCTTGACCAGCCTGGCAAGCCTCCTACCAAAACAGCTCTTCCCCTTCTTTGTCAGTCGATCCAGGCTGTGCTGGAACTTCATATATAGATGGAACATGTATTCCCTGCAGTGATGTATTTTTATATGAAATGCTGTTTGTACTTGTGACAAACAACTTAAAATGCAGAATGCAGGCCTTTTTAATGTAAGCTGTCTGAAAAAGTTTGAAAGGAGGAAAAGTTGCCTGAGGTTAACTGAAACCCTTTTGGTATATGCATCTATGGGTGTGGTTGTTTTGTTTTTTTGTTTTGTTTTGGGTTTTTTGTTTGGTGGGGTTTTTTTGTTTTTGGTTTTTTTTTGTTGTTGTTTTTGTTTGGTTAGTTGGGGTTTTGTTTTGTTTTGTCTTTTTTCTTTCTCTTTAAAATCATTGCATTTATTTTGAAGATTAGTTTACCTTAAGTACTTTTGGAAATAAAACCAGCACTTATTTCATTATCTAATACTAATGAAGTTTGTGTAGATACTCAGATTTTCAAATCTGGGTAAAGAATTTCAAGTTGCAAAGAAAATAACTGCATGTAGCAATTCCAAATGAGATAATACCTTTATAATTTCATACAGGAATAAAAACTAGGAGGGCATGAGGAATAAAGTACTATTTACCTGAAATCAACAGGGTTTTTTTCCCATTGTGATCTTCAGGAAGAACCTCTTGTATGGGGGTGCCAGTAGGGTACCTCTCCTGCTCCCCTCTAGCCTTTGCAAAGGCGAGTGACTGGAAGAGTGTGGCTGTGAACATGACGTGTAAGTGGGTTATTCCAAATGCTGGCGAGGTGGGTGTAAAACTCCCAGAAGAAGGGGAGGTGTAAGCTTGTAGCTCATGGTTCGGGGGGTGGGGTGAGGAGTTGTGCATGTAGCTCTGTGTGTGTGGAATTCCTGGGATTACAGATGAGTATTTAGAAAATTATAGGTATTAACATTTTGTAAATGTTGAATGCTGTGGTTTAGCTGTTTTATTACAGGTATTCATCCCGAAGCTATAGTTCACTGATTGTAGCTAATTAAGTCATTAAAGAATCAATAGACTGCTCCAATCCCGACTGGACTTTACACCCTGAGAACTGAGCAGTTTTTCTCTGCGACAGCAAGGAATCTTTCATTAACTTTAGTAAATGTGCACATAATAATGTTTCTTCTTTTAAAAAGTGAAAAACTGCTTAACCTAAATGTTTAGGTATTATAGCTTGGCAATGGGTTTTGGAAAGAAACCAATAAGTTCTAAGCAAAATCTACTTTAATGCTGCATTAAGCTTCTGGAGTCCAAGGACAGTCTTCAGTCAGTCTTTTTGCATGTGGTACCCTGTGTAACTGAGGAAAAAATAGGAAAAGTCAGTCATTGAACAGACCATTCAATATGGTCATTTGTTCAAAGGATCCTAGAGCCCGTTTCTTCAGCTATATTATAGTGTGCAGTATGTGTTAAATTGCAGTGAGCAGTGGTGGTCACACTAGGAATTAATGGTAAGAAAAATAAATGAATTTAAATTCCAAATTTTATGGGTCACTAAAATTTTTCTTAATATCAGGAGAAGGTTACCAAACAATCATAAATTTTAGACATATTAAAGAGAGGTGAGGATAAGCATACAACAAAACACCTGCTCTAAAAGGGGAAAGAACAAAATCTGAAATGAATTTGCAGAAAAGCTAAGCTGAAGAACTGCTTAATAAACAAAATGGTGACAAAAAAACCCCTAAAAACATACATTCTATCTTGACACAATCAGTAAAATGGTGGGTAATGAAAAGTGACCAGAACTATCCACTGATCTGTGCTGTACCCACCCCATGTGATAACATTCCAGACCCCTACAATAAGCTTAAGCACCTGGTGGAAAGCCAGTGGTCAGAATAGGGTTTTGTCAAGGATGAAAACAAATTATCTGTCACAGACATCCGTGACTGAGGGTGGCAGAGATCTAATACTGCCTGGATCCTGTACCCAGGCAGTGCAAGCCCTTGGGGGTTTGGATTAAAGTAATATACATATGGTATACAAAAGACTTTGGAGGAGCACAAATCCTTGATAAACTGATGACTGCACACTCTATTTTCTTTGTGAGAATAGATATAAGCAGTCAGTCCTATATGACTGTTCCCATGTGACAGTTCACATATGACTAGAAACTTTTTATCTTATTAAAATTATTAATGAGCAATTTGTTTTGATTTGGTCTTGTGCCAGTATTTATACTATAAAGAATTCTGATTATTACTGTAATGGAATGTAATATATTCCTTTTTCCAGATGCAGTCTGAAGTGTTCGTACAAGCCTAGGAATAAGCTTCACCACAAACCATTCTGGTGCCAGTATTTGTGCTGAGAAGATTTCTGCTGTAGCAGAATTACATTTAATTTAGTTTAGTGGGTTGATCCGAATAAGAATTAAAGTTGCATGGAACTTTTGGACAAACCCATCAGAATAGATGTTCTCTTGACTGTACCTCAATTAAAATTTAGCTGAAATAATGTGTGAATCAAAAATGTGTATTGTCTTTAAAAAATACTGTGAAAATGGAATTTGATTTTTGAACCCTGTTTTTGTAAGAGGGTTTTTTTTGACAGTTTACTAGTACTCATTTATGTAAAACTAATTATAAGGCTGTTAAATCATTAACAGGTGGCTTTTCTCATAGTAATTAACATCTCGTGCCAAAGGGGTTGTGTTAGTGCCCTTCCCCTTAAAACACAGGAGCAAGATATGCTTCTCCACTGCAGATGCCTTAGTTGCATTTTCAGTATTGTCCTCTGCCACACTGGACTTGCTGCAGTTCCTTGCACTATGCAGGCAATGGAGAAATCAAGTACAGGATAGTGGTTTAAATCTCAGGATGCGGTAGGGTGGCGATGGGAAAGCAAACAGAGGTCTGCAATGGAGGTCTGCAAAAATGATTCTTGCTGTAGAATTGTCCAGCTACGTGACATTTCAGTACAATTAGCAGCTGTGTTATCAGAGCCCCGAACCTGCTCCAGTCTAGAGGTATCCATGGCTTGTGCACAACTTCTGGGCTCTGGCTGTGTTGACAAGCTGTCTTCCATCTCCCAGTTGTCCTCCTGCCTGCACTGGTGATTGGGCTATCTCTAATGTAGCCTGAGTACCCTCCTATTCTTTTGTACCATAAGGGCATAGGATTGCTTTTAATTCTGCACAGACCATTTAAAGCATAAAGGAAGGCTTAGATTCCTGCCTGCACTCTCCCTCAACCCCTTTTTAATTTTCAAAACATAAGTAAGTAAAAATAGTTTATATAATAGGAGAATCCATTATAAATGATGGTGAACATTTGGCAGTTAACAGTTCATATATATATGTCATACTTAAAAAATGGATTTATCCTTTTAAAAAGTGGTTAGTGGATTTTCTCCAATGGCTGTCCCTCTAGTGTTCCTTGAAGGAAGTAAGTTTCTTCTCATGCCATGAAATAGTTTACTTCTTGGTTCCCAAAGCTCACAGTTTGAGTTATACCTCAAACCAACCAAAGGAAATATCAGAGTATGGAAAACAGAGTTCAAGAGTAGCAATTTTAATTATCTTTATTCTTAATTAATAGTATTTTATAAATTAATGGTGACTGTTACATTCAGAGGCATTTTCATGATTTGGTATATTGTGGGCATTTTTTCTAAGGCAGAAATATTATCTTTCATTTAAAACAACACCAACAAAAACCAGGAAACTTTTCCTGTATATTTCACTTAATCTTAGGAAAAATCAGATGTGTCTAGAACCTCTCCAGTAGTTACGGTTTACTGCATATTGACAGTTGCTCATATGTATAAGTTTTTTTCAGCTTTTATACATTAATTTTTCTTAAAATTTTGTTAGGTTTGCTGTTGCAGAGCCTTAAAAGAAAAATATATGTCTCTCTAAATGACTTCACTCTTTCTGATAATCCAGTTGATGTGGCAAAGGTATAAAATTCCTGCTAATGTAGGCTGAGACATATCCCAAAGTAGCTTGCTTCGTTAGTAAGAAAATCATAGAGCACTTAATAAACCTTCTTGAGAAACATATAACGATATTATGTTTGCTCAGTTAGATCTCATTTAATCCTTTCAGAACCTTGCATTAGGCTCGGAGGCTGTTATTTACTCTTGTGTGTTTCCAGATACCAAAAGATAAAGTTGGAAAAAGGAATTTATGTTAAATTGACTTCTAATAGAAAATGACTTGGCTGAAACTCAGAATTACATCTCTGTGTGATAAAAGACTACATCACTTTGACTTCCAGTCATATAAGTGAGAACAGTTGATTCCAGGAGAACTACAGCTCTTAAGAATTTCAAATTGGCCTCCCTCTGCCCCAGAGTGACCAAGTTGGTATTGAGGGTCTAAAAGCCATTTTCTAGGGGACTCTTAAGAATTTACTCAATTGTACACACATGAACATGCACAACTTGTGTTTTAAGTTGTGACGATTTAAAAAAAAATTTATTTTTTGTTTGTTTCCTTCAGTGGATGAGTGAATGATGGCTTCATAGGGTTCCTTAGCTAAAAATGGCTGGGATTTGGTACAGGATTTGGGGAGGTACCATAAGTACTTGTCATATAGGCATCCTTTTCTGGTTAATAACAGGAACAGTGCACAGAATTAGATGGTCCCAGGACAAGCGTTTTATTCTGATGTTGACAGAAGTCTGTAAACCTTGACCAGGGATGGATCAGCCCTGTTTACAGCGTTTCTGACAGCTCTTTGTCAGAGTTGGTTTCTTCTATTATGACTAGGATAATGAACTTTGCCTGGATATGCTTTGGAGAGCATCTGTGTTATGTTCTTGACTGTATGCTGTTAGTTCTTCAAGTAGTGAATAATAGACAGTGATATGCCAACAACACACATTTTTCTTGTTTGTGTATTAAGGCGTTTAAATTCCTTATTCCTTTCTGCTTTGTGACCTGGAGTGAAAAATGCATGAATAAGCAGAGAAAGAAATTAATTCTGGACAAAATAAACTTGAAGAAAACCTGCTAAGCAAAATTCAGCACTGGAGAGAGAGAGATTGTAAAAAATAGTAAACATCTCTTGCTAACATATTGTTATAATGAAATCCTGTCTTGAATAGTAATTAGTACTTAAGGAAAAAAAAAGATTAAGTGCTACTTCTGAACTGACTTTTTAAAAGCATAAAAGCAGCATAGACTCTATTAACCTTTGTGGGTTAAATAGCTATTGGAGATGTTGGCAGGAAAATAATTTCTCTTCAGAGAGCCCTCAGTTCATCTAGCTTATTGACTGCACTTAGATCAGGGACCAGCTTCAAGGATTCATTGCCAGTATTTGCTTTCTGGAGTTTCTGCTTCTCCTGTCTCGTTCTACCAGCTTTTAGGTGAACAACCAGTAATACTTGCAGGGATAGTTACTTTGAAGTTCTTCCATGGATTTCTTGGAAAAATGACTTGTCTGTTAGTTAGCAGTGGTTCTTATTTGTATGTACTTCCAATATTCACTTTATAACAAGAGAACATTAGATATATGAAAACCAAGCAATGCTATACATGTTGGTAAATGAGCAGTGGAAAGGAAAGACTGGGTGAGGTTAGATACGTCTTCCTGTTTGAAGAGTTTCTAATAAAAAGGAACGTTCTTGGGAAAATTTGGTTTATTGTAAAGATTAGAGAAGTCTTTACACGTAATGGTATTTTTCTTCATTTTTGAGTAAAGAATATGTGTTCTAATGCAAATGTGAAACAAGGATCTTTGAATGCAATACTTATTCTTGGTAACTGTCTTTCAGAATGTATTGAATCAGTAGGCTTTTGTTTGCTTTGCTTGTTTAATCAGAGTACTATATTCACTTAAAATCTGCTTGGGAAACCTACTGGGACAGCATTACTCTGAATCAAACTGATAATGGAAATTGATGAGGGAAGGGTAGTACAATGTTGATGTGAGTAATAGCCTTTAAAACAATCAAAGGAACTTTCAAACACAAATGGGTTTTCTAATCATGTTTTCTTTAGGATTGCATCATATACAAGAGGAAATAGCACATTATTGAAGTGTAATGCATGTCTAACTTGAACCAACAGCACAATTTACCTTATGTCATTAAGTCTTACACAAATAGACAGTATTTTCCCACAAGGGGAATATTTACTTCTGCTTGAAATATGAAGTAGTAAGTCTAATAGAAGTAGGTAAGTGTAATATATTGTAAAGCTATTTTGTGTGCCAACAGAATTTCCAATAAGCCTAGTTTTTGCATTCAGCAGCTCTGCTGTAAATAATTTACAATGATAATGGATATTGCAAATTTTCTGTTGGACATAAGGGAAAAAAATTCTGCTATGGGTCATAATTAGCAGTGGACTTGATATATTGTTTGGTTTTTTAAGGTATATGAATTGTAAAATAGATGGTAAGAACTCTTAAACTTTAGTTGTAGAGTCCTGGCAGTGTACTTGCTTTTGTTGTAGGGACATTCGGAGAAAAAATGACAGGATTTTGTTTACTGTTTTTATGAGAAGGCCTGATTTTGCAATTAAGTAAATGGCTGTGGCAGTTTTTTTGCACTGAGCAGTAGGAGTCAGTGGTGCGTGGTGCCTGCTTGGAAGGAATGAACTTAGAGATGAGAATTTTGTACTTAGCAGCAAAAATAAGGTGCTGTTTTTCCTGTTTAGGGGATGATTTAATTTCATGCCTATTAAAACATTTTGAAGAGTAGACAAATTGTAGATTAAATTAATCGGCAATAATCTGGTTTATCCACAATCACATTTTTCATTATTCCACTGATCCTTCTTGGTACAAGCTTTTGTTTCCATTTTTTTTTTTTTTCCCCTTGAAGTTAAATGTCTACAGTTGCACAGAGAATTCTGGATAAGGTTTTAACAATAAAGGAAAACATTACAGTAGCTGAAAATATCTGCTGCTTTCCTGTGTTCATTGGAAATGCATTTATTGAGGAACCCTACAGCAGCATTCATAACTGTTACATATGACACCATTGAGTCATATTTTATGACACCTCTGGTTTGCCCCCAGTTAATCTGCATAGCTGAGATCTTACTCTCTTTGAGGACATTCAACTGACTGCCGAAAAGACAAAGTGATAGTATCACGGGCAATATCTGCCTTCTATGCTTTAATTGGGGACATTTTTCTTTGAGAGATGCTTAGCTAGGCCAAACTAATGTATTTTTGCTTTCCCAATGTTGCATTTTAAGTAACATTCCTTTTATATCTATATCTTTAATTATTTTATAATCCAAAATTCCCACTATAGTCTTCCATACATTTGAGATAAAATTAATTACCCAAACCCTTTCCGGACCTTTTTAATTTGCTACTTAGATTAAAATAAATAAATAAACCCTCCTCCTTTTAAAAAGATTTATTAAGGTATTTATTTCTGGATACACAAGATCATGTGTCAGTTCTTCCAGGTTCATGGACTCCGATTATTTTACCTTGAAGGGTGGCATAATACCTCTTTGCACATTGTATTAGAGTTGATTGTAGTAACTTCTTTCTCTGGTCTGACACTCCTGTCTACCTTTGCACTTGTATTCCACCTTATCATTATTTTTAAAGGGTGATAATTTAATTTGAGCTCTGTTTATATTACCTTTAATCCCCATTTTTAGCTGTTTACATTTTCCTTTTTTTTCTTGCTTATACCATTAAAGCATTTTCATAGTTTCATGAATTCCTTTCACATGTTTAACCTATGGCAGTTTTGATTTTTGTTCTCATTGTTGCTGCAATATCATGCTGAGTAGTATGTCAGTTCTGTTCTGCTAATAATATTAATCACATCTCTGCTCATGCCAGGTTTTTGTTTTGGGGTTTGTTTTTTTTTTCCCCCACAATACTTTGATAGCATCATGATATAAAAATGTTTTTTAGTGCGGAATTGATAGTCATCTGTCCCTTTTGACAAATACTCTGAGTTGTCAGAATATGTCAAAAACCACTTCAGATTTTTTGTGGGCAATGTGGGAACAGTGCTATTTCACCTCCTTAGGCAGTACCCCAAGCTGTCTGATCACTGTAGTAGATAATGGGTCACTATAATAGATGTTGTGAAGAAAAGAACAAAATTAGATTCAGGAAAGTTCTGGCCTACCATAGCTGTTGTTATTTACCTAAGCAAAGTTTCTAGCACTAAAGGACATTTCTCCTTTGCCTGAGTTCCTCAACGCTTTGCTTAATGAAGCAAAGCAGTTTGTAGTGTCTCAGTGGTTTTGGGGAATGTTGTTGCTGTGGTTCTTTTTTTTTTCCTAACCTCTTTAGAATTAGATTTAGTTGTAAGCTCAGCAAAGAAATCAGAAAATTCTGTTCTACATATTTGGGAAAAATCTGTCAAGATTCTAGACTTTTAAACTATTAAACAGGTTTTTCAGCTCTTCAGACCAGCAAAACAAGCCACATGTGAACAAAATTCATTCAGTCATTGTGCCATTATATAGACTCACCACTTCCAATGGAAACGCGTGGGACAAGTGTATGTCTTATTTACATGTGAAGAATTTAAAACTAGATGGAGTTTCATGAAACTTTGAAGGGAAATACGTATGTTTTGAGGAAAGGAGGAATTCAGTTATGAACTTAACTACCAACTCTAAATCCATGTGTTGATTTCCATGTAGATTCCTCTCTCGTTATGGTTGGGGTAAGGGAAAAGTCAGTTTGCTGCTTCTGTAATGTTGTCCCCTGTGAACCTCTCATTTACTTGAGAACCTGGTGAGGAGAGCTGGGAAAGTGGAGAGATGAAATGTACTGGCAGATGGGTATATTACATCTCTCAGTCCCCTTGCTATTGCTGTTACAGGGATATTAGTTTTGGACAGATGCATGGATCACCACATGAATAGGCTAAAAATAGGGACTTTGTTGGTGTTTCTATGATATCCTGCCAAAGCCAGAAGCAGCTGTGTTGAAAGGCGACACACATTCTTCCATGAAGAAGTAACATGTAGAAAAACTAGTAATAGGGCTTGCAGAATGATGTCACTTGCTGGAGTCTTTGAAAATCTTACTATAAAAGCAGCCTGTGACTTTATCAAAATTGTTATGGGCTCTTTCATGGGTATTTGTACACATTTGTTTGAGGGAAAGATTAGGATGAGGGGTTTAAGTGTACATGAAACTGCTATTTCTCTAAAAATTCAGTGTAATTCATTTAAAATGAAGTCTCGAGGAGAAGGCGGTGAATTTGGCAGAAACTCAGGAATAGCAACGACTGAGAATTTTCACTTTTAATTTATTGTGACTTCACTGACAATCTTTGCTTCTTTAACCTTATTAACTGGAAGAGATGAAACCACCATCCAAGAGATAGTAGAGAGCAATTGATGGCACTTTAACTCCCTGCTAATATCTTTGTGAATGAAATAGCTCTTTTGAAGACAGAGTGCAGTAATCGGATGACAGACCCTGTGATAGTTGTGCATTTTTAATGGCTTGGATCCTGGGAGGTTATGGCTCCATAGCTGGAGGAAAGGTAGCATTTCTGGAGGGACAGGAGTTCTCCTGCCTCAGAAGTCATCTATTCCTGGATGACTGCTCTGTAATCGAGTTAAAAGAGCAGCTGCGTTGGTTCGATAGAGACATTTTTATAGAGAGTAGTACCATTAATTCCTTAGAGGAACAAATATTCTGCTGTCAGGATGATGTTACGTGGTACTATCTTCCCAAGTCAAGGGTAGGGAACCAATTATAGAAGAAAAAGATGAGCAGTGTAAGGAAATGGCTAGCAGCTCAGTGAGCTGCTGTCTCAGTGTAGCAGAGTAATGAAAATACTGACTTTGTCAGGTCCAGGTAGAAACAGGTCTGGAATTACCAGCCTGTGGCTATACTCCAGCGGTGCCTCTCTCCATCTATCAATCAGAGGTGTTCACAGTGTGCTTATTTAAAGTGAAATTTTATTTTCTCCTTAGATTATGCTTTTAGCAGACAGTTATTTTGTGCCAAGCACTTCTCTGGATGTTTGGGGTTTATCTTTTAGTCCTGCTTGTTTGCTTTGCTGTACTCTCTCACAAGCTTTGCTGTTAATAATACTGCCAACAGTAACAACAGAGATTTCACTGCACCTAAGCTCAGCAGGAAGTTCTGGATAAGTAACAATTGTAGTAAGCTTTGCTCAGGTTTTATCAGTCATAACTGATTTAAAGAAGGTAATAACTGACTATGGCATGCGAGGGACCCAGGTTCCTAAGATTGATAGCTGCCAGCAAGTTACCTAATGTTGTGCTTGGTTATGCCCCTTCCAGTATTTCCCAATTTCTTCCCTTTTCTGGGTTTCTGTTCGGTATTTCTGTGCTAGACTCCTTTCCAAACAGCAGGAAAAGGTACTTTGGTTATACGTGGTCTCTGCAGACAGCAGGAGAAGCTCCCTGATGAAGGGTGCAAGTGTTTGAGAAGTGTCTGACTGCTCCCAGGCATCCAACAAGAAAAGACTTCCACTGCAGTGTGCAGAGCTGCCGTGAAACTGGTGACCACTCAAATGTGCCTGGTTTTTGGACAGTGCTCAGTCTTTTGGATGTCCCAGCAGTATATGAAGCACATGAGGCTACAGCTGCTTATCTGTAGCCCATGCAAATGGGAGTTGCATAAGCCATAGGGAAACTGAGCCAATCCATTTGTAAAATGTTTCCCCTGTGTTTATGACTTTAAACATAATTTATTTTTTTTTTTTTAAATAGATTGCACTCTGTCTCCTGTACCTGAATAAATCTCCTATTCAAATCAATGGGAGGTTTACTGCAGAAAGTTTAATAGCAGGAAAAAACTGGTCTTAAATGATACTGAAAACACTGTCGCTCTTTTCAGAGATAAATGTAATATACTCCAGAGGGTACAGTTTCTGTTTATGAAACATGCATGACTTGTATTATCTGCTGTTTACTGTGCCTGTGGTTAGTACTCAGGTGGTAAGTGAATAATTTAAAGTTGCAGATGTGAGTCATTAACTCTCCTGTCTTCTATGGTTTTATCAGAAACTGACCTCTACTGAGTCTGTCTGCAGAACAGAGAGGTGGAAAAACAATAGTGAAGCTTTGGCTGGTGCTTCTAGCTATTCTGTAAACAGCCTCTCTTTGCTGCTTGATGAATATATGTGGCTTGGGAAAATAAAATACAATCCTTATAGGGCTTCCAAAACCTTTTATCAAAAGCTTAGGCACAGCACAACACACATAAGAGAGATTAATCAGTCTTTTAAAAAAATATTTCAAAATATTAGCTGTAGTTTTGGGGAAAATAAGGCATGTTTTATCTTCTTTCTGTCATTAGGTGCACATATTCCCCATAGAAAAGGGGAGCACCAGAAATTTAGGACAAAATAACTTTCCACTTTCTAAATAATTCTGTTTTGTGTACTTATTCTTTTCCTGGTGGAACACGATTTAGAGCCTTGAAATAAGGCTTGATTGTTGTAATTGACACTTGAAAGACCTTTTGGCATTTTCTACTCCATAGTGTATGCAAGAATATAACTGAAAACTCACCCACTGGGGACAACAGTCGTGCCCACAGTGTGCCACCCTGTGTTTGCCTGCCAGCTGCATCATGACTGCTGGCCTTAAGGCTGCTGTGTGCTCCATGGCTGGCTTGCTTCTTCAGACATCCAGCATCTGTCTCGGAAGGAGCAGGAGGTTGGGGAAAGCCCTGGGGCATTCAGCACATCTGAAGTGTTTGAGGGCTATCGCCCCCTAGGACAATGTTCATGTAAGGGTCCAAGTGGTGACACTGAGGTACTGAAAGACTGAGAAGCTCCAGACTGAGCTACCGAGACTGAAAGTCTTCCTAAGCAGTAAATGCAGGCCTCCATATGTGCTTTCATATTTTGCCAAGGCAAGCACATCCTTAGCTTCCTTTACAAGCGGTACTAGTCTGTTATTAACACGACAGGCATGGAATACAGGTGAAAGCACGTGCTCCGTGATGAACTTGGCAACTGATGTTCTCCTGTGACTTGAGGGAAAATAACTTTGCTCTTGACACTGTTGTAATAGTGATGCTCACCAACCAAGCTGAATTACAGTACTGCAGATGTGCCGGCTGCGGTGTGTGCTGAGCTCAGGCAGTATGTGCTGTAGTCAGTCTGTCAGACCCTCTCTGCTGGGACTTCTTGGCTGATATGCTTAGGAGCTGGAGAGACTCAGAGCTGTAAAGCACTAGCTCACGGCACAATCCCTGAGAGAAGCACTCTAGGGGCAAGAACTGCTCCGAACTTCGTCCTAATTCATGGTCACATTGCATCTTGTAAAAGTCTGACAGGATGGATGTGAAAGTCAAATGTAACCATAATACTCAAATTTCCTAAGAAGATCATTATTCCATAATCTTAGAGGAACTACGTAATACTGTTGTTCAGTGTTATGTCAGTGGTTTTACAAAATAGGAAGGCAAAGGACAGATTACATTTTTCTGTGTGACTTTAAAAATAAGATTCCTGAATACGTTTGAGCTTGACAGCTCAGTGCTTTATTCCTGCCCACAAGTAGAGCAGTGACTTGATATGAAATAATGGAACAAGCTGTTAAAAATAATGCTTGGTGGTTTATCTTATGAGTAGGGATTAATGGGCAAAAGGACTTGCTATCCTCTTGGGGTTTTTTTCAGGTCTAAAGATGATGTGGGCTATAAGATGATGGCTTTCAGGAGTTATATTCCTGTAGTTAGTTTTCTTTATAAGTAAACCCTTTATAAGGGTACTGCAAAATCTGCAGCTTTAAATAGCCAAAGTTCTGGACCAAAATTGATTTCTTGTCTTATTTTAAGTTCATAACTTTCCATACTGGAAAGCAAATGCTTAGCTAAGTTACTGTTTTTAAGGCCATGGTTATAAAATAATAGGGAAGAGAAACATGACTATAGATGACTAGATGACAATAGGCTTTATTACACATGCTCCATTAATCTGCTCTTTGTACAGCTACCCTCATGACACCCTCATGTAGTAGTTTTATGCCATGCTTTATAGATTTGGAAAGCTGGGAAGTGGAAGGTTGCAGTAAATGGTTTGACTGATTTTCCACAGTGAATTAGAGAGTACTTGAATTACTGTCTATTTGTTTAGACATAAGCTCCATAAGAGCCCAGAACAGTAAGCAGAAAACCAGTAAGTAGACTCCCATGTTACCCCTTTTTGCACCCGCTTTCTAGATGTACAAATCTGCATTTTGAAGTCATGTTCCAATAGGTTCGGCTGTGTTATTAAAAGCAGTAGAATACCTAAAGTTTGGTAGTGCAGATCCATTCTCACTATATTTTGGGAAGACTATATGATAGTGTTTAGAGAATTATTTTTATCTTAGTCTTTCTTCCTTTTCCTTTATGAAAATTAGGGGGTCCAATGACAGGGCAAGAGAAATTTGACCTACTGTCATCCAAACTATCCAGGGAGCAGTAATCTGAATGAACTGTGGAAGCAGAAAAATTGCTTGGGCTCAGAGGGCTCGACAGCTTCTTCCTCTAAAGCAATGCCTAAGAAACGAGTGGATTTTAGTGAGGGGAGGGAGTCCACCTGACTTGGGATAAGTAGCAGGGTGGATATGTCTGACACAGAAATGGTTAGAGCAGTAAATTGAAGGGGTTTGACACTGATCAGAAGCTGTGGTATATAATTCCATCTTAATGTGTTTGGTGTGAAAAAACTGAACTGAGAGATGGAAAAGTGAAAATAGCTGTTGCTGAACAAGATATGAAAATAAAGCAGATGAACACAGGAAGGAAGACTTTCAGAGCCTCCTGCTAGTTGTGACTTTCCCCACGTTTTTACTTGGCAACTGAGGTGATTTCCTGATGCTTTTGAATTACCAAGTGTACCAATAACGGAAGATTCTTTCCTTTTTTTTTTTTTTTTTCCTGTGATAGAATCCCTGTAAAGGCTGATTTCTAAATCTTGCAGGGTTTTTTTTGAGATATGCAGATGCACGAGAAAAAGGTCAGAAATGTTCTCCCCTGCCTCCTAACAGTTCAAATGACCTAAAAATAGCAAGTGATTCTACTTAAACATAGCAGGTGATACTACTTAAACAAAGCAAATTATGTTTTTTGGCGAAACCCCGTGAATTCAAGAAAAAAAAATAATCACCCCAGAAATTTATCTAAAGCTTGATGTGAATCAAAAATGAGTTCTTTGTAGAATGGCTGTAAAAAGCAGTGCTTGGTGAAAATGACCATGCAATGAAAGGATAGCCACACATTCCCAGAACAGGAGAACAAGCAAACTACTTGAAAAATTTATAGCGATGCACATACTGTCTAGGGGAAAGTTTCTTTTACTTACAATGTAAAGAGCTTAACTTGACGTAGAATTTTGTACATGAGTGGACAGAAAATACCTCTAAGTACTTAGGAGAAAACGTGTTCTCCACACTCAGGCATCACAGATAGTGCGTGTAACGTTAACTTAACAGAGATAACACTTGGTAGGTTGTAGTATTCCATTTTATTTCCTCTCCATTGGTTTTGAATAAATAAGTATCCTGTTATCTTCACTTAGAAAGCACAGCTTCTATTCTATCTAGTTGCTTTCCCCAGCCCAACAGCTTGCTATTAGTTGCAGCAATAACTTAAACTCCAGCTGATTCTTAAAAGAATTTATTGATAAACATCAATAATTAGGTAAAAAAAAGAAGGTTTCTAAATAAAGGAGTCTATCTCACACCACTTTAATAGGAAAACAAAGAATAAATAAAACCGAGATAAATTAGCACTGGAGTGCAGCTCCAGCCAGTGACATAATTTGGTTTTGTCTCAAAGTCCCTTTTCTTATAGACTAGTTGCTTTACTAAAGATATCACCAGAGCAAACATATGGTGGTAATATGAATGATGCTTCAGAAAATTCCTTCCAAAGAGACAAGAGTTCCACCTTCCAAGTGTCCTTCATAACCTAGAAATCATAAAAAAAAACCCAAAACCCCAACCCAATGAATCTAAATTCCTAAACAAAAAGTTGCAAAGAGGCTTCTTTCTGTGTCCAAGACCAAACTAGGGCTCTGACATTCAAGATACTTTCTAGTTAAGGAAGGATCTGGATCATGTGTCTTAGTGTTTTTTACCACAAGTAGTATAACTCAAGAAAGTACTAGAAACACGTAGTATTTTCCAAAGATGAAGACCAAAAAGTCAGTAGGCAGGTAGAAACTGCAAAGGAGAATTGTTTTCCTTATCCTACAAGAAAGTCCCAACATGTAGCATCTTAATGAGAGGTTTGTGTTTTGGTATGATATTGTAAGTTGGGAGTGAATTTGCAAAAAGCATGCAGCTGTCTCATCTTTATAAGAGCAGTAGTTTACTGTGTGATGCTGTTTACCTTATGTTTGTAAGCCAAACCATTGACTATCCAGTTTTTTATGGAATCTAGGAAAGATGGATATAGTTGCGGGAAGATGGTGACAGTTGCTTGCCCATAAAGGATCAAATTAAGTCACTGGTTTAAAAAAGACTAGGTCTGAATTAGGTGGCTTTGTGATTAGCTGTAGTTTTTCAAAAGTGTTAATCCACCAGGTACTATATGTGGAAAGAACCTGTGCAACTTATTTTTAATGTAAAAGTATCAAAAAGGAAGAAGAGACATTTGTGGATACTGATCTTAATCTGTAGCTGAATACATGTTAACCTGAATACAAAACATTACACAGTGTGAAGAAACAAATTATGGTTTTTTGTTAGTTTAACATGAGTAGCGTAAATGGAAAGAGATAAAATGTATGTCCCAGGCTGCTTAGCTGAAAACTAGAAACATTGACCCACTTAGGCCATCAACATAACCAGTTAGCTATTGTTTTATGTTTAGTGAATAATATGTTTGAGATTATAAAGCTAGACTTAGTGATGGCAGAGGTACAGGTAGAGAGAGGTGGCCTTTTCTTGTTTATCTGATTATACTGCTAAGCCTTTTGACTGTGTTCTTAGCTCTTTTCTTTGCTTGTTTTTATTTATTCCTGGTTATACTTTATTGGCCTACTAAATGTGCTATTTTCAACAATATTTATCTTTCCTTGCTGTTTTATTCCTCTAAATATTTATAGATGGCTACATTCTTAGTCAGTAGGCACTTGGCTAATCTATACACATTTATCTCCTTTATAAATTATTCCTTCTAGCCCTTGCCAGGTTACACATAACTGAATGCAAATTAAACGTGCTTCAAACCTTCTCAATCAGCAAACCAAGAACAACAGCTTGTCTTATTAAAGTGTGGCAGCTTCAGCCAAAAGAATGGAATCTTTAGTTTTTCAAGAGAAATCAAGAGAGGATTTGGCAAATCAGAACAAGTGACTACTCCTGTGCTGAGCAGGCACCCGGTGAAGCACCTGAGGTTACTGCTGCTTGTTCAGTCACATTCCAGTTCTGTTTGAGACCTGACCACTAATGTGAACCCAGCTCACACAGGCAGGCTGCCCTGGGGTGACTGGGAGCATTTGAAGCAGAAGATGCTCCTGTGCCCACAGAACAGTAGACGAAGGGTCCCCAAACCCCTGTATAGGAGCAAAAAAGTATAACACAGAGATGCATCAAATGTTCACTGGTTCTTTGAGTGATACTGGAGAGTTGGTGGTACTCTTCTGCCTGAGGGTAACCTGGAAGCTTCCCAGTTATTGAGAGGCTTTGGATTTCAACAAAATAAACCCCATTGCAACCTGAACACAATTACAGAATGCAAAAGCTTTTCAGAATATTTTGTTTTTACTCTTAGTTATTTTGATCCTTTAGCAGCAGCAAAATGTAACCGTGGAAGGTATTTGAGCTTTATGAAGTTTTCGGGCTTTAACATATACACATAGATTTAAAAAGTTTGGAGGTTTTTCCCATTAAATGGATTTTCTGGGGGGTGGGAGGGAGAAATCTCTGATTTTTGCTTGCAAATATCCACTGCATGAGAAGACATATAACAATATGATTCATGCTTAATTATGTAGTGACTATCAAGCTTACTTTTTGAGATTATCCCTTCTTAGAGTATTTGGGCTTGATTTGACTCAGTATCAGTTTAACTGTGCTATAAGTAAAAGAAAAGTTAATCTGCTTGGTAATATTTAGGAGCAATGGAGTAATGTCAATGGCATGGAAAGAATGTATATGTGCAGAATCCCTGAAATAAACAGGAATATTCAAAAAAGTTTTTGTGGCTTTGGATCAAACCTGTCCCTAAGTTTAGGGGGAAATTTGCATGCACATCCACTTGCCCATGCAGATGTCTCTTCTGTATTCAGAATAAACAATTGCACACATCAGCAACTGTTTTCACTTGCAAATATGGGTTACTGTGCATATAGATTTTATAGGAGCTTTATGAAACAGCACCTCCTGTTTCAGTGGTGTTACTCTGGAACAATGATTGCTGCCACAGTTACCTAACAGTTGTGAAAGTTTATTTCTGAAATGGCATGTTCGTAGATTACCTAAAGTCAACTTTAGAACAAATAATGATGAACTCATACATGAGTTTAAAAGCTTAATGTTTTGTTAGGTTTAATAACTCTTAAGTTTAGCCATCTAAAAAAAGTAAGGGGGAACCTCTAACCTAACTTAGTCACTTAGACTCGCAAGTCAACTAAATATCCTCAGATATTTGTAGTTTATGGATTAAAATCCAAAGGGTTTTATGGGCGCTGCTGTGAGATAGGTCTGTAAGATATCTAGTGTGCCACAATTTTCTGTAGGAGCTGCGTATCTAATTATCCAAAGGACTCAAGGGACATGAATTCTACCTTTTGTTTGGGGATGTGCCTAATAATAATTTTTTCTGATGTGTTTGTATAAGATGTTTTTCTAAAACACCAGCATGTGTTTCTGTAGAAGCCTGGAACTTTTCTCTGCTGGCGTGTGGGAAGTAGAAGGGAATAGACCAAGTAAGAAGGCACATAAAAGGGTTCTTACTTTTGCATGGCTGTTCCTTCATTCCAATATAGGAAGCTGAACTTGCAAAAATTATATTTTGCCAAAAACTTTTTTGGCATTGTCACTTTCAGACATAGGGAAGTCCTGAAAGATCATTAGAAAGAGCATTCCCCTGAACCAGCCTCAGTTTCCACCCGTTACTCCAGGGAATTTGCAGTTTGCTGCCAGCCTGACAGCAAACAATTGGGATGCCTTCGCTCACCCTTAGTTGCTGCTGCAGCGATGATGAGGAGAATTGAGGGGAATCGCTGCTGTGAGGTTTGAGTGCTTACAGCACTGGCATGCCCAAACCAAGGTGTCGTATTGCTTGTGCTAGTGGATGGAGGCACAGTGACAACTGAGCCCCAGTCATTTACAAATACGTTTAGCTTGGATTCAAACCCATAAATATAAAATAAACCAGTGTTTTTTCTACATAAGTGCACAGCTGCAGTGGTTGAATGTCCCCAATCAGCATGCAGACATTCATTTTTTCTTTGTCTGTGTAATGCCTTCTATCCATGAATCAGAACAAAGAGGGGCTTTATATATCATTTACTGTCTCTGCTGGAAGCACAAAGGCTGTGCTGCATCTGTCATACAGGTTGACAGAAAGCCTATGGATATAGGTATTCCTTCTTGCAGGCAAACATGTGCTGCTGACAGAACCCAAGAAAAATCTCCAGGCTGCTCTAATTTTTCATACTAGCTGTGTTTGACATTTAGTGGCACAATTGTAGCAATTTGGTTTTATTATGCAGTCCAGACGAGGATGTTTAATTTCATAAGATATGGAATGGCTGTCTATTTATATTTAACATCTTCAGGACAGACTGGAAACCCTTTTACTCATCAGATGTAGCTGAAAATTTGCATAAAACTGGTAGGTGCTCTACAGGGCAAAAGCAGCCCAAGCAATTGCTTGGTTCCTTTTCTACACAGGGCTCTAAAATGACATTGCCCATCCTAAAAAGGCCTTGATGTTTGCTGCTATGAGTTAGCAGGCTTTTGCTTCACACATAAAGCAGCTTAATTCTCCTGTGAAAAGGAGGCAAAGACAGATAGGGAGATAACCTCAAATAATATTATAACTGACACAAGATAGATGCTCTAGGCCAGAAGAGAACTTCACATGCCCCCGAGGGGAAGACAAGACCTTGGCTTGCAGCATCCGTCTCAACTCCATAAAGGCTACAGTGGCAGGGCACAGCATCAGCGCTCTGATTCGAGGAGTGAGGAACGTGGGAGGCACAGGGCTGCTTTAGCTAGGCGGCAGACTGATCTGCTCTGTTAATACAGCATGTAATGGGGGGAGATAACTGGGAATCTCTGCTGCCCTCTACTGTCAGTTACCGGAATGGGCCTTGCCATTTGGGTAGAAGTCACGTGAAGTTCCTGATGACTGGAAGAAGGGTAATATAACCCCCATTTTCAAGAAGGGGAAGGCGGAAGACCTGGGGAACTACAGACGAGTCAGCCTCACCTCTGTGCCTGGCAAAATCTTGGAGCAGATTCTCCTGGAAAGCATGCTAAGGCACATGAAAAACAATGAGGCGGTTGGTGACAGCCAACATGGCTTCACTAATGGGAAATCCTGCCTGACCAATTTGGTGGCCTCCTATGATTGGGCTACAGAACTGATGGACAGGGGCAGAGCAGTTGACAGCATCTACCTGGACTGTGCAAAGCGTTCGACACTGTCCTGCACGACATCCTTGTCTCTAAATTGGAGAGACATGGATTTGATGGATGGACCACTCAGTGGATAAAGAATTGGCTGGATGGCCGCACGCAAAGAGTTGTGGTCAACGGCTCAATGTCCAGTTGGAAAACAGTAACGAGTGATGTCCCTCACCGATCTTGTTCAACATCTTTTGTCGGTGACATGGACAGTGGGATTGAGTGCGCCCTCAGCAAGTTTGCCGACGACACCAAGCTGTGTGGTTCTGTTGATATGCTGGAGGGAAGGGATGCCATCCAGAGGGACCTTGACACGCTTGTGAGGTGGGCCGATGCCAACCTTATGAAGTTTAACCAAGCCAAGTGCAAGGTCCTATGCCTGGGTCAGGGCAATCCCAGGCACAGCTACAGGTTGGGCAGAGAAGAGATTCAGAGCAGCCCTGCGGAGAAGGACTTGGGGGTGTTGGTTGACGAGAAGCTTAACATGAGCCGGCAGTGTGCGCTTGCAGCCCAGAAAGCCAACCGTATCCTGGGCTGCATCAAAAGAAGCGTGACCAGCAGGTCGAAGGAGGTGATCCTGCCCCTCTACTCTGCTCTCGTGAGACCCCACTTGGAGTACTGCGTACAGTTCTGGTGACCTCAACATAAAAAGGACATGGAGCTGTTGGAGCAAGTCCAGAGGAGGGCCATGAGGATGATAAGAGGGCTGGAGCACCTCCCGTATGAAGACAGGCTGAGAGAGTTGGGGCTGTTCAGCCTGGAGAAGAGAAGGCTGCATGGAGACCTCAGAGCAGCCTTCCAGTATCTGAAGGGGGTCTATAAGGATGCTGGGGAGGGACTCTTCGTTAGGGACTGTAGTGGTAGGACAAGGGGTAATGGCTTCAAACTTAAACAGGGGAAGTTTTGATTAGATTTAAGGAAAAAGTTCTTTACAGTGAGGGTGGTGAGGCACTGGAATGGGTTGCCCAAGGAAGTTGTGAATGCTCCATCCCTGGCAGTGTTCAAGGCCAGGTTGGACAGAGCCTTGGGCGACATGGTTTAGTGCGAGGTGTCCCTGTGCAAGGCAGGGGGGGTTGGAACTAAGTGATCTTAAGGTCCCTTCCAACCCTAACTATTCTATGATTCTGTGATTATTTTTTAGTTTTCTAAAAGTTGGCAGCTGTTGGTAGAAAGGTGTTGGGGTTTTTAATTCCATTGACTCACTACACCTGTAACTTCATGAAAAATTGTAAGTTGATGAAATAAACACCAGAGAGACTGGCTATAGGATTTGACACCACCAGCAGCGCTGAGTGTCAGATCGGTTTGGACTGAGGGCTTGGTGCGTTGCTGGCTGGGAATGAACAGCATCACCAGGCTGATGTTCTTAGTAAGACCGCAAGTAAATGCTGTGTTAATTTTCTGGTCTTTGGGTAGTTTTTATATTTCAGCTCTATTTTTGCTGATGATAGTAATCATAAGAAAACTATAAGCATTTAGATCAGATAATTTCCTTTAATTCTAAGCACACTTAGAACTCAGATAAAATCTCCACAGTGAAATTGCATTTAAAATAAATGGATTTTCTCCTTATCAGTGTCTTCTGCCTCTCTAATATTTTTCCATTCTCGGATTTATCAATAATTAAGTGTGAAATATATGTCACTGTTGTCTTATTCTGAAAATACAAGACCACCTATAGTTCTCATCTCTTTCCTATAGGTGTTGATAATGGAAGTGCTAAGGAGTAAAGCATTTAAGAATGCAAAAACCCCTTGGCAGTTCCATTTTGACATTAATTGAAAATTGCTAGGAGCTTGATGGATAAAGGGATAAGAGGAACCTGGGTCTCCAAGATATATCTCTGTGTAAGACTGACGATCACATTCTGAACTCTTCCCAATAGAAATTTGACCAAATTCCTCCACCACCCTTACCCCCTGAAAATACTTGTCTGATTATAACTGCAAACATCCTGTACCAGATGGGAAGCCAATGACATGGAGCAAAGTGAAGTCTCTCTGTATACCCTGTACGTTGTCCATCCCTTTAGTAGGACTGAAAAGAATAGGCAACAATGAAAACTGCAAAATAAACCCTGGAAATACTCAGGTTACTGGTTCCTATTGATGTAGGAAATCATGTTAAGGACTGTCAGGAACATTAATATAAAGAAAAACCCCTGCCATTCTTCTACCTCTTCTACATTTCATTCCATCCCGTAATGTTTGTGTGGGGCGTCTTTCCCCTCCAGTTTTCTGTATTTTTCCACTGTGGAAGCTTTATGCAGCCTGAGCAAAGAAAAATTAAATTATAGGAAGCTGATGAGGTAGTGTTGAGTGCCTTGTAATGTGACAATTTCTAACACAAAATGAAAGTCTCTAATAGAATATAAACCCCCAAGTACGTTATGCCATCTGCATTGTACTTGCAGAGATTTATGTTATTTTTCCTCAACTTTCAAAAGCATCCTAGAATTCAGCTCAAAACCTTCTTTGTCTATCTTTCTTTCCCTATTGTTTTACTTTGGACAGTGACATTTTTCGGTGTTCCATCTATTCTGGATAAGTTGACATTTTACAAGTTCTGGAAATCTAGAGAGAAAGATCTTTCCTATTAGTCCTTCCATGTTATATCTAGAATGGTTATATGGATCATAAAGTAATTAAGTTGTGTGGAATGTAAGGTAGGAAGACAGAAGTTTTGATAGTGTCAAGAATTTCACATTGGGAAGCTCAGCTGTCTGAAGTTGTTTGGCCTGTGGACTTTAATAGACAGTGTGAGAGAGAATCCTTCAAACATTTTAGCACCATCTGTAATTGAAAAAACCTCCAACAAACCACATGAAAACCATTTTATACTCTGCAGCATATTAATATTTTGAGTGTAATTGGGAAGATCTCACCAAAAGATATATGAGAAATAAAAGTGATTGCAGCATTCAAGCCTGTGCAGTTTCATTTGCATGGTAGTGGTTTTCTAGAATAGAGAAGAGACCACCCAGGCTTAGCACTGCAGCTTGCAATCATTTTTTCCCCTGTGTGCATCCTTTAAAAAAAACCTCACAAGCTGACACTTGATTAACAGCATAAGCATATTTAATTGCACTACCAGATATACTTGGGGATTAAGGATTTTTCCCTCTTAAATTTGAGTTGGTTTTTTTTTTTTCCCTAAATATGGTTTCAAGGAATTAATTTCAATACTGCCACAGGATTGCTAGATCCTATCCAGTTTGTTTCCAGTATAAATTGCTACTTATTTTAAGGTAAAGTTTTGGTGTTGCTGACATTGTCTCAAATAGTGGATGATGGCAATATTGTAGGAGTGCCTATATATAAATTTGCAGGTGTTTCACTCTAGCCTTTTCTGACATTATGAAATACTGCAGTATCTGGTTCTAATGCTTGTATGTGCTGCATACTTTAAACCTGGCAAAAGAAGTAATCTTAAACCATGGTTTTTCTTGTATGTGTGATAATGTTTAAAACCATAACCTTTTAAAAAGTCTGTTTTACCAAAAATGTAGTAGAAAAAACTTTGAAGTATCTGTGCATTTGGAAGTGATATTTTAATAGGGACTGTAGCGACAGGACAAGGGGTGATGGGTTCAAACTAAAACAGGGGAAGTTCAGATTAGATATAAGGACGTTCTGTACTGTGAGGTTGGTGAGGCACTGGAACAATCAGATTGCCCAGAGAAGTGGTAAATGCTCCATCCCCGCCAGTGTTCAAGGCCAGGTTGGATGGAGCCTTGGGTTACATGGTCTAGGGTGAGGCATCCCTGCCCATGGCAGGGGGATTGGAACTAGATCTTAAGGTCCTTTCCAACCCGAATCATTCTGTGATTCTATGAATATAACTACAGCACGAATTCTGTCACAGTTTTGTGTCCAACATGCAGAGAGAAGCAGGAATTGGATACCAATGTATAAGAAATAGCTTCACCTACATTTGTTGTCATTGTTGACAGTTCAAATTGGTATTTTAATTTTAGACACTGTATTTCAGTTTGGAAAATATTAAAAATACAGGTCCAGCCAACACATCTGTAATTCTATTTCTTTACCTTTTAGACATTATTTTTCTTCATCTTCCAAGCTGTTTCCATTTTAGTAAAACTTACAGGAGTGGTGGTGTCTAATGTCCTACAGTAATGTAGGAACATAAAGTTACAAAATCTTTGGAGTCTTTGTTTTGCAGTCTGCATAAAATTGCCAGGTGGATACTCATGACAGCATTCATTTCTTCTGAAATTACTGATTTTTCCTTAAAAATATTAAGAAACATCAATTTTCAAGGTATAGTTGATACATACTAGCTTAGAAGCTTAAATACTCACAAGTAAGGTGAAGTCTTACTTAAGAACTTCAGACTAATTACCGAATGCTGGATACACAGTTATTCAGTGTAGGTGAACTGTATTTTGCACAGTAGATTCATCCAGTAATTTGGAGGATGATCACTAATAAACATGCAGATGCAAGAAGTAATTGTTAGTTATTTGTGGGTAAGAAAGAGAGACATTTACTTTTTTATTTATTCAAACGTGATTATGATCTTTAAAAAGGTAAATGGTCAGGGCATTTGTTTGATGCTAAAAAAAGACTCCCTAAATTCTTAATGAATAATTTGTATAATGTGTCATGTTTGTATCCAGCCAAGGTCATTGTCATTTCGGGGCTAAAAACTGTGTGTAAGAATGCAGCAAAAGAACAACGCTTGACCCAAAGAACTTACTTACAGTTTAAATATCTGACAGAAACAGGATATGTTTGCTATTGTATAAACACAACATGATGTGAAGGTAATGCAGTGGCCTATAGTACCACACATTTTAATAGCTCTTCTCAATGTGTGTATAATGAAATCACAAAGATATTTCCTTTCAAGGTAAATCTCTGCAATGTAAATTTGAAGTCCATCTACTCTTTGACTTTGTCCCCTTATAAGTCTTGTGTAAAACTTGAAGGTAGAAGTACAGTAGGGGATATCAAAAGGAGATTTGGAGTTTAATACTGATTAACATATTCATTAACGTTTGAGGCAAATCCTCTGAGTGTTTGAAATTTTCAACTGATGCTGCGAAAAGGAAGTCAGGGCTGTGTAGTTCCCTTTATAAACAGGGAACTAAATGCCTTTCAATTGGTATAACAAAAAATAAGATTAACTTAATTACAGAAGGAAATGTACTTTGGATCCTAATATCACAAGATGTACTGCATAAATTCATGTCCTGAGGGACCAGTAACATGAACTTCTGCAGTTCATCATTTGGAAGTTACAGAAGAGCTCAAAAAGCCTGGGTGTATTTGTAGTTTACTATGGCCATGACCCATGTATATGCCACTGCCAAGAGAAAATCAGTCCAGTTTTCATGTGCCAGGCATGGTGTTTTCTGGCATAATCAAATCAATACTGTAAAAGCCATTGGTATGCTTTCATGTAGATTACTGTAAGCAGCCACCTTAAAAATATATATCAATCATTTTATTGGAGTGAATTAAAAAAAGAGGTACTATTCTGTTTACAGTAAGGACAGTATATCTTTTGAAAAGGTCTTTTCGAGGCTTGTTTAGATTAACAAAATTAAAGTTGAGGAACTACACTATCCTATGATTACATCAGTGGAAAAAAATACCAAGATTACGCAATAATTATTTGGTTGAAAATACTGGTATGTAATCAAATTGGTATAGATTGGCCATGAATAAATGTAAACTTGGTATTGGTAGATATGGCTTCATTTGCAGTGCTTTGCTGTATTACATCTCAAGCCTGGTCTAGACAGTGCTTTCAAGGGTGGAGTGCTTGGTGTGATAACTTTTAAAACTACAAGCTTTAAAAAAGAAAAAAGTTGTAGAAAAAACTTTACTGGTTTTGTAGCTGTATTGCTGTAAGACAGTTTTACTTGGACTAAATGGAAAGCTATGATATTTGTATACCTCAGTATGAAAATTCCTGTAGCTGCTGTGTGTGTGGTGACAAACCTTTTGGCTGGCCTGAACTTGTGTTTTTCTTAGCACCCTTTTTCTTTGCCTCTAGAAGAACTAATAGCTCAGAGGCACGCAGTCTCACTTCAGTTGCACTTGAAAATTGTGTGCCAAGTTCCATACAGGTAAGATGAAAGAATTAAAGATTACTTTCAGTTGCCTGTAATTCCTTGCAGTTCATTCATCTCTGACTGTGAGACTGTGTACAAAGCAACGTACAAACACCTCATTTGTACAAATCCAGCTGTTTCTCCCAAATTTACCAATGTATTTATTTGGTAGCATCTAGATACTTTTGCCTTAGCATCTCTTGGTGTTGTCATTAGCTTTGATACACATTTCCAGCAATTTGACTGTAACTTCTTCTGTCATGCATGTAATTTATCAGGTGGCTGTGTTTTAATGAAATATGAAGACTTAAAAGAGCACTGAGAATCACCATCTTACTCGATTTTTTCTTTTTCCCTTTTTTTTTTTTTTCCCCCATGAGGGTCTAACAAATCTGTTCATCATAGACGTATCTGCCTTTGAAAGTGACAGCTTTGCTTGCAAGGCAAACACAGCAGTGGTTCAGCTTATGCCCCTGAACTGCCTTCAAAGGAGCTTGCTGTAAAAGAAATCAGAAGCAGCTGAGTGGCCTGTGAAAACACCTCAGGGATCTTGTGCTTCTCAGAAGGAAGGTGATTTATGTACTACTTAGAATGAAAAGTCTATTGGACATAGTATGTGTGGTCCTATTTGTCAGTGAATCTCCAATTCACACACTGTTGGCCTGCTTTAGGGCCAAACTCTGTGCCTCTCGGTTACACCAGGGAAGAGAGTTCTCATGGATACTTCCAGGCAATTTTTTTATTTTCACAGAGCCATTAGAAACTACACTCCCTGATTCATCACAGGGAATAAAGATACCACAATTGCACAATTATCTGGTGATTTAAAAATTAAGCTTTTTAAATGTGAAGTCATTATACCAGTAAGACGCATTTAATCAGGCATGGAAATAGGCATCCCCATTGGCTTTTGCCCCCATTAGCACCGCTGGCTGTAGCATGTGCTTTGGTTTAGGATAGGGTTACTTTCCTCCTGCTCTTCTAGTGAGAACAAGACTATGATTGCCCATGAATCGTTTTAATCAGTATCATTCTGAAATAATATGATGTGCTTAAATGGTGCTTAAAGACTGATCATCCACCAAAGTTGAACTTTACTTATTATTTCCTCAAAAATGTTTGACTAACCAGTTAGTGACCATGCAGAACAGAGTTTGATGATGAACTGTGCACAGACTTTAGCTTTTTCTTGTTCTCATACCTGTCTCATTATTCACATCCAGATATGGGTTTAATTTAAATATTGAGCCTGAAAATAATGCAGTGGGTGGAAATGCAGACTAGGATCTGTATTCCATTTATTACAAATGCCACAGGTTTGGTTACTTGCAGTAGACTACCATTTTATGGGATTTTTTCTTTCTCCCACCATTTTTACATGTGTTCATATTACAGGTTTTATGAAGTTACCCCACACCAGTTTCCTCTGGTGATAAATCAAATTGTACCTTATAAAAGTAACCTCTGTCTTTTTCAAAAATTAAAGCCATTATTTTTGTATTGCTTTCCTATTATGGATATGATTGTTTTACAAGGCAGGTTGAAGAAAGGGAACTGCTCCCCAAGCTGCTGTAGCACCTTCTAGACCTAAAACTACATAGAATCATAGAATCATAGAATCGCTAGACCTAAAACTACATAGAATCATAGAATCATAGAATCGTAAGGGTTGGAAAGGACCTTAAGATCATCTAGTTCCAACCCCCCTGCCATGGGCAGGGACACCTTGCACTAAACCACGTGGTTCAAGGCTCTGTCCAACCTGGCCTTGAACACCGCCAGGGATGGAGCATCCACAACCTCCCTGGGCAACCCATTCCAGTGCTTCACCACCCTCACTGTAAAGAACTTCTTCCTTATATCTAGTCTAAACTTCCCCTGTTTAAGTTCGAAGCCATTACCCCTTGTCTTACCACTCCAGTCCCTAAGGAAGAGTCCCTCCCCAGCATCCTTGTAGACCCCCTTCAGATACTGGAAGGCTGCTATGAGGTCTCCACACAGCCTTCTCTTCTCCAGGCTGAACAGCCCCAACTTTCTCAGCCTGTCTTCATACGGGAGGTGCTCCAGCCCTCTTATCATCCTCGTGGCCCTCCTCTGGACTCGCTCCAACAGCTCCATGTCCTTTTTATGTTGAGGACACCAGAACTGTACACAGTACTCCAAGTGAGGTCTCACGAGAGCAGAGGCACGTGTTTGTCTTCGGGTACATTCCAGATTACACACCATTACATATGCAGCAATAGGAGGAGATACGATGAGCCAAAATTAGTCTTTTCTCCATGCTTGTCATCCATTTCCCACTCGGTGTAAGCAATGAATATGTGAATTAAGTACAGAACCTAGTTAAAAACTTTCTGTAACCTCTAATCCAAGATACAACTTCGGTTGGTCCAGAAACAAGAAATGTCAGTCACAGTTTGAGCATGGAGATTGCATGTAACTGGGATGTAAGTCAGTGATCATGGCATTAGACTGAGGAAAGGGCAACAAGGACTGGAGTCTGAAGGGTGGTTAAATTGGGCTGGTTATAAGGTATCTCTCGGACTCTGTTTTTACCTTTTAAAAAATATGGAGGAAAAACATACCTTTTATATCACTTTAAATATTTAAATCTTGCTGTAGCTCTGTCAGATGTTATGCTCTCAATGCACTGCTTAGTCTAATTCTACATCTTGTCTCATGTAAGAAATGCAGACAGGATCACAAAATCTCCAAGTTTAAAATGTGTCAATTTATGTTAAAAACTGAAAATCCTCATGTTCCCAGTTTGGTGCTGTGATGGGCTTAGATTAGAAGTCACAATCAAGTTTTCAAAGTATCTTGCATTTTATTTGAAATGGATGTGTTTATTAGCAGATGAGAGAGTGGAATGCCTTGCTGGACCCAAACTTGCTAACTTCTATAAAAATGAATTGCTGGTACATACAATTTAATGCTTCATTCTAGGCAGAGAGGTTTCGAACAGTAGAAGTAGCTCCAAGAGACAAAGATAAATGAACCTTTTTCTTTGGGGAAAGCTAGTACACTTGTATTAGAGATTTTGAAGGTATCGAAGTTCTACTGTTAAATAGGAATATTTTTCTGTAGCGGTCAATAGGTGGTACTAAAGCGAAGTGTAAGTTGATACTACACTTATAGCAACGTCTGTTGCAAGATCATCTATGCACGGGAAAATATGTTTTTGACTTCTCTAACAGGTGCTGGTGCACACTATTACAGGACAGCAGCGCAGCAAAGCTACAGATTTCCTAGGGTGGATTTAGATGATAACAAAACCAAACAAGAATCCTGCAAGCTACTCAGAGCAAACTGTCTCCTAATCTTTTTCCCATTAGGTCTCTGAGGACTACTTTTGTGCAATCCTGCTAAACTTTTGAGTGGAGGAGGGGAATTAATTGAGTGGAGAGGGGAACCTCTCTTCATTGCAAGAGAGGTTTCTGTTGTTGTGGGGTCCACTCTCTGCACCCCAAGCTCCCCTCTAACCATCATCACAGAGGGCGTCCCATGTCACTACTTTACAATAGTGCTTCTCTCTTCATAGGCAAACAAGACACAGCCTAAGGATGTGTAGGGTGGAGCATCATCTCCTTAGGCCAAGCTTTCTCTTTTAGTGCATATTTGAAAAAAAAAAAAAGGGACCTGAAATATATGCAGTGTGTGCTTTTTTACTATAGTCAAAGAAGGCTGTCTTAGTGATCCGAGGTGCGGATCCAGGAAACCATTTTTGCTTGGCTTTGTCATCAACACACAGGCTTAAGCTATTTCACACAGTAACCAATTGAAGGAAGGTGTTTGATTGCACTGGCTTCCCTTTATCCTACCTATATCTGAACTGACTGTCCTGAGTTTGGACACAAACCAAGTGAAACAGTCTGTAATTTCCTTGGAATTACATGAATCTGCATTTTGGCAGGCTTTACTTCTAAAACATGAGCCCCTGTAGATGACCCATTTAATTAATAGACTGCCAAGCAAGAAGCTTGTGCATATGCTCATCTCGAGTTGTGCCACTGGAGGAGAACAGTCAAATTCTCTATACCCTCTGTCCTGCTCTTCTCACCCAGGGGACTCAGAGAGGAAAATGCTGGCACCACTGAGTGTGGCAAAGGTCTTCAGTCGTGCTTGAGGAGTTCATAACTGATTCAGAGGTGGTTTAAAGAAGTTCTGAGTATTGCATTTATCTGCAATGGTCTGGGATAAACCTTTATTGTAAAACAAAGTCTATTTTATCTGCCTTTAGTGACTAGAGGATAAGCACAGTAATTGGTTGGGTTTTTTTGGGGGGGAAGGGGTTGCTGCTCTGTGGTACGCTTCATGCTCCTTTTGCTTGCGGGAACCTTTTGGGCATGGTTGAGGTGGTTTATGTTAACAGCATCTAAACATAAAAAAAAAAAAAAAAAAAAAGAAAAAGCAAGCATGTGTGTCCTGAGAGGCTGAGCCTAGAAGGAGTGGGGACTAGAGTCTGTGAGACACTCACCGCCAGGCAGCAGTGCCTTCTGAAGCTGAGCCTTCCCCTACTGATTGTGTGCTAAGAAACCAGTCTCTTCCTTTCCACTCTGCACTGATGGTAGAGATTGCCTCGGTGTTAATAAATGAAGTGTAAGAGTGAGTTTTGAGTATGCATAAAGCCTGGTCAAAATTAAGGAATTTCCTGAACCAATATTTGAAATTTGTCCTTCCATAGATGGTGAGTCAAATTCTGTGCAGATGCCTTAAAACATCCTATATGCCTGGGATTCTTGTGGAACAGTATTGTGTTTCCAACATCCCTTTCTGTCTGCATGAGCAGAGATTGAGGTACAGTTGTATAAGTGAAATGGTGATGGTTTGAATTAAGGCATGCAGGCCATGAATGAGATTGCACAGTTTGTAATGCTTTCCATTTTCATTATTGTTAATATCATCATGATAATGTGGATACATGTGGTATCATTTTCTCCTCCCTTTACAAACTTTCACATAGAGAAAATGCTGTTAAATATCATATCCTTCTGAGAGAGAATACCAGGAAAATAAATTCAGTACAGCCTTCTGTTGAATTTCTGTTTCTTTCTCTTTCCTCACTTATTTGACAGAAATGTACATTAATTGTGTACATCATGAAACCATTTTAGAAAGAGCAGTAAGGAGACGTCAGCATCATAGGAGTAATGACTGTTCTTTTGTAGTCTGAAAGAATCAAGTTCAAGTACATCTACAGGTCTTCATGTGTCAGTCAGGGATTGGCAACAACACAGAAAGACTCTGTTGTATCACTAAACAGCACTATATTTGGCCAGTTAAGTATCTGCACTGACAGACATTCTTTCTGTTCAGGTTTTATTGTAGCCTGACTGAAGGATATTAAAAAAACCCCACAAACCAAAAAACCCCCAAACCAAACAAACCAAACATCCAACAAAAACTTACCAGGTCCCACAGATATACACAGGGTACCTATGGGAAAGGAAGAAAAGGAATATTCTAAACCTGTTAATTTTATTCAATAAAAAGCATAGTTGAAAGTGAGCTGTTGCAGTAAAAGATGTACACTGCAAAAATGTAACAGAGAAGAGCCAGGAATGGCACTCTGACATGAATACAGTCATCTGTCATACTGATGCCAGCGGTTGCAGTTTATTTCTACTGTCAAATCTTTCACATGACCATTATTGCTAAGATTCTCTCTAAAGATAGAATAAGGACTTTGTGTAACTTAATTAGGCCATATGGATACTGCTAGGCAGGACATAGTTCTTAGGAGAAAGCAAAGGACCTAGGAATTGAAAAAGAAAACAGGCAATATTGTGCTCAGGCAGGAGCAGCAGATAGGGTTGTGATCTTGGAACAGAGGCAGGTAAGCCCACGTTTGCTGTCGTATGCCTCATAGGTATCCCCAGCCACAGGGACAGAGAGAGTAATGTGTACACATTGTTACGTGAGGAACTTTTCTCCTTCTCTGTGCCTTTTTCATTCACCAATTCTAACAGCTTAGAGGATTAAATTTAGGCTGACGTTTGTTTCTGAACCCCAGCTTCTGGCACATCTTAAATCCCTTGATCCCATTGCACAGGCATGTTGTGTTACAAAGTAGTAAATAGGAAAATAGTAAATAAGAAGATACCTGCTTTTGAGTGCTTTGTAAGCGGTGCCTTTCCGTAGTGAAACTAGCACTAAGAGGAACAGGCGGCTGACATGCATGCTGCATGGGGCTCTGTGTAGAAAGCACCAAGGCTGCCTCTGTCAGAAGAAAACCTGTTTCTAGTGCAATAGTTAATTTTTTTTTTTAGTGCTGCTGTTGTATTTTTCTCTTTAAGTTGTGAAACTGACCTGTTTTCAAGTGCTTCAGCTGATTAAATAAAACCAGAAAGCACAAAGACTTCTTTACCCAATGTATTGAGTGGCAGGTTGCAAACAGAAAATGATCCAAGTGTGAACTCTGAAGCATAAAGGAGAGAGAGCACTAACATTTGGACTCTGTAGGGAAAAGCAGATTGCATAGAGATAAATACAAGTAATTAAACTCTGTGGCAGGACATAACATCATAGAAGTCAGCTGGATGGTCTTGAAGGTTCAGGCATTTTTTTCAATTCTCTGTCTGATTTTTTCCCCTCTTTGTAGGTTAACAGAGACACAGACATTCTGATGAAAAGGACGGATTCCTAATGCCCACTGGTTTCTAGTCACCATAGACTGTATAGGAAATATGGGACTTCTGCCAAGACTGTAAGTAGACTACTGTAAGCTTTTGAACATAGTCTGTAAGGAGGGATTGCCATCATTACAGTTGTTTTGATGGTATTTATTGCTGCAGTTTGTTAATTTTTTTTTTTTTTTTTTTTTTTTTTTTTTTTTTTTTGGTGTTTGCAGATGCCTGATTCTACAGAATGCAAAAGGAAGGAGTCAGGATTTACAGCAAATGAAAGTTTTTGCTGATCATGTCTCCTGTCTAATGCTCCTCATACGCGCCAGGCAAATAATTCTATTCCCAGCTATGTAGAACTGTTCTCAAGGCAGAAAGGAGTGAGTGCAATGCTGATTTACCCATTTAGACAGACACAGTGTCTGTATTACACACTTTACAGGCACGTGCTGTGACTATGGTATATGTTACAACCTCACTGGGATCAACACAAGATGATCTGCACTGAGAAACACTCTTCTGAGACCCAGCACCCACATTACAGTGCCAGGATTTTAGTTTTGACTCACCTATTGTCCAGTTGTGGTGTTGGCAGCCAGACAGCAGTAGGTGTGTGAAATCAGCCTTAAGCAAGCCATGCAGCAACACTACGGTACACTGGGAAAATCATGAGATAACTTTAGTCAGTGTCAGGAGAGAGCTTTTAATGTGATGAAATTTAGTTATCCAGGAAAAAATACACACATAAAATGCAGGCTACAAGAAGTTCTGTACTTCTTTCAGAGAGGTTATCTGGCTTAACTAGGAAAACAGATCAACAACACAGATTCACCGATGGGTTCAGAAGATCCAGAAGAACTGATTACCACCGAAGGCTGATAGTGAATTGCAAAAGGCAGTTTCTCGCTCTTACCATCACTGGGAAGTAAAAAGATTTTGTCAGAGGTTTGACTGTGGATCAATACTGAATCTATATAAATAAAAAGTAATGCAAAGGATGGCATTTGAAGGAGTGGTAACTACAGCAACTGGAAAATCATTGATCCTTGGGTTTGTATGTTAAGACAGTCAAGCTCTCCATTTCATGAGCATGAGTCATTCTGAACTGGAGCCAAAGGAAATGCTTACATTGCTTACAGGGACCAAAGCGACCTCTAATACCCTACAGCCTCAGTGTTTCCATGCTGAAGTCATTTAAGATGGAGACACAGGTTTATAAAATTATTTCCAGAACCATTTACCCAGAACTTATATCAGGTATTTGTTGTGTGGCTGGGAGTAACTGAGAAACATTCACTTACTTGAGCAGTTAACTAGCTTCCTTGTTTGACACTGGTCAGTCTATTTATCCTAGCCTCACACTGGAAAGTGCAGATAAGTATGTGGTCCCTGCCATGTCAGTCACATCTACTGTCTGAATTAGTCCTCCATGGATTTAACGACTTATGTTTCTGCCTTTTCTGGAAATACAATATCATATCTACTGACTGACCTCCTTTAATCAAAGATATTTCTGATGACCCTTTTATTTAGGGATTATGTAATTTTGAGGCACATCATTAGTGTATGAGAGATGTTCCTTCCCATAGCAACTTAACTCTAAGGATTACCATGTAGGTAATTTTTATTACCATTTAAGTACTAAATTAACTAGTAAGGTACAAGCTTAACAGACAAATCACATTAATGAGCACATGCACTGGCAAGATGTCAATAAAAGTTCAACTAAATTACTTTGCTTATTCATAGCTCAAGCATGATAAATCCTCTGTCACAGCTCCTACACTGCAAATATCAATAATGATTACAATGGTGTTTTACAGTAGGCTACAAACATTTGTTTCTGAGCAGAATTTTTATAAGATTTTTTAATTATTATTACTATGGAATAACGAGCTTCCAATACAGTATTTTCATGTGACAGATTTTTCTGTAATTAATTTGTTGATAGGAGCACATAGATGTTTAGAAGAAATTGTAAGCTTTCAAGAATTCTGATTAAAAAAAAAACCCCAAAAAATCCCCAAAAAAACAAAACACCAACAAACCTATCAACTCTTTATGTGTGAATTTCTACAGTTATTCTGTTCTTTCCCTTTACTTCTGTATTAGTCATAGTAATTAGTAATAGTTCAAGACCAATAGACATTAAGAATGCACAGTGCTAATCACTGCTAGGATTAGCAGCATCTTACCCATTAACAGTTGCTTTCACTTTACCGGGGATGTCCACCAAGAGTGGCCCATGCGTGGAATTCACAGCTAGGCAGCTCACCAGCCACAATAAGTTCAGGCTGGCAGCAGTGTGACAGGGGGACACTTGTTTTCTAAGCTACTGCTAGGCACTAGTTAACATTCAGAATCTGAACTGTGATATAACTCTAGTGATAAACTGTCTTGAAGCTGGGAATTACTCTTTGAGAAGAGTAGCATTTTAGCTTAGTGTTCATCAGAATGCCTCATGCCAGGAAGGCTGAGGGCATTTGTTTGCTAAGACTCATTATATTGGTAAACGGGAATAAATTATATTAAGCAACATGAAATCTGAAACATCACTGAAATAGATGTACAATACCCCAGATAACACTAAGGAGCTTCTCTGCCAATTAATTACTTCAAGACAACATCAACTTGTGTGAAAACTAAAAACCTTTGTCACCACCGCATGCTAACGTGAACCTCACCGAGAGCCAGACTTACCCTTTCTCTTGTACTAATATAGTATCTTTCTCCCATTTTTTTTTCACCATCCTATCTTCCCTTCTATGCCAAATGACAGCTCCATAAAATAAACAAACACAAGTAATATTTACTTGAACTTCAGTGCTTAAAGTCTGACTTGCAGTGTGAGCCTTTTCACTAAAGAAAACTGAATAAAACATTGACTATTTCTGGGTACTTTCATTTTCCTTCATGAAAGAAGGGAAGAAAACATGAATGGCTTGCAGATTTGAAATTCAGATCAAAATATATAAAAGTAATCCATCAATAGCACTGTTTTGTGCTATTGGTCTGAAGTTAGTATGGTGGGTACTATAACAGTGCAGGAATTTTGACAGAGGGTTTAAGGACGGGGCAGGCAAGAAGTAGAAATAAGGAAAATACAGAATTACCCTGAACAAAAAATTTGTGAGTGTGGTTTTGAAATGTGGGCCTAGAGACCATCTTCTTCAGCAAAATAAAAATCAGAAACATGTTAGAACTGTGTCATTTAACTCCTGACACCCTAAAATTGTAGAACTGCAGGGACAAAGAAAATAGCTGCTCCAGAAAAGACAGCTAACAAGGGAGATGAGACAGCCACCCTGCAAGTGTGAAATGCCTGTTTCATACAGTGAGCACCACAGTAATTACAGGGGGAAAGATAAATGGCAGAGTACAAAGACATACAGTATAGAAACCAGTTGTTAAGTATTTAACTGTGTAAAGAGACTGGTGATACTGAGATTTGGCACCAGTGTACCTTTCTGGAGACTTTGGGACTAAATGGCCTTTTTGCTGTATCAAATATTAATTTTAACTTGGTCCAATGGACTTAAGATACTGCTAATTGTCTGAATCTTAGGTGCCTAAGGTAGGTATAAAAAAACCAGGCACAAGTTAGGGTTAAAGTAAGTTATAAAGCAGACTTTCTCTGGAAGTGATTCTATCCTAGGGATTTTCGTGGAAATCTAGAGTAGCTCATCTGAAAACAGGTTTGCAGTTTTCCTGTTGTAGAACAAGTTATGGTAATAAACAAGCACTACAGTTTTTTATAGCTCACATTTTGGATCTCAAGGCTATCAAGAAGTCAAATTTCAGGTTATTTTCTTTGCTGTGAACATGCTTAGGGGAAATGGCTGTTGTATCAGTAGGCTTTAGAATAAGTTTTCTGTAAAATATTCAGCATGGCTCAAATCACATTTCTTCTTTATAATGTTGTCTAGGATCTGAAAATGCCTGGTTATTTATCGATGCTGTTGCTATGCAACCAGTTCACTTTTCTTGCTTGCTTTTAGAGATGAGCAGGTAGTAATTCCCCTCTAAATGTTTTAGCCAAACTTGCAAACAACAACAACAAAAAAAGCAAGCTGTTTTGCTAATGCTTTTATAGGTATGAATGTAGTCCAGCTAAATTTGAGACCTATTAAAAATAAAAATCTTCATTAAATACCTTAAACCTTTTCTCAGATAAGTTAGAGAAACAACCCTGTGAAAAAAAAACAGGAAGTCCAAGTAAAAAATGTATATAAACCAGAAAGGCCAACTCAAAGAAAGTGAGAAGAGAGGAGGTCTTCCCAGAAAAACACTTTCACACATATACACCCCCGGGCTATTGTAAGAGAGATACTGGAAGATCTCATTTCAGCAATAAACAACAGAAAATTAGGGATGTATTATAAAGGCAGTAAATGAAAGGACATATGATTTATGATCTGCATTTTTACATATTGGCTGGTAGAGTCCGTGGTGATAAACATGCCTATATTTAATAAAATGATAAAGTTTGATAATGGTTAACTATTCATATGCAGGTTTTGGCTCTACGGTGACAGTAACGCAGAGTATTTAGCAAGACTGCCTCTACAAGTTTTATCTTGCACTTTGAAGCACCAGGGAGGGTGAGGTTGGAGGGAACAAACCCAAAAATATAAACCAACCCCCCACACTGCGCTTTTGTTGCACTTCCAAAGTGTATTGCAAACCAAGGCTAATCTTTGGTTTTCATGTGCAGTATCCTATGGCACATGGATTTTTCACTTTTAGGATTGTCATTTTTCAAGACTGTATGGTGAACACAGATCAGGAGCAGCATTGCCTCTTTTACATAGCAATAACATAATCCACAATGGTAAGTGCCAGGATTTGTCAAGGTCACAGTACCATGCTTTTCCAGCCTTCCACCTTACCCTCACCCTTCCTGTGCTCACTCTTTGACTGCTTTCAAAACTTCAGCCTCTAGGTTCCTCAGGCAACGTGCTCTCCATCACCTCCTGTACCATCATCTTCGTGCGGTAAAGGAAGGATTGAAACAAAAATTAGGAAATACGGAAGACTGTTAATTGCCATGAAAGCCCAAAGAGTTGTGGGGGGTTTTTCTGCGTGGTTTTTTGCGTGGGGTTTTTTTTTTTTTTTTAAGTAAAATGCAGATTATACACCTCCTATTCAAGTCAGTATAACTGACTTTGGCGCAGATGGAATACAAATGAACAAGGATGTAAACTAAGTCAGATTCTTCTTTCTTACAGAAATATTTTCAGCATGAAGAAAAGTTTATTGCCTCTACTGCTTATAGGCACTGTTCTTCAGTTGCACTGAGACATTTCACTAGCTAAAATTGACCTTTCCATGCTTGGTACTTATGACTTCATATGAGGTCACAAGCAACAGCATGTACATCTTTAAATATTCATATTTAAAGGTCTTAAGTAAGTTGTTCAAAAAGCATGACATAAGGTACATCCAAAATTAGTAGATAATATGTTACTCCATTACTATCTCTGCTCTTCCTGTCAGTGTAATTCTACACCAATAAAGTAGTTTTGCATAAATTAGTTAATTCATATTTGAGAATTACTTTGATACTGTAGCGATTAGTGCCACAGAGTGGGGAAAGCATGAGAAAATTAATAGTTCCCCTTTCAGAGATAATTTGAACAATGTACAATAAAGGAAGCTTGGCATCGTTTGAATGGCACACTTCCATACTTACATACAAAGATATTACAGAGAGCCATAATTCTGCTTTTCCAAATTGAATATGTGATCTGTTATCTTTAATATTATTTGGTTATGTTTTTCTCTGGTAAATATATACAACAGTATTTATCAGGTTTCTTTTGTTTGTGACTGTCACAAGTGCAGTTAATAAAGCATATATTTTTCCAATGCAACACAATATTATATTAAGTTTTATTTGGAAAAGTGATGGATGGCTTGTTACAAAGAAACACTCAACATTGTCAGAAATAATGCTGAAACTGGATGAGCTTTTCCATTTAGGTTAATAATAGAAGGTAAAAGTTTCATTCCTTTGAAGCTGAACAAGATTATTTTAGTGAGGTGGATTAAAAAGGTTTTAACCTCTCTTCTGTGTGCTTGTTTACTAGAATACAGATCGCCAGCTTAAAGCCTGAAAAGATTTTGGGGAAAACAGATTTCCATTCTCTAGTATCTCTTCAAACAAAAGAGATAGTCTCATTACTTTAAGTGGCTATTATTTGTGAGACTCTTAGTTTCTGGAATACCTGGAGACAGAGGACAACACTGTAGGCACTGGATATTCCACTCAATCTCACCGTAACCTTCTGTCAGGCACTAATAAACAGAGGTAAGTACGTTGCCTGGATGGTGCACTCCACAGAATGCAGTCTTTGTCATTTGCAGAACACCTTATTTCAAGTCTATTTGCTAGAATAAGGCTTGTGCTTGGAGACCAGTACTGGGTAGCATCTATGTGATTTGTGGTACCTTGAGGTTGTTACTTTCATTAATTGCTCTGGATGTTAATGGTCATTTAATCGTATGTTGTGTAATCCAGCAACCACTATTTTGTAAAGGTTAATGAAGCCTTGAGGCAATTACGATCTTTACAAAATTCTGTGACCTTTGTATAATAGCTTGTTCCTCTGAAAATTGCTATTGACAGTGTTTCACTGAGGGTGACCCCCCACCCCCTGCCTTCATAACTGTTGAGGGCAGAGATGGAGGCAGACAGCAGAAGAGAGACTGAAGTAAAATGCACCATTAAGCTTTTCACAATATATAAGCAGAAGGAGCATTCACAGAAATGTTCATAAAAATTGATCAGCACTACCTCCACACAACTGCCTAAATATAGCCACTACAGCTGATGGTGTCTCTCACCTCATGGTCTCAGAAAGGACAGGACACATTCTGGACCATCAGTTCAGAAAAGGGCTCCCACAGGTAGCTGCCACACTGGGATGGGCTCGAACACTCCCATGCACTCCTTGCATAGCTGATCCATGTGTGCACCCAGCACTGACGGCTCCTGCAGGAAAACAGGAACAGTAAACCACATGTAATCCTCTTTCATGGCTTCAATATTCAGTAGAGCCCTAGTTGTAAAGATGACATTGAGTTTATAGCTTTTTTCATGTTCAGAAGTTATGCTAATACATAGAACCACAGAATGTATGGGTTGGAAAGGGCCTTGAGCTCATCTGGTTCCAACCTTCCAGTCTTAACAATGCAAATCAAATTTATAACTTCCCCACCCCCTCTGTTGGTTTTTTTTTTTTTAATTATTATAACTCCCTGGTAGGCTATTATTTGTCCTAATCAGCCGAAGAATTAAAAAAAAAAATACAGTTTAAATTTTGGTTTATCAAGAATCTAAATTGGGACATGTATTTGCTATGTCTATTTCTTGGTGCATAGGATCAGAGCATCCAGAATAAGGGCGGTTAAGTGCAGTGCTTGCCACAACCTCCACTGGACTGTGCTGGAGGCATCTGGCAGATATACAAGAAGTGAGGGAGCAAAATCCAGAAGGAGCACAGTTGGTGTAAGTGGAGATTAATACTGTATTTTTTAAGTTTTGGACCTTGGCATGGATCAGCTATGACACATTCAATTTACTGACAACTTACTTGCTGTAAGTACTTTCTAAGCACAGAAGCAGCATACTGGAGCTGCACGTCTCTATGGCTACTAGTTTCACTTGCAGGATTAGCTGAGTATCTGCTTGTTCTGCAGCCTTCCCACCGTAGTTGTTGCTGTCATTTAAGGAGTCAATAGTATGCAGAAACCAGAGTGCCCATTCTGGAGGACCAAAGGGGTTTTCTTTATACGATTGTGCTTTATTGATGGTAATTATATTTCTCACTAATAATGCAGCAAGATTTTATGTCTATCATTACTTCTATAAAAGTGTCATTTGGAAAATATTAACCCCCTTTGGAAAATCAGACTTCACTAAATGGAAGCTGAATGAAATATTGATAGCTGACCAGCAAAGCTAATTTTTCTAGTCCTAAAGCCTTGTTATTTGCATTTCTGTTCTGCAATATGATCATAAAATTTATTTACTACCCAAACTGCAGATTCCTAGCTGTTGTTATGGGTGTTTATAATTATTTTCACAAAACACACTACTAGTTAAAGGAGAGAGAGTGGTGACTGTGATTTGGCTGCTTAACAGGCATTGCTATAAATGGCTCTTCTTGGAAATGCTCTCACTAATGTATTGCCACCTTTGATACATGCCAGACTGACTGAATCCTTTTGAGTTAAGGAAGTGTCTTTTTGTTGTCCCATGTAATTAATCTCCTACCTCAGTTGTGTTTTCTAGAGGAAGCAGCTCTGTCAGTCTGCCAAATAAAAAAAAAACCAATTTCCTGTAAAACCACTTGAAGATCATTTCGTTCCAAACAGCCTTTGGAGCAAGTTGGAGAAGGGGGAAGGCAGCTGGGCTGGACATAGGGCAAAAGGAAGACATTGTATGACACGAGCTCCACCTGCAAACAGGAAAAGGTGCATAAGACAGCTCACCCAGAAAAGCTTTTCATTAGAATACACCGATGTGTCAAAACTGAAGTGATTTATGAGTGGATGTTTTCACAAAACTCTAGTAAAACACACGCTCATGAGAAACACCCTGTTCCCTCTGTTTGCCCTTCCATGCTACTTGGGACAGTGAATATTTCAAAATTGGTGATTCTAAACCAGAAAGTAAATGAATATACAGAACTGTCCATGAAAGGGAAAGGCTTGGCCCATCACCCTGTAAGAGCTGCAGGGCTGCACAGCCCTGCCTACCCTGGGCAGCTTCATACTTGAGAGCAAGAGACTGAGGTTTTCACATCCTTGCCTCTGCTTGCACAGCAGAGAAACTCCAAGATGGGAATCTGGCCTCTCTGGGCAATCCTCAGCCAGCTCGGACACTGTGAAAAGGATTTCAGATCCTAAAGCCTTGGGCTCCCAAGAGGCTGCAGAGGTATTTCTAGGGAGATGAGTGTGTGAGCTGTGAGAAACGAGATATTCTCACCCTATATGCTTTATATCTAGACCAAACATTTTTAAATAATGTCACTATATTTTCTAATTTTAAAAAGACCACTTGCGAATTTTTCACACGCTCCAATAAAACCTGTTTCATACATATGGTGAAACCTCTGAAGCTGGAAACGTGGAGTTTAATTTGACCATGCAGCATTTTTGGTAAGATATTTTTTATTTTTTTTTTACTTTCAGAAAGAAAGAACCCTAGTTGAAAGAGACTCTTGCTGACAGCTTATCTTGTTAACCAAACCTTTCTGAGCCAGTTTATACATATATGTGGCTGAAAACCTTAAAGCCTTCTACCTTTAAAGGTATTATTTTTGCCTAGTGCACTAATCCTCTAATTCAAATCTTGGCCCCGTCACACAAACATAACCCTTTTTTTTTAACCCCAAAGAGCACAAGCTACATGAGTGGTAGCTTCTCTTCAATGGGAGAGCCCAAACTACAGAATAAACTAGTTTCAGAGCTCTCCAGGATGCTAAGCCACTGCAGTTAAGTTAAGCCAACATCCCCATCTTCTTTTCCTGACTTACTGAAAAGTGGCCCTACCCATGCTCTTTTAAAGCCATGTCTTGAAATTTTTCTGACTGTATTTTGTGGTTCTCATTTACCCACAATAAGGAAGGATCAGCTTGTGGCATGCAGGATACTGTAACTTCACTTGCCATCTCACTATTGCCTGGAAGCTCCCAACGCTTGCTGAGCTCACCTTGCTTCAGTGACCAGTGCCTCTGAGAGACGCAAGAGTCCTCAGTTCAGTTTACCATTTCATCTAGTGCTTATTTGGTATTTGCTAGAAAAAGAGCTGAAGTCTGTTTAGGACTCAATAAATTGGCTACTTACAACTTTTCCTTAAAACTCAATTCTACTATGAAAAACAAAAAAACACTTTCAGAATAGGTAGGAAATTGCTGCTTCCCAGAATTTTCTTGTAGTTGCCTCATGTCTTCTCTTGCACTGATTTGTTTTAATCATTAAATAGAACTGATATTTTCTTTGGAGCAGGGGATATTTTTCGTCTCTGTGGGAGACAAGTTTGTGAGGAGAGTTATATCTTTTATCAAAGAAACTGATGAAGTTAGGACCAAAAAAACCCCAAAAACCTTTCAGGCATAGAAGCTGGCAGCAGCAGCAATTTTATTGCATGTGCTTTTATACAGAAAGACTAAAACTTAAATAGAGCCTCTGGAAAGTACTATAAAATGCATAGGATTATAAACTTTGCCTTATTCAAATAACATTTCTCATATCTAGACTGCCACTCTAGAATCTCCTTAGACTATGGATCCTTTTAAGGCAAAGAAACCTACTCAGCACAGATTACCACTTCAAAATGACTAGAAATTTACTGCAAGACAGTACCTTACAACCATATTTAGTACAAAAATAACACTTCTCATCTACTGAGTAGAAGTGTTCAGAGACTTCACCATTTCATTTCTAGATGTGTATGCCTGTATATTATGGTTTAGAAGTGTTCTAAGGTACTTAGTGATACTCTGCTAGCTTTACTGTATATCAAACTAGCAACATGCAGAGTTGTGCCACAGTAAGCTAGGCAATCATACCCAACAGCTAATGGATTTTTAAATGGGATGAAGGAGTGCTATGGCTAAGTTATGTTAGCATTTTTCTTGCTGTTGTAGAGGAAGTTATCAGGTTAAGTGACGGTACATAAAAAGGCCAAGTTATCTCCTCTAAGAAGAGCTGAAGCACTCTTAAAGCCAAAAAGCACAAAAATTGTAAGATAAAGATCCCAATGAACTGCAACATGATGTACTTGAATAGCAGCTAAAACAATAGTTGTGTTCAGCTTACTGCTGCTCCAATGAGTGCTTTGATGAGAACAACAGAGGCCATAACTGTGGAGGTAGCAGAGGGGAGCAGAGGTGGGAGAGTGAGGGGTCAAAAGGAATACTGCATAGCTATAAGCCAAATACAAAGGTTCAGGGCAGGTATTTTTGCACCACAATGCTAAAAATGCCACTGCTTCTTCTCCTGAATGCTTTTTTACCCACAAATGTCAACATCAAAATGAGATCAATCAACTGATAGACAAGTGTCTTTTCCATCTGACTGTAATCCTTCTCTTTTGCTGCTCCTCCTGTTTCAAAGCCCTGTGGATTCTGCGTTGTTTGATCCAGTCACAAAGCGAGCAAATGGAAGCATCAAAGACCTTTGCTCATCTGAGAAAGCAAGAACACAAAAGAAAGATGGCTGATAGAAAACAAGCAAGAGAGAAAGTGCGTTAAAGCTGTACATGATTGAAGATTTTAAGGCTGCCTTGGTGGGACAAATCTTACAGATCACCACTTGCCATGGCTAACACCATCACCTTAATAATCCATTGCTAGGAACTATCACATCATCACTGGATAAATGATAAATACCCATTGGTAACAAATGCTGTGATTTGTACCTACCTTTGTATTAACTTTGCAAAGGAGGGTGGGCTTTTTTTGCCATGGACGAAAGACAAAAAGAGAACTGTTGAAAAGAAATAGGTTGAATAAAGATAAGCATACAAATAGCAAAAGAAAGACAGGAAAAAATATCCAGACGAAATTTACGTTCCTTTTCTTCTTTGTTTAATTAATTTTGTTTGCTTCTTTGTTTTGTTAAAGATGGAGTATTATAGATAAACTGAAGGAGCAGGGGAAATACAGAATTTATAAAGCTATACTTCAGATTTCTCTCATGCTCTGTTGCTCAGTCTCAGCCACCTCCTTTTCCAAGGCAGCCCCTTGCCTTATCAGGAACTGTATTGTGCACTACATTCAGCTTTCTTTTGCCTGAAAATAATTTCAAACTGAACACTATATCTGGAGATTTTTTTCCCTCTCCCCCTACAGCTGTTAGAATTGTTCCAACCCATATTAGCACAAACTCTGAAAGCCAAAATCCGTTGAATAGGCAGAGAGCAGACCTGCCAGGCTTTAAGGTTGTGTTTTGTTCTCTGTTTAGGAGAGAAGACCTGTGCTAGCCTTCTATGTTTTTTCATTAATAGTTTTTTTTCTTTTCACCAGTTAATGCTAGGTAATACCAGACAAGGCTTTCATCTTTGGGTTTTACTTTCTTTCTGTTTACATAAGACATTGGCTTGATTGTATAAAATGATGTTGCTAGAGGACAAATTATGGATTGCTGCTTTGCACCTTTGCCTTGAGCTGCAAGTAGTAAAAGCAATTAAAAATTATGGACCCAGAGAATTCCTATAATAAATCTAATACATTTACAAGGTAGGACAAGGGGTAATGGGTTCAAACTTAAACAGGGGAAGTTTAGACTAGATATAAGGAAGAAGTTCTTTACGGTGAGGGTGGTGAAGCACTGGAAGGGTTGCCCAGGGAGGTTGTGGATGCTCCATCCCTGGCGGTGTTCAAGGTCAGGTTGGACAGAGCCTTGAGCCACGTGGTTTAGGGCAAGGTGTCCCTGCCCATGGCAGGGGGGTTGGAACTAGATGATCTTAAGGTCCTTTCCAACCCTTACGATTCTATGATTCTATGATTCTACAACTATTACACACAGTTTCTCAAGAGACAGGGGGTTTAAGATATGGTGCTATTAAGTATGCTTAGCTTTATGAAACAGTCAAATGGTCTTATTTTTTACTTAAGTAGAGTTTGCAATACAAGGAGCTCTAAGATGGAAGCAACCCTCAGAAGTCAGTGATTTCCTTACTTCTTATTTTAAAGTCTTCATTGAGTTGGTCTCTTTGTTTATTACAAGTTATCCAATGCAAAATATTGGCATTAAAACTTCCAACATGAGGTCCGTATGCTTATCATTTATAATTTTCCATCTGAAAAGCAATCCAGCTTTCCACAGCACTGAAAGAAGGAGCTTTAATCCTCCTATCTGTAAGCATTGATGTATTTATTGCTCTTTCTGGTGTTCTAGCTATTTTTCAGTTTTTCAGTCACACGCCTTCCAGCATGGCAGTCCTATCACCAATACTACACTTAAGTCTGCTTCCAGAAAAATCAATTCCACAGGGACTTTCAGTGAGAGATCTAATGTGTGCTTTCTGTGGTGATTCATTCTACAAGATTGATCAGATTTTTGATCAATTCTCAGGGTATGACAAATGCTTTCTGGATTTTAGATGCACAGTAACTTGACCTTCAAAAGGTGGTTTTCTTCTGTCATTAGTAGCATTGCTTGTATGCTACCAGAGCCATGCATTTTATTTGTCCTGGGTGCCTAAGTGTACATTGTGCGCTGTTTCTTTCACAGAAAAAGATGAGAAACAAGAAAGCAATGCCACGCTTAGCTGATGAGGAAGCTAAAGTCCATTGAAACCAAAAGCACATTTATTAATCTTTGTAGGATGCAGATCACATCCAGACTGATTTATGGATTGAGATCAGACTAGAAATATTTCTTCAATAACTGAAACCGATTTCTAGAGTCTCAATCTGATACTTAGTAAAAGCTCTCCTTCAACACTCACGTAAAGCCTGATCACCTCAGTTTGGCTTCACAGTCTATGTGAATTGGGAAATAACTGTCACTGTCAACAAGAGGGACACCTGCCCAGGAGCAATCAGAGTTATAAGGAAACAGTAACATGTGGCATGAAAAGCTGCCAGTGTAACAAGATCTGAACAAGCCACAGAATGACTGTAAAATTTGGGAATGCAGTTATAAAATATTTTTGATTTTTTTTTCTTGATTGCTAGGATAAGAGATTCTGTCACTCCAATCATCGTAAGCAGACAGAAATTTCAAGCTTATTTAGATCCTGCTTGCTTCTGCTAAATAGCGTGTAAGCAATAACAATGTACAACCTTTGCTATGCTACAGCCAACCCCAGGATCAGCAGGGAAAGGAAAAAGAAAAAAGAACACACACACGCACACACACACAAAAAATAATTAGCCAACAGTGGAACAATTTGGTAACAGTGAAAAGAGGCACATGTTTATTTTTGTCTTGGAGAGACACTCTAGATGATAATGATAACCATTTTAACTGCAATAATGCCAAGAACAGGAGTAACACAGAGATAACTGTCTGCAGCAATCTCTCCCAGTTTTAGGCCAGCTGTTCTGTTCAGCACATCTCCACAGAAGATTAAACCATAGGCTGAAAGGTAGAAGCAAGAAATCAGACTTTAAATCTCAAAAGTGTATCGCTGACCAGCCACACCAGTCCAACTCTTGAAACTGCCTTTGAAATGTTACTCGCAAAATCTGAGTCTCCTACAGCACAGATGGTTGTCTGGTTTTTTAGAAAAGGCCTTGTTGCAAAGATTTGTTTGTTGCAAAATTTATGTTTGTTTGGAAATATCAGTTTATTTTTGCAAAGTTTATGTTTGTTTGGAAATACAAGTTAATCACAAAACCGAAAGAAGTTTAAACTGAACACAGCCATGGAACAACTCCTGGTCAGAGAAACACTTCTCTTAACCATGTAATTTGCTCACCAAAACAAACACGATATGCAGGAGTTAGCTTAGCTTTTTCAAATTGCCATTACAACAGTCATACTTAAAGGACCAGTTCTTAATCTGAAGGACACTACATAGCTTCATTCAAAATATTATTCCATTTATGGCATTTTACAATTGGTTATGGCCACAGGGTGGAACAGTTCCAACCTGTAAGGCTAAGTACAGACCAGCCAGTCAGACACAGAATTCACTTTTCCTAAATGGCTAGAGAAAGGGACATGCTTCTAGAACTGAGTTATTGGTGGCTCCAATACTGATGGCAGCACATACAGAACTTCCTTTGCTGAGCTAAAGTGAGGAGGTTGGTTTGAGTATCAACCCCCAGCTCCTCACTGCCTGCCTCAGCACATGCTTCCCCTGCAGCCCAAAAGGGACATGGGGTGGGAAGGAGAACCAGAAACCCTTTTAAAAGAAACTTGTTGGCAAGACAGGGAACAAGATGATCACAGGCATCATTCTCACTGTACATCAATCCTGCTTTCACAGGCTCTCATGGGAACAGCAGTAAAAGTGACTTAAGAAAACAAAAAATGTCACAACATGCCTATTAATTTCAGCCTAAACAGCTGCACTACATTTAGAAATAACTCCAGCCTCTGAGATAGTAATATCATTAACTAGTACATGTTTGTACATTTCAAGAATCTCATTTACCTTTAGTCCTTGCTGAATGGAAGGCACTTTAGCTAGACATAATTTCATCAGTACATTAATAATATACACCTTTTCCACAGAAAACGAATGCTGGCCAGCTTGTACTGTGTTTCTGCCGTAAGGCAACTACTGTGCATATCAAGAAATTTTGGAAGATTGGCAGAGCACATATCTCTGAAATGCAATCTATATTCTCTGCTATTTGACAGTCACAGAAGCAATTGTGATAATTTAAGCCAGCTGGGTGAGTTTTAACTGCAGAGGTTTGTTTTTCCTTACTATGTGGACAGACATAAATATTCCAAGCACAGCAAATGCTTTTAGCTTTGATTTTAGCTCCATTTCCAAAGTGGTGAACAATGTCGTATAAATGAGTCCTCAAAATGTTGGAAGAGAACACCATGAATACAACACCTCAAACACAAATTTGGGACATTTCAAGATGGCATTCACAGCCACTAGTTCCCTTGTAGTGACTCAGCAAAGGTAAAGCACAGTAAATAGATAAACTGAAAGCCAAGCGCTCTTCCAGCTCCCTTTTAAGACAATATTGCCTGGCTGAATCCCTCTTATCATGCTAGATTTCCAGCACAGATCAGTACTTTGTCATTTTGTCACCACTTGAAACACTGTCTTTTTAAATTATATGATAGTCACGAAGAAAGTACCTGATGTGTCCAAATGATGAACCACCAGCTCCTGCTAAAAACAATGAAGTGGCAACATCTATTTTCTGCTGGGCAAACTGCTTCGTTTCTGTATTACAGAAGATTTCTTTATAGCTGAAAAATGGCATGTTGGCAGCCCAAAACATCTGCAATCTTGAAATCCTCTTTTTCCCCCTCCCCTTCCTATGTTCTGCCTTGCCCAACCAAGTTTGAATATCTGATGGGAGCAGAAACTGATGGAAGTTTTAGTCTCTCTATTTTTCCAGCATTCTAAGTCATTCATGATTATTTAGCGCACACCTCAAAGAACTGTGCAGAGCACCATCTGCAAAACCAGCACAGATAATACAGACGAGGGAAACAACCAGGTGTTTGTCTCCTCATCCCACTGAACATTTGAGATGCCTGGAACAGCAGCTGCCCATCATCTGTGGGAAAAAATACACCACGCTGCAAACGGACTCAGCCCCAGTGACACTTTAAACTGAGGAATGGGGAACATGTGCTCCAAGTGTCAGCAAAGAGTATGGTTTTATCCCAGAGCATAAAACCTTTAAAGCATACTATACCAGACTGAAAAAAAAAATAGAAACAAAAGAACAGAAATATTCAAGTGTTTATCAGCATAAGTGTAAACTGAAGTGAAACACTTGAAAAACTGGTAGTGCCAAGGGATTTTACAGACACTATTACAGACTTTTGTTTCATCTAAGAGGATGTTTTGGGTTTTTAATTATCTGAACATGCAACATGTCCCTGAGTGACTTCAGTTGCTTTTCAAAAATGTTGGCAAAATGCTTCCGTTTATCATGTAGTAGTAAATCACCCTACACCAGACAACCGTTACACGTATTGCAGGAGGTTAGTTATGCCAAATTCCTCTGTAGCCCACGTTGCTGCATGTGAATCCAGTGGATGCAGTCACTGAGAAGGCAGGATGCCCTGATCCTGTGCTGGGATCTCTTCTAAAGCACAGGATTCCTGGAAAGAACAAGTTGCCTTCATGACTAGTTATTCCTATGGCACGTTATTGCTCCTGGCACTTAACGTATAGGTCAGAGATCTTCCTGCCATGGGGACCATCGTCATGAGCTCCCTTCTGGCCTAAAGGATGCAAGTACAGTTTTTTGAGGAATTTTGTAAATGACCGCTTCCAGCTTGAACTGTGAGCATTTCTGTATAAAATTAGGTGTAGGTAAATCAGTTCAGTTACAAGAAAATCACTTCAGACTAAAAAATCTAAATTTTTTAAATTTGGAAAACAACCCAGCCCAACCCAAACCAAACAACTTTGATCTTAACTGTCAGGTTACAGTATGTCATTACAGAGAATAAAGCTATGTGGGGGGGTTCCTGACTGAATTCAGGTTTTGGACCAACATCTCTGGATTACAGTAAATTCCTCAGCAAAAAGGAAAAGTGGTGCCTCTGTCAGAGCCAGAGCTGTAATACTCTGGAAGTGAGTTTTGCTGTACTAATTTTTGAGAAGCATTGCCACAGTGGACATTGGAACACCCACAAGGGTTCCTTGGTTTTGCTTTTATGTCCCCACCAATCACAGTGATACAGCATAGCCCCTTTTAACGGAAAACGGTTAAGGGGTTTGTACCCATCAGGGTGTCTTTTCTTGATTTAGCAGACCCAGAACTGAAGCTGTTTGATAAAGACCTCAGTTTTATCATGCACTTTGCAACACGTTGCATCCAGCCAGCATAGACAGCATTAGGTTGTGAGAAAACATGAAAGCAAGCTCTTGAGCAAAGCTGAGCTTTTTTGGTTTCAAGCTGACATGAAGACACCAAAGAGACTGTCAAAAAAAAAACCAAAAACCACCAACCATTTTGTATTTCTGAACAGAACTCATGATTCTAAGCAAGTATTTTGCTTTTTGACAACCACTGCTGGGTAGCAACAGCAGATTTTCTAATTTCCTGTGCTGCAAAGCAAAGAGGCTTTTTTGGACACCTGTTATTTCTTTAATTCAACTTGCAAAAGTAATTCCTTTAAGAGGTATTAAATCAGGACACTTTGGGTTTTTTTACTCAGCATTACTACCATCATGGCTTTCACTATGGTTCCAAGAACTGTTTGGTGAAGCCTTTCAGCATTACCAATTAAGTGACATGCATTAAAAAAAGACGGTTTAATATGTACAGCAGTGGTGAAACAGGCAGTATTTTTCCCATTTCCAGTTCATTTAGTTTAACCAAAAAAACCCCCAAAAAAACCCCAAAACAAAAAACCCTCACACAAACAAACAATTCACTAAGAAACAGAAAATGATTGCTCCCTGCAATCCCAGCTCAGAACCATTTAAACAGAAATGCTTTCTACATTAAACAGAAATTTTAAGCTGCTTTAGAAAGGAAGGGTTGGGTAAAATGTTTTGGATATACCTCAAACATAGTATTTTTTTAGCATGCTTACGCTCCCTTCTTTAAAGTATGGGAGATTTTTATGCCATTTCAGGAAAGAAGAAAGAAGATGACTCTTTCAGGACTTCATTAGAGCATCTTCAACTACTGATTTTTCCAATTGACAATTATGATATTTTTAATATTATTTATTAAACCAGTTCTTAATCTAATCAGAAGCATGTTTTCCTAATATACATACTACTCCCTTACTAAGGAAACATGCAGTAAGATAATCCAAATAACGCCCTTGAAGAACACCAGGCATAAGTATTTCTAGATGAAACAATAAAAAACACCAACCAACCAACCAACCAAAATTCAACCAAAGCAGCTCCAAACCCCCAAATGTTTTAAAAACTGATTGCACTGTTTCAGTCCCTGGGTACTTCTAAATGAAGTCACAAGATCCCAAGTTATTATAGAATCAGCCACCCAAATACATTTCTGAATAATCCTTTTTTGCAATAGCATACTAACCAAACAACTTAAATCTCCTCCTCAGAAGGTATTTGGGAAAGCTGCTGATCTATGCTACTGGTGAAGTGTTAATGCTATGACAGTGGGGAGAGATGATGCAAATATGTTTTGGTAATTTTAGGTGAAGTTCAACTGGCTGCTATCTCTTTAGAAGGAGGATGAGCATAAAATGCAAATCAGAGAACAGGGAAATTCTCTTGATGGGATATTTATGATGCTATAGTACTGTTTGTAGTTTTTTTTAGGGGAAGCTCCTACAAGATTTAAAGGAATTTTGCCACCATATTGGCAAAAAATTAGCATCTCTCTTATCCTGCCCAATAAAACAGTCATAGAGATGAACCACCCATATGTCCTTCTCTTGTTTGTGATTTTGGAAGATGTTCTGATCAGATCCCAAGAGACACAGCACATAAACACTCTCAAGAAAATTTTTCAAACTTATGCAAAAAGTTAAAAAAACATAAATAAAATATGATATGGATAACCTTCCAAGCCTAGTATGCTTGCATTTATTTCTAGATTTTTTGGGGGGTGGGAGGGGAGTGAGGATGTGGGATGTGGGGAGGGAGGAAGCTTCTTTTTTTTGGGGGGGGGGGTGGGGGAGTGAGGGGTCTTTAACCTCTCCATTATTTTCTTTTCTTGTGTTGTAAAACATTGCTGATCCAATGGTAACAAATTTCGTCTGGTAAGAGGTTTTTGTTATAGTCAAATAACAGTTAATGTCTGTGAAGGAAAAGGTTTGTTTCTCACTGACATCACTGGAAAACAAGAATGAAGCAGCCAGAAATTTTCCAAAGGCGGGAAGTCAAAACTAGTAGCCAAGAGTGATGATTTGATTCATGTTTTGTATTGGCAGTCTTTGGGAGCATGAATTAACACCTTCAGTGGAAAAAGTATCGCTGTCTGCTGTTCAGAATTCATTCTTTTTCTCCTCCATAGTATTAATTGGTTTGAGGGTTTTTTTAAAGAAATTTTAACAACAGTTATCAGCAATTTACTTTTCCCTCAAGCAGAACATAGAAATAGGGTTTTCCCTCTAAAAAGTTCCCATATACGTAAATAGTGACCTAACAATAAGCATATTCATGACTTTCTGAAGTTTGAATGCATTACCAAGCTTTACATTTTTAATTTTAAAAATCGAAAGCTGTTTTGTACTTTTTAACATTTTCTGTATGGCTATGAAGACTTCTGTGCAAAACAGCTCTCTTGCACAGAAGCCAAATTTGAGAAATCTTTGATGAATTTTAGATGGTTCTCCGATAATTAAGATTCTTTTGCATTTAAACACAAATATTGCATCACTTGAAATGCCACCAGAACTGATTGCAACTGAGCAGGAAGAAACAAGAAATCCAGCTGCAATACCTTTTGTGGGTTTTGTTTGTTTTTACTTAAACATCATACCAACCTCAGTATACATTTACGATAATAAAAACAATTCTAGTCCACTGCCTTAAGTTTACATGTTCATTTACTTTTTTTAAAGGTAAAGACTTTTCAGTTGAGTATATCAGAGAGTAATACAAATAAAGAAGTTAACCCTCTATTGCACTTCACTTTCAATATCTTCAAGTATAGTTTCCAGAAATTGGGTATGATAAGATGGCACGCAGAAACAGAAAATCTGCCCTTTGTCTCTTTGAGCTGCTCTCAGTTTGAAAGATTAAACATTTGGGCCTAATATCTCATTAGAATTTGTCCATAAATCAAAATATGTCATGCTTTTCCCTGAAAAATTAGAGAGGCCCCTTCACCAGCTCTCCTATTTGTCAATGATAAACTATTCACATAACTGCAATCAAATTCCACCTCAATTGTCATCTTGATAAATTAAACAAGTTGACTTCAGTTTATCAGTATCAAGAACTTTCTTTAGCTTTGAAAACATTGATGTGGGTCTTTTTGTTCTTGGATTTTTTTAAACTTTATTTCCAAAATGTGGACATCGAAGCAAGACTAAGCGTTTCAGTATCAGAGTATTAAGACATGCATTGACTTTAGATTTTGCCATCCCTCTTCCATAGCAGAGAGGATGAATATTCCAAGAGGTCCTGAAGGAAAATTCCCAGGCTGATAAATATTCAGCAGCACTAAAGCAGCACAGAAACATGTACAGTATTGCAAATTTAAGACTCACTTGAACTCACATATTTAGTGTTGTTTACCTACCTTTCTCATTTATCACATTCACCTTAGCTTATTTATCATTGATTTGTACTCTGGAGAACTTGGCCTGTGGCTCACCAGACAAGTTATGTATGTTCATTTTCTTTTTTTTTTTTTTTAATTTTATTTACGTTTCAAATTTGAATGCAAGCCACACTTCCCAGCTAGTCCACTAACATTTTCAAACCTGACAAGGTACTCCTGTTTTCACAGAACACCAGGATTGATTTAAAACTCTGCTGCCTGAGCTAGTGTTCACCACTCACTCAAATCCACTCCAGAGATACAACTGGCACGTTAGATTTAGTATCTTCTGATAAAAATGGAGAGCAAGTGATTTTATTGTTGGTGTAACCATCACACCGCTGACATGTTTTATTACAACATTACATACTTAGCTGAGAAGAACTGATGGAGGAGGAGAATAATTGTATTTTTGCTTATGACTAAATAGACTTGCCTTTAAAGTCTTACCAGATCTCTACAAAAAAAAAAAAAACAAAAAAACCCCCACCTAAAATAAATGTAAAATGGAAGTGTCCTGGTTTTGTACGCAGAATGCCTATGGAACCAGAACACCATGGATATTAAAAAAGCTACAAATATGAAGAGAATTAAAAAGCCTCAGAAGTAACTAGGGCCATCGGTTTAGAGTAATTTGGGTTGGACAGTCACTGCTGGAGGGTCAGCAGAGCAGTAAAGTGTCCTTCCCACCCCGTTTTTAAACTGTCAGGCAAATCCTTTCTTGCTACAAATTGTCACTAGGTGTTTACCAGCCATTAACTGAAAAGCGGCTATAATTTCTCAGCATGCAATTAGCAATGGTGACTAAACCTGCTCAGGCGTCACCCTGTCAACTGTCTCGGATTATGGATGCAAGGCACCTCTCCTTCTCCCCCCATCATGACAATTCATTAGTTCTGCTGTTTGAGAGCAGCTGTACCATTTGAGATGTAATTTATTCAGATTTCCTCAAAACTGAAACATGGGAAGATAAGTGATTTGATGAGGCTAGGTATTTACTGTCAGACAGCACTGCAGGTTGGAAATGTGGTCAGAAGTGATAGGAGATTATGCTTCATGAGAAATGCTGCCCTTTTTAAGGCAAAAGATTAAGTTAGATGAGGCAAAGGACAAAATGCTTTAACGTGTCAGTCATGTCTCATGCTGTTATCCATAAAACATGCCTGAAAAAGAACCTGTGAAGATCATTAAAATGTTATCAATGAACTGTCCCAGTTTATTGATGTATTTTTCTTAAAAAAAGCATCTGATTTAGTCAAACTAAGCTGTTTGAAGGGTAAGAAAATAAAAAGTGCTGTGCTTGATTAGTAAGCAGGGTATTACAAGTAAAATTCAAGCAGATTTAATTGTCAAAACCGATGAATCGAGAATTTAGGGATTTAACTCATGCTATGAGAAATAGCACCAATGTGTTTGATGCTATTTCTGAACAGACCCAGAACAAACCCGCAATACTTACAAAGCTCAACAACGTAACTTGTGCCTGTTTTTTAACCCTAGCAACAGCGCTCACCCCTGTAAATGGCAAAGCAGAGCCAACAGGGAGCGAGCGAGCAGACTGCAGTGTTCTAACCAGTTCAACTTCCCCCAGTGTTCACTTTCTTATTTCCCATTAACAATATATCGGAAGATGAGCCATGCTGAGCTGGACCCAAAATCCAGGTTTTAGCTACATGTCTCTCTTCTGTTTCACCAGAGTAATGTCTCATTTCTTTCATAGTACATATATTCAGACTTGCCCCTGGCCCACATGACTGACTGTAACCAAGGATGCTCGATGGCTTATGATGACAAATTTTCCTATGGATTTGACTTAGGCTTTCACCCAGCTTTAGCATTCAAAGTAGACACACATTGCATAGACTGCTGTTTTTCCAGCAATGAAATGTCATAAACACTGACAGCCTCTTCATGGTCTTAAATCCAATATCCTGTGGCCTCACTGACTTCTGGATTTTAATTTGCTATCCCAGCGCACAGTAATTTCTCGTTATCTGTGTCACAGTTTTAAGCACATCTCAAGATGAAATTCTGGCAGGTTGTCATGTTTGTTAAGAACAGGTGCCCTGACTCTTTTGCATTTTGGTTTTTTTTCCTATCTACCCTTAGAAATTGGGCCCTCTCTGTGTGAATGTATAATCTCCGACCATCTGAATATGTAGATCTTTTTATCCCCATTTTTATACATACATGCACAGACATTGATTTTAATCAGGGAAAGGCAAGATGAAATACCAACAAAAGAGGAGTTGTTAGGCATGACATTTCATTTATGGATATACCCGAGAAGATTAATGTCTGAGCCAGCGGCCTGTCCATTACCACCTTCAGCTACTGGGGAAAAAAACATCATGTAAGGTTGCTGGGGGAGGGACTCTTCCTTAGGGACTGTAGTGGTAGGACAAGGGGTAATGGCTTCAAACTTAAACAGGGGAAGTTTAGATTAGATATAGGTAAGAAGTTCTTTACAGTGAGGGTGGTGAAGCACTGGAATGGGTTGCCCAGGGAGGTTGTGAATGCTCCATCCCTGGCGGTGTTCAAGGCCAGGCTGGACAGAGCCTTGGACCACATGGTTTAGTGCAAGGTGTCCCTGCTCATGGCAGGGGGGTTGGAACTAGATGATCTTAAGGTCCTTTCCAACCCTTACTATTCTGTGATTCTATGTATGACAACTCATTCCTCACTGCTCTGGAGAGATTTCTTACTGCCATTTCATTCTATTACCTTCAGTTTATCTATACCATAGTATTAATTAGACCATGAAGTCCAGATAACATTAAAGAAGAAATTCTGCATGGTGCCTTTTCAGGGCACATGCGTATGTGTGCATTTGCATATTTCCTTTTGATTAATATTTTAAATGTCTTTACATGAAGGAAGGTTAGCTCCTTGGGACTCTGCTTATTGAAAAACTTCAAAGCAAATGAATGTATCTATAACCTGGATTTAACTAAATGAACTAATTAGTTCCCTTTGAGTACTTCACGTGGCAGTGGTTTGTTCACAAGCAACTGGTCCTATTTACTAATGGAGTTTCCTTTTCATACCGAATCATTGTGGTTTGTCTGCAATTTTGGGCAGACAAAGCTTCATGATTCCACTGGGAAAAAAAAAAAAAATAAAGAAAACCAAATCTGGCAGATTGGGAAGAGAACAACTCTATTGCTCCGCCCACCTTTAGGCATCTGAAAATAAATATATTGGGGCAGTGGGGGAAGAGAGGGAGAAGAATTACAGAGGAGAGGAGAAGGGAGGGGAGGGGAGGAGGAAGAATCTGGCTGAAAGTAAAAGGAGATGTATTTGCAGACATCAATGCCAGAAGAATTCTTCTACGACTGAGTCAGGAACTGATCCTAAGTATCTCAGGTCCCTTTTATTCTCAAACCTTTCTATTCACACTGTCAAATTAATTTCTTGCTATTAATGTGAAATGAGAAAACAGACTTTCTAGAGAAAAAAAAATTAGATATGAAGTACACCACCTAGAAATGAAGAAGAATCCATTTTATTTTAATGCCTGTTTAAAGAGGGTAATACCTTTCCACATTACCTCAGGTGAGCATTTAACTCATTCAAAAAAGAAAAAAGAAAAGAAAAAAGAAAAAAAAAGCATTGTCTAACTTACATAGCACATAGGGATATCCTTAAGAAGAGTATTTATTTGCACAAGAGATTAGAAGGAAAACAAAGCCTAAGCAGGTTTCTTTGGGATAACAGTAAAATATAGACATAAGTAAAATTAGGACATGATACTTGTGAGTGGGGGAAATAAAAGTTCATCTTGTCCCCATGAATGCACATAGATTCACCCAAATATTTATGATGCTGTATTATATTTATAATAAAAGCTTCCTGTAAATGCAGAGATCAAGGTGGGTTGGTTTTTTTGTTTGTTTGGATTTTTGTGTTGGTTTGGGTTTTTTTATTAGTTTGCTTTGGTTTTTTGGTTTTTTTTGTTTGGTTGGTTGGTTTTTTGTTGTTGTTGGTTTGGTTTTTGTATTTGTTTGGAGGTTTTTTGATTGGTTGGTTGGCTTGGGGTTTTAAATACACTGTGAAAAAGAAACTCTTGCATGTTCCAGATGACCCACTAGATTAGTAACTGTGTACTAACACAGAAATTGTCATCCCAGTAATCTGAGCTTCTCTCTGATTTCACATGTGCATCACATACACAATAAGACTGGCAGGAAAAAAACCCAACCTACCCTTATTAACTCAAATACACTATTTCAATTATTTATGAAACCTCTGAAATTCAAAGGTGATGGGTGTTCCCAGTTGTCCAGGACTGCATACCTTGTTTGTGGATGTGTGTGAAACTCAGTGAGAAAATCCAGCTTGTTTGAAATACACATACTCATTTGCAATGCACAGCGAGTAGTAAAATGACCATCCCTGCCTTTATCAAATGTTATTTCTAGCGATGTTTTGTATATTTTACCCAAATACTTCACTAAACACGTTTCTGCATTAATATCGTAAGACAACCTGACACATGTGAAATTTAGAGCCTGTAAGAGTCCTTAGGAATTTATACTGCTTATGAAGAAATACAATTTAAAAAAAAATACAAAAAAAATCAAAATTGTTTGTCACCGATCCCCCCCCCAATACACTTATCTACATTAATGTACTGAACAGTTAATTTGGTGCTTTGAGAAGAGTCACTACTGTAATATTTTTAAAGAAATCTGAAAGTTATAAAACTGGCAACTTACTTTTCTTTGAAAACACTGCATAAAGACAGCATCCCCCCAAACAAACTCACAGCTTTTTAGAATTTATTTCTGTACTGGTTTCCCAGTTTCACAGGGCAACATGCTTGCGACTCTAAGACCCTGGAGATTGCTCCTCCCTCTCTCCAAGCTCTAAATAGTCTCAATTTACTACTTGTATTCCTTCAGAGGAAAGCTCACCTTCATGTTATATCCCTGAGCCAAGCTAAGATGCTTTTAAAAGTTACCTAATTCCAAACATTATTATTATTTCGACAGCTTCCCTCATGTAAGAATTACATAGAACTTTAATAAAGAATTCCATTAAAAAAAAAAAAAAAAGAAAAAAAGAAAAATCTTAAAAGGGATTCCTCCCCCCCCCCCAATTAAGCCATCAGGTCTCATAAGATGCAGGTGTCATTCTCATTCCTGCTGCAGACTTTCTGAATAATTGTAGGGAAATTGCGTTCTTTGTGCTTCAGTTCTCTATTCATTAAACTGAGATAATAGCACTTCCTTTCTCTGACCTTTTGTACATGTCTTATGAAGTCTATTGTAAATTGTATTGGGCATGTACTGTCTCTTGTTATGTCTAAATTCAGTAATAATTAAAATAAAATCTTGATTTCAGTTGGGTCCTCAAACAACAACTACAGAAGAAATAACAACATACAGACATTTCAGTTGGAGTAAATGTGTAAGTTGTTATCTTGTTATAAAATACAACATGCTTCAGCTGTGAATTTATAAGATTAATGGCAGTATAAACCAGATATTTTAATTCTGTGCTTTGTAATGCCACATCATCTTGCAGACATCCAACATTAAATGTGAAAATCTCTCCCAGAATACAAGATACTACTTCTACCAACAAAAGTAGCACTGATTTAACTCATGCATTAAGCTCTTAATTTTATAGACTATGCAAGTTATTTTTAAGACCAATCTTGAAGAGACTTTTGATATCTGAATAGCACCAATCCTGTAAAATAAAACCTGTAGACAACAAATATTTAACATGTGACCTACTATTATTAGAATTGATTTGCTAAGAAAAAAAAAAAAGGAGAAAATGAAGAAGCCACAGGCAGAAGCATTCTCTACTTATTCCAGAGACATTAAAAAAAAAGGGGGGGGGGGGGAAGTAAATCAAAGGACATATTAGGAATGAAAGCAAAGACTCCTGACTGTACGTGGAGATGTACTGCATCATTTCAGAGAGAAGATGATTTTCAAGGGTAGGCTGCTAGACCTAATTTCCTGATGCCTGGCCTGCCTGAGTATTTGAATGCAAATGTTGAGTACTACTGTTTCATAGGATCAGTTGGATTGTTCTCTTAACAGATAGATTTTGACCACTGAACTATGTTTAATATACATCAAAGAACGAGCAAGGGTAACGGTAAACCCCTGATCAACCCACTGTCTTTAAGTGCTTAGTTTTACTGTATTTCAGACCCACTATCATATGGAAGGCCACTTCCGTAGAACCCCTAGGAAAAGGGAATAACATCAGAAAAGGTAAATTAGTAAATGAGGGGTAAACCCCCAGCTAGTACCTTGGGAATGTTATGGCCAGAAAGAGGAGGTCTACTGAAAACAGTATTTTGGGAGAAGGAAGATGTTTTGAAAGTGTACAAGAAAGGATCTAATGCTTAGAACTGACAGCTAATTAGATATCAACTTGTAAATTGAGATGACAGCAAATCATGGAGTGCTACATCCATGATCATAAACCTTGATGGATTAAACGTTCTTTAGCATTGACTTGTACTACTGAAGGAATAAAGGTAGTCTTAATAAGATGTGGTCCTCCCTTCACCAGTAAGCAGTACTGGAGAAGTCACTGTTTCTGAAAGTAGTCCCTCTCTACCCTGCTAAACTAAATGAGGAAAAATATTCCTTGTGGTTCCACAGACTCATCATTTCCTTTTTCTTTGCTGCTCTTGTTTTCACCTTTGCCTGGATTCGATCTTTTTAGATATGAAAGGCTTTTCAGATGCATCCACTGCAGTCAACAGCATTCCACTAGTACAGCACAAAACCAGCTGCAGTCAATTGATTTTAATATTATCCTATTTCTTATTGTTTAATATGAAGAAATATTTTATGTGATTGTTTTTCTTAAGGATAGAACAAAGAGATAAAAAGCACAGGGATAGGTAGGTTGCACTCTTTGCAATGTCAATGCTGGCTTGTCCCATGCAATCTCCAAGTGCAGGGTTTCAGATTCACCCTATTTAAAATCGAACTTTAATTACTCTAAAAAGTGAAGTCTCACTGAAAAAGTGACTATTTTTGTTGTGAGCAGGCAGAGTTTTGAGAAGAGATAAAAGGGATTTGAATTTCAGAAGAATTTCTACTTCTCTGTGAGAGGTAATACTTCTGCCTCTCTATGACTTTGGAAAATAAACTGATTTTTGTTAGAGGTCTACTTCAAATCAAAAGTTGTCTGCAATCACTTTATAGTTTAGAAATACATTAGAAAGACTTACTAAAATGTCTTTTTAATATTTTAGTATAATAAAGTTCATTAATGTAGCAGCAGTAAATCTAACCTGGATTTACATGACTGATTAAATGTCATTCAATACCGCTCTCCAAGAGGCTGCAAACCATACGCTACTGAAATTCATAGCTTGGAAAGAGTTGCAAATAATCAAAACTGAAAAATAATTAGTACAGGTTCTATGGACTTGAAAGTATAGGAATAATATAAGATTGTTTTCTGGAAAAACAAGCTAATGACATGCAGATGAAAAAGCATTATTCAAAGACTAGACACTTGGGAAATAATATATCTGTTTACATCTATACATTCCTCTTATTTCTTGGTTACAAAAATAATTGTGATCTATATTATCTCTAAATCTATTAAAGTCAGATAAAGTATAAAGAATACACAATTAGAAACTACTACTACTAAAACCACTTTGTCAGCAAAGGAAAAGCCATGAAAACCTCTCTAGCTCCACATATACATAGGCTCCCTGCCTGGCCCTCCTCTGCCTGAGAAAACACTTTGTGTACAAGAACTCTCTAGGAGGCAAAACCAAAAAAAGCCCACCACATAACTTGCAATCATTCACTTATATTCTAACTAAGGGAAATGTTCTTCTACCAAAATGAAGAAGTAGCCAGCAAACACCTGGAGTAAACAGCTCATTTTTTTTTCTATGGCAGCCATAATAAATAAAAGATCAGAGTGGCAATACCAGAGGCAGAAGAAGTCTCACTCAAAACACATAGAAGAACTTCAGCTTTTAGGTACAAAACCCTAGAACCCCTAGGAAAAGGGAATAATATCAGAAGAGGTAAATTAGTAAATGAGGGGTAAACCCCTAGCTAGTACCTTGGGAATGTTATGGCCAGAAAGAGGAGGTCTACTGAAAACAGTATTTTGGGAGAAGGAAGATGTTTTGAAAGTGTACAAGAAAGGATCTAATGCTTAGAACTGACAGCTAATTAGATATCAACTTGTAAATTGAGATGACAGCAAATAATGTTATTGTGATTTTGCACCCTATTAATAAAGATTTCATTCTGTGGAAAATACAGCTAATTAAATGTCTTCCATTGACAACTGTTGAGCCCAAATTTACCATATTGCACAAACCTGATGCAACCTGGACAGATACAGCCAAACTAGGCAGGGGATGGGGGGAAGTTTGCCAACTATATGTGAAGAAACATTCCAAAAGTATTAGCTAGGAGGTTGGACAAGATGATCTCCAGATGTCCCTGCGGCCTCAACTGTTCTGTTATTCTGCAGTTCTGCAATTATTCAGATGGTTCAGGAGACATAAATAACAGACAGAAATTTCACAGCACAGGTGAGACAGTGCATTTCACACACTAGAGAAACTGTAATTCGTAACGGTGCAAGAGACTGGAAAGACAGAATTTGTGGGAGTGAATGCAATACAGAGAGAGGATATTGCATCATTTGGGGTAGTCCTGTACCAATCTGAGACTTCTGTGAGATTTGATTTCCTGAAAAGTGTCAAGCTCCAATTCAAAGATCTGTTCTTGCTAGAAAGAAAATTTGGAAAGTTTTCTTTGACTCAGCCTCAATTAGCAGATATTGTTTTGCCAGGACCAAGGGACAGAAACATACATTTTCTTCATATCTAACCTCAGTTCATAACCGACTCCTATAACCACAACAGTCTGATTACAATGGAAATAACTTTAAATCAGAAATATCTATTTCAAAAATTGACATGAGCACACAGCAGGGAATTGCACAGAATTTTCATAGCAAGCTTAATTACTTTGCCTTTTTTCCATATTCTGTCCTTGTCTCACTACATCAGATAAAGAAAGGAATTAATTTGTTCAGGCACCATCGCATGCACTAAAAGAAAAGAAAAAACATTCCCACACAGAATCCCAGTTTGTTCCTAGTTCACCCAGGGAGAGAATATTACAATTTTCTTGCATTATGAGGAAAAGACAGACAAAGCAGAAGATAACTTCATTATCTATTTGGGTATTTGACATACATATTAAATATTGATCCTCCAGGGGATATTGTTGGACTGTTGTCTTGGCAATAGGGGACTTAACTGCTCTTCAGCTTTCAGAGATTTCTTTACAAATTTTGCATTTAATTTCAGCCATAATTTCTTCATTGTAAAATCACTATAACTAGTAATGTATATGAGAAGATAACCCACTGTAAAAACTAATATACTATGTATACTTAAATACATATAGGTATATGCATATATATGTCTGCCCATATACACACACACAAATTTGACTTGACGGCAAAACAACAGTCCTCAACATCTTTCTGTTGCCTTAATAGATTTGAACCAGAGCCCTGAGGAATGGTAAAAGCCAATGACAATTCAAACTTCAAATTTAGTATTTGCTGTTGGAACATCCTTGGGAAAAGTTTAGGAAGTTTTCATGAATTCCTATAGAGGGCACACATCCAATGTAGCTGGTTAACAGTTGCCTGTAGTAAGAAGGTCTTCAGGAAATTTGAGTAGCACAGTGCATACATCTACCTTCCTTGAAGAAGCCTTTGTTTAATATTAAACTGTTTCAAATAGATCTGTTTAGATTTCACTGGACTGTGAGGAAATTCTTGTGATCCATTGTGAGATGAAAGAAACCCATATGTAGAACTAAAATGAAATCAGATGACAATCTCATTCATAATGATGGCTGCAGTATTGTGTCAATATTAAGAAACTAATTTCTCACTCTATTTCCCTCCTGCAATTTTTTGTGATTTAACTGATCATTCCTCAGCTGTAATTTTGAGCTCCGCTGAACTGTCATGGATGTTCCCATTTAAAAAACGAAAAAAAAAAAAGAAAAAACATGTGTGAACTGAAGCCTTTCTCCTACAGCTGAACGGTGCAATTGATTGTGTTCTAACCTTACAAGCAGTCCTCAAATGGCGACTTGCTATCTTTGTTGGATAAAGCAAAGATATCAACACTAACCCTGCTTTTTTTCCCCCAACGATTAAAAAGCCACCATCACGAACAGACAGACAGAATATGTGTATATATGTTTGTATATATTTTACCTATACATTTGTGTGTATGCAAGATTTGTATTTTTAACTATTCATCCTTCAAATCCCATTCCTGGGTGAATGTAATGAAGAACTTAGAATTCGGGAGAAATAACATCTAGTCTTATCTGCTATAGCTGCTTTGAAATCTTACACAGATGTTTCTTTTTCTGTCCTCTTTTATTATAAGATGGACTAACACATGCTTAAATTTTTTTAGATCCTTCAAAGTCAGTAGCTACCACAATCCAAGGCACATCATAAATCACTGTTGATTACTGGTTTTCATATCTCAGCCCGTAAAATGAGTTTAGGTATTCATGACCAGGATACTGTTAGAACCAAGTTACACCAAATTACTCATTAAAAAAAAAAATATCACTGCAAATGGAGAAGGCTATAGTTAGAAGAAATAAAATTGTTCTGCAGTGGCAATTAACCTGGTTTTGTAATAAACCCAAAATTGATATACCTATGTTAATGCTATTTGACTTTAGTATACGACTGCGTGAATCTTGCCTTAGAAAGATACTTATGAAGCATTTCTATGATTATCAGAATAACTTCAGAAGATATATGTTTACATATTTGCAACAAAGCCTTACTAATTCCATTAATGGTATCCCATATTTCTGCAATGCCAGCTGCTTGTGCCTCTGTGTTAATGAAATGAATAAACCATTCAGTTCCAAGGCCCTTTTCATCACATAGTATCAAGAGAAGTTTTATAACAGAATGACACAGCTGCAGGAAGGAAGGGAATTCTGCATCTTCCTGCTTATGATGTACTGTAGTGGTTCTGATATTTTAAAGCTATCTAGTCAATGTTTTGTTCTAAGCAAGGAGACCTCCAACTAGTCGCATACTAAATCCATCTACCATTGTTTAAAACAATTGCTGTTGATTTTTAGCCCAAGAAAAATGCTGAATTTAACAAAAGCAGTGTAATAGTATAGGATAGAATAGAATAATAGTAATAGAGCGAGAGGTTTGCAGAATTGTGAGAATATTTAACTAAGATGTAGAAAAGTTTGTTGGAGCAGCACATATATTAATTCCTCTATACAGCTGTAATAATTTCGAACGTGTACTTTTGCTTTTTTCCCCACAAAGTTATTATTGTTTTTCAAGGTTAGATAGTTTTATTCCTTAAAATACAATTTAAAAAATGCCTACACTGTTTATAGTTCATTGGTTCTGGAAGGCTACCAACATTTTAAACATACATGACATGTTCCACTTGCTCTCAGCAGAAAGCCTATAACCTTGTCCATTCCTTCAACATTATAATTTAATTACTGTGGAAACTCTACACATGCAAGCTGCTAATAAATACAAATCAAAATGTCTAATGTAAATTATTGATATGCTATATTATCTCAGCTTTTCTTTGGAGGTACCCATAAAATAACTTTAGCTTTGACAGGCTGACTTCCATGTTTTCATATTATAGCTTTCAGTAGGATACAATCATGCACAGATATGTTAAACTTTAAATAAATTTAAGAAAATATAATCTCTTTGACACCAATCCATGCACCTTCATATTCTGAAGGTTATATTTTAAATTGCAATGATTTTGTCCATATTCTTGCAGTGAAAAAGCTAGAGATTTTCTGGAAGGAAGATTAAGATATTTTAAGAGTGTGTATATTTACAAAATAAGTTATTCTTTAAGTGAAACTATTAATTTACTTCTCAGAATTAACCTACTTTGTTGTATGCCCTCCACCACCAGCCACACACTTGTAAATCCCACACATTTCAATCTCACTAACCATTAGGTATGATGCTCAGCAGCTGATGTGCATACCACAGCATGGCAATATACCTACATTCATATATACACACACCACGATCATGACGCGTGCATAGGAGTTTAGAGATACTACACACATTCTTTCCAGTTGCCTGTACAAGAGTTTCATACTCCTAAAGACACCAGATAATTGTCCTGAAAATTAGTCTTAGGTGCCCAACATAAACATTCCAGGATTTTTTATTTTTTTAACAATATTTTCAAGTAATTCTAACATCTATCTAAACAGTCCACATCCAGGATTAAGCTAGCTAACCATATCTGACAGATATTTATGTGTCACCACTAACACCTAGTCATTTTAGTACCTAGCCATTATAGAGAAATGGTTACTGGAAAGAAGCTAAATCACTGTTAGAGCAATCTCAAAATACAATGCTGTAATTACAATTTGAATTTCAATTACAGAATACAGGGAGTGATACGTCTCTTTGAGACAACTTTTGCTAGTCTTATTGCTTTCAGTTTTTGTGGGTTTATTAAAAATAGTACTTCCCATTATTTTTTATAATGCATTGACTGAATGCATTTCTACAAGCATAATATACAACACTATGAATATATTTACATCTACTCTAAGTATTTCAAGAGGAAAGCCCTGGATATAATCACATAAGAATTATTTCTACGTGGTATATTTTTGCATTTTATCCATGCATTCCACTGGAACTAGAAATCTGTGGAGAAATAAATCACCAGCACTTTCTCACTACATCTCCAGGCTCTGTCAATTGGCTTGAAAGATATCAGATGATCCTTACTGATAAGAAATAATATGCCTGGTCTAACAAAAGACCTCTTAATCCTCCTGTGAGCCACTGAAGTACCATGGCTTGTATAATTTAAGTGGCATTTACCTGAATGAGAGATTAACAACTGATATTAACTGGAGCACAAATAACAAGGGGCTGATGAAATACAGAAAAATACCTTATTTATGCCCTACTCTCCAAGGCTGTGTTTTTTAATCTGCTGAAAATAAAATTGATCTGTCTCTACCTGGACAAGGCAAGAAGTCCAGTGGAAGCATTCTTTACACCAGGGCAGGCTGATGGAGGTGGATGGACGATTTATGCAACTAAAGTATATATTTCTATCTTCTGAAGCATAAAGAAAGCGTTCAAGGTCTTCTCTGTCATACCATCAACCTTCACTTTTGGTGGGTTACTTTTGTATCTAGGTTCTTAGCCAAGATGGTTTTGAACCCTAGCTCTTAAGAAAGACTAGTGTTGTTTCCTCTCAAATTAAAATTTATTTGAAATAAAAAGTATTTGTGGCCAGGAATAGTTAATGCCCAGCTATAACAAAGAGCGCTTCTGTAAAGAAGAAAGTGTTTTTTCAAGGCACTATTGATAGCCTGGTGTTTCCTGGCTGTTAGACAGAAGTATCAAATGCAATGGTGACTGTGGTGATCAAATCATTTCTCCAGAAACTCACCTTTCATCTGGAATATTTAGGTAGGAAAAATGGCTGGTAATATTCATGACAGGTTTCTTATTCACATTTTAATTTTCTCATAGCAACATACCAGCCTTTCTCATTAACAAACAAGCAAGCGATTCAGTTTCTCCAGTTTAAAACACATATGTAACCAAGATCTGTTGGGAGACTTCCAGGCATTCTTTGTTCTGCCAGTTTTCCCAAGTTCTTTCCCTAACTTTAAATGCTTTCCATTCTTCTCATTGTTTGGTGATTTGGTGTTGTTTTTGTTGGTGGTGGTGGTTTGGTTTGTTCATTCGGTGGAGGGGTTGGTTTGTTTTTACAGAGTCAACTGACTGTGCTCTGATTGGCTGTATTTATGTTTCTTTCTCACTTCTCAGAGAAATTAATGAAAAATCTGTATTTTTTTTTCTACCTGTGAATGAATAGATATTGTTTATTTGATATGTTTGATTTCTCATTAATTGAATTCAGGTGATGCTTCAAAATTACATCCTCCCATCGTTTTACCTTACCATATTCATACAGGTAATACTGAAGGACATGCTAGCAGTCTCCAGAATTCATTAGAATAAATTTTAATAGCTTTTAATTATAATTACATAGTAACTGATAATACTGATAATGTTTCTTATTATTCCAACTATCTTTTTCAAATCAAGATCCACATGCAAGCGTGGTGAAGGAAATCATAATTTAGTTTTCATTAACATACAGTGCAGCTCATGCATTCCTGCACAGTTAGTAACAAGGTCAAAGCTTCAACAGGGAGCCAGTAACTGCATAATGTGTAGATCTTAAATCCTACGTCTGATCGTCTGATCTTTTACAACTGTTCTGTAGTCAAACCATACCTGCAGCATGTCCAAGAGCTTTGATACAGATTGTTCATATCTTGCATAGTCAAAAGGCATGCATGTTAAATCCAGAACATCCAACACAGAGTGCAGGATGCATGTGCTCAACTTCAGATTTATTAGATGTTCTTGATACGTTACACATCAAAGTCTCTTTCTGGCATTCCTCCTGTTATATCTGCAATATACACTATTGTAGATATACACAATATCAGATTATACTTGATTTCAAAGTGTTTTGGATTAAAAAACATACATGAATACATCAGGTAAGAGTGGTCTAAGTTGGAAACTTAAGAGTTACATGATAAGGAAGCAAATGCTGCATATCTTAGATGCTAATGGGGTAACCTCCTCAAGGCTCAGACACTCTCAAGTCCACACTTGTGGTAGTTAATGAATTATTAATGCAAACCAAAACTTTAATGAGGAAGTGGTTTTGATCATTAACTAATCAACACTTACAACAGTTAGTCACTTACATCCAGTATCCTCCACAACCATATTATTTCGATGAGAAAGTACTTCATGGAACAACGGTGGAAAACACTATACCATCTATTATTTATAACTTTAACTCCAAAAGCCTTGCTATACAATAAGATTCTCTCTTTTAGAAAAATCTTGCTCCTGGGCATAGGTTTTTAGTCTAACTTGCAAGGAAGTTTCACACTTCTGAAAATCTTGTCCTAATACTTCAATTGTTAAAGATGCGAGCAGGGAAGTCACAAGAGGTATTTTGCAGCAAAAGTTAAGTATATGAGTAATGAACATTTTGACAGCTAAACAGAACATTAAACGAAAGAAAAAAGCCCACTCAACTTCTGATGTTGGCTGGTCCCCTTCCTTTCATTAACAAGGGTGAACAATACCTCATTGGGAAATAGTGCACATATTGGATCATAGAATCATAGAATAGTTAGGGTTAGAAAGGATCTTAAGATCATCTAGTTCCAACCCCGCTGCCATGGGCAGGGACACCATGCACCAGACCATGTCACCCAAGACTCTGGCAACCTGGCCTTGAACACCGTCAGGAATGGAGCATTTATCACTTCTTTGGGCAACCTGTTCCAGTGCCTCATCACCCTCACAGTAAAGAACTTCTGCCTTATATCTAACCTGAACTTCCTCTGTTTAAGTTTGAACCTGTTACCCCTTGTCCTACCACTACAGTCCCTAATGAAGAGTCCCCCTCCATGAATGTCAGCAAGATAGTCTGGGCTCATTGAATAGAGAATCGAAAAGGCTGCAGATATAACTAATTACTACACACTGACAACAAATAAAGCATGGTATAAAAACTATAGTATCTTCATTTTAGCTGTACTAGCAGTGATCATTTCACATGGATTTGGAAAGAAAATTGGGAAGCGCATGTCAGATAAAAATCATACTTTTGAAATTTAAGCAGCAATAAATTTTGGCATTTGTCACCATATTATTCGGAAGCACAAGAGATGGATCAATGTTATAAGTCTGCCAAGCCACCAGTTGGGCACTATTAGTTTTCTGATTTTATTATACACATTAATACGTAACATACTGCATTATCACTGTACAATTCAAGAACAAGCTAACCCAGATGATCTTAGACAGAACATTAAACCACAGGAGGCTTTGAAGTAAGTTTTCTCACGTGGAATAGTATTTTTCAATTCCAAATTTTATTCTATTCTCAATGATCCAATCACATATTACTTCACCAAAGGCATCCAAGTGTCTATCCAATTTTTGCACACATATGCTCTGGAAATACCAAATTTTCCAGCAACATAGTGAAGATAATATATGCAAAGACTCATGCAAATTTAATGTGGCTTAAGGAACTATATCAAGGGGGAAAAAAATGTATCCTAGAAAAATCTGCTTTTACATTTGCTTGTAAAGATCACTTAACAGTTATTTAGTACATCTATTATATATTGAAGTTAATATTCCAAAAAAATAAATTTGCACTTCACTGAAAGCCATTAGTATTGATCCTGACATTTGCTGTGAGGAGAATAAATTCAAAAACATCAGAACGCTGTCAAAGTTCTTATTTAAACAACCAGTCTAAGACAGTTGGGCTTTGATAAAATGTGTATGTATCTCCCCCCTGTTTCCAGAAGTTTTAAAAGGAGAACTATTGGTTGATCAAGGAAGTTTCAGTTACACAGTCATGAAACCTTGGAAGGAACTGTTTTTTAATCCTCAGGAAGATACAAAGCTGTCCACATGAGTGCAATTGATCCTGGGATGTGGCCATTATGACCTTAATTCATGAATTTCTGGATTATGGTTCACATATATAAATAGTCGTTCTTCTGGACTGAACTGCCCCTATGGTTCCCACATTTCCTGTTATTTCCTCTTTCCATCAATATCCTATTAACATAGAGCAATTTTACTTAAAGAGCATTTCAGATGAGACATTGGTTTCCTTCACTTGAAAGATAATACTTCTTAATTTTTGTATTATTTAGTAGGTGTTTCCCTTAAAGTAATTTTTCCTAATATTCCAGTTCAATGTCTTACAACTTCCAGTATATTTTTCATCCATTTTCTACAGAATGTGAATCATTTCCATAGTACTACAATCACTGGGGAAGGGAAGCAACCAAACCAAACATAACCTTAAATAAAACACTCTTTAAGCTCTCCTGAAGTAGTCTGAATTTTTCTGTTGCATGCAATAAACTTCATCAGTGATTAAGGAATATCAATAAAGCAGGACAAATTAAAGTGCCATTTCCCATTTTGTTCTTAAAACTTAAATGCAGTGAATTTTAATGTTTCAAGCTTCAAATAAGTTATTTGTGCTTCCTGACCTCGACAAGCCTTGGTCTTCTACATACCACAATGCCTTATTTAAGCTGTTTGGTTTATCATTCCTGCATCCAAATCTCTGAATTCATTCCCCGCAATCAGACACAAACCAGCAATCCCTTCCCCCACCCCTCCAAAATCATTAGAGGTTTGACCCAATTTAATTATTTCTTGAATAATTTATCAAGTGTCAAAGACTTTGTTACAGGGGAGGGGAGCACAGGCACTAAGCAGACAAGGAGCTATCAGTCGCATTACTAAACCCAGTTCCCCAACTATTTGTTGCAAAAGGTTGAACAGTAAGCACTGACAACTTCGGCTTGATACTAGATCTGCATAGCAGCCAAGGCAGTCATTGATTAGCATCTTTCCAAGAGTATCAAAATGACTGTGAGTCATTTTGCTGTGCTAGAAGGCTGAGAAGCCAGAGTTGTTTGCACTTGCTTCTACTACCATGAGTCTGGGAGGTGTATGTGGAATACACTTTACCATCAAGAAGATAACCCTTTCCAGAAGCAAATGCTTCAGTCCTTTCCATGATCTGCAAGAAGCTTGATTTAGCAAGCTTTTAGCTTTAACTTGGGACAGCAAAATGCCAATTTGCTCATATTTGGGGAGTGTTGAGCTGAATTAATATAATTTGTTTAGATCAGTATAATTTATTCAATACTCAGGAATATGTGATTTTTATGAGCTGGCAACCAAAAGGAACCCAGGGATGCAATGCATATTCAATATCTGGCCTTCTGTGTTGCATGAAAGCAATCCCACTCAGGCTACTAGAAGGCAGGTCCCAGTGCTTGTGAGTAGATGGATAGGAGAGCATGAGTGTGCAGACTCAACTTACTTAGAAAGTTAAAAAAAAAATGTCTTCCGTGAAGTTTCCAGGAGAATTCTGTTGTGTGAATTGTGGCCTATGGAACAGGCTGCTAGAGAACAACATGCCACTCTTGCCTTTCCAAAACCCTACCATCTTTCAACCTTTCCTTATCTTCATCCTTCCCCTCCCCCTTCATAACTAGCAACAGAGTAGATTCTGGTGAGCATACATCTATCTATACACACATTAGAATGGCAATAAATATGGACCATAGGTATTTAACTATATTCAAGTATATAAATCCAAGACCTGGTATAATGCAAGTCCTACTCTTAACCTTATTAGCCAAGGTTTTAGAAACAAAGTCTCAAGTTCAGACATACAGATTATTATCCAAACATACCAAATGCTTTGCAGCCCTCATTATCCTCAGGGCATTACGACTTCACATACCTGCACAGGTGATGTTTTTTTTTTCCTTCTAATGTACCGGTATTTAATTGCTTTTAGCTAAATATCTGTATAAGTAGACCACTTCAGGAACTACAGCCATTAGCTACCCAATCCTTCATTGCAAGGAAAAAAGTCAACACTAGCCTTCTACAGAAATTTCAATAATTTTCTTAAACATCTCTGCGGATTTAATCGGTTTCATTGCATTTTTAAATAGAATAATTTTTTTTTATAGTAGTGAAAGTTTGGAGAATAAGCCTGTGTCCAAGTTTAATTTCCATCTCAGTCTGTAAACACTAGCTGTAAGTACAGCTCATGGCATAACAAACAGGTAAAACAAACAAACAAAAAAAAAGCTACATCTCAAAAACACAAACAGAGAAACCAAAGGACCATCAATACAGCTCCTTGCAAACAGAATGTTTTCCATACAGGATCTTCGTATGAACTTTGTTTTTACAGTAACCCATTCAAAGACACTGGCTGGGTAGGACAGTAGTTCTTTTCACTGAGGGAAAGCTAGTATGGTTAGAAAGGAGTTTTCTTCAAATCACACAGAACTGTTGTGCTCTGTGAAGTGTAAACAGTCTTCAGCAGAAAGAAGTAAGCTTTTATAGGCTCCGCTCTCAATCAGCTAGTATAAAATCTTGGGCCTGATGAAAGCAGCTAGAAGCTGACATGCAAGGATTGCCTCTAGAAGATTAAGATGCTTTCTAAATCTATATTTTAATGTTTATTTGCATGTGCGCCTCTTCCAAGAATTCTCTTGCTAGCCCTCTTTGCATGCCTCTTTACCCCTGACCAACAGCTGAGCAATCGGCTGTACCTGTGAGGACTGAAATACTAATTAATCCTATTGTACAGATGGCTATAAGGCAAAACCTCACCCCAAGAAGCATTGCTGCTGTCCTGCCACCTCCTAGAGTATCCAGAGCTAACTTCAAGCATCCAACACCAGCCTGACACTCAAGAGTTTCACAATAAACTGGAAACATTAACAGCGGGTTAGTTTCCAAGCAAAAAGCCATGCAGTATGTGAGTGCACAGTCTGCGCATTTAAAATTGCCCTCTGAAGACTCTACCCCTCCCGAAGGAAAACAGCACACGCCCCACTCACTCAGAAATGGGGAATTACAGCCTCCTGACATTTTATACTCAAACAGCTCTCTGCAGAGAAAGCTCATATACTTTCCTACTGAATCAGATTCATTTAAGTGGGTGGTGAATTAAACCCACATATACCAGGGCTTAAAAATGCTTCAGGAGGGAAAACACAGTGCAAGATATCAGATCTTGTGATTTTTCCCATACAAATACAAATTATTTTGAACTACTAAGTCATTATTCCCCCTCCATAGTAATACATTACTTAACCACACTTCATTCGAATTCACTACAAAATCCCTGATAATTCGTATTTCAGCCAAGACAGAGAGTAGTGTTATAGCAATTGCTGAACTGGCATCAACTAACTGTTACCAAGTAAACATGCTGCATGCCAAGCAGAGATTTAAAGTCTAAGCACTTTGGTAGAGGCAAGATGTGTTTGTCTTGGTTAATGCTTAGGAAAACCACAGTATATTAGGTCACCCCATTGCTCTGGTCTTAAAAATAGAAGCACTGACCTAACAGATGTGGCTCCTGATCCAGGTGAGCAGATATGATGACATCAACAAAACTCACCAGTGATCCTCAACAAAAGTAGTTTGGCCCAAGGTCAGCCCGGGAAATCCAAACAATAAGTCAGGAACAGGAGTGGGAATAGATACACTTCAAACAGCTCAATCCAAGTCTGAACCTTCAGGCTGGAGCCGAAATGAACTCCTGAAGGTGTGGGTGGAGGGCCAGGTCAAGCTCCTCAGGGCAACTACAGCCTAGTGCTGACCTCAGGGCTGACAATCAATCACCCTTGATTTGGTCCAACTCCCTTTTGAACCTGCTAGTTCTTTACCTCTTGAGCACCTGGGCTCATAGACCCTCTCCAGAAAGTAATCTGCATACCTGGGCAAACTAATGTCTCAAACCAACTTGAAAGTTAATTTTTGAAGCTCAATTACAACTCTAATATAGCATCTACTAAAAGGAAGTGTAGTAAGATATTCAGCTGTAGAAACCAGAAGGATAAAATGCAATTATATTGCATGTAATGAAACAAATAACTTTGATATTTTGACTGACAGAAAATATCATATTTCTGCCACACATCAGGGAATTATTAATAAAGAAAGGTTTTCATAGACACATGAACATTCCCTACAGAAAAACAAAAATTACCATACAAAGAATTAAGCCATTATATTCTTTCTGTTCCACCTCAAAGGAGCCTGAGGAAATGAGGAAAACAATGAATTTGTTAATTTTCCTTAAAAAAATAATAGAGTAAGCAACTTTGTACCTCATCAAAAGAAAATAAGCTTTTTACAAGGGTTTTGTTTCAATGTCCATTTTAAATGTCTCACTATAAGCAGGGAGTATTTCAAAAGAGAGAAGATGTATCATTTCCTTTTATTGTTATATATTTATATATTAATATATTCTCCAGCCTGTCAGTGTAAGCCGAGAAACCTAAAAACCTACAAGGCTTACTTATTTCTAAAATTCTTACAGATCTTTATTCCAAAGATACGAAGATTGTGAAAACAGACATCAGAGAAAAAGGATCAGCCAATTTTCCAAATTAAATAGTCACAAACCATGTGAGTGAAGGGATGAAATAGCATCAAACATCACTTTGGCAACATTGAAATTCCCATGTTCTTTAAACATGGCAAAATTGGAGACACCTTCTTCATGCCTACCGCATTTGAAGAATGGAAAATACCTCTAGCAAAACCAGCCAAATATTAATAGTGGTTTTATTGCTATTTTAAATGTGATGTGTGGTTTTCATCATATATTTAGTTCCAGATTAATTGATTAATTGTTTAAGAACATCTCTCCACCTGCTTCAGCAAACTGCAGATCATGGTCTCTACTTACTAGGGAAGTCCAACACAAATGGAATGAAGTGCTCTGTTCATCTAAGGAAGAGTTTCCTTTGGGTACCTGCATGACAGTATGAAAAAGATACTAAAATAAATAATAGATTAAAAAATGGTTCTTTCCAAGCATTGACATTATTCACTTTACAAAACTTACTTTAATTCCCTTAAGATTATATAAAGCATGCAACCCAATCATTCTAGTGAATTGGTTTTATCTCCCATTAAGAAAATGTTACATTATCAAACATGTTATGCATTTGTATGGTGACTTTATGCTTTTTAGAAGAGACTCTAGTTACTGGTAACATCTACCTTCTGAGGGGTTTGATATGCTATTGGACATACTGTAAGTATCGCAAACATTTCAGAAAGCTACGCATGTGCTGTAGATCAAGCTACAGCCATGACTAGTTAGATTGTTTTATTAAGCACACCACATACATGAATTAAAATTAAAAAGTAAACAAAAACCAAAAAACAAAAAACAAAACACAATCTGAAAGAAGAGCTGACAATTCGAATGTCAATATATGCATGTTTGCCTGTGTGTGCACCCTTTGCACATTTGCGTATAGAAAATGTATGTCTGGAAATGCTATCCGTGTCGGTTTTGGCCATAGGCATACTAGGAACCAGGATGGTTTGCTCTGTGCTTCAAAACGAACATCTGGTTATATATAATGTCTTTGCATTTTCCAAAGGAAGGTTTTATAGCAAAGTTTCCTATAACTAATCAATGTTACCAAGACATCCTCAGAGGCAATAACACAATCCTCAAATCCTGCCTTGCTGTACATTGTCCTTACGACACTGGTCTAAAGCACTTAAATGGTGTTGGTTCTGAAGCAGCTACACAGTTTGGGGTGATATTTCCTTCATCTGTTCACCAGCTAAGATGAATGAGATGATTTTATGAGTGCTCCTATTCTATTTCTGTAGAAACAGAAAACAATACATTTGATTCACTGCTGAAATTCTCAAGCGAGCACATGAGTAAATCATGACTTCGGAAGTGCGAATAACACTTTTAGGCGGCCACTCCAACAGCATTTTGGGCTATGCCTGGTGTGATATGTTATCACTAAAGCTGTGTAAGGAAGGATTTTTGTTTGCTTTAACTACTGAATTAAAAATGGAACTGCTTTAGAGGAGAAAGCTAAACTGCTGTGGCTCTTTTCTCTGATGAATAAATAAAAGTTTTGCTCAGTTCCACCGCTGCGATCTATAGCAAAGCTCTCGGCTTTCAGGCTTATGGAAGAAAACAGACTTCATGGAAGAAAATAGACTGTACAGGATACCGCTGCGAATAGGTACCCGGCTTTGCACCCACTGCATGAAAGGTCACAGGGGACAAGGGAGTGAGACCAACTCTCCATTCGATATCTAGTAAAATCCAAACGGCTTCTGTCATGACTTGCTCTATAATTTTTGAGGGACTGAGTGAAGAGAGCCTGATGGCTGGTAGTTTCCCAGATCCTCCTTCCTTCCCTTTTTGAAGACAGGTGTAACGTTAGGGTTTTTTAGTCCCTGGGGAACACCTGTGATTGCCATGACCTTCCAAATAATGGAGAGCATCTTTGCGATGCCATCTTTGTCCTGCATCACCTTCAGACACATTCCATCTTGTCTCCCAGGCTTATAGAGGCACTGCTCACTGAAAGAGTGTTGGTAGTAAAAGATGCTGCCAATTCTGGATATTTTATAATGGGAACCACATACAGTGATTCTCACTGTCTGAAAACAGGTTGTCATCTCAACCACAAGCAGCTTCTGGAACTTTTCCATTAGGCACAGAAATGGCATAAAATATTTTTTTTAAGTATTATGATTTGTTAAATTGCAGCACTCAAAAAGTCTCATGATTTTGAAGAAATATGTAAAGATAAAACAAACAAAAGAAATAAACATGCATTTTGATATCTCTATCCAGTGTAACATTACAGATGACAAAATGAGGAAATGGGAATGCTTTCTCAGATGTCTGATGTAGCATGTTGGGCATTATAGATTTCCAAGATTCCACACAGATTTTAACACCCGCTTTCATAACTTCTGATTATGGAATCTCATTTCTGAGGTTGTGAATCATCAGGTAAACGTGAGTCAGAGAAATATTGCTGCTTTAATAGACTTGGTTGACAAGAGGGAGGTGGAGAGAGAAGGAATCCTGTTATTGTTACAAGTAACAACATCTTTCTTCTTCATAATAACCAAGATCTATTTGGAAAAAAAAAAGTTGTTTTCTTTCCAGAGTGAAATAAATTATCAGTGATTTATGCGTAGCTATGGCAACTTTCATGAAGTATGAAAACGAAAAATGGATAAAGTCAAAAAGAAATTTGCAGGGAGTTTTGGAACAAAAAACTGAAATTTTTCAAAATTGAGTGCCTTTCCATTTAAAAATGATCCTCTCAGAAGAAAATTATAACTCCCACAAAACTCTCTTATTTAAGTCTACAATTGGTTTTTATAACTGGAAACCTGTTAAGGAAAAATGAGTCCATTTTCTACAGCAAGAGAGAAAGAAGACCTTCAACAAGAAGGTCTTTTTTAACTGCTTGCAAAACCAGGCTTTTGGTTCAGATTTAATCCTATAATCACACACAGTGTTTACTCATAGTTGAATTGACTGAGAAAAGTGTTACTGCTAGGTACTTGCCTTATTTTAAGAAGCATTAAATCAGCTGGATGTGATGAAATCTGTTCCAAAGTGTTTATCAAACACTGTGAAAAACAATAAGATTAATAACACAACAATGTCATTGTTTGTCTGGTCAAGGGTAAAAGGTTCTTGGAAGTGGGAGAAGTAGAGAATATTTACTTCAACAAGTAACCTCAGAAAACTTTGACATATTATGCTGGAAAAGCCTGGAACATAGATGCCATTCTTGCATAGTAATTCTTTTGAACACACCATCAAACACTTCACATGGCTTTCAGTGTGCTTTGGCCAACATCCCGGATGGTGCGGTCATTCCCAGGGCTTCGCTTTGAAACCACTGCCCTGAAGTTCGGTCTCACACCATGGTAAAATGCCAGCTAAGGGAGGAGAAAACGCCTGCTCACCTGAATCCCCTGCTGACATGGAGAGCGGCGATGAAGCATGCTCCTCCAACATGGGTAGCTGACAGGCGTGGGAATAGGTGAAAATCACCTTGTCACCAGCAGAGACATGCCAATGACAGTCTTCATGTGCATCATTATATATTGTAGTTGACTCAGAGATACTTGATGGTTCAACCTCCCCGCTACCACCACTCACTGTTCCCATACAATACTTCTTGTCTTCTGTCATCACTCAGTATGTATGCTGCATAGAAACTACTATTTGTATGTACGCTGCATAGAAATTACTATTTTCTGCAGCTTATTCTCCCCCATTTGCATGGTATAGCAGCGTGCCACTTCTCGGAATGGGTAGGGCTTGTGCTAGAAACCTACTCTGCATTTTTTAACTCTGAAGTAATCTAGACAAAACATAAATAAAAAAACCAAAAACGAAACCAAAAAAACCCCCACAAAAACAGCCCAATGCTTTTTGTCTCCTTGCTGGGAGTCAGTGGTGGCATTATTCAGTCACCAACATGTTAATATCAAGAATCAGGGATCTAGCAAAAGAAGAAAATTATGAAAGCATATGAGAAAGGTAGATGTGTTAAAAAAAAGTCAGGAGTAAAAACAGTTACATATAAGAGTAACTAGGCTTGTCAGGAGAAAAGGCCAAGTAACAACAGACCTTTGACAGGGAGACTGAATGTAATACTTATTCTAAAATTAGCAAGGGTTCAGCAGGAACGGTGTGTAAAATATAGTCATCTGCCTTTACCTAAAAAAAAAAAGGCACTTTAAAACACTGCTTTTTGACAAGGGGAATATTCATGTCCAATGTTATCTACTGTATCCCAGCCTGGAAGCCTTTTACAAGCATTTTGTGTCTGTCTTACAAAGGCAGTCAGTGTATGTCCTTGGGAATTTGTGCTGTTAGACGTTAACCTTAAAAGCCTATTGTTTTTAGTGGACACTTCATATTGTCATTCCTTCCAAACATCCTGTGCTTGTGGAAAACCAGTCAGAAGAATTATATCAAATTTTCCTTCTGAACAGCAGCTCAAGAGGTAATTATTTCATTAAAGAGAGACCTTGGGGGCTGCTCAAAGCACAACACCAGTTTCACAGCTGCTCCTCATCCCACCAGTGCCGCTGGGAGAAGGAACTGTACCCAGCCTCCTCATGGCTCTTTGCCACACAGTCCAACCACAGACAGCCCAGCTCTGTGATGCCCAGGATGGCATAGTGCATTGCCATTTTTTAGACCTGCGGTTGGCTGGGCTTCAGAGAAATACAGGTGGAAAGCAGATTGGTAAATTGGTTTTAATCTAATCACACCGCCCAGCTGTAATAGAATTTAAGAGTACTCATTAATAACCCCACTGGATAATATTCTATGATATGGAATGCAGGTGGAGTTGGTAGCAAATAGAAAAGCCACATCTGGAGATTTACCAATATCTTTCAAGACACACAGGTATCGGCTGTATTCACAATGGGCAATTTGGAGTATTGTGATCACAAGCTGTAGGAAACACATTGGTTTTTTAATGGGGATTTAAATACCACATTGGGGATTTAATGCTATATAAAATCATTCCCCAGTGACATGAGAGATAACAGCAGTGACACACTGACTACTCTTCTAAAAAAATGATACCTGCACTATCACTTAATTTAGGTTTAATGTTACTGGATTTTATTTATTCTTTTTTTTTTTTTTCCTTTTCTGAAAAGCTTTTAATAAAAACTGAAAAAGTTAATTAATCAAGATAAAAATAGTATATTGAAAATCTAATGATTTAATAATTGCCAGTTATTTTTTTCTGAAGTGAAATGATTTTGTCAAATGTAGAGCAAATCCATAAGTAAAATCCAGAGCATATGAATAAAACCTCTTCCAGCTGCACTGCCTTGTGGCTATGCAGATCTCTCCACTTCTGTGGCAGTCAATAGGTTTTTTTAAAGGGTGATGTGTCCATATTTAATATTCATGTAATTAGGTGTTTTGATTGACTTCTCCCATTCTGGAACCGAATGAACAATTTTATTTCATAAATTCCAGCTGATTCATTGGATGGTGAAGATGCAGTGATTTTTTCTGTTCATCTAGAAAGCTCAGAAGATGGCTCTCCTAAAGACATTCGGATTGTCCCAGGTTTTATTAAGTTTGAGTTGCCCACTACACTGCACCTTGGCAGGTACAAGGTCCCCCAAAAGCTGTTTTATTTGTCTCTGTTCCTTTACTTTGACATGTGAGTAACAACAAATGTCAGCAAACCAAGGATGTCTGCGATGCTGCTGCAGTCATGCAGACTAAAGGCTCCCAATAAAAAATACAGTGCGTGCCGAGACATACAGTTTGCTCTTATCAAGCTATTGCTGCTTGGCATCCATGAAGTCCTGGTGAACTACTCCAACCAACCCATGAGCAGGAATTTGCCATCCAAACAGATGGCTGCAACTGCAGGCAGCCAAGAGACCACAGGGTTTTTCATGATGTGTGGGTGTTGACAGCATTTCAAGACATAAATCCAAAAGACTGTCAGTTCTGAGCTTCTTGTCTAAAGGGGATATGTCAGCATTAATCTACCTCTGAGACAGATTACCCTTCACAATAGAAAATCTTCCCCTCATTTATAATTGGTTTACTCTTGACACTTGCAGATCTTTCCTTCCCTGAGCTGTTATGTAGTGGTTTTTGGATGCCTTTAGCTACAGTTCATTTCTGAGGTAGGTGGATCTCAAGCATGAAAGACTAATTTGCACATGATTTGGGGTTTGATGTTTAGACCAATATACAGGGCTAATTACAAGCTAGCACAGAGGCATGGGTGTTGAAAAAGTTTTTTTGCTTTATGCATGTTTACGCACAAAATAACATACAAGCACATATGTGCTCTGTGTTTACAAAGAAATGATTTCACATTTGGTGTACCACTGTTACATACTGTCGAGTTGTGTCAGGTGCTGAAGATCAGGATGATTCCTCATTCCTAACCAGGTCACAGTCAAATTGCTACACTGGTTTTTAACGGTCAACGCTAATATATGTAGTAAGAGCACATGACCTGTCATGATTTAGTGATGAACTGTCAAAATCAAAATAGTAAGGCTTAAGTCTACAAACAGTATGTGGAAGCTTTCCATCAACCATTAATTAAATAGAGTGGTGAACCAAGTTTAAAAAAGCTGATTTCAGCTAAATCTGCACATCAATAGCTGCTCTGCCATTGCCCAGTACAAATACAAGTATTAAGAAAACTAAAGAATGCATGGAGGGAACAGTAGAGAGCTATTCCTAGTCTGCCTCAATACACAAATACAGCTACATGGTTTTTGCAATAAATCAGTGGCAGAATGTTTCCACCAGCTTTAATTTGCACTTACCTTCCCTATTAGCTCACATCAGCCTTAAAAAATAGCCTTTGTTTATGCAATGGTCAAGGATAAAATTTCCTGCAGCACAGGACATTGCCACAGCCTTCTGCATCCCAGGTCTCAGATGAACCCTTGACAAGGCATGGTCATTCCAGAGACAAAAATATCAGTTCAATATTAATTAGAGAAATGTGCATGAAAACTCTTGGTGCAGTTGGTTCCATCAGGTGAAATGAGCTTTCTTTGGCTCACAAGCCCACAATAGAGTATGTGATAAAGCCATCTTATGATGGATTAAATAAAAAAGAAGATAAAAAATATACACATTGCATTCTAATTTTCTTTTGAACAAACAACAGATTAATTTGAGAAGGCCTAAAATGCTTTTATCCCTATTGCCCACCTGGCTTCCTTCATCCACATGCCATTGTAATACTTGATGTTCCATCAAGAGACGGAGGAGGTAGAGCCTTCTAAAAATTCATGTTGCTTTTCTTCCTCTGCTCCATTCCCCGTTAGCGAAGCCTTTCATTCCTCTTGGGGATGACTGAAGACTGAGACACTTCTGCCTGAGGCACAGTGATGGTGCTTTGGTATCTTCCTTCATTCCCAAATGAGCTCATGGACACACAAATACTTCCTCTACTCAAGACTTGGGTTATCCTTCTGCTTATTTGCCACATTACCTCAGCACTTAAAAATATGAGCATATTTTCAGAGAAGACAATCATTAATAAAAGGCCTCCTGGGCTCTCCCTTGGAAAACAAGTCACCCAAGGACCAAGCAAAAGCCTGTCAGAGGGACAAGGACTTCATGGACTTATTTCCTCATGTCCAGGAGCCCACCCAAGAGCTAGGCTTCTGGCAGACACAGCTCTACCCTGCTCATAGGCACCACATTTTGAAGAGCCATATTACTCTTACAAACTTGCCATGGACAATAATTATGTTTTCTCCTGTGGATGCTGGAAGCGATGTGTATGAGCTGCAAATTCAACATGAAAAAAAGGACAATCTCACATAGATTATCAGCAGCTGCACATAAGGTGCTCATTTGAAATTCTTCCATAATTGTAAAGGGCCCCTTGAGAAGAACAAATAAGCCCTGCCATGTTTCCTAATCTTGCTACACCAGTTATATAGAGAAATGTTCGCTCCTAATGATGACACAAAAGCTGCTGTAAGCTTTTCTTCTGCAACACCACTGCTTCTATCAGCTATTATTCAGTTATTCCATCCTAACAGCAGAGAATCATTTTTGTGCTTTTCATTCTTCCTCCCAGAGGGCAACAGATGTAATAACTTATTCCCTGTCTTGCACATTAAGGCTTGAAAAATTAATGCAGTGCTGCTGAGATTTCCACTTTCTGCTTTACTGACAGTGCCAAAGCTTTGAATTTCAGTGAGAAAATATTAAGTAACAAAAAGCTTAATTTAAGTTTGTTAATGTACTTGTCTATTTTAATGCCTTTCTGAAGTTCCTACAACATAAGAATTCCAGTTACCAATCTTCCCAAATTTCTTTTGCTTCTAAGCAATTACTACACAGTCTAATTGAGACCTCTCCCGCTTTACAATTATGATAAACCAACTAAAATTTAAACACTATTATCAACTGTGTTATGTTAAAAAAATAATCAATAAAGAATATCAAGTGTCTGTAGATACACTTAATTGCAATGTTTTATCAGGCTGCTCACATCACCCGCAGCTTATTCAGTCATGAATTGCTCTGTACATGTAGCTTATGCTTTATATCTAGGGCCTATCCATTCCTTCAAAAATATTGTCCAGTTACATTAATTTTGTAAAAGAGAGTAGTAGTTCAAACCAAATTTCACCTGTGTTTTATTGCTTTTGCTCAGACTTTCCCTTTGGAAGCAGCATAAAAGCAAACATTGCAGTTACTATGCGAAGCTTGCTCTAGGTTTTGACAACCATGCCACAATGCTTGCAGCATAAAATCAGAGCCCATCTAGTTGAAGATTTCAGCATGGGGGATCTAGATAAATGCATTGTGTCATCCTCTAAAGCAGTACAGCGGATGGGTTTATGTATGCAAATGTGTTTCCCTCTAAATCAGCACTATCTAATCATTCATGTCATACACCTTCAACAGGCAAATCTACAAACTGGCTACCTTTGCAAATAATAAACAGACCTCTATCAGGTGATTATAGTGAAAGAAAAAGGCAAAGAATAGTAGAGTGTGAGTTGAAGAAGACTGAGAATGAGCTGGGAACAATTTTTCCTCCAAAAATAATGTAGAATTTTTTCATCCCTTTCCCAGATCTGCACAGTAAAAGAGATGAAACAAACCCTTTATTTAGACTTTATCTGTGCAGAAGTCAGTTCTTAGTGTTAAAATTCTCACCCAAAAGAACAGGGTGGGAAGCCTCAAATTAAATATACAGGTTCAAAACGTATTAGCAGTTACAGGGAAAGAAAGTCACAGGCAATTTTCCCTAGCACTGTAGAGCATTTACTAATGCTACTGCTCTGTGTATTCCAAGTCTGTAAGCATGGGAACCAGCAATAACCACACATCATGTCAGGCTGTCCTTTCACTCCTACATACAAACACTTAGCTCTCTTCTCCTCCTTGGATAGAAATCCTCAAGTAATTTCTCCTTTGTTCTCCAGACTGCTGGCTGGGCCCCAGAGAGTTCTGAGTGTTAAAGAGCACAGACTTCTTATTTCCAGTCTCTGGCAATACTTGTTCCTTTATTCCACAGAGAGGGATCTCTGCTTCCTTAAAAAGCTGGCTTTGCTGATTCAGGCTTCCTCATCTCTGCAGACTTCAGTTCAGAGTTTGATCTATCAGCATCAAAGACGTCCTTCTGTTCAGAGCATGCCTCAGTGATCAGACAATAAGCAGCAGCGAAGTTTCAAACTAGGCTAGTGTTTCCCCAGGAGACCAAAGGCAATTAATAACATACTTTTCTGCAACGAGCAAACCTAATGAAGCCTGATTTCCTATACGTGTGAGACATTCATCTTCTACCCTGCCTGTAAACTGCTAACCCAGTTACCACTACTAACTGAGCTCCTTGCCTCACATCTCCCAACCCCCACTTACCAACTCCTGTACTGTACTGTGACAAAAAAAACCTTATTGTTTAAACAATCTTCTTTGACAGACACTCACTTTCCTCTTGTTCCTGACCTCCACAGGGTCCTCAGCTGCTTCTGTGCACCTTTATTTGGTCCATCACTTGCCAGACAACTCACACTGTGGCTAGCCCAGAGCCGTGTGGGTACTCGAGGGTCAGCACACTGCTACCAGGCAGCATGAGCAGTGTTTGCACCTTCAGCTTTGCTTTAATGTGTAACCTTCAGCTGCACTTCTGCCAAACTAGAAATTGTAATGAAAACCACCGGTACTTCACAGCTATGAGACCTCAGTTCAGGCAGAGTTGCCGAGTTTGGCTGAAACAGGCCAGTAACTACAGAAGTTATCGGGAAGCGTTGAACAAGTGGGACAGAAGAATAAAGAAGAAACAGGTGAGTACAAAAATTTTTCTTTGGAAACCAGGCAATCAAAAGAACAAAGAAGCCTTTCAACAACTGACCTGTGACCCTGACTCAGCCACATATATCGATCAGGATCCAATACAAACTACTGCAGTTGTGCTGCTGACCATCTTTATCTTTTTGAATAAAGATGTGGAAACTATAATTTTATTAATACTTGGATCACAGTGGCTGAGACCCATTTTAAAAAAAAATTAACAACAATAAGCTAGAAGATGAACAGAAGTTGATCAGCCTAACAATAAAGAGAGACTAAGTAATTTGCTGCCCCTCGGGGTGTGATTCAACTGGATTATTCTGTATCAAATTATCTAGAAGAACATTTACTTTGAGGAAACCTCTGAGCATGGCTATCCAGCTGCTCAAAGGACTTGTCCTGTTTACTCCTTGGATGTAACTTTTGAAAATACCACTTAGTCCTATTGGCAGGAATATGAATGGGCAATCACTTTCATTTAGAGTTGCTCACCAAGATATTTAAGTCAAATTCTGACCCAACCTACAAAACGACATATTTGCTATTAGCTTGGATTTAGAACAAGCCATACAGATTGAAGCGTCTCATATCCATGGAACTGTTTAACGACATCTCTTACCTATGTCTACCTCTAGAAGATTAACTGGACTCTACCTTCCCTTCAGTTGTGATATTCTTAGCAGTTTCAAGTGGGAACTTGAGCAGACCTTGCAAAACACTCTTTCAAGAAAAGAGCTCTCATTTAACAGGCAGCAACGCAAGGAAACAGAATAGTCTTTATGAGATGCTGCCTACCTGCCAGTCAACAGCTTTCTTATAGGTCACAGTGTACTGTGATTGCTGCTGCTTGTAGTAACGTCTGCATGACTTGTCTGCAGTTTTTTCTTTCTTCTTATTATAAATTCCAACTCTACAGCTTAAAAAAAAAGATTGAAGGAATATAACATCACTAAGATCATGGTAGCAGGCAATCTAGACTCCAGATTGAAAGGAGTTCAACACTGGTTCTTTTTTATTCCCCAGATGCAAACTGTCAGAAGGATATAAATCAGCTCTACTAATTCTATTTTGGAAAGGAATAGAATAAATGTCCTTATATTTTGTAATCCTCCCAGACACGCAGCATTTATTAAACAGGACAAAAGGCTATCCTGTTAATTTCTGCTTTACGTGATCAATTAAAATTGAGTAAATAGATGGTGCCATTCTGCTCAGATCACTCACACCTTTGCATTTAGCGCTCTAAGAACAAGGAACTATGGAATTGCATCTTTTTCTGAGGGGACAAAATTTCTAGTATAATTCATTCACCATTAAGACCTTTCATTCACACCATCTTCTTTTTAAGAGATCTCCTTGGAATCTAGTTCTTTAGCTTCTGTTCTTTCAACTTGTTATCAAAAAGAAGATGATCATGCCTTAGATTTAAACAAGTTGATCACAGGAGCCACAAATCAAGATGTTTCTTGAAGATGAATGGAAATACCATCAAAGTCTGTTTTATTTCAAACTGAACAAATTCTAAATGGAGGGGCAGAAGAAAGATGCACTAAATGGCTTCACTGAGAATCAACAATAGCATAGGAAAAACACTTGGATAAAGATTCGAAAGAAAAAAGAAGGTGATAGGAGAAAAGTGAGAGACCACAAATAAAATTATTATTTTGGACATGTCCTAAATTGACCTCTATCTAGTGCAAAATTGTGCTACATTCTAGTCATTGTCTAGTAGCTCTTGTATTTGTAGAAAACAAATGTTTATGAAAAGAAGGAGGTTATTTCAAGACAGTTCCTGCAAAGGAATTTATTAAACATCAGCAAAGCCCAGGAGAAATATTTCACAGCAGCACTGATGGATAAGCTCTGACTGAGGATTTGCAAACCATGTGTGAAACTATTTCAGACAGTTCTTAATCACTAGTTTCGAAATCAGCAGGCTTTCTGAACGTCACTGGTACCAAGGTGAATGTCACACATATTGCAAAAGATATATTTTTTTTTTTAATTGGTAATGCTTGAAATGGATATAAGAGATTTTGTAGGATATAATAAAGGTGCAGAAAATATATAAGTGATAAAGTGCTAATGCTGCACTCATTGCAGAGGTACCCTTTCACAAAACATTTATTGAAACACTGGAAAATTTGCAGAACATTTTTTAACTGGGGGGAGGGTAATAAAAATACTTTCAGACTCAACCCTCTCCAAATTTGAAAGGAACAAGTCTCCAAATGGAGGGAGAAAAGACACAGACAAAAAGGAAAAAGGAGACTAAAGCAACTTACAGCATTCTAAGAGTGGAGCTGTTTGTGACAGACTCCAAACAACCTCTTTATTTCAAAAAATCACAGAATAGCTGGGGCTGGAAGCCCCGTCCAACCTGATCTTGAATGTTTCCAGGGATGGGGTGCTTGGAAGGTGGTCATGATACAGAGGGTAGGCCTTTCTGACCTTGAAACACCTCTGGTGCAGAGGGTCCATCATCCACATCATCCACTGACTGGCCTTCCACATCCAGAGCCTCATACCTGTTGTAGAAAGGCACCTGGGAAGGTGAGGTGGGTAAGGAGGAGCTTCACCTGCTGACCCGAGCGTGGACTTGTCTCTATTCACTCCTTTCCTTTAAGCCACCACCTTCTGCCTGGTGGGGACGGGATACAGGATCCCCTTAATCTTTTGCTTTTTTCTGGTAGCCATTCCTGTTTCTGGCTCAGGGAGGACAGCATGGCCCCACCAGTCTCTCTCCTTCTGACTCCCTGATGCTCTCTAACTTTTCTACTTCCTCTCATAGCTCTGCCACCAGGCTGATGATGAGCACTTGGTTGCACCTTACAGAGTCCTTCCAGCTGCTGCCGGCCACCACTAGAGAAAGGCTCTGGCATGCCCCGTGGCCAGGATGGCTGCATGTGCTCCTGGGAGCTCTGTTTGGGTTGCCACATCTGTCCTGGTGAGTGCAGAGGATGAGGCTTTCTGCTGGGTTGACCATCACTAACTCCGTCTGGGAGAGCGAGGACCACCAATTGAAGGGGCCTTTGGAGCTGCTGGCTCCTGGCAGATCTCCCTGATGCTGCAGTGCTTCCTGCCTTGGGGAACCCTGCAGAACATTTCTTTCTCCAACACAAGCATGGCAGAGAGCGGCCATGTTCTATGCCAGCTCAGAATCTCAGCACCTAAACGTTTCAATAAATCTAAATCGAGCATGGCTACTTCTGTTCAAAATCAGAATATTTCTTAAAATACTCCTGGAGTAGGCTCTGCTGGAATATCCTTATGAGTCTGACTATTTGCTCCGGTTATAGCCCAAGAAGGCACCAGCTCTCTCCACAGAGAACAGAGGCTTGCAGGGACCCAGCTCATAACCTCCATCAAACAGCCACTAGAAGTTCAGTGTGGAATACCTGCTCAAAACAGAATGGCTTTCAAATGAAACAACCACTAATTGCTTTTGAAATGACACCAGCTTTCCTTCAAGGAAAAGCTTTCCTTTTTGTTCTTACAACAAAAAGAAATCAATAAAATATTAACTGTCATTTCAGTTGTTAGGGTAAGGTGACTGCAGTTTTCTCTCTCCTTTCTTTCTCTTCTTGCTCCCTAAAAAAAAACTAGAATACAGAAAACACAAAATCTCTAATGATGTCTCTGTTTTTACACTGCAAAATGTGAAAATGTTACCTCAAATACCAAAATGGGCATGATTCCTACTTAACATAGGAGACCAGAACAGTCTTTGGGAAGAGTAACTAGTTGTACATACAATCATATGCAACGTGCAGAGCATTAGGATATAATTTATGTTCATTAGACTTTGTGGTGTGCAATAAATCATTGTTTTCATTTGTAGAGCATTATTATAGCAGTGATTTAACTGAGGAAATTCTTCCTCGTGGCCTATAGGAGTAAAAGGTTAATGGCATAATGAATTCCTATAAAACAAATAGTAGACTTTTGCCATCCTTCAGCCAGCAGGTAATAAATTAGCAGGTAATAAAGAGTGAATGCAATCTGCATTCACGGGCCAATAAATAATATTCAGGGGCTAGTTTTACCTGCTTTAGTTGACAGTGCATTACTGGGACTATATAGCTCCATCAGGTCTAGGAAAGGTGCAGAGAGCAAAAGGGAGCTGATTTAGCAGTAGCCTGACTTTTACCACTGATATATGTCAGATATTACCAGAGAGGCATATCCAGAATATTACAGCAATGCTCATAAATTCCATATTGCGCTGTAATAAAGTAGTGCTTCTACATGTGGCAAATACACATTCCTGTGGCCCCTTCAGCTTGTGACATTTACTCTGCCATCCTATTAACACTGGTGGCATTTCATTCTGGTAATGGGATAGCTGAGGGAAAAAAACACTTAATATGCAGCACCACACTGAAGGCTAAAAAAACCCCCCTTCCTAAAATAATATGCTAGCTCTCGCTATGAAAGTTAAACATATTATCAATGTATTTCTATGAATGGGCATTAATTATCCATTCAGTCTACAAGTCTTGTGTAATGTGTTGATGCTCTCCAGCTACAAGAAATACCGCTACATTGCAATGCAATTAAAGTATTATTGAAAAAGGATTTTTTTTTTTCCCTGCTGTGATTGTATTCTTTGCCCTAACCTGTCTCAGATTTCCCTATTCTTTCCAGTACTGGAGGAGAACAGGCCCCCAGTTACTTCCTTGTTGCTGTTATTGATGGTTCTGTACTACACAAGTCAAGACACAAGACTTGGGTATTGTAGCGAATCCCAATGCTGCAAGTAAACTCAGCAGCTTGGTTAAAGTTTGGTTTTGTTCTGTATTTCCCAGGGAAAGAAGTATTTTCTGACAGATAGCTGGAGATTTGGGATAATCTCTGAAATCCTTTCACCCTGAAGTGAAAAAAATTGGTCAGGTGTCTGAGGGTGTTTGGGTGTTGCTTTGTTCAGCCTGAATAGATCACATGGAGACTTTTGAAAACCTCATTCTGAGTCCCATGTACCCTGTAACGTAACCAGCCTCAAAGGCTTGTCTATGCTGCAAAATGAAAACTGCTAAATTAAGCCAAGTGGCACTAACTGTACAAGACCCTTGGTCTCCTCAGGACCCCACAGGTCCTAAAATATAATTACTATTTGTGTTTGGTTTTTTTTCCCGGAAACTACCTGCAGTACAAGGCCTGCACAGCAGCAGAGCGAGGCTGCTCTAGCTCCTGGAGGTGGCAGAGGGAGCCAAGGCTGCAGGGGCAGCAGTGCTGGGGACCAGTGGAAAAAGCCCAATACTAGTGCTGAGCATCCCAGGGACACTGCCTGCAGTGGGGCACCCCAGAGTGCTCCCCAGAGTTCTTTTGTGTTCTATAAATTTTATAGGTATCTGCTGAGAGATAAAAAATTCATATTTAAGCTCTTAGCATTATCCCAAATGACATTCTCATTTGTGAGCTGATTAAAAAAACCCCAAACAACAAAAAAACCCACATCCAAACAAACCAGATCAAAAAAATCATATAATTCGGGCCCCAAGTATGTTATTTCCAGATTTCGGTAAAACTTTGTATGAATAGATCTTTTTATATATATGTATACATATGTATTCTATTTATTATGGTACTTATTGAGGGTATGAAAAATTACATTTCTTGAAGTGACAGACAAAACCAAATAATGCCACCACAGCACTATCAATCATACAATCATAGAATAGTTTGGGTTGGAAGGGACCTTCAGAGCTCCTCTAGTCCAACCCCCATGCAATGAGCAGGGACATCCTCCACTATCAATATCATGAAATTGCCATTTCAGTGAGAATAACAACTGCCCTGTGCGACAACAGGCAGATAAAGGAGTGCCTGAAGTTAATCCACACCTTGTTCGTTTTCTTCTGATTTTAGTTTGATTTTTCCATCAGTCCAGCTTCAGTTTAACGTTAAGCTTATAGCAGTTTAAGTAACCAAAATGGCTGTATCCAGAGTATGCAATACCTGGAAGTTGATCATGCTTTTTTGTAAAGCAACAGTTTCCCAAGGAAGTCAGGAGGAATTATTACCTTTCACTCTCTAGTCTTCTTGTTGAATGGATGTCTCATTGCTTCCATACCCACATCAGTGCAGACACCACAATGAACAGTGGCTTTTTAAAGAGTATTTATCACTTTTAAATAAACAACATAGGACTCAGCATGGGAGTTCAGAGCTTTTATCAGGTGATAGAAAGGGACATTCAGGAGCCTTGCTGGGGCACAGATAGGGCAACCAACTTAAAAAAAGGCTTTACTTCCTCTTTAAAAACACATTGTTGTTGTGACTGGTGTAAAAACCAGACAGCTAGTTGTGGATTGTAATGCTGCTTTAATTTGGGACACTGCCTTTTCTGACAGGGCCATGCACAAGTTGGGGTGCCTATATTTGCACGTAATTTGAAATGGTTAGACACCCCAACCCCTGCATTTAGCTTGTTTTTCACACCTCTTTGAGGCAGTTTCTAACTTTTCTTTTTTGCTATTGAGTAGTTTCTACTTGTGTACAATGCTGGAGAAAAAAAACCCTAACCAAAACAAAAATAATGCAACAAAAGAACACCCAACCCCAAACAGCAACATATCCTTTTCATGATTTTCATTATTTTTAGGTAATGTCCACTTATTGTAGCAAATGTGCTCCTAAACCATTACACAGATCATATTGGTTATGGTATCACAGATATTAAGATCATACTTTGTTGGATGCAATTCTAAAACCCTCCTGCATAACTATTATTATCCAGGCTGAAATAATTTTGTCAACAGCAATGTAACCACACCACATTTTGAAACTAGGACTGACATCTTCAGATCTATCACAGAGCCCTTCAAACTAGAGCTGGGAGCTGAGGACAGGGAGCCATTTTCGTGCTGCTGGCTGGAAACCCTGCCCTCAGACACATGCACTTGGTGCTTGGACAAGGTTTCCCCGGATGGCTCCCTGCACCCAGCGCCATCTGCTGCGATGGCACAGTGCCCGCTCGCCCAGGATGGTGCCAGGTTTGTTCCATGCCAAACAAAATGAGTTTAGATGGCCAGTTTGAGAGCAGTGTCTCTTCTATAGCAAGTCCCTCCTCTGAGGGAACAGGCACACAGGTGCCAAATGCCACTTTATATTTTATTGCATCTGCTGGTACTTACATGCCAAGAACAGAGCACCTAAATGGAGATAGTAACAAAGACAAGAATCAACATTTATGCTTGCCAAAAGACTGCCTATGCTCAAACATAAAGCCATTAGAACAACATAGGGTATGAAACGCAATGTTAAACTAGAACATAGCCTGTTAAGGCTAATTCGCAACTGATGATCACATCAGGAAACAAAAAAAAAGCCACAAGGGAGAAAAGGTCCAAACCATAGTTTTGCACCTAGCTGAAGGACTATAAAGCACCTACAACTGTATTATACAATCATAGACTGGTTTGGGCTGGAAGAGGCCTTAAAGCTCATCCAGTTCCAACCCCCTGCCATGGTGAGGGACACCTTCCACTAGAGCAGGTTGTGTCAAGCCCCGTCCAACCTGGCCTTGAACACTGCCAGGGATGAGGCAGCCACAGCTTCTCTGGGCAACCTGTACCAGTGTCCCACCACCCTCACAGGGAAGAACTTCTTCCTAATGTCTAATCTAAATCTCCCATCTTTCAGTTTAAAGCCATTCCCTCTTGTCACTACATGCCCTTGTAAAAAGTCCCTCTCCAGATTTCTTGTGTGCTCTCCAATACTTTTACGGTGGAAGAATTAAAGATGTTAAGACCAATTCAAATGCAAAGGTGCATTAAAAAAACAATAAAATAAACCAAAGCCTCACTAGAAATTCTTTATCTTTTATTCCATTTGCCTGCTAGATGTTTATGCCCCACTTATCCTCTTAATGGGCCAGCATAGTAAATTGCTGGCTATTCCAGACCTCATAATCAGAAAAACATCACTTTCTTTTCATTCTAAGGCAGAAGATTACAATCATTTAGGGACTCTCTTCAAAAGACAATAGGTGTTTGCTGTTAATTTTCTCCTGTAGCTTCCTCCTTGTCCAGCCTCATTTACTGAAAAACTTTTGGCATTATTTTTTTTTACCCTCAGAGGCTATAAATCCTAATGGATTACAATTAAATGTTATCTTGTTGTATTGTTTGTACATCAAGAAGAGGTTTCTGTTAGCATTAGGAACTGTATGCATTAGGAACTGTACATGCACACTCCCATAAAGAGCAAGCAGTCCTGCCTAGCCAAGGCTCAGAAAGGTGTCCTGGGTGCCGCTGGTTTGTTTTGGCATTTAGGGTTTTTTCTGTTTGTTAAGCTTTTCAGTCTAATTTTATTTAGCTAAGGTCTTCAAAAGTGATTTTTCGCAGCAACTGTTTTTTTAACAGAGGAAGTGTATTGTTTTGTTAACACCTTATATTTCAAGAAGAAATCTTCACAAAATCTCTTCTTTTTCCTTTAGATGTCTGTAATATATTTAAAATGTTTGCATCTTGTCTGAAAGAAGTGTTATCCTATTCATAGATCAGGTGGCAAGAACACACAGAGGCAGCCAGAGCACATTCCTCATCATTTTCTCACAGAAACTGTTTATGAAATGTGTATCTCAAGGAAGAGGAATCCATCTCCTGATGTTACTGCCAGCACACAGCAGGAGCTGCACATGCTGAAGTTAAACAGAGTCTTGGGCATCGATGGATGGGGGTCCCAGCTGAGGTGTTAGTGCCTCTCCTGGTCTTTTGGTTGTGCTTTCTGCTCTGTCGATACTGAACGGCATTAGGCATTCATTCAGGAGAAATGTTTCTATTACGCAGAGACTTCTGCAGCTTTATTGCCCTTTTCAACAATTGTCCCAGACATTTTCCTGTGCTGATTCTGCAAATCCTTAAATACATAAACAACCTTTGCATATCTAAGTAATTCCCCTGACTCCTCATAAAGTTATCTTCCTTCTTCACTCTGTAATTAGGTGATTTTTACCCTCAACCTCAGGTGCACCCATCCTGTCTCCAAAATAACATTGATCAAGCCTGGTTTTAAAACCTGTTTCCACAACCACATCTCATCTGAGTCAACAGCTGTTCAACTGAATGGGAATAGAAAAAAAGATCTTACTGGTTACACCAGGAATTGAATCTTGTAATTGCTGAAACTCCTATTGCAACTAGCAAGAGCGTCAGTTCCTGGCAGCCCTGCCACATTTAAGGAATGCTTAAACACCAATCTTGTTTACTTTTAAGCAAGTGTAGCAGTCCTATGAGCACATACTTACACTTAAGAATATGGCGAAATACTTTCCTGAGTCAGTAATATATATTACATCTGGTTTTAATTACAATAATTTGTAAACATATCTTTTCCACTCCACTATCTGTCACATGTTGGATTGCCAAAAGCTACCAGTATTTTTCTACTTCCAGTATGCTGCTTATTTCATCAGCACAGACTGTTCTGTTGTTCTTATTCTCCAAAACAGCCTGACTTTATGATTCTGTTCATTTCAAACCTGGCAACACAGAAAATGCAGAGGTAATAGAGGGGAAATCCTTTAGCAATCAATAAAAGAACTAGAACTGCAGTGGTGCTGTGTGTTATTCTTTCAAGCAGCAATAAAATGCATGTGAATTTTCAAGGGAGTTACAAGTCATTGTTTGCTGCAGTGACATGCCAGCATATGCTCCTCCTGTTATCATTTAATAATATGGAAGATAGCACTCATCAAAGCCATCACAGAGCAAAGTACCAGAGAGGCAGATGTTGCAACACTAAGTAACTCAATGCAAAATATGTGAAACACGCCACTGATGTTAGAAACCGATTTTATGTAGACATATATGAAGACAGAAGTTCACAAACATATATAGGCACACAAAACCATGCTCTTCTATTGTTTGTAATAATGAAAAAGCATGGCATATACTTCTACCTGAAACATGACAGAAAGTTTAGGCTTTGAAAAATAAGTCCAGTAATGACTTTGTAGGATTTCATATTTGTGGTTTCATGATGTTTACTTGGTCATAGTGTCTTCTACCTTAGTCTTCTCTAGTGATGACACATTTCTTGCTGAGACTGGAAAGATAAACTATATGCTTTCCAATAGGTACTAATAGGAGAGAGACTACTAAAAATGCTACATCTGAAGTAGACATTTTTTCCAGTATCTTCATCTAAACAGTGGTTTATGTAGTCATCTTTATTCACCAACAGTAAACAATCCACAATAGGAACCACCTGTTTGTATCATGAACCCAGATACAACCCATATTCCTCATCTGTGGATGGCAGAGGAGATGAGGATCCAGAAGACGGGCCACACTCGGGTTCCCCAGGCTGAATTTCTGCAAGATATGCAGCAGGAAATACCAGAAAACACATCTGAAACATGCCAGTCTTTAGCTTAAACAGCCAGATGAAGACATGTAAGCAGGAAAAAATTCCCCAAGACAGAGGATATGGAATAAGAAGAGCATCACCACAGTAGGGATTAGATCCCAGTCCCATGAAGGACAAAGCAAAGGCAACCAAGACTTGGAAACTATTCTTCAAAACTATTTTACACACTCCGGACCTTATTCCAAATTCATTTTCTGAACTTTTTTTCAAATAAATCTCTGTATGTTTCACCATAAAAATACACTTCAAAAAAATCACTGGTGATCATATAGTTTGGAAATGTTGCCATTTTACTTATGCAAGCTAACTCTCTTTCCCAATGTTTCATTTACCGCTTTAGTGAATATTGAGACTGTAATGAAACAGGAGCTCTTTCAGTCAAATACATGCTGAGGAATTGCTTCACAGCTAGTACAGAAAGTGTTCATGTAAAATAATATATAAAGAAGGGATTAAAATGAAGATCAATTGTTTAATAAAGCATAAATTATTAATAAACATTTAATAAACACCAAACTATGTGCATATATTTAATATATTTTATTAAGCTTAATAAACATTTATTATTCAAATTTGATAATATTAAATAAATTAGTTCCCAAAAGCTCCAAAATGGTCACACAACACACATATGCAAGAATATAAAACTTATGGGATAAAACTTTATTCTAATTGTATTTTGTAAATAATCATTATCCCATTGTTTCTAGTAAAAGCTCTTGATTTAAAAACACCTTTCCAAAAATGGCACATGTAGAGAAAAATGCATATACTCTAATCACTTTATGCCTAATTTTTTTAGGGAAGGGCAAGCCTGTAGGGGCCTTAGGGAAGGCAAGGAACAAATGTCATCTATCTTTTCATATAATTGTATATCCATGTGCTTTATGTAATCAAAATGAATACTTCATTTTCTTACATGTTTAGCTGGAGGAACAGAAGGTATATGGAAAAAAAAGCCCCAGGGGCAAATGATTGCACTCACCTGGAAAACAATGTGTGTGTTAATAGAGTAATTTGTTAATTAAAGATTCTAAGATGTCCACCAAAGCCTTTTATTTCTGAATTACCACCTCCTAGAGTTAAACAAGATCCTGAGTAAAATGTAATTAGAAACTCTATTTTTCCTCTGTCTCAGCTGTTCCTGAGTGCAATCAATTTGACAAATATCCCAAGAGCTACCTCAGCAGCAGATGGTCTATGCACCAGCCCAACCAGCACAGCACACCAAGAACAAAAAAGATAAAACAATTTCATGCTTGTCGCTAGAGCTCTAAGATACAGTGTTGTATTGAATTATCTTCATATTAAGCTCCTTACAGGCGGTGGAACACAAAACAGGGATGACTGCAGGAGACAAATAAATATTTCTAAGACTTCAAGCACAATGAAATTTTTTTTGGGCGGGTGAGGGAATGCTTAAAACATAGGTGGTAGAGTTCCAGTTCACAGAATCAAATAAGATAAATTGGCCGTAAAGATTAATCCAGCAGTGGATTCCCCTGATACCTGGGAATACTTTCCATTTCAACTATGTGGCAGCCAGTAACAAAACTTCTAGCTGATTTTTTTTTCATTAAAGAAAATAAAAACCTACGGGGTTCCATGTAGAGAACCCTAATAACTGCTTTGTTTTATTTAAAAAAGGGAACAAACACAAATGACTACCTTGCACTGACTGCAGTAATATGAAAAAGGGAGATAAGAAACCCACAGGTGTGTTATTCAGGAAACCCCTAATTTCCAAGGCTTTCCAGGGGGCTTTTTAGGTTGCTATGGCAGGACGCAGAAAGAATTGTTCTGGTAGGAACCACTCTGGCTTTGACTCCTCCTGCTGCTGGCTGTACTCCCAAGTTTAGCCCTGTCGGTGATACTTGGTGCTCCATCCTCCCTGAGGCAGGAACCCAAAAGGATAGAAGTAAATTGTATTGCAGAGCAGCATTGGAACTGGGGGTTAATTTTTTTAAAAGTCCACTTCCACGTGCAAAATATAGTAGGAACATAGAGTTAATAGCTTGCTAAGATAGTGAGGAACTGCATGGTATGGTTGCTCCTATTCTTATGGAGGAATGTGGCCAAAAACGTTCGCAGATGATGTTTGAATTATAAGTAATCACAGCAGAGCTTCTTTTTGGCAAGTTGCTAAGAGACATACTTAAGATTTCAAAAGCTCCATTGTCTGATCCTCAGGAAAACTAGGAAAATCTATACCAAAGAAAACTCACTGTGTATATTGTAAATTTCTCAAACAAAAGCATCGATTAAGAGCTATTCTTACTTAGGGGCTCATATTAAGTGTAGGCATTGCTTATCACAGGTGTGCTCTCTTGCAGCAGGTGTTGGTCAGTAGTGCTTAACCAGTTTATAAGAATATATGTATATATAAGAATATATGTATATATATAAAAGAATATATATAGTCATAAGAATACATATATATTAAATACCTATAAAGCAAATTGCATATAGATGCCTGACTTGTTTCCTAATAGAATAGCATTCAAAGCAGTATAATGTTTTCTGTAGATACCACATCCTTTATTTCTGGAGCTCACGATTTCAACTGCGAATGTCTGAATAATAAGCAATGCGGCTAACTAATAGGGGTAGGATTTACCCTCTGGTGAGGAATATTTCTAGCTAGTGGATTCTCTATTTGTAATTGAAAGCCATTGATTAAAGTGTTCAAAATGAAAATGTTTGCTTATAGTGTGGTCTCTTTGCAGATCAGAATTAAACTCACAACAGCTGTGACTACGATCAGTCTTCTAACCCTCAAAAAACAATTAAAGTTGCTGCAACGGAAAACATTAATCACAACAGAGCAGAACTGATGAAGAGTAGAAGGCAATGGGCATGAAAAGCCTGTTCAGAACTCACCAACTATGTAGCATGCCCAAGCTGACAAGAAGCTGCATACATCCTCCAAGAGCAGGTTGCAGCAGAAAGATAATGATGCAGATCACCTCTGAGCTACGCATTTATACACGGCTAGAAAATGTCTTTTCTCAAGGTACGTACTGAAGTGTTTTATACCTTTTCTGGATAAAGCCTATTTCCAGATATCTATCAAAAGAAATTTAGTTAAACTCAAATGTACTACTTTCTATTAAGAAGCTTCCTTGTATGTACCATTCCTATGGTAACCATGTGTACTCCAATCATTACACACCTCCCAGCTGGGACAGCAAGAGGAAGTCAAATTATGTATCGCATGATTGAACATACTTTCACATTCTTACAATATGACCTAATACAAATGCATTTACAATTTTGATTATAATTTTTCAATCTGAAGAAAATTTCTACACAGCAATGACCTACTGTATATATGTAGAAAATCACTGGTCATCATGCTCACTAAAAAGTCTTAATAGCAAGACTTTCCATCCAAATAATGTAGAAGAAGGTGGGACATAAATGTGCATTCAAAATTGTGCAATTACGTTCTTATTTTGTACTAGACCAAACAACAATAAAAAAAAAAAAAAAAAAAAGGTGACATATCAAAAACGAGGAACTGATTTTTTGGTAAGATTAGATGTGTCTGATAAGTACATTGCCTGTTCAGCAGCAGAATCCAACACAGGTTTATCTCTGAAAACCGTCAGCCTGTCGTCTCCGACACTGCACCTCCAAAAACACAGACTGGAAAGAAACTAGGTTACTGACTTCAGCACGGTCAGTGCTGCCTTGCACAGACCCAGCTTACACCAATTAGCACTTACCCAAGCAATTACCAGGCACAGTTTTGCATTTTAGGCAATCTGAGGATCACCCCTTCCCTGTCTGCCCACACCCACCTTTTCTGGGGCAGTACAAGAGCCTTGTCTCCGGGCCAGCTGGTTTCAGCATCCAGAAACATGTGCTAGCCCATTTATTTCATTATATCCCAGTGAAATAAAATGCTCTGCTTACGAATTCTGCCAGTCTATTAACTGAAAGGCAGTCTCCCTTGGTTGTTCTATTTTCTTAGTGTCTTACTAAACAGAATTTGGGATGAATCAACAGCTCATCATATTTTGTAATTTCTGCTAAGCAAGCACAGACATAATCTAAGAACTGGATTTTGCATGTTTGTTTTCTCATTAAACCTATCATACGTGCATAGGGATCTGGTGGTGTCTGATTTTACTATTTTTTCCAGGTTGTTTTCCCAAATCAGTTTCTCTTGTTCCATTAAAAAAAGACCAAATAAACAAACATTAACTGACTGTAAGATATGGTGAGATCATCCATCTACAGAAAAGACAGTTACTGAGTTATTTACAGTTAGTGAGAGTGGCACAGGCTCTTACTTTAAAAAACTGTAAAAAATGGTATTGTGTCTTTAGAATACATCTTAGATCAAAATTAAGCACTTTCTATAATAAACGCATAGCTAAAATGAACACTAACTGAAACACAAGAGGAATATATGGTCCTGGATCATTCTTCAAGTCTTCAAGTGAAATGAGAAAAGCTTTCACATGTACATCATTTCCTTTCTATGTACTTTATTACTCAGACTGAGCAGCAACTAGGACCCAGGTTCTGAAAAACCGATGTACAGTTGGATTAGTGGCACTGGTGAACATTTTCATTCCAAACCTCTGCCATGTTTATGGACTTTAGCCAGTGTTTATGGCCTCACTGGAATCTGGGACCAAACAGAGCTGCTGCAGGATGCTCCCTGTTGCTCCAATTACAAGGGTTATTTTCTGTATTTCTTTCAGAAATTATTTCAATTTGTAAATTGAATGTAAATTTAAATTCCTGAATATGCTAGGGATTTACATCATGAAGTTTTCTGAAATTATTTCTGGAATAAATACAGAGTGAATTTGGTAGTATTAAAAACATTGTATTTTCTCTTTTCCTAGCTGAAAACTTCACGAATCTTAGAAGTTAATGAAACATATTTCATCTTCTGATTAGCTGTATTAGAAAGTAAGTGTATTCACTCTACTAGAAGGCAATTACAATTGTTCCAGTCTCGTAAAGGAAGCAGAGAGAAATTATTTCTTTCCTAATTCACACACCATGTTTGTGAGTTAGATAAAAATCAAATCTATGACCCTTTATTCCTGTCAAGTACATTCTGCTCCTCACAATAACCATTTCAGGATCTTGCATATGTTCTAGTATGAATACCCAGGGCTGTCTGACAGCAAAAGAAATCCCTTCCTAACCCCAAAATGTAACCAAAATGTCACATACAGCAAGCCTCAGATGTATGCCAACAGTAAACAGGAAAGGTTTTCTTTCTCTTCCTCTGCATTTTGCAATGCAAAATGAATCCCCAGAAAGAAAGGTGTGTTTTTAATCTTCCTTTTTGACAGCTCAGGTACCAACAGACAGCTTTAAAACACACTAATCTGACAAGGAACATCACAAGACAGAGAGCTGAGAGGAAACAAGAATTGTGTTTAAACCCTCAAAGAAGCAAAGGTTCTTTTTTTTTTTTTTTTTCCCTGAAAAAAATATCTCTTGGGATAAACAGTCATTCTCTTATTGGATAACAGAGCAAGAATATTAAAATTTCTGGATGACTTGAAAGAAAAAAAATATTATTGAATAGAAAATTAGTTCCTTGTGACAAACAGCAAGAGAAAGGCAGCTTTCAAAATTTTCCCTGCTTGCAAGAGGAGTATGAATGTTCAAATTATTGCATAGAATTTAAAAGGAAACAATATAGCCAGTGCTTTTAAAATTACAAAATTCAGTAACTGTAAGCAAGTTTTGTATGATGAGATTTTCCAGGAAAATAATTGGACGAGATCCCATTTTTGGTTGTTAGTACACAAATAGGGTATGCTTGGTATGCTAAAACTCCAAGGAAGTGGCTGAGTCTGTGAGACTAATGATGAGTGATAGGTTTGTGGGAAGAGAAGATTGAAAATTTTTCTTATACAGACTCATAAAGAGCATTCAGAACAATGTAATGGCTTCAGAAATCCCAGCGGAGCCACAAAACTGTCAATTCTAGGGCCAGTTCAAAAGTTTGCCATGAATATCCCAGATTAAAAATCTAGACCTTGGCTTGAGATTTCTAAACTAAATCCTCATAGAACCAAAACCAGATTTGTTGCTCAGGCTACAAACATACATTCAGAGCCACTCAAACAGATGCAGATTTCAAGTTAAACCAGCACCTCCTAATTCCCACTTCAGTAGAATACTGAAAAGCAAAAGGCCCCTATCCTAGCATCACACAGCTGTTACCACACAGGAAGAGTCACACATCACTTACAGGAATCAATTCAGTTGTAGGGTGAGATGCATATAATAATTTTGTGAAAGGAAAAGGAGTAATCATTTAATAAGACAAGCAAAAATGATTTGAAGCTCAATTATAGCAGAACAAAAACAAATATCTTTAAATTATCTCGAAAAATAGTCTGACACAATGCTAAACTGGAATAGTCTGCATGTATTATAGATACATGAAAACCAGAACTTATGTAAAACATGAGTACTCAGGACACCTGGTACCTCAATATGTTTCTGATGACCAGAAGCAATTGGCTGAAGGGGAGCACTCACTGGGAGAGCACCAGCAGGACATGGCACTACCCAGCTGAGTGAGCTCACACTGTCATGAGGAAGATTTCAATTGCTGGGGTTTGAAAAATAAATTTTCAGTCACTATTGAGTCTAACATTATTACCAATTTCTAAGCAGGAAAGAAATTCCATCTTGTACTTTACTTTCAGACATATGAAAATAAGCTGCTTAAATTAGCTGACACGCAAAGGGAACAGACAATTTGCAACATTTCTCTGCAAGACTATTGAAGGTTCAGTCTGTAAGGTTCCATTTCTATTCCTCATGATTTTTACCACCCCTGCAATGCACTACCAACATCTCCATACCTTGGTTGTCCTCAATGGGAGTGACACTCTGAGGATCATCTCCTCTGATCTCAAACCTCAGAAGCTGCCCTCCATCCCACTCTGCCACTTAAACCTACTGAGGGACCCAACACCCAACTTGAGCAATCCCTAACTCTTTTCCATCTAACATGCAGGCTCAGGCAACTACCACCACAAAACTGAATTTTGCTTCCCTATAAATTTAGGCCAGGATGATAACATTAAAATTCAACCTTAGCACTTACCTGCGCTAGGGCCAGCCTTGAAGGCTATCAAGAAATCCTGATAATGTGAGCACTTGGCGTTATGGCTTTAGGATAAAATATGGATCTATTTTGCACATTATTTAGATTACCTTACATTTGTTATTTTCATTGTTATTAAACTGTGATGAATTTATTTGTTTAGGGAAGTGTGCACTGCATTTGTTTAGGGAAGTGTAGTACTATTCCATACAGCTGGATTTAGAGCCAGCCTCTGATTTCTACCCTAGACATCATTAAACAATTTATTTTCTATGATGGGCAATGTGCTCTTGGGCAAGAGCTCTCCATTAGTATGAATTATTAACAATATGTATATTACATGCATTATGGATTTAAAAGATGAAAAGAAAGCTTGCCAGTTATTCTATGGAGCTTTCTCCATCTACGAGGCCCCTGAATTTCAGAGAGCTGCCTGCTGAACAGTCACAGACAAGAAATCCCTGATGACCACTAGGATTTTGCTTTCTCATTGCTAAAATTATAGAAAACATTGCAGAAAAAAATTACCTGGTTGGCAATAACTCCTTAGCCCTCCACTACTTTTTCCCTGTATCACTGTAAGGTGATTTTATAAACCAGCTGACAGTTCCCCATATACAACACTCCTCGGAAAGGGGTCTCAGCGCTGTTCTCAAAATGCATATAGTTTCAATTCAAAATATCTTGCAATGAAGGATATTTTTGTAACTGCAACATTTGAGAAAAATGTGTCATATTTAGATGCTCCTGCTGACGCATCTGATGTGTCAAATCGCATCTACCAGCGACGTTAAGTTTCAAAACCCTGCATGATAATGAAAAGCGATGGGAAGAAGCAGCTTTGATACCTACATCACACTGTGACACAGCAGCAAAGTCTAAAACATTGAAATCTCAAATAAAACCTCTTAGATGTGCAGCTGCCATGGTCTCCATGTTTCTGTACAACTCTGCTTCTCTGTGAAAAACACTCCAATAAGCATTTACTCCTTCAGCCTTTCCAGGTGATCAGTCCCTGTGCTGCTGCAGAATTCATACATCCCACTGCCCATGCTGCCACACAATGCTGTGTCAGGAAATCCCATCACTTGGTATCCAGGGATTAGAAAGTAAAAGTACCCTCAAGGAGAACTGAATAAAAGGAGGTAGGGGTTCTAGAGATTAATTATCACCACTCTCTGCAGGTTTGGATAGAGTTTATTAAAGCTGTCTGTAAAACCTCTTGTAGCAGTGCACCCTCCCACCCAGCCTCACTTGTCTCTTTGCAGTGCCATCCATCTCCAAGGATATTGCCAGGCTCAATCCCTCTCACCCCTTCTTCTTTTTCTTCCAAAAGTACCTGCATGTTTTCCCCTAAACCCACTTTCTATTGTGCTTCAAGACATTCTTTAGAGTGGCAATTACTGCTACTCCTCTGCAGGCTGCTCTGTGTTTCACACTCAATAACTTGCTGCCCAGAATCCAGCCATGCTCCCAGTACTGGACTGGTGATTCACACGACTGGCTTACATAGATATTATAGATCTCAGGATATTTTATAATGCATGTAAATAATAATAATAAAAAATGATTATTATTAATATTAATATAATATTATTATTACTCTTGCTGTTCATTATGAATTTCCCACCTTTGAGAATTCCCTTGTGACAGCTTTGTGATTGACGTTCTTTATCTCATCCCAACACTTAGGCTTCTATTTACTCTGCTTTTTAGAACCTGAATAGCATTTGCCTCTTTTATTAACCAATAACACATTTATTGCCCACATCGCTTTCTAGAAAACAAACCACAAAATACCCTACATCCTAGATTAGGCTTCCTCTTAATGCTCCAAGCCAGACTTAGTCTCACCAGAAGAAGAAAGCCCTGGCTGACCTTTGCCACAGGTGGGCAACTGCTCCTACATCCAACAGACCTGAAGAAACCCACTCAGAGATCTGAGTCTCCCTGCTTACCAAATGCAGAGCTGGCAGACAGCTGGGGGGCATGCAACACATTTGCACCCTATGGTTATACGTGCTCCCATTCGCCACTGCTGGTCCAATGACCTGGTACCTCCCCATGTAGAAACTGGAACACCAGCAACAGAACACAAGGAAGGTCCTCCACCCTGTTCTACCAACCTACCCACTCAAATGGGCATAATTCAAAGATCTTCCCTAGCAGCAAAGCATAACTCACTTTCTTGCCCACCCAGCCACTGCCCAATTTCTTATGAGAGTTCCCAATTCCAGAAGTGTGCAGTGCAGAGAACTCAGCAGGTCTAGAGCTGACGGGCATCTACTGAGACAGTAAAGCACCTCAGTGTTTTTAAATGCCTTAGTCACTTAAACCACTTTGCCCTAGTGTTTCTCCTCATGTGCTGCTTTTAGCCTGGCTGCAATTCACTCTGAAGTAGGTAAGAACTGAAAAATAAATGCCCAGTGATTGTGACATCCTTCCACTTACGGTAACACATCTGCTGGGAAGCACATGGTTAATCCTCCAACGTGCTCCTTGACACCCAGTTCTGGGTAAACTGGTGGTGCTAGAAGACCTTCCTTTGTACTTCTTCTGCCTCTGGAGAATGACACATTAAGAGAAGGTGAGCAGTGCAGCCACAGGCAGTGGCAGAGAGAGCAACATTCTTGCTCTGCACACTGAAAGTTCATTCTGGTGAATAATGTCTCCAGAGAAGAGGGACTTTCTTAAGAGAAAATTACATGCACATCTTCTCTTGCTATCCTGTCTTTTTTTGACACTAATGGACTGACAGACCAGCTGGAAAAGGCTTTACTGAGGAAAACAGCACTGGTAATTTAAGTGGTAAAAAGACACAAAACACAGCCAGGTAAAGCAACTTGGAGCAACTTCCCTCCACCCTGGAGAGAAAAGGATGGCTTCATTATTTAATAATCACATCTTTTTAAAAACTATTATTATTATTATTGTACTACAATATTCCTCCTTTCAATGGTCTCTTCTACTATGTTCATTTCAAACAAGCAATTCTTACAACTTAATTACAGGTGCAAAATTACGCCTAGAAAAAAAGACACCTGAACTAGTAGCCCAGTATGTGCATGGCAACACGCACAGGCACACCTGTATATGTACAAACACTAAAATTCAAGTAAACTTTTATTTCCAATTACAATTCCACAGGTAAAAAGTATTATTTAAGCATTGACAGATTCAGGTGTACCTCCTTTCAGCACGTCTTACAGTCATTGCTTCCTTTTCATTTCAACAGGCATTACTGACATGAGAGAAGAGACTGGATTTTACTGTGGTTTTTGCCAGCACTCCAGTGACATAAAAGCCATGTAGAAAAGAGTGTGTTACATGCACAAAGGTTTTGGGTCAAATTACCAAGGCTGTTAAATCTGAATTACATTGCAAGAAAAAATTTGGCTTTGCTTTCTCCATATTCAACATAGTGCAAATATATTAATTTAAATTAGTTTGATTTCTTACAATATAAAAAGGGGATCTTGCCCTTTTGAGGTAGAACTTTCTATGGTTTACTCTAATTCTTCCTCCAGATTTCACCACTACATCAAGATAAAACTGAACTAGAAATGCAAGATGTTTCTTTAGAATAAGTCGGATTTTGAATGCGCAATACTTACTTGCTGTTTCTCATCCATGAGAAAGGGATGCAGGTTCTACCTATAGCTGATTTAAAAATACGTATTTTCAAAAGTATTTTCCTGTTAGCTGCTTCTTTTGAAGAAAAAAAAAGGAAAATAATTTATCTTTAAAAATCTCATTCACGGCAAACAAACACCACTACTGATTTCACAGTAACCTTCTTTAATTCACATAAATAATACTATATCCATTGTGGATTCACATTTGAAGCTTAATTTATTATTATTATTTTCTCTACATGAATTTGCACATTCTGATCTTATCCCACTAAAAATAAAGACTACTGATACTTTATTTTATCTAAATACTGTATGAATTTAGTCCTACTTACTAAAATTGTTTTTTTCTTTGGTATCAAATAGAAGGTGCATGTATGTGTTTCAAAACACTGATGATACAGATCTGAAATTTTAAGGATATACCATTATGGTCATTAATTACAGAAATATCATTACAACAAAAACAAATCAACAAAAGACTGATGTAAAATGGATCAATTTTTCCTTACTGGTTTGTGCTCCTCCTCATACCTTATGAAATTATTATTCAAGTGAAAGCAGCGAGTATTAGGGAGTTTTAATAAAGAGCGAGCCCTAACATCCCAGGACAAAATAAGTCCTCAGTAATATCAATGGCAAAGTTGTCTTCAGAATTCATTGGTTTCAGAATTTCACCAACAGTCAAATTTCAGACTCAGGGTAGAAATTCTCCCAATCTTCTATACAATCCATAAAATGAAACAGAAGCTTGAAGCAAAAATAAGGTGTTATAATTCTTAAAGTAGGTACACTAATATTTGCTGTTAGAAGTAATAAAAAAGCCTGGTTCATATTCAGAAATATATACATTGCAATAAACTCTGATAATCTTACAGAAAACCAGAAAGCTTTATAGTGTTCCTGAAGCAAAGGAGAGAAGGAAGGACATAAAATAATATACAAAACCATGCCTGCTGCAAACATTCAGTGATCTACAAAATAACATACACATTTAGAGAGTAAGCCATGTTAATTTAAAAATATCAAATGATCTTTCTACAGTAAAAAGGTCTTTACTTTCAATAAAGAGAGTTAATATAGCTTTGTAAAATTGTAGATCTGGTAGGCATATTGCATAAATATGTGCACTGCTACACATATACGAGTCTTTAGGCAATGCACAGTAAGGGAAATCAGAAAATGAATGTGTGGAGCACATGTAGACCAGAAGAATCACAGTACAATACCCAGGAGATTAAAATTTACCACCTTAGATACAAACAAGTAACTGCCTTCAAAATACATTCACATGGTCGTAACGTATTGCCTTAACTGAGCAAGTTGACAAAAGCCTTAACACTGCAACATGAGTGATTTTGGGTTGGTACAAATCGATGAAATTCCGCTGAGGTCAAAAGTCGTGCATTGATTTACACTGATGAAGAGTTTGGCCAAATTATACTTACAGCTGTATTTTAAATGCAGCATAGGAAATAAATACTATCACAACAAAAAACACATATTTTGAGAAAAATGCACAATCATAGAATATTAACTTGACAAAAAAATTTATAGCCATGTCGTGTGTTGTATAAGCAGCATATTATCATGTATAGCAGGATATTAAAGAGAAATGGATGTCCCAATGGCCTGTTAAAGCTTAGCCTGAATACATGAGCTACAACAAAGCTAACACTGCAAGCAAAGACGTTGCTTCATAATGATTTCATTGTTGTTCAATCACAGCGAATGATAAAAACATTATCACTCAATAACACTGTAAAAGGTAGGGTTTTTACCAAGGATTGTGGTCAGCAGTTTCTCCATAAGTGACTACCCATCACTCACTCCTGTAGAATCTGAAATGCGGTGACTGCTCCACAGCAATTCAAAGCTTGCAGAGCTGCTAGTTTGCATACCAATACAAGACTATTATGTTCCTTAATGCCCAAAAGCTCCTCCAGAGCATGACCCTATGGGCCACATTACCTGAGCAATGGGACATCCCCAGGAAGATCATGGTCTGGGCAGATTGCAACTTTCCAAGGACCAAACAAAGATACTCTTCTCACCTCGGCAGAACAGATTGACTTTCCAAGGAATTTCTCTGCAGAGCTGGTCTGGGAAATCACTTAACAAAATCTATAACCTCGTTTAGGTTTAGGTCTGAAGGTTTAATTCTTTCAATTCCAGTGTACCCTTTGACTGTTTACACTAGGAAGACAGGCCAATAGTTCTAAAAACTGGCAAACTGGACAGGAGCATAGACACACTAGATCTGTGTAAATTTGAAAATTCAACCATAAATTCATTAGATTTAACAATTTTTGTGGAATTTATTTAGAATGATAAAAATCCAATAATTTAGCATTCGAAATAATTTTTACTTACAAATTATCCTGCCAAGTTACGGAAGAAAAATACATATTTAATCTAAAATACCAGATAAAACATGAACAAGAAGAACTACCCTTATGTAACTTACTAGAAGTTATATCTTTAATAATAAAAGAGAAACTCGAAAGAATATTTTATTAGGTCATTTAATTTAGCGTGTTCAATTTTAAATTTAACTTGTGATTTATTTTTATATTGGTTTTGCTTTTACAAATGAAGTCGCATACACAAACAGCTCTAGTGCTCGAGGCAACAGCATATGAGAAAATTAGTACACTTGGTTATTAGGTTTTTAAGTAGTTTATACACTTAAAGCAGTTACAGTAGATAATAAATAATTTTGCAATGTCTTCAAAGTGTTTAACAACTTAAAATAGAAAAGAATTTTTTAAATTGTAAGGAAAAAAAGTAAAATTCAAAGCTGTTGGAACATTTTGTTAAAAAATGCAGACTTCTGAAGTTAAAAGATGAGATTTTTCAATGAATGTTGCAACTGAAAATTTGAAATTGGTGATTTTTCATCTCCTGCCAGATAAAAATGCATCTCCTGCAGGAGATTTTTTATCTCCTGCCAGATAAAAATGCATGATAATGTGCAATCATGATTTTCCTACATGGCTTCTTTTTTTCAAGTGTACGCATATAATTAGATGGATTTTGTCTTTGTTGAGACATCAGAACCCAAAGGACAGTCTGTGCTGGCTACTACACAGGAGAACAGACATGCAGAAGTCAGCTAAGGCAGCTGGCATGAACCTTCCCACTTCAGATGTTCCTGTGTTTAGCGCCTGCTTGACACCTGCATATCACAGGCAGTAGTGGACACATATAGATTATGTAGGCATACTTGCAAAATAAAGGTGTATAAAGTCACTTACATGCTACGTTTTTCAGGTACCAGATAAATAGAAATAGGTATTCACCTGAAATTACAAATAGAGAAAATATACCTTCTTTATGGCATTACAGGGACAGCAACATCCTACTCCATGCCACAGCCTCAGCCAGGGGATCCAAGTCACTCTCCAGACCCTGATCTCTCAACTGCTCTTTCTTATCAGCTTTTTGCTTATTGGCATACTTTAGCCCTTTGTAACTGCAAGACAGGGAAAACTCGCATTCCTTGAGCAGCTGACACTGTAATCATAGTGGCAAGATGTCATTTGCTATAGTTTTAATGTAATATTATATAAAAATTTGCATTATTGACACAGGTAAGTTCTAATGCTATAGATGCAGAAAATAATATCCATATATATATATATGTCTTAAGACATTACTTTTCAAATGGTTAATGTCTGTAGCTATTCATATGTAATGTATATTAATAATATTCCAAAATTACTACTCTTTAAGTTCAACTTGATATGATTTTATTATACTATATAAAAAGGTGAAAGTAAGTAATTAATTGGAGTGCTAGCACCTACCTTCCATTACAGAGGGCCTACTTCTAGCACTAAGGGTCATGCTGCAAATCCTTAGCTTCATTCACATGGTAACACTTCATTTTAACTCAGAGAGAAAGCTCTGTCTCAGAATGTCTTCTGGTTTTGTTCTAGCCCATCACAGGTGTGGGCCTGACACATCCCAAACTAAAGCAAATGTGGAGATTTCACTGGCTAAAGCTGGGTGAGGTTCAACAGCAATAAAAAGATTGCAGAGGTAGGGAGAAGTCTCTGAAATAGAATTAGAAGTAATGGCAATGTATTATTATTTTAGTTGATCTCTATTCTCTGTTATTCTACTTTAGCAAACTGCTTCAGGAAAGAGAGGGTTAAAGTGAGGTGAGAATCTGTCTCAAACCCTGGTGGGTTCCCCATGTGAGTCTCTTCCTGACACCCCCTTCATGCTCATGCGTCCTTGCTATCGTCACACACTGCACAGGCAGCAAGGACCTCACCCCAACAGATCTGCCCCACCGAGGGCTGTGTGCAGTCAGAGCACGACTGCTTGGTGGAACCAAGACCTTTCCTGTGCTCTACCACTCCAGTGTTAGCAATATTCCCTTGAAGTTGAACTGCCATTGATATTCCCCCCAGGCCCATCACTGATGTCATTTTTGTTACATCATCATTTTGTGGTTTAGTATAAAAGGGATTAGCTCCAACGGTGAGCAGTTTGTGCACATACTATAAGTAGGCACATTCTGTCATGGTGACATCAAGCTGCTAACACAAACACATCTATTAACCTTCCTCTTTTGCTCAGTGAGACAATACCTCAAGGTATTAGCCTCTGAGCCTCCTGATAAATCACCGACATATAGGAAACCTGATTATCCAAACAGAGCAGGGGCAGAGGATGCTATTCAGCTGCAGAAAAACATGGAAGAACAACATCCATGAGTCTTCTAATGAAAGATTTTTTTAAATACTTAAGTAGTTAACAAAAATTTATTGCAAGAGATAGTTTGTCACTAGATTTACAGTTTCAGAGAACATAGTACAAAACATAGTGCATCGGCTTTGTCTAAACATTAAATAGGTGCAAATACACAAAGATAAAAACGAAAAAGTGAATACTTTACAACATAAGTTATAGAACTATAAATATATTTTATATACATTGTACATATTCTAAGACATGATTTTCACCTATATATAGAGTTCATATTAGCATCAGACTATTCAGTGCTTTTGTTATAGTATAGGTCTGAACTCAACACGAATGTTTGCATCATTGTACTTACAGTAAATGCTTCCCAAGGAACGAGGAATTTTAACCAGTTCATTTCACAGAACCGTTCTGCAAAGCCAAGGGGGGTGGTAGAAGCAGCAGGACCACTTAGCTGAGGGCTCCTTCCCCCAGCCCCAAGAACCCATCCTAAAAGAGGGGCTGCAGGGGGATGACAGCAGGGTGTGGGGACAGCAGGGATGGGAAGACAGCGTGCGGCAGCGGTGGGAATGCCGGTGGACTTGGTGGCAGGACCGACGGTGGCAGCAGTGGCAAGTGCGGCGTGGTGACAAAAGCTGTGTGAGCCCCGGGGCAAAGCCTTGGTCCTCCTGGCACATGAGGTAAAGGCGCCCGGGTAAGAGCTGGGACCTGTGAGAGGAACTGCTGGTGGGGCTGGAGAACCTTCAGTGCAGCAGCGGCATGCTGCTGTAGGACAGTGTGGTGGATGGTGGTGACGGAGGTAGAGCACAGCGGCGGCTGCAGGGGTACAGGCTGCAGCGGGGAATTTGGGGGCTGGATTGCTGTGGGAGGGAAGGCGAACTTCACTTTGCTGGCCAGCATGTTTTGTGGCATGATCTGCTGATAGGCCTCGGATGGGAGATCTTTGAATTTATCTGGAGGGAATATCAATGTCTGATCAGGCAGGGTAAAAGGGGCTAGTAACTGCTCAGTAGTTAAAAAAGTGTGACTGTTCACATGTGCTTCCTTGAATGGCAAGGGTGGTGGGCTGCTAAATATACCAGGATTACACTGTACCCATTCACCAGTCACCTCATTTATTTTCTCATGTGGTAGGGACTTGGACAATTCATAATGGCAAAGATAGGATTTAGGAGGAGCTTGTTCCAAATGTCTGTTGGGGAGGGGAGGTTTGTAATAAGCCTGATTTTCATGACTGTTGACCTTTTCTTTCTTCTTTTCCTCTTCCAGAACACCCTGTGTGCTGGCAGCTGCTGGAGCGCTGTGCTCAGGAACAGGCACAGTGACAACATCAGAAAATACACCCAGTGTGTTCTCCATCGCTGTGCACACCCTTGGTTCGTTGTGTTCTATCACGTGTGAACCATCAGGGTCTAGAGATGACTTGCTTTCCTCCAGTTGCATCGTTTCATCCACGTCCTTTGCATGATCAGCTTTGGGATCCACATTAACTTCCTCTAAACCGTCTTGAGTCAAGAGGTCCCCCAAAACATTTAAGGTAGAATTTGCAGAACTTTCTTTGGAAGGTCTGGAGTTCTCACTCCTTGCATTCCTGTCAAGGAATACGTGATGGATTCTGGTTTTTCTTTTCCTCCGTTTCCCTTTTGCCTTGTGATGCGTACCTATAGTTCGTGCTTGCCTTAGATATTCCTCTGCTGATAATGTTTGTCCATATGAGCTTTCTTCTGATGAAGAGGAACAGACATGCTGTCTCCGCTTGCGGTGAGATTTCTCAGTTTCTTCTGTCAGAACACTGTAACCTCTCTTTACAGACTGGTTTTGACTCAGACTCTTGCCCATACTGCAGTGTCCGAAACATTTATGCTCTGGGCTACAGCTTGACCTCCTGACTTTCCAGCTACAACATGTTTTAGCATACCTGAGGCTGTGCCTCCTGGAACTCAGAGCCAGCTGCTCTGCCTGTGCCCGAGAACTTGCTTTGCTCCTTCTGTGCCATCGCTGACAACCATGGTGCTGGCCACTGGTTGCATCCCAAACATCACAACAGCCTCTGTCCCCATGTACATGATGTGATTCAGACATGACTCTCTTATGACCATTTTCAATGCCAAGTTTTTGATGTGACTGCTGTAGCTCACCTGCAGCTAGCCGGATATTCCCCACATCATATCTGCACTTCTCTGGATTATTTTGGAGGTGCTGATATTTATTTTCATCTCGGTACCTGATTTCTTTTTCACTCACTGAGGACATCTCCATTTCTGCTGCTGTTGTGTCCCCACACTGATGATGATGACAATGATATAATTTTCTTCTCCTTTTCCATTTTCTACTTTTGTGAAGCCATTTTTCATGGCTTTCTTTGATCCAGACTTTGTTACATTTCTCATCTATCACAGTGTTTTGTTGTAAGTGATTTTTAGAAATGTGATACTTTTCTATTTTTCTAATCCTGAATGATTCATCCAAGGACACTTTATTTTGATTTTTTGCAAGATCACAATTTCTGACGAGGGAATCATCACTTACAAGGGGTATTGTATAGTCACACACATCTTTATTCATTTCTGTTTCATAATCACCACACTCTGAAGTAGGTTTATTTGTAAAATCCAAGACTAAGCTATGGTTGTATTCACTTTTATGGTGCAAATGAGGTATGTCTGGCTGACGCTTGGGCTTTTCTTGGCTGTCAGTTGCTCTTGATGACTTGAAATCAAAATATAAAGGATTGCAGCTATAAGAAATTGATGGGTCTGTACTTGTGTAAATTAACATTTCTGATGGCCACTGAAGAATATTTGATCCGTGTTTGCTAAGAACGGGAACAAAGGGTTCACAAGGTCTCTTGCTCATGTCCGGTTTGCTTTGTAGGGGTCCACCACTACCTTCTTCAGACGCTGATGGAACTGATGCATCTGCCCCCAGCCTTTTTATTTCAGTTTCAGTCATGGGTGGCTCATTGTCCCTGTCTGTATCATCTTCCTCAGCAACATCCTGCAGAGATAAACAGTCCTCCACAACCACCTGTGCCAGAGCCCTGTTTGCCTGTGGCTCACACCCGCTGCAGTCCAGGGGCAGGACCTGAGCACTGTCCACAGCCATGGGCAGCGTCTGGTCTGCTACATCTGCTGCACTCACATCAATGCCATAGCCACCCATGTCCAAGGGCACCAGCTGCTTTGAATGGGATGCAGCAGGAGTTAAGACAGGAGACTCCAGCACGCTGCTTTCTTCACCAGCCAGCTTTTCTGACTCCTGAGCTTTAGGAGCTTCTGCCGTGCCTATGCATTTTTCCACCAGTGGGTGAAAACAGTTATGCTTCTCCTCAGGGCACAGGACTATTTCTGCCACTGAAGGAGACTGAATGTTACATGCTCCTGGAACAAACCTACTTCTTCTGCTAAATCCATGCTCTATAGATGTCTCGTCGTTATATTCATAGAAAACAGCAGCTGAAGACTCCAGTTTGACCACTGCTTTCTTGGGAAAAGCAAAAGAGAAACCAACTCTATGTCCTTGAGCTCCTTGAACCTGATCCCCGCATTTGCCAGTGTCGGATTTATTACTACATGCATTTCCAGGAGTGGAAGAAGTAACAGAAGCAACATCTTCACCATTCTGTGCATCATGCATTAAATCCTGATTGTTGGAAGAATCTATGGCAGCACTTTGGGGGATATCACTGCAATGATCTCGCACAGTCACTGTAGTAGATTTGAACATAGGGCCGCTTCCAGGAGCACTAGGAAGGAAAACAAAACTTGGTGTCAGTACCTTTCAGAGAGCTGCAGATGGAAATACGGAGTTATGTTGGTATCTAAGACTTTTTTTTAAGTAAGGAGGAAGAATCTGAGGATATGAAGATTTAGAATGAAAAAAAAGTCATCTTTCATAGTAAGATCAGTTGACTAGAATAAAAAAAAAAAAGTAAATATTGTGCCTCCAGTTCCTTCGTGTAAAGTTAGCAGCTGAAGGGCTCAGATCCCTATGAGGTAGTTCACTTTTCCTGGACACCCTGCCTGTCCCAATAAAAGACTATTCGTTTATCTAGAAATCTTGCTCCTCCTCCCCGTAGACCATCATGATTACAAGACTGTTACTACAAACAGCATAAGTTTTACATTCCTTTGTGCTACAAAATATACTAAACCACAGAGTGCCTCATGCACTTGACTTCCCACTTAGTCATCATCCCAGTGACTGCAGCTCTGCCCATGGGCAGTCACCTAGCAGCTCCCACCCTATTCATGCTCACAGACTGAACCGTTGCAATCTCAGCAATTTCTTTCATGGAAAAATAATATCGAGAAGAGTATTTCAGCTGACAGTAGTGCAGTAAGTGATTCATCCCTCCCGAGAAAAAATTTATCACTGTCTACTTCTGTTCTTCATTTCATGTCCTCTTGCCATCTGTTCTATTTGACTTAATACAAAGCAAAGAGCAGAGCAAAAACTGTTGAAGCTGTCAATTTTCCAGGATCCACAGGAACTGCTCAGCACTGGGAGTAATGGACCTATCTTACAGCATTATTTTTTTTTCTTTTTGTAACCAAATTATTCTATTTCTATTTTCAGTGTAGAACAGTACTAGATAATGAGTCATTGGGGAAACTTTCACATGTTACTTAGGAGCCCCAGAAGTGCTGAGATAAAGAATGCTGAACTTACTCTACTGGGTCTAAAATTAAGGTAAAGGTTTCATGAGAAAGGAATTCTTCATGAGAATTCCTGTCTTGTCCAGATCTTCATAAATTTAAAATATATACTAAAACCCCCACACAAATCCTTTAACACAATAAAATGGTGACTTCTGTAAAATCTAGAAAATACCAGTTTAAAAAACCCTGTGTGTCTGTCTGTATCACACCTCTAAGTAACACTCTGTTTACTACAAAGTGGTAGTAAACAGCAATTCATAAATAAATAAAGCTCAGAAATAAACTCTTCTTCATGACATTTGCATTACAACAGCTATTTTTTTGCCTTTTCCCCCTGAGATTCCACTGTGAGAAGTTGGTATGTGTATTTTCAGTGGCTTGTTGGTGTCATAACTGTGTCATATTTAAGTGAGAACACAGTCACAACGAGCAAGCTCAATATTAATTTCAACAGTATTCCTAGATGCAATACTAAGACATACGACTAGCAAGGAGTCACTTTTGCAGAGGGAGGTGAACACTCTGTTGAGATGGGGAAAAGGAGCACTTACCTTTTAATATCAAAAATCCAGTGACTGAAATTTAAAACCAGATTTCTGGATACTTTCCCAGGTAAGCAGTTTGAAAACGAAATGGCAGAGATCTGTTACATCCTAGAAAGACAGACTGTATTCCTCACCTCATCAATGAAGTAGTGTCAGCCTGCAAATGCATGACCTGGTTCATGCAGCTTTCAACCAACGTGCCTGGTTTTATGAAATATGTATGAAACTTTTGGGTTTTTTTAACTAAAAATACCTGTCATTTTAGCTCCACTGAAAAAGCAAGGGTAAACATTCATTTCTGCACAGTGTGAATCAGATTACTGTACACATAGTCCTTCAAAAATACCATCCAAACAAATCCACGGGGCTCCAGTCAACGGACTCCAATAGCCTTGCGTCCCGCAGCACCAGCTAACAGCGAAGGGCTCATTTGAAAGTATTTTTTATTTCAGCAGTTATGCACTTACCACGTTCTCTCTTTCCTTAGCTCAGCTAGCTTATGCAAACGTTGAAGGGCTTTCTCCTGTTTCCTTTCATCTTTCCGTGACTTAGATGCTACGTTTCGAGCAAACTCCCTCTGTTTCAGCTCCTTCAGTCTCTGCAAGAAATAGCCATATAATGCGCACAAAATAGGGATGATGAACATTTATAACAACAGTTATAGTGCTTTCTGGTAAGCACTCATGATATATATTATTATTTTCTTAACCTAACCAAACTGACCCATTCAATAGATTTCTACATCTCTCATGAATAACCATAGCTTGTTTCCTGCTCCTGCCCATGTCTGATGAAGCAGTTAAGCAAACACCGAGGTTCAATCCAGGATCTCATTCGATTTCATCTCAAGCCTGTTTCTTCAGGGGGAAACTGAAATGCACAGCTCTGACTTTCCACATGAAAAGGGGATTTCGTTTTCTTACATCACAGAATGACAATACACAGAGACTTCCCTAATCCTCCATGTCAGCAAGAAGTCCCAAACCCCATTGGTGTATTGCTCAGTTGCTCGGTGGGTCCCCAGTATGGCCTGCAGTCAGATGACATCATTTTATGTGATTATAATCTCACAATTCTGCGAAGAATCCAGTAACTTGCCATTTTAGTGGCTGAAGGTTGATGGCCAGCCACAAACAGGGGCCATGTGGATTTGTAAGAGCAATAATTCTAACTTTGAATTGTTTGAGGGGTATTGAAAGCTCTTCTTACCACTGGTGGCACCTAAGAAATAGACATGGAATAGAGTTTGCAGAACTCAGCACTGTTCTCCTGCTCCTTCTCAGTTTTTTATTTCACTCCTTTTGTGAACACCCCTCATATACTGTCATTTACTTCTTAACTGAAAGGATGGTCAGTCACTAGAACAGGCTCCCCAGGGAAGTGGTCATGGCGCAAACCCTGTCAGAGCTGAAGGAGTGTCTAGACAATGCTCTTGGTCATATGGTTTAGTGTTAGGTAGTCCTGCAATGAGCAGGGAGTTGGACTTGATGAGCCTTATGGGTCCTTTCCAACTTGAGATATTCTATGATTCTATGATTCATTTACACACTGAATTTGTCTTTGTCATTTTGGGTGATGCTAATGCTACCCTGGCAGTGCATTTAATGCCAAGAGACATAGACTTAGAAATATGCTGAGACAGCAAGCACACACAGAAAAATGAGCCCCACTCTCAATTTTCAACTTTTGCAGTTTTTCAAATAACTGGATATCCATGATAGATACAGAGAAATAATTTAAAGGTAATTACATTTACTATTTACATTTTCTAGTTATCAAAATCTGTTTTATTGTGCTAATACTGTATAAGGTTATAAATACACTCAAAACTGGATGCATAGTAATTTTTTTTTTCCAAGAAAAAAGGCTTGAAACATGAAGCATCTTTGTAGAATATTTCTTACCCCTATGCATTCCTGTTTTCCTGAAGATCATATGATTCTGACCCTGCTTCCCACCAGTCACTCATGAAACCCAAAGCATTTAATTTCATAGGTGACTTCTGAGTACTCAGAACACAAGAGAAGGGATGAAATTTGCTCCTTCCCCTCCCCACCTCCAGCCCTTGACATTTAAAGACAGAATTTCATTCCATTTTGTGGAGCTCAATAATTTTAAAGGGTTTATTTTCCCCTCCAACACATAAGAAAAGAAGTATGTGATAAAGCAGGAGAAGAAAAAAGAGATAAAAGGGTGCTTTTTCACAAGGTTATAAAAAGGAGAAGCTGAGGTGTATACAAATCCATAATCACCCTCCAGCAGCAACACTTTACTGTAATTACTGGGGTTATTACAATTAGTGATTGATTCTGAACAGATTTTTGACCCCTTCAGTCTTACTGCTGAAAGTTAGCAGGACTCCATGCCATCAGGATGCTAAAGTGAACATAACTCCATGTTTAAGGGAGTAAGTAGGGTCTCCCCTCAGAGTGAATTGGGAAAATGCTGTTAGAGGAAGTTTTACATGATCTTGGAGGCAGAGAAGATGCATTTCATGCCTATCACTGCCAAGCAAACGTCATTCTGAACCTCTCGTCAGCCCCATCAGTCATTATGTTTTACACGTACCAGATCTGGTACAGAAGAACCATTCCCAATTTTTAAGTAATTAAATTACTCTCCTTGATTACTACAAATAGGTGTCGATATGTAAGACAGAGGAGTCTGGCAGAAGTTTTGTGTGCACATCCTTCATGTTGGACTGCCTGCTTTTCTCTTCCGGAGAGCTACCCGTTCCAGAGCTCCCCTTCTGTCAGACCTTCTGCCAAATACACCACCCCTTTCCCATTCAGAAAACTGGTCTTAGCAGGATATGAACTACTTATAAAATGTGTTCGTTTTTTGGTTTTTGTTTTGTTTTGTTTTCTTACAACTGGTATCTCAGTCTTTTTCATGGAGAGCTTATACAATCTATAAGGAGTGATCTAGTGAAGTGAGAAAACGTGTGTCCCCATGTTTTGATAATGTAATTATTTTCCATTTGTCTTTATTTATCCATCTGATAAACTATCATCACCTGCACTCCTTCACTGCCCTTGGTCATGCTAGCACTGCATTTATGCTGTGCTATGTTTGTATTTTGTTAATTTTGTTTGTATTATGCAAATGAAAATGACATATTACCAAATTACACATAAAATACCACTGCTCCATGCATTCTGAGTATCACAAGCCCCCTTCCTCCGAATTGTTCAAAGTAAATGGCAGTAATAAAAAGCCAAGTGTGCCTTATTCCTAAAAAGCATCTTTTTCTTAATGTTTTTATGCCTTTCCATGCAGCAGAGCTATTCACTAATGCTAACTTCAATAGCTAGTTTAATGCAGGCTATGTACATTTGTTTCCATGAATCAGTAAATAAATAATTAGCAGGCAGTCACATTGTATTTATATGATTACCTCCTGTATTTTGCTCTGCTTATGAACCAGCTCAAAGTGTATAAGTCCTAGGAAGCAGAGTTCAACAAACAGTTCACGATGAATAATTAAATGACCTTTCTCCAAGAGAACTAAATGCCTTCTTCATTATCTTGACACACTGTATTGCTACTTTGAGCGTGCAGAGCATGGACCACCATTGCTTTGCAAATGATTTCCCCCAGCCCAGATCAATGGGAAGCCTGACTCTCATTCTCCAGCCTTGCAATAAGATCCTGCAACTGGGCTGCTTTCACTCAGGCAACAGCTGGAATATTTTAACAAATCTAACTGTAACACTGGGCCTGAAGCAGAGATATTCCAGCTATTTCTAACAAACTCAACCAGGAATCTACTGCACACCCATTACGTCATGCTGAACCGAGGTGTGCGAGTCCAGACGAAAAGGAGGACTTTATCAGGTCCTATGTACCTATCCATGGATGAAACTACACGAGGAGGCCATGTGAGGTCTAAAGTCAGGTGTGGCTGCATTTCAGTCTGAGGCATACAGCGCAGGTGTCCCCAGGCTTGCCATGGAACATACCCATCAAAAAAATCAAAGAAATCCTAAGTGGACTTCCAACGGGACCCCGTTCTGGTTACTTCACCCTTGTCTTCATTTCCTCACTTACCACATTCAACAGTTAATTTCAGCATGCCACTTTTCAAAAAGTTCATGAAGAATTTTCCTAATTCTCCCCTAAATTTTTGTATTTACATTAATTAGTAAATACACCCAGGACAGCAAAAGCACATAAAGGCTGAATAGTGAAACACAACATAACTGAACACTATGATACCAGGTGATTAAAAAGGGGGGGGGGGGGGGTAAAAAAAAACCCACTCCAGCCTCAAATAATTTGGTACCTTGAAAAGTAGAATTTAATGTCATCAGAATTGACTCAAAAGAAAAGCAGTGAAACTTTTAACAAAGTTTATGAAACCGAAGGGGAAATCATAACAAGCATCAGGATTGATAAAGGCTCTTTCTGTAGTGTTAATATCTCACATCAAAACCAGCCATTCCCCCCAGCACAAAGGACTACTTATTCAGAGAAGCTCTCATAAACCACCCATGCAAAGCTTATCTCCCTAGTCTAGGCACAACTTTAATAGGGTCAAGAACCAATGGGAACAGTTTTTATAATAGCAGGAGTCTAATGCCTATCAGGGCATTTCAGAGCAGGGAAGTGCAGTTCAGATATTACTATGCTAATTTGCTTTTGACCTTAGATTAACAATTAAACTATGCGGACTTTTACAATGCTGAAAATATGCAGTCCATAAATTAATTTTCTGATCAATGGAAGTACAAAATTACAGAACTTAACAGCCATGACATAAAATTTTGCTGCCTTATTGTCTTTTTATGTTAGCAGGAAAAATGACTATTCCCAATAGCCACTGAATCATGAATTTCTGTGATTGTTCACTTTTAAAACTAACTCATCAAAACAAAACTTCCTTTTCTTGCTCTCTGTGAAATGCTTGAATCTGCAGCCCAAATAGCGTAAGCAGGTTGCTACAGCCCTTTGTACATCGAGCACTAAAATACCAAGTGTTTTGTGTTACACCTTGAAATTCCTGTTCCTCTTTTTCAAGTTAGTTGCTTCTGAAAGATCAGATAGAGCAGAGTCATAGCTATAGATGTACATTACAGCATGAAAACTGACATACTGCTGTGTCTATACCACATACCAGAAAATGCAACTTAACTGGCACAAGGACTCTGCTCTTGCTCAACCATGCCTGCCAGTGACAGCAGCAGTGGGGTGAAACCATGAAGACATGGGATGTTCAGTCCTTCAAAATCAAAAAGTTGGATTACCTAAACATGAGGACCATGATTGGTAGTTCAGCACTGTCATGGAGGTGGCACAAGAGTGGCATTTGGATTATTTAATAGAAATTAAATACTTCTTCCTTCTGAATCTGTATACAATATAAAACATGTTTTTAATTGTTAATAAAGGTTTTTTTCCGGCTTGTATTCAGCTTGGTTTTTTTCTTTTCTAAAAATCTGATTATTGCTTAATATAGTGATGAAATATGAGTATTTCTTAGCTGGTGATTATTTTAGAAGCTGCGCATATTCCCCTTTCTCTGAATACTACATGACTGCTGTCAATATACCCCCTGTTAACTGAGATGGTTTATTGCTTCTTTATGTGAATTATGGTAGACCAACAACAACATACTCATTAGATAAACACTTGTCACACTAAACCAGATTAGTATTCTTTCCCAAACAGGATTGAGCCTAATCAAGTACAAATAATAACTGAATAGATCAGAGCTCCTGTAACACCTGTAAACACTCAAACATGCCATTTAAAGCAGAAAACGCTGCTTACTAAGATCTAAAATACACATATTTTCCTTCTGCCTTTGGTGGTTTGTGTGGGCATGTATATTTTGCTGTTTTGCAACTGAAGACCCCTTCACACACGGCAGCATTTTTTCACTTGGACTCTGATCTGCAATTCTACATATTTTTCAGGACATAATATCAGGTATCTTTGATATTAAAAAAAAATCAAAACATTCTCCCTTTGTAAAGATTATAGAAAAAAATTAAAGCTCCAAGAAAAAATGCTACAATACAGGAAGAACTTACCCTGTTATGGCCATAGGCCTCCCCCACCATTAAAGGCAAGTCATTTCTACAGAAAGGAGAAATGTCAAGATTTCTCAATGAAATTGGTAATTCAACTACTCAAATAAGTAGGCCAAGGAAGAAATTAATAGACGATCATTTTTTTTTTCCATGCTGCCAGCATGCAATTAATTGCTGTAATATGTTCCTGCAATAGAGGAGGAACAGGGGGAATTTAACAGCAGCCTACAGCTGCTTGACAGCAAGTTGCACAGCGGATGGACTCACTTCTTGCTAGTGGCAGGGAAAACTTCCTGCCTTGGTGCTGTGGAACTGGAACCTGTTACCAAGAGGGCTGTTGTACCTCCAACTCCTGTGAGGGTGCTGAGGTGCTGGCACAGGGTGCCCAGAGAAGCTGTGGCTGCCCCATCCCTGGCAGTGCTCAAGGCCAGGTTGGACAAAGGGGCTTGGAGCAACCTGGTCTAGTGGAAGGTGTCCCTGCCCATGGCAGGGGGCTGGGACTGGATGAGCTTTAAGGTTCTTTCCAACACAAACCAGCCTGTGATTCTATGATGAGGCTGAAGAAAGACCCATCTTACTCGATGATCTCATGTTGGTGAGCAGGAAGCCAGCAAATCCTTCCAACCACCATTTTTACAACTTCTCTTCTGCACTGAGTTATCTCATCTCCTCACTTTATCAGTATGGACTTCATTGGCCTTTCAATTTGTTTTTAAGAGGCCTTTAATAAATAACATCAATCTATGGCAGGCTTATGAATGACTTTCAGTTTGTTGCAAGTTACAAACTGCTTCTAACTGCCTCTGCCTATAGGTGCATACATCTTACTTTAAGCTACAAAATTTAAACCTTTTCTGAAAAACTGAGAGCTTGACAAATTTGCAGCATTTTGTATGATCAGATATTAAGCCCTCCAGATGTCAAGGAACATGCAGGTTGTAAATAATCCTTTTTCTCTCCTATTTCTACCATGAATTGCAGCCATACTCTCCTGATGGTCTTTTAATATTAGAAGAGATCTAACACAGAGAAACACAGATATATGCAGGATTTAAAAACAGCAAGTCCTTGGAGCCCACATTATTGCTGAATGGAAGTGAAACTGTGCTCCTTTCCAGCACTGTCATGAGCATCACCCCGGACAGGGGGGAAAGTGGGAATTAATTAAGAGGAAGGGAAGATTAGGATTGTTCTATCTGCCCATAATGGGCCTGAAGGGAGGTGAGTGATAAGAAGCTGAGATTCTTCATGATTCGGGAGATTTTTATTAACTTGAAATTAATTGATGAAATGCAAATGTTCACAAACAACTATAACTTGTCAGGAGCACACTTGGGCAATATGCAGTATTTTGGTTTGTTCTGTAGCCTGTGAAGAAGAACTGCTGAACCAGCTTTTACATTCAGATTCTAAAAATATATATTAAATACATGTATTAAGTTATACAACGGAAAATTCACAGTGGTACTTTCTATTTTTGTAACACAAAAACTGAAATTATTTTATAATGAAATATAATTAGCTTTTGAGACTATTTCATACTCGTATATGAAGCATCTTGTAAAGTGTCAGTTTGATTTTCCTATGTAAGTTCATGGGAGGAAAAAAAAACCCCAAACCCTTGACCTTAAAATGAAAACTAAAACCAAAGGAAAACTTTACTGTTTTCAAAATCATAAGGAAAATCAGAACATTAAATATTTTGCACACTTGCATCTGTCATATACATGAAAGCTAGTCACCTTTGATGAAGATCTTACTAATTACTCTTGATTAAGTGACTGCAAAAGAAATGTGCTGGAGCAATAGAAATAAAAATAAATCTTTCTTAGCTTTCTTTTTAACACTTTTCTTTCAGAAATTATCTGCCAGAAACAAACACATACTTCATTATGTCATGATTAATGCCCTTTCAGCATAGTGAGCCTCACGTTTCATATGACATCATTCTGGTGCCTGCACATCAGCTCCTACCCCATACCCCCACTGCAGGATTCAGATAGCATTATGGCTTATCATTGAACAAGGTTCCAGGACTTTGACAAACAACAGGTTATGGAGCATAAATTAAGATGTTTGGTGCTTTTGTTTTAAGATAACTGTTTTCTAAAGTTGACTAAATGGCTGCTGCATTGCCATTGTGCAAAAACATTGTTTTAAGCCTGCAGAATTGCTGAGCGTTGCATGGTGAATGTTTCACTGCAATAGCTACTAACCATATGTAAAACAGCCTCATCTTATTGCAAGCTGTAGGATATTTCTTGTTAGCTTCAGCAAAAATCAGCTGAATAGTCCATAAATATTAAGGCCAAGACGAAAGAAAACAGCATGGAAATACAGAATTAGCATCTCGCCTCTCAAATTAATTTTACCAGATACTGAAAAGAACATAAAGCTGACACACACCTGTGCATCCAGAAAGTGGTTACATATGCTAGTCTCTAATTTAAAAGTATTTATTTTAATGACTTCAAGCCTAATTCTACTTCTCTTGAAGTCAATGGAGTAACTCCCACTGAGCTCAGGGAGAGCAGAGGTTTTAAATTCACCATGGAAATTTTCAGCAGCATTTAAGGAAGCTTCTTCAGTCAGAAAGATTAAAGACAAGATTGGTACCCGTCACTTCTTTAAGGATCACATTACCTTTATACCCACTCCTGCACCATTTAGGATTCTAATTCAAAAAAACATAAGCAACATTTTAAATCCTGTCCAGAGATGGTTATTCCTGGCGCCATCAGAGGAAAGGGCAATGCTGTAGGGAAAAGAGCTCAACTCCATGCCTCTGGAAAGGCACAGGAGGCCGCAAATGCGGGGCTGCCCTGATGCTGCAGCTCCTCTTTGCTACTCCAGAGGGACTGGAAACCAGTACAAATTGTTTCAGATATCATGTGCCATTCCCTGGTCCCACAGCATTATCCCTACCTTTCTTTTAGTCCAGCAGTGAAGTTTAAGCATGCAGAATAATCTTTCTGAGCAGACACAATACTTTCAGGTTTGACAGTTCTGCTGCAACCAAAATACTGATTCAGGGAGGAACTGCCTCCTGATATTTTCAGGTGGGCACCATTCACTGACTGCTAAATGTTGGTGACTGCTTATTGTCTGTCCAGTTACACTCTCCCATGCATAAATAATGAGAGACTGAGCTGTTAAAGTTGTCTCTTGCTCATTTTGGAGACCGTTTTAGCTGTTTTCTACATGAATAACACACTTGGCAGCTCTGAGCTCTTTGAGACTTCATCCAAACAACTCTTCACTCCAGTGCCCTCCAACACCTATTGGTGTCTGCTGTTACCTACCAGTTTTTTAACTGTTCAAGACAGTTCACTGGGTCTCCAGCACTGAAGTTCTCTGTAGGATCATACTGTTATTCTGATTCTTTCCTCTTTGTTAACAAAGGAGGACAAAATACCCTTTGTACAAGCACATTAAAAAATGCAAGCAGAAATTTTTAGTCTGCTTTCCAGTTTCAGCCTCTTTGGTCACTGACATCTTAGGAAAGACTGCCACGGAGACTGATATGAACCTACCAAATCCTAAGTCTTTCCAGTCTCTACAATGTGCACAATGACTGAAAATGAGGAATTAGTATTTACAGAATATCCTCTAAAGGTTATTTTCCATAATCCTTGAAGGATATACTAATAGCTGTGATGGGCTGAAGACGATACATGAATTCCCACAAAGCAAGATCTTTATTTTAATTCTTTATGTCAGAGTTAAATCACAGTCCCTTTCTCATATCAGTTTTATATTGGATCACTGAGCCATTCAAAGCCTCTGCTCACAAATTGCTTCTCATCAGCAGGATCCGGTCCTTGCCAGAGATTATCCCAGGACCATGACAAGCTGCTTCAAAGAATACATAAATCTGACCAATGAAAATTAAGACAAGAATGGGCCTTTGCAAATTTTGACACGTATCTCACAGCCTCAGCTAACTGGCACAGACAAAGCCAACTGTTACTACTAGTCACACAGACACCTCTGACAAAAACACAAGATTACAGAAAAACTTATTAAATATGAAGACTGCATCTCGCAAGGCAAATTGAATTAATACTGTAATTTGACATATGCTTTCATTTTCAACTATGCAGATGACGTGTGTTATAAAGTAATTCTGGTAACATACCCCTGACATTACCAGGAATAGCAGATGTTGGCAGCAAGCTTTTATGAGAGCACATGTCTGTGTTTATGTATCATCTTCTACTGCATCATTGCTTTTGCAGACTGAAATGTTAGGAACTCTAGAGCAAGGATCTATGTGTCACTACATTACACTAATAAAATATTACTGAAGTTATCAGTAAACCACAGCTTGGAGGCTGCTGAGGGAAATCAGGACTGTAACAGAGACCCCCAAAAGGACAAGCAAAAGATCAGGGCAGAGGCCTAAAAGTTGCAAGGAATGGGATGACCACAGGGTCCCAGACCTATAACCACCACACTGGTGTTCAATTACTGCTTGCTAAAGGAATGCAACTTTAAAATAGGGATAAAAGTGAATTTAGGATAAAAAGAAAATGAGACATATCCATATATGTAAATCCATATCCAAGATATGTAAAACATACTATATATAACAAATCTGACTACAATATTGTGAACCATGAAAGAAAAAGCAAATAAGCAAATATTTGTGCTAGTAAATGCATAAAAATGACCCCAAATGGACCTCAGGGTGAGAAGAAAGAAACCATCAACATTAACTTCACCTTCTTCCTGGCAAAAAAGAGGGGGAAACCATCAGTATCAACTTCATACTCCCCCACTTGAAGAACTTACAGTGCTGACAACTTGTAACAAAACCTCCCTTCTTCTTCAGGAGGACGATATGACCAGACAAGAATCAGACACTAGACAGCTTGCATACATCTGTATCATTACCAGGAATGAGCTTGTATAATCAGATAATTTGGATTGTAAGTGCTGGTATCATTATAATTGGCCCAATACTAATTCTTTCAGTAGGCTGTTACGATTTAAGCTGAACTAACAACAAATCCTTGGCATTGCATGTTGGGTGTGTTTCTTTCACCCACATACCTGCAGAAGGTGTTTGGTCAGGTACCCCAGCCTTGAGAACTGGCTGAACACAGGATGGCAGAGCTGATGATCGGTCCAGCAGGTCCAGCTTTCTGTTTTAATATAACCCAGAAGCAATTCACAGCAACATTCCCTTGCCTCAATTAGATATGAACCTTTCAGGAGATAATTTGCCCTTGATTAAGAATCACTAGGAAATTAATAAAAACAGTAATTAACTAATAACATAAAACTCATTACTGAATGAAAATGTACCCAAATCTCAGTCTATACTCTTAGAGGAGAAAGAAGTTCTTCAGGAAAACTGACAACATCCTTTTTTACCTTTCCGATAACAACAGCCAGAATAGAAATACATCCATTCTCACAATACAGGTTCTGATTAACTGGTGAGCACCCCACAAGGAAGACAGCACAGAGCACTACCTACAGCACTGAACTCTGAAATCTGAACCACTATATGGTCAAGCTATGATGAAAATAAGAAACAGAAGCCCATAAAAAGCTATCTATCTGACACATAAATAACAGGGGCAATTAACTAGGTGGACCTTCTGTGTATCTCAGCAGAAGATAGATTTAAAAGGTCTATACTCCTCATGAAGGTATTTCTGGATAAAACATTGCCACAGAAAATGGAAAATAAGAGCAGAAGCTTTATCATCTCAAGGTCAATGTAACTGTGTGTTTAGGGAAGTTAACAAAAAAAGTGCCTTACTGTCTTTCCCTACAGCAAATTCAAAGAAACAAACAAAAGGACTCTGCAACTAAGAACTAGCAGTGAGACCTATGAAACCCTTGCCCACTCTTCTTACAAAGCCCAGGAAAAATAATCTTATTCTGAGAACTCCCAGCCCTGCAAACAAACCTCTTACTATCCTCAAGCACTACACAAGCATCGCTTCAGCACTCCAAATTAATAACTATTTACAGACCAGATTCTCTACTTCTGCACAATATTTACATTATTCAGTTGAAACGGATATCTTTGGTCTTTAGTTTGGCAGGAGAACCCTCTGGCTGATCAGATCACTGTATTTTTCCAGTTCTGATTCACCAAAGTTGTTTTCTTAATTTTGTCAACTACACTAATGTCTGTCTTTCTAGAAAGTCTTATGGGCATTTTTAATGAAGAACAGAGAAAATTCTTTCAACAAATTTGGGTTCAAACTTCTTTATATACTTTTTTTCATACAGATAGCTATAAAAAATACAGAAGAAAATCATGACATTTCCTTCTATCCTACGAAAAATTTGGCTGTTTTTTCCACAGGCTATCTCCCACAGAAACCTAGATATTTCAGACACCTGCTCTCAATCTGCACAACATCCCTTAAAGTAGGCTGGTCTTAAAATGTTACTTCTGCCTTAAGGTTCCCACGTTACTGTTCCAATATTTCTTAGCAGTATGCTGCAGTGCTATGCCTCTGAGCTGGGATAGGAAAAAAAACTGTAAGGAACTTGTTTTTCCTTGCCATATCCTCTCCTTTTTTTTGGCAAAATTGCCACAGATGATGCTTAGGGAAGGTTAGAAGAACACCTTACACAAGCAAGACTTTTTTCTCCTTCCACACATCTTGGATATATTGTTGGAATTCTCTCTCTTAATGGCATCAAAGTGACTCATTGCTTATGAAAGTTTTGAATCCATTCATCAAATTACCAGCCTCCAAAACTCTTTCTTGCTTACTTGTGCAGGATGCAACTATATAGTCACAGAACTACTCAGAAAGCTTTAGAAAATTACTCAAGTTCCAATGCTTAGAAAGTTTGTGAACAAAACTTGTACTCTTATCTTTACCAAATACAGACATATTAAAATGTGCTGTAGTTACAGGAGAAAGCACAATTCATATAACATTATTTATATTATGCAGCACAGAAGCTGAAAGACCCACCATCCTTACCAGTGTGCCACAAAATTAGGCTACATCAGCAAATGAATAATGAATAGGCTTCAAATAAAGACAATCAGGAGACCCATACACCATCTCTGGCTCTGACTCAGATTTATCGTATGGCCCCAGTTGCAACACAAAACAGCCTGTCCTTCAATCCTTGCCTGTAAAATACAGTCAGTGTAAAGCAGCTGCCATGAAAAACATTGCACGGTACCAATACCTGATCTGATTTCTGATTTGAGAACATTTAGAAACAGTTGCAATCTGCATGACCCACTTCATGTTATTTTATCTTATTACAGAGGCACAGAGATTATTAGCAAAGTCATAGATCATTTCTAATGTAAGGCAGGAGAATGGTTCACAGTTTTATCATTCAAAACATTTCTCCAAATGGAGCGACAGACAAACATGGGACTTCTTTCAGGACTATTTGCCATCTCACCATTCTGCAAAGGCAGCACAAGAGCCCGGTTTGTGCTCCAAAACCTGCACCTGGACTCGGTAGGAACTTTCCAAATTTTGAAGAATCAGGTCCCTGGGTAAGCTGCTAGCAAAAAATTGAAGCTCTTTCTTGATCCCACTGCCCAAATTAGAGCTATTTCTACTAAAAAAATAACTTGCTAAAAGATCATTGAAGATGGAATTAAAGTCATAACTACTTGGTTTTAATAAGTTGCTTATAAATCATACAGTGTTTTCTATTCTGATAAAATCTTATCAATATATAGCACTTTACTTCATAGAGCACTTTACTAAATGTAGCTATGCCTTGAACTAAAATCTTATGCTAGGCTTTTTGCACTTTCTTTAAAATTTAAGAAGAGTAATCAGATCCTGAGTGAAAAATTGCAAATGGCTGTCTTTGTGAAAGAAAACCATCTCAAGCCTTCCAAAATACATACTACTGATTCCTCTGCGAAATGGACAATAAAAAACAAAATATAAGGAATGCTTAAGTCGTTTTGCATAATTTTAAATACCTTTTGTACTTAAAATTGTACACCTTAAAATTTCGCAGTGTTAAAAGCTCAAGCTTTCATTCAACAGGTAAAAGATGGTGAAGTGTTAGCACAAAAATAACTGAAAACCTAAATTTATATCCTTGGCTTCACAGCAGAAATTCAGAGCCTTTCCTGAAACAGTGTGTGTACACAGCTGCACCCGACACAAGCACAAGGTGGGTCTATTCATCAAATGCATGCACATTTAAGCAGTGAAAATCCCCAGTTCTCACAACTGAAACCAGATAAAGTGTTTTCTAACAGGCAAAAGAGTTATACGACTCTAGGTAGCAGTCTCACACCCTTACATGCAGAGACATTAGCACAGCTTCAACTTGCTTTCCTGTTTTAACAGATATTATGGAACAAATCTCATGTGCCTACAAAGATTACATGACACTCTGATGCTCTGAACTCGCACTTCTGCCTGGAGCAGTATCACTAACAATAAATCATTCCGTTTGAAATTTCTACTGACCCTCAAGACTCCAGTTGGCATCCTACATGCCGCACATCTGCAATCTGCGTTCAGACTCCTGTTCAGTGTCAGGGAAAGCATTGCCTCTCCCTCTTCCACTCTGGAGGAATTCTCCAGCCATTGACATGTTACAGAAGAACTTAACTATCCACCACCAGCAAATAAATTGCCAATGGGATATACAATTTAGGAAAGACTAAGTCACGTTACTTTTAATACCCATTCACATTTAGATTTGTTGATATTTCCTTTTGTACGGCTCCTCAACTATTTCTGGTCTTTTGTAATGGCCCTCTGAATTCGTTTTATAATTGAAATGCCTTCCATCTTCTCCTAAAGTTAATGGGAGAACCTGGTCTTTCCAGTCCCTGCTCTTCGGGGAGACAAACTTGGCAGCTTGGTTTTCAGATTCAGCCCAAGTGAAAATCAAACTAATTCATACTGATATTAATAGTTTTGCCCTTCACTCTCATAGTGAAACCGTTATTTACACTCTCTTAACAGAGTTTATTATACTTCAGAGTAAATGGCCTGAAACTAAACAATTTATGGCCTCTCTCAGTTACTGTGTTCCCTACATTATTGTAACTTCACCATCTTCCAGGTCAGAGGGTGAAAAACTGACGCTAGAGCACATCAGAATAGACATCAGAAAAAAAAAAAAATTCCACACCAAAACTCTCACCAAATCACACCAAAAATCCACATCAAACTCTCCCAGATGCTAATGCACAGCGGAAGGAAAAGCACTGCCTTTAACTTGCATTCTCTTCAATGTGATCTGATTAGTGCTGGGGTTATTGTACCATTCATCTGCTGACATGTAACACATATACAGAAACTAGTGATTTCTGGTGACTCTCTGAACTGACAGAGGGGAGATTGAGATGAGATCTTAGAAAGGAGTTCTTCCCTGTAAGGGTGCTGAGGCGCTGGCACAGGGTGCCCAGAGAAGCTGTGGCTGCCCCATCCCTGGCGGTCAAGGCCAGGTTGGACACAGGGGCTTGGAGCAACCTGGTCTAGCGGAAGGTGTCCCTGCCTGTGGCAGGGGGTTGGAACTGGATGAGCTTTAAGGTTCCTTCCATCCCAAACCCGTCTGTTATTCTACGACTCGCATATGCAAATACAGAGAGTAGTATTTTTCCTTTCCCAAAACCTATCTTTCTTATAGCAATGAATTCTGCAGTGTAACAACTGCTTTTTATTCTTTCCCAAGTCCTGGGGTTGAGGACCACACCTGCACCACATTGTTCATTAATGAAATACACCCACTCTTGGCTTAGACATCGGCAGCTGTTTGACAGTGCACACCAATTACACCAAACAGTGAGGATGGGAAGAGAAGAAGCCACTATCATCAGCTGAAGCTTCAGGGGGGCATTAATGTAACAGAATCCAATTACCTGCCTGGATTTTGGCCAGTGCCCGACTAGAGTTACCACCCTTGCTCCTAAGAAAGCACTCTGGGAAATTCAATTATCATAGTGGTCAAGATCTCAGTTTTGTATCTCAAAGGCAGCAACTCCTGCAACATAATTATATTGCTCCGATATCAAATCACAGGAAAAAGTGCCACCTGTTGAAGTACCATCATGTCCCGTAGCACATAAATGTTAATTAGTGGTCTTCTTTTAGAAATTACTGATGCTCTAGTCCTCCACAGTGTGAAGTTTGATGAGATGAGAGCACCGTGGTATAGCTAATAAATCAGTTTACTGTACAACCTATTTTCTTTAATGAAGAGCAAATACCTGACCCTTAGCAAAGCAGGAGCCCCAGTCATGAACTGCAGTCTGAAATGCGGGATCTCTGAACTGGGGAGCACTGACCCACCACTAGTCACTGGAGACTGCTCCTGTCAGGGGGCAATGCTAAGAGTCAACTTTATGTCAGAGTTCAAAACCACAGAAGAGATAAGTGGCAGGGCCACTATGGAAGGATAACCAGTAGAGGTAAAGTTTTCGTAAGGGAATAACTTTTAAAAGATAACAAGAGCTGTCAAGGTGTCAGGCCAGGAGAAGAACCAGCACAATTAGCACATACCAGGCTTCAATCTACTGGGAGGGGAAAAAGCAGGATTTATTCTGGACAATTATAAGTTAATAAATGTAAGCGTCAGTTCCTCTGTAAAGCACCCATTAAAGTGTACTGAAGGTCACAGCCTCTTACAGCTTCTGTCATGGTAGGCAACACACTACTATTATTATATATTTCAAGCAATTTTATTGTCAATGACAGCAGTTACAAATGCACAAGAAAATGTTTTCCTTAGCAGATTTCTAGGCAGTTTACTTGGCAGAAATCCTCTGTGCTCTCAGAAGCGACTAGTATTTTAGATTCTTATTATGAGCCCCTAATCAGGGCATCTGCCATTGCAGAGAGCCCAGCAGCCTCCTGCATACTGGCAGCCACTTCCCGTGGGAAGAGGAGCTCTCCCCTCAGTGACTGCTGGGGCAGGCAGGTGTCGCTCCCTCCCTGCCCTTGTTTCCCTCACTCTGACTCCCCATTAAATCCATACCTTGCACAGCATGCAGAGCCATTAACTTGCCTGTGTGACGCACACTCCAACAGCTAACCGAGCTTGGAAATGAGCTTCTGCTTTTTGTTCCGTCCACTAAAATAAATAAATATATAGAACAAAAACTGGGTTTGCTTTGCCTTGGATGGGGCTTTGAGCAACCTGCTCTAGTGGAAGGTGTCCCTGCCCATGGCAGGGAGTTGGAACTGGAAGAGCTTTAAAGTCTTTTCCAACCCAAACCAGCCTGTTCTTCTATGATTCTATACGCAGACTACTTGAACCCTGTTATTCTCAGCTGCCTACCTAACAATAAATGACAGATCAAATATCTCCAATTCAGACAGCAACTTCAGGGATTTGCAAAGATGTCAATCCTCTCCATGCGCACCCATATAGGAAGGCACAGAAACCCCCTTTGTCATGGTGAATCTCCATCATACGATGAGTAACCAATGAAGCTAAGTTAAATGGGGACATAAACCTGGAATTTTACACTTTTCTTACGCTGAGAGAAGAAAAAGTTTCCAAACCCAGCACTTTTTAATACATGAACTTTCCTCTGCACTATTGCTTAATAAAAAATATATTAATTTAGCCTCATTGCTCTTCCTGTTAATCGAGGCAGTGAGATGAGTTGTTAGCTATCCTAGCTTCCATAGCCAGGCAGGTATGCAGAGCCAAAGCAAGACATCCAAACAGTGCTTGAAAAGAAAATCTGCTACCTGCAGAGTTATTTGGGAAGACTAGCTGTGTGCTGGGTTCAGCTGTAGCAGTCATTTTTCTCCTTCTTAGTAGCTGGTGCAGTGCTGTGTTTTCGACTTTAGTCTGAGAACAACGCTGATAACACACTGATGTTTTCAGTTGTTGCTAAGTAATGTTTACTCCGATCAAGGACTTTCAGTCTCATGCTCTGCAAGCGAGGAGGGCCACAGGAAGCCAGGAGGAAGCAGAGACAGGACACCTGACCCAAACTAGCCAAAGGGGTATTCCATACCACAGCACATCATACCCAGTGTGTAAACTTGGGGGAGTTACCCACAAGGCCCAGATCGCTGCTCGGGTTGGGCTGGGTATCGGTCGGCAGGTAGTGAGCAATTGTATTCTCTCCCCTTGTTATTTCCCTCAACATTATTATTATTGGTGGTAGAAGTAGTGGTTTTGTATTATACCTTAGTTACTGGACTGTTCTTATCTCAATGCGTGGGATTTACATTCTTTCAATTCTCCTCCCCATCCCTCCAGGAGCAGGGGAGAAGAAGAGGGGGGAGTGAGTGAGCGGCTGCATGGTTCTGAGTTACCAGCTGGGCTTAAATCATGACAGTTCTTTTTGGCACCCAACATGGGGCATGAAGGGTTGAGATAACGACAGATCTGACCGGAGTGTGTCTAACCGTTTTTGTCATAAGCATTCATTATTTCAGATTAATAGTCACTCGTTACAATGTTGACTTATTTGCTCTCGGAGTGGTTGCGCTTGACCTCAGAGTATCAGCATGTCATACCTTACTTGCAGCCAGTATTTGCTGTTTTAATGTTTATCGGCTTTGGAGCCTGGGCTAAGGTTCTTGTTTCACTGTACTTCATGGTAATGACTTGTAATGCAATAGACTCATTGATTATGAAACTGGGCTGGTATGCGTTCTCAGCGTGGTCATCACCTCTATACTATGGGAGGCATGTAATGGGAATTTTTAACAATTACGCATCTTTCTTTTTCCTTCCCTTGGGGGGTCAACCTATGGAGGAGATATTCCCTCACACCCTCTGCTCCACCACCAGGCTATTTACAGTAGGAGTAGATTCTGGAAAAGTTAAAGATCTTGAATATTGTTTCAATGGCCTTGAAAGCACCCTGCTCCTTTTGCTGGGATCCAGCTTGTTGCTGCATATGCTCTCTATGTTTTGCCTATGGCGTGACCACCATGAGAATGCCCGATCTTGCCAGATCTCGGAAGCTAAGCAGTGTCCGGCCCAGGTCTTGTCTAGGCTAAATGACTATTTAAGAATACTACCAAGAGATCTTCTCCAAGGCTGGACAGTCGTGAGTGGCAGGGTGTGTGGGATTGTATGGGCAAGCACTTAAGCCAGTTGGCCCCTCCAGTGCTTTGGAATTTCACTCCTGAACCAATGCGGAATCCGAAAAAATTAGCAGAACACTTTGATGAGGTGTGCTGTCATCCTGGTAATACCAGAGAGGGACAACTCACTGCAATGTGCTGGGGGCTTGGCCTACGCCTATAGGGCCCTGTTCTGTAAGGAGCAAGAAAAAGATGTCCCTGGATCTGATGGCAAAGCAACAGAGAATGCAGCTACTCAAACCCCAAGCACAGCAGCTACACCAACTCCAGCGACAAGCACAGCAGCTTCTCAAATCCCGACCATAACAGACAACGCAGCTACTCCAACTCCAAGCACAGCAGCTACACCAAACCCAAGCGACAAGCACTGCAGCTACGCAAACCCTGACCGTAACACATAATGCAGCTACACCAACCCCGAAAACAGACACTGCAGCCACTCCAACCCCAGTGACAGACACTGCAGATAAACCAAAGGACCAATCCGTGCCAATATCAGTTGCCCCTATAAGCAAGGGGAAAAGCAAACAACAGCCACAAAGAGCAACCTGTGCAGTGAAGAAAGATGAAGACCGAATGCGCGTACTAGAGCGGACACCATCTGAATGAGAGTTACTATACAGGAAACAGAGGAAAAGGAAAAGGTCGATCCTGGACTTCAACCGAGCTGTGGAATATGCAAAAAGATTTCAGCCGTCTTCCAGTGGAGCCCATCGTCACCTGGGATGCTCCGATGTTGGGACAATGGGGCTGATGGTCACAAACTAGAAAGTAGGGAAGCCAAGCAGACAGGATCACTTGCTAGGGAAGGAGGAATTGACAAAGTGATTGCAAGAGAGAAACGAACACTAAGCCTTTGGAGAAGGCTCTCGGCAGCTGTGAAAGAAAGGTTTCCCTACAAGGACGATGTTACGTGTCACTCAGGCAAGTGGACCATGATAGAGAAAGGCATCCAGTCCCTGAGGGAATCAGCCATTCTAGAGATGATCTATCGTAGGCCGGATGCTGGGAATGCACCCGTAGATCCAAATGAAGTTGAACGTACACGACCCATGTGGCGGAAACTTACACAGTGTGCACCGTTATCATATGCCCACTCATTGGCATCAATGACCTGGAGTGAGGTAGCACCACCAACAGTGGCTAAATTGTCAACTCCAAGAGCTGAAAGACAATCTCACTCCTTCCATCATTTCAGCTGTGGAAAAACTCCTGACCCAGGAATTCAAACAATTCAGACACAAGCTATGCGATCTATCTAGCTCCCCCCCATGTACCAATCTCTGCCTCAGCTATTAACAAAAGGTGCCCTATTGCCCAAGAGAGAAGATATAGGAGGTACATGCCATGGGCCACCCTATGGTTTTATCTGCAGGATCACAGAAAAGACATGAGAAAGTGGGATGGAAAACCTACCTCAGCTCTGGAGGAACAGGTGCATGAATTGAAGAGGAAAACAATGGTCAAGGATGATCCTCCCAAGAAAGTTGCTGTTCCATTCTTTGGTGAGCAGCTTCCCAGATGGAGTGGAAGAGCTGATTTTACTCCAACTCCTGTGATAAGAAATTCTAATCCCTTTCATTTAAGATGTTATCTACCATTATTTAAGTAAAATACCCCTCATCTCATCATCATAAAGCTCACCATCTCAAGGCTGCCCAGCACTCACCATTGCAAATCCTATTGCTTAGCTGTTACAAGAGCTTTGCTTGGATAGCCACGCCTTCTCACTCTGATTTTTTTTTTGAGTTAAGAAAGAAAGAGAAAGGATCCTAAAATAGCCTTGGTTATAGCATATGCTTTGCAGGAATTCTGGCATGGGGTGGATGGACATCTGTTTCAGGCTTGACCTACTTCTAAGCATCTGAACACAAAAATCTCCTTGCAAATACTCCCTGTAGAGTGGGGTTTTTTTAGCTGCTAATCCCCCAGTGATTTTGCCTGCCCCTCAGAGACCTTCTTTTCTCTTTGAGATCTGAGCTGAACTCAGTTATATTGGGTTTGGCCATTTAAAAGTATGGCAGTGTTGGTCACTAAGGAGTAACTCTGAGTAGAGCTTCCAACTGTGCAAAACAAACACCAAGTGCTTAATGAAGAGGCTATAGCCTCTTTAGGCAAAGCACACGTGAGACAGGTGAGGAGCATATAACGCTAAGAGGTAGACTATAGTAATTTATCTTCGATGGTACTTTTAATATATGTATCATTATACAATATGTAACTTTTAACCAACCTTGTATAATAGGCTGATGCTAGGAAAATATACTAATTGTGGCATTCCTTAGAAATGCAAATCTTGTAACTATAGGCAGAAATTAGGGAAGAAAATGAAGCAACCCACATCAGCAGCATGTGTTGTACTAACATCCAAACAAAGGAAAAAAAGAAAGATTCATTAAGCAAGAAATGAGTCTTGACAAGTGACAGAAGGAGAGGTGGTAGCAGCCTCTGTATCATGAAAAAGAAGAAAACCCATTCATGTTAGTTTAATGCTTGCTTAGCAAAAAAGAGTGAAAACAACTAAGGACGAATCTGATAAGCATCATCTTAATGCTTCATTCACTCACTTTTTTTCTCATTTGTCCCATTTGTGAGCTCATTTTCAAATCAACATAGCCTTTCATTTTTTATTATACCTAGTGACAGCAATGATTCATACCACACCTTTTGTCCATGATGCAAAGACTATTGATAAGGTTAGATATAAGTTCTTTACTGTGAGGGTGGTGAGGCACTGGAACAGGTTGCCCAAGGAAGCTGTGAATGCTCCATCCCTGGCAGTCTTTAAGGCCAGGTTGGATGGAGTCTTGGGTGACATGGTTTAGTGTGCGGTGTCCCTGCCCATGGCAGGGGGGTTGGAAGTAGATGATCTTAAGGTCCTTTCCAACCCTAACTATTCTATGATTCTATTCTATGGTTCTATGATAACCTCAAGTATCCTTAAACAAGTGTCCTGCTCTTGCAATACTCACTGTAACCAGTGTGCCTCCACCAAAGCCCCCTTTGGCCAGGGGGACAGTGGCTTTTCTTGCAGCCAGGAGAGGGAGAGCAGTAACTTTAAGGGAGGAAGATGCACATAGTTGAGGAGAAGGCCTGATCCTTAAGGGAGTCTGTGATAATGATCCCTAACCTCTGGTACTGCTGTAACCTTTGTCAGGGTCCAATTGGAGAAAACCCCAGTGCAGGACCCTGTTTCGTTCGTGATCCCAAAAGTGAAATTAAGATGCAAACGAGGTCAAGTACCGTAATCGATCAGTTGGTTTATTACAAAACGACAATTATTATAAAAAAGGGAAATTATTGTAGCAAGGATTCAGGGTGCAGAGAGAAAGAGAGAGAGAGAGTCACCACCGTGGATCCAGCGGCGTCCTGGGGATCCGTCGTTGTCAGTGGAGGGAGTCTTTCAGGGTTCATAGTTGATATTGGAGCAGTGCCCCCTCAGAGTCCGTAGTAGTCGTCGGAGGTGGTTGTCCTCGTGGAAGTGTCCTTCTGGAGTTGTCCCCTTGAAGGTACCCCTGGAGGTGTCATGACAGAGCTGCCCTCGTGGCAACATCTCATGGAGGGTGTCCCTCAGGGTCCGTAGTAGTCATCGGTGGAGACTGTTCTCACGGAGGTGTCCACTTGGGGTCACCCTCATGGCAATAGCTCCCTTCATGATTACCTTTTCCCCCTTTTATGAGTTGGGGGGAGTACCTCTGTTCTTCATGTCACATATTACACGTTCCTGGTGGACCAGTTTCCCTGGTCTTGCAGCCAGCCCTTCAACTGCACGTGCCTGCAGCGATTCTTGGAATAATGGGCAGCAATTCCTCACACCAATCCTTGAGGTAATGGACTGAAGAGATTTATCTCAGCTCTTTCCCACTCATCCCTCACACAACGGACGGTGGAGTCCCAGTTCAGCTCCTTACACCCTTCTCCCAGGCAATGGATACTGGAGTCTTAACTCCTCCCACCCATCTCTGAGGCAATGGATTGGTGGCCTTCCATCTCTGCTTCTCATACCAATCTTTGAGACAATGGACAGTGGAGTCTGATTTCAGATCAGTCTCTCACACCCTTCTCTGTGTTATTGCTGTGAGCCTCTTGCTTTTTTCCTAGCACTAATTAAAAGCAATTTGTAGGCAGATATATCTCCCTGTAGTTATAAATCATGTAATGCAATGAGATCCAGTACCAGATGTGAACATACACCTGGCAGTGCAAGCAAGCACTTAACAGCTATGCAAAAATGTACAAAAAAGGTGGTTTAAAATAAATTAATAAATAGCAGAATTAAAGAAGGTGGAGCTTTTAATTTAATACATCTTTTTAATGATCTTGAATTTCAGTGCTGGAAAAGGGCAGGTGAGGTACAGGTGCAGAGCTAACTTTCTGTGTTCTCTCTTGGTATCATTAGGTGTATCAAGACTGTGTATCAAGACAACAGCAGTAAGTCATATGAGAGAAGTCTGGCATTTAAAAGCAGCAGCATTAATCATGAATGAACTTGAATTAATATTATTTATTATTTATATTACAGTATACCATGGGTCTCTTGTAGGTTCTAATTTAAGAAAAGATGCAATATGCTGGTGGAACAGACAATTCAAGGAACAAGAAGGATGCCTGCAAGAGGGAGGCACCATCACTAGACTGCCTGTATTTATACTGTCTTCTGCAGATTGAATGGCTTAAAAAAAAAAAGAAATAAATCATTCAACCAAAAGACATCAACACTTGCAATCATTTCATATTGAAGCACTGCTCTTCTGTCACACATGGGGACTTTGGAAAGAATCGAAAGCTGCTTTCCAGAATAATTCAGGTTTGTCACAAGGATGTTTGCCATGAACAAGCACAAGTGAAAGCACAGTGAGGAGCTAGGAGGCATTAATGGAATAACAATGCAAGGTATCCTTGTGGTGAAGGAAAAGGCTCAGCTGAATCCAAAATACAAACAAAAGCTGACCAGCTATAACCACCACAGTTCAAACCCCAGAAGCCAACCACAAACACAGAAAGGGCTTTGCAGCTAAATGGTTCCAAGTCCTCATTGGCTGCATGTGGAAAAAAATCAGAAAACCACGGGTTCATACTTGACACTGCTGAATGTTCTTAGAGAGCTTTAGGAACCTGTAGATGTTTCTGTATAAGCTGCTACTGAGCTGCAGTTAAAATTATTGTTTCTAGAGTAGTGTTAGCCTACATTAAGAAACCACTGTCCTCTGCTCAAGGCATACTATCTCTCCTTAGATGTACCATGAGTTCATCCCTGGCTCTGTAGAGGTCCAAAGGTCCTACTGCACACAGTCTGCAGAAGCAATTATTTGGAAGAAAAATAGAATCTCTGGAGGGAAACCCGCTACCACTTCTATATAGTAGGTTTGTCTCACGGCACCTCTTCAGAGCAGGCAACGCAGATGGCAATGCTATGTTTCATCAACAGGGCAGAGCCACCGCTAAAAAAAGAACAAGCTTTTTCTGAAATGAATGAAGGATGGATTTTGCACTGATCAGCAAAGGCTGCAACAATTACCCTGAGCTGTACTGGGGCTTGTACTGAAAAGGTTGCGCAGTTCTTCCCAGTGAAGAATGAATTCTCACATATAAACCAGCATGCACAAGCTGTCGGGCATAAGATACAATTCTAGCAGACATCCTAAGGAAAAAAAAAATTGTCCTGAAACTTTTTTCTGATAGCAAACAGGAAACTGTAAGATGGTTTTTGCAGCGTCAGGCAGGGAGTACTAACCACTTGCATGCACCACTTAATTGTTTTTAGCAAATTAAATGATGTTAATGTCATAAAAAATTATTCACCTGGAGAGGTTAGAGTTTAATATATTACTAGCAACATATTATTTTCTCCTTCACTTTAAGAAAATATAAAACTTCACTGTAAATACCTTTTTCTTTTTTCCCCCTATGATCACTGACAGCTCAAAACCATGGAGTAACAAAATGCTTTTCATATTATTCATTACTTAGACTTAATCTATCTTCTACTTGATTACTTTCAGGATAGCAATGGAACTGAATTTGGAATTTCTGAAAACTACAGAAAAGGTATTCTCTTGATTGGGTTGAACCTTGCAGCCATAATAACGCTTAAATTAACTTTGGGAGATTGATGCTGTTAAAGAATGACTGAAAATAAAAAATTCTATTTTTCTTCCAGGTAATTGCCTAGCTGATCTACAGCCTAATACAACAAAGTAAGCGAAAGGTAAACTATAATCTGATCTCCAAGTCTGCATAAGACAAGTTTTCAATCATTTCTCTTTATCAAAACACTTTATGCCAAAAGATGATCTGCAATGTTCACATGGCCTCAGGAATCATGTACTAGAACACTGTATTATTTCCCATTTTCAAATCCTAATTATTGTGTTCATTCTTATCTTAGTGCTGAGTAGAAAAAAAAAAGTATTTTTGTTCGCAACAGTGTTGGCCAAACAGCAGAAACCTGATAAATGCCGGTACAATAAAGCAAAGCTTAAAATTAGGTTCAAGTTCAGCTAAGTTACATGTAGAAAGTTTCATGAACTGATTTAAAGAAAGAAAGCCGAACTGAAATGTATGAGTATGCTTTTAAATAAAAGAGTGAATCACACAACAGTGGAAATGCATGCCAAGGAGAAAACCAGCCAGGAGCTGTAGAGTAAACCACATTTCCTCTTTACCTTATTCCTTTCTCCCTCTCTCTTTACGTTGGCACTGTATTTCTCCTCCTCCTCCTGAAGGAACTTGCTCAATCCAGATTTGGAAAATTAAATGTGTAATTTTTTTTTTGCATACAAATGCACCATCAGTGATTAGCAGGTTATCTGACTGATTTGGATGTTGAAAAGGACAGAAAGGAGGAGGCTGCAATAATTCAGAACAGAAAAAAAATTAAAGAACTAAGGAAAATGCCACGTTTCTAGATCCATGAAGGGCTGCAGCTGGGTAAGGCTACTCCCATGTTAAAGAACAGGCTCCTTGTGGAATCAGAAGTGCCATTGTATGGGGTTAATATTCTGTTTGCAGGTTATTAGTGGCACAGATCAGGTATATACTTCTCTACTCTGATTATGTTTGTTCTAAAACCACTTTTTTCAGAAAAAAATAAGTCAATTAGTTAATCAAACATCATTACAGAACAGAATCTCCCAAGCATGAAAACCAGAAAATGTTATGCAGTATCTTTTCTGTTATAATTACTAAGGCAGGAACATAGTGATGTGTCTTTTTTGGTAATAAGGAAATAGAATATTCATTGGCAACAAAATTGGATTTTGCAGTATTAATATTTTACTCAAAAATATCCACATCTAATCTGTTAGTACAAATTTTAAGCTAAGAGTGCCTAAATACTCTGTTACGCTGATACCAATCAGGAAGTCAATTTCTGGTATTAAATTTTATAGGAAAAATAAAAACTGGAAGGAAAACAGAAATATTTTTTTTCTTTCATCCAGTAAACAGAGTGTGAAGTTTCTCCCTAAATATACTGAAATATTCATAAAGAACAGAAGTATTTAATTTTAAAATATGTTCTGTAAAGCAGAATAAAGACTACCATTGGCAGACTTCCAATGCAGACACATTACACTAGCGGATCAGCAAAACACTCTGGAAGTGGCTTTGTGCCCTAGTGCAAAGGGATTGTATTTCCCCTTTCTCAGAAGCCTTCCAGTTCCCGCTGGTGATCTTGTGCTTCACTGTCTACACCAAAACCTTCTCCAGAGCACCCACGGAGGGAGGGGGTTTCCCCTGGGAAACTCCTCTCTAGCACTTGCTCTGGATACAACCTTATACTGCAAAGCAGCAGAGATCCTCATTCCATTTCTCCTCAATGGCCCAGTGTGGTCCTGTGCTGTTGGCAATTCTGCCTTTCTCCTCAGACTAAGAGCAGAAGGGGGGTGGCTTGTTTTGGGTTTTTTTTTGATTGGTTTTTTGTTTGTTTTTTTCTTTTTGCTTGGTGGTTTTTTTTTTTTGTTTGGTTTTTTGGGTCTGTTTTTTACTTTGTTTTTAATTATTTTATTTTATTTTAAAATGTTTTCATTTTCTTTTTTTTATTTCAAAGGAGTTAAGAAAAGAAGCCTATTGCAATGCTCTGCTCCAATGCTACCAGGACGTGCAGTGACAGGAAAAGGGGGAATGGCTTCAAGCTAGAAGAGGGTAGATTTAAATTAGACATTAGAAAGAAGTTCTTCACTATGAGGGGGGTGAGGTGCTGGCACAGGGTGCCCAGAGAAGCTGTGGCTGCCCCATCCCTGGCAGTGTTCAAGGCCAGGTTGGACACAGGGGCTTGGAGCAACCTGCTCTAGTGGAAGGTGTCCCTGCCCGTGGCAGGGGGTTAGAAGTAGGTGAGCTTTAAGGTCCCTTCTAGCCCAAAGCAGTCTATGATTCTATGAACTGCTGGAAAACTTCTGTCGCTGAGGTAGAAAGAGCATTCAACAGTAGCACCTGCAAATAGCTCTAGCCCACTCAGTAAAATCAGGTTACTAAAAAAAGCCAAACAAACCACGATATGAAGTTCCTTGAAAGTTAAGCAATTCTGAGCGAACCCACACTGCAGTACATGATGCCTACCCCCCTTTTCACCAAAATATGGGAAGAATAATATTTTTTCTTTATAACATCAGTAGAAACAAGCACAAAAAAAAACCCCACCCAAAAACCCAACCCAAAAAAACCCACTCCAGAAGAGTTAAACTTAATGTTTTAATCCCAGGAATCAATAGTCTCATTTGCCAGTAACATTACAGAAAATTATTACTTTGCCCAAACAAGCATCCATTCAATTTTTTCTACTGGAAAACTAGAAACTGGAAAACTAGAAACCTGATTTCCTACCAGGGAGATTTGAGCTGTGGAGGTACAGCAAGGAAGAGGATGGCTCTTTCACCAAATACATCCACAAAGCCTCATGCAAACACAGACACACAGCCCCCTACACAGAAGATGGAGAGGTAGGACTTGGTGCCGTGCCCATCATTTCCTATCTAAAGGCATCAGAAAACAAGCATAACTATGTGAACCACTGGAAACAAGTCATGCCTTACCTTAGTTTCAAAATCAATTTTTCATCAGTATTGAACAGAGGAATGAACACTGCAGCGTTCAGGTTCTCATTATTTAAAAGTGCTTCAGAGCAGTTAAAAAATAATAAATAAAAATCCTAAGAGAACTCAAGTGGGGAAGACTCTGCCCATCACTTTTTTTTCTGCCTTCCAGCAATGAAGTGCTGCTGTGTGAACATAACACTTGAAGCACCAGTTCCAGCTGTATTTTAACTAAAAATACTTGCAATTCATAATAAATGTCACCAGGCTGCAGTGAAGCTACTTGCTAATTTCTTATCTAACATATCTTTCCCTCCAGCTTCTCAGAGACTGCTATTGCTGCTGAGGTCCCCATCTCCATAGTTCTCAAAACTAAATGTAATGCTCATGCTGACAAGTGTCAATTCTGGGCTAAATAAAACTACCAGTAAGAGAGAGGGAAGTGTTTCAGGGAGGAGCGCTGAGGGGAAGAAAAGCAGATTATTGTCGTAGATAATAGAGATATAAACCACATGGAACAACTCACCTATGTTCACTCCGAGCAGAATTACAGGACAAGGGGAGATTCAATTAGAATGAAAAGCAATCAATCCAGACCCACAATTTCAAGATACAGAATAATTACCAGCTAAGTGAAGTAAGTAGAAATTTCCTGTACACTTATCATGTATCTTTACATTATCATTACGTGTATCTTCAGTGGAGTCAAGATGCATTTTCTTTTCTTCTGAATTTTCTATATTATACATGGGAGCACTGCTTTCGTGTACTGAAGCAGAAAACACAACTTGGAGGTTGTGTGGTGATAAAAGTGGGGGTAAAACTGTAAATACCAACGTTTTAAAGCTAACACATTTACTGTGAGCTGATCCAGAAATTTTTCATACCACAGGTTTTTTTTATATGCAATGCATTTAAGTAAAATCATAGACCATTTCAGAAGTGTATCTGCACTGAGAGAAAATGTACCAGAGTATGTCAAATTCCTTGTCCACATCTGTTGCAACGAGCGCTTCCCAGTAAGTCATCTCTTAAGTGTAACACATTATGTACATGCAAAATTAAACTGATGACAATGAAATTGCACATTTATAATAATATTTTTCATCATTCCCTGTTCCTTTTTGCAATTTAACTCTTTACATTTCTTTCTTTCCATTTTAGAATTTTTGACTGCAAGACCTTCACATTGAGATTGTTTCTAAGAAAACAGTATATTTTGCTTCCCAGAGCCGGAAATATGGGCACAACTCAACTGTAATTTCCAAGCCATCTTACTTCATAGTTCTACCCGAAACTAAGTTGAAGTAGTGAGCAGATTCCTCTTACCTGTTTGTGAGCATGATCATAAGAGTTAATGTGATTGTCAAACTCCTGGTGTTTATAGTACTGCTTGTCACAGAGTTCACAGTAGAAGTTCGCTTTAAGATCTTCCAGAGCTTTTGCTATCGTGTTTTTCTTTTCAGCATAATCCTGGAGGGGGGTGGGGAAAAAGGAATTTTAGTTTTGCCTTTGATGCTGCGAATGGATTTTGTGCTCTGCAGTTAATCATATTTGTCAACATTTACAAACCTCCATAACTAAAAGCCTTCACATATTTGCTGTGTTACACCGCACATATTTACTGTATCTGCTGTGAGGTTGAAGATTTGCACACTCCAATTTGCTATACAGTTGCCAGCTCCCCATAGGGGCTCTGTCAGAGGCTAGAAGCATTTTCCCGTGTTCTGTCTACATAAAAATATTTATCATGCTGAGGCTATTTTTGAGGCAATTTCAATCCAAGACCTGCTAGGTAATACATCCAAGCAGAATAAGCATGAAGACACAAACTGCAATAAATTAGTTATTAAGCTTTTACAAGAAAGTGTGTTTACTAGAAAGAAAACAGAATTCAAGGAACCCTCCTGGGACCTTATTGAACCCCTCTACACATGAAAACCTGAGGAACACTTTCAAAGCTGAGATGTGGTAAGTATCTTCATCACTTTGTTATTTGTCATCAGGTATTAGAAGAACACACATCTCTGTTTACCATACATTAGCAAAAGCATCATAAACAACCTTGCTTATCATTTAAGCTAATTATATAAAATTTATCAATTACCTAAATACACTGATGATAACATGGCCTGTTCTGAAAGAGTGTGGAAATGGTCTGTCATCTCAAATTAGTTTAATACCAGTTAAACAATGAACATGTATAACTTTACTGCAATGACTCCTGCTTTTGACGAGTCTGTCTAGGGCAGAATCACACCCTGAAATCCCAAATGCACGAAATATTGTTTAAGAAGATAACACCCCTTTGACTTGTTTCACAAATTTCATTGCTGCAAGCACTTTGGAACTGACCCCAAATTCTCCTTGTTTCTGTCTTCTTCCTTGTTCAGTTAGATTAAGATAAAATATGATCTTGTAATCAGAACACCCAAACCCAAGATAATTTTGGGAAAAAAAAAGTCCCTATTTGGTAGCAGTTTTCAGAGCTTAGGACTAGTACACTTCCAATATATTCTAGGGAGTTGAACATGGAAAATTCAAGTTTACCAGATTAGAATGTGTGCAGAACAATGATGTTTGTTAAAAGAGGTATAATAGTCATACACTTAGAATTATATCCACAAAGCATTTATTTAAAATAGCACAGAGAGACCCTAAGGAGATATATTCCCTTTAAACACTTTAAAAGTGATTTTCATAGTCTACAAAGGAATGCCACTTGGTTTTGCTTTTTAAAACACAAAAAAAATTTCTGGATTTGGGGGGATTACTAGAACTCTGAAATATTATATATGACCTCTGTGAAGGACAGAAGCAAATGTGATGGATTCTAAGACAAGAACAGTGAATATTATTTTTTCTTTATATAAAAGATTTTGCACCATGTTGCTGGTTAACCCCCAAGCAAAACTTTGCAATACTTACTAACATAGCATAATGCCTTGAATAAAGTTTCTTAACTTCTCTGGTGTTCCTCTTGACATAAAGCACCATTTTGGAAGCAATATACTTATTATATAGCAGAACCTAACCTGAACGCAAGTATATTTGACATGCCAATGCACTCTAATGGAGCAGTGAAACCTCAAGAACAACTTTACTGCAAAGTAATAAAATCTCATCATTATCTTGGGATTTCTACCACTAAAATCCTTCAGCTATACAGTTTTTAGAAGTAAGGTTCATTTTACATTACATTATTACATCACAGTTTCAGAGGCAAGTCATCACATAATCTAAACTAGACACAAATAAGCAGGATGAAATAATGTAGATTGAGCATGCATGGGTGAGAGGAAAACAAGGACTTTTAAATAACAAGAACCAAAAGTATTTGAGCTTAGGAACACATGAATGGTTGTATTGGATCAGGTGAACCTTTTCAACCTGTGTAAGATTTTATTCTGCAGGACTAAGGGAAGTGACTTAACTCTGCTTTGCAGATGTGTCCTGCTAGTTTTAGTTGCTGCATACTGGAAAAGGTCATTAACACCCATTTTTTATTCCCTTTGACTGGCTCATTCATAATTACATACACCCCCTACCACAGTTGTCTCTTTGGTATTGCTGTCTGAATGATATAGTTCTGGTTTATTCAGGCATTCCTCATATCAAGGCATCATCTCTGCTTGTCCTTTTCACAGCCTCCAGAAGAAGACATGATAACACGATATGCCATGGTGCCATGTAATAATATATTAATATTCTCTCTTTTCTACCTTTTTCCTTTTTGTACTAAGTCAACATAGGAATTGTTTAAAATCACAATAAAGCACTAAACCAACATTTTTATAGAACTCCTTTATCACATGTATCTTTTGCTGCTGCATAATATTTTACTGGCAGGAGATGTTTTTTTCCAAATACTAAACTTCACCTGACTTCAGAAACTTCATACTTCTTTAGTGGCACAATGGCCACTAACAAACCTTATGGCTAAGGTTCCAACTTTGGGATCTAAGCAAGGACAATAGCATTTACTAGTAATTGTGGCACTGTAGTATTGATCTCTGACAGGAATGTGTTCGCAGCAAAAATTTCTAAAGAAATAGTAGAAGTGGGGTTTTTTTACAAAATTTTGCATTGTGTTGCGCTCCAACCAATCATGAAACACAAACCAAGACAGTTTCTTCATGTTAGCCTCTACCACCACCAGATGAGCTGGAACAATTCTAATTTTCATGTGGTGGGAAAAGATATTGAATCACCTCTCCAAACATCTTTGTTACTCCTTTCTAAGACTTCAGCTTATGGTATTGCACATATACACATAAAATAAACCCTTAATAAAACCCTTAATGGAGGGTATTCAGGAGATTCCCTGCAGCCGTGGGATCATCTGGGCTGAGCTGGGATTGAGGATAAGGTCCTGTTGCTGGTTGGCATTGGAAGAGGAGGAAAATCTGATTTCAAGGATGAACAGGGAATGGAAATGGGAGAACAAAGGCTGCTGGTTTCCTGCCTGCTAGGTTATTTCTATCAATTTTGAAAGGAGTACCACCTTGGAAAAGGAGGCTCTATCAATTTTGATGAAGGATAACTGTCCAAAAACTGACAGTAAAAAATTACAGTCCCTGGAGCTTGATAGTACTGGGCAACGGACTGCAGACAGAAATGACCTAGAAACTTACTGGAGATGAATATTCCTGGACTAAAGTAGCAGCCAAAAAATTCACTTCAACTGGTTAAGTATGATCAAGCTTAGTCTCAATTTCATCAAGATTTGCAAACCATCCTGGAAGTTTTAAAAGAACTTTGAATTATGATTCAGCTTGGTAATGAAACTCAGAACTGAGTGTCACTTAGTTTCATTATTTTTTCCTGAAAGGCTTATTATCTGAAAGCCTAGAGCTAATCCTTATAACTTATATGAAAGATCTCTAATAAGTGATCACATCTATCAGTTGGCTTTATTTCTCCAAATCCATCTTCCCCATCCTCTAAAGCTTTAAGCCTGGGAAAATGCGACTGCAAACATCTGATAAACTGGAATAAGAGTGGGCTTCACCTGCAGAGGGGCTACCTATCACTAACTAAACTGGACTTTCTCCTCCCAGTATATGAGAGAAAAAGAAAGAAGGAAACAGAAACATTAAACCCTTTACATAGATGACTTCAGAGAGTTGTCTGGATGCCTCTATCTGGTGGATATTTTCATGGAGTGCACTTTATGCTCATACTTCTACTGTCTGCAGAAAGGTCAACTAGAAAAGAAGAAGGAGGAATATGAAATTATAATACATTATCTACTCCACGGTGATTGCCAGTGTGAATATTCTTACTTGACAATAAATGTGAGCAGTAAGCTATTCTGCACTTACTGTAGACTTAAAAGGGTCAGGCCTGCAGTCACTGCAAAGTAAAATGTGTTACAGAAATAAATCCCTTCTTCAGGATAATTTATCCTGGAGAGGATTAGACTGTTCCGGTCTGATCCTCTGGATTAGATCCCATTAGACCTGACGGATGTTCCAGTGTAACCCTGTTTCGCAAAAACTATTTAAAGCACTTTTTTCTGTCCCAAGAACTAAAAAAGCCCCCAAAACCCCAAACAATAAACCCCACCAAAACCCCACCTAACCACCCTCAAAAATGTATTTTAAACATTGTCAAAACCTCCTGATTTGCACAACTGGCTGTACTCACAGAAAAGAATTTCCCTAAAAATATGCTGTTACCAAAAAAAAAAAAAATATATATATATATAAACCCCAAAACAAACAAACCAGGGAAGAATCAGCCATCGCTTAAGAGCACACTTCTCTAGAGCCAATTAACTGTGATACCTGTGGACATAATTAACAATAGATTCCTTAATTTCTGGTGTATTTACAGGTATTATAAAGACAGTCCAAAGAAGCAGATTTCACTGAATAAAATGTACAATTTACTAACATCTCTGCTGTTATCCATCTTGGTATTACCTGGTATATATAACTTTTTAATTATCTTCATATATCACTTTTTTTCTCATGTAAGCAGTCTACGCATCATCCACTGATGCACTTGAAGGAATAAATAAAAAATAGAACACATTAATAATACTAATGCAGTCTAGTACCAAATCTAATTATTTATCAGGTTCTTGTTCTTATCAAGGCAGTGAGACCAAAGCAAAAGGCAATTAGATACACTGATCAAATTACTCATTGATTTTAACAAATTCATTTCCAGGGAGTGTATAGCGAGTTTCAGTCTCATATCAAGGAGACTGGCAGTGAAAATAAATACCAAGAATACTGTCATAATTTTTTGATTACTTTACTTGAAACTTCCGCATTAGCTGTGAGATGTGGTAGCAACCTAAAACGTACAAGGCCACAAACATCAGATGCTACACCCTTCATTTCTTCATCCCTTCTGACATTCTCCTTCCAATCAAAGGAGCTTCCTCCCCAGCAATGTTTCACTGCACTGGATGAGGACCAAGGAAGCAGTGGTACCCTGAAGACCCCTACATTAATTGAACATCAGAGGCTGAAAAACACCCACCCTACCTTTATTTTCTCTTCAAGATTACCCACAGACAACCAATTCCAACCAGAACCACTTATTACATACAAGAGAGCTCATCAGTATTCTGCTATGTGCGTACTTGAAAATGCTATCGAAGACATGCAAATTATTATAAAACTGGTTTCTCAGCTTCCTAATAAACAGACAGTATTTCACATTTAGATAAACACCATAGCATTAGGATAAATAACATAGTGAAATTAGAAGGAAATAGTAAAATTTATTCCAGTTAGTGCTGTCTGCTTCCTAATGCCATCCTCATTTTTTTTCAACACCAAACTTGTTAACCATACATGTACTGATGCGAACAGCTGAATTCTGCACCCCCTCTGCACTAAATGGAGTGAGACAGGTGCGACGAGGGACAAAGCTGGGCTCAGAGAGAGCAAAGCAATGCAGAACTGTGTCCTGCAATGTTAAGACTGAATTAACTTGAAAGGAAGTTTATGATGAGATAGCAATTTTTATCAGATTTGTCTGTCTCATTAAGTCACTTAAAGCACTTATGCTGTATAATTACTTTTAACTTGATTGGGTTTTTCTGCATAAAACTAACTATTGTGCATAGGTCTGTAGGACTCTCTATTTATCCTAGTGCTTTAAAACCTACTTCAAGGCAGTGCATGCCTTGAAGAGTCCTGGCAACAAATTTTGGATTGGGTACTAGTATTAAGAAGGAGCAATTCTCATCACTGCTTGTGAGAAAGCACAGGTCTGGTCTTAACAGAGGAAAATTTACCTACCCCATCTCTACCACTAATCTTTTGATGTACAAGCTGAAGGTGGTTTTGCTGTAGCAAAGAAACAAGATTTGACCCTAGATAATATCTTCCTCACTGAATGTTCATCAGTGTTTGATGATAATCAAGGGAAAAAAGAGCCTGGTATTAACCTTCTTTACTCTTCTACGTTAACTTGTCCAATCAAACACTTTAATTAGAGCAGAGTTTTGATTCTAAAACATCCTGGGGTTGATTTTTGGTGTTTAATTTCCTTATAACAGACATGTAGAAATCCAAAGACTTTCATAGCTACTTAATGTAATTTCATTGACACGTAAGTGTCTAACATAATTAGACTCTTCGGGAAAATCAAGGTTTTCCTCCCAGCGACACACTAAACTAAATGAAGTGCCTTTTAACCCTGCAGAACTTGCAGCCCTAGAGATGAAAATCCCTCTTGAGCATGAAAACTGAAGGCTGGAACAGATGTCAGTGTTCATCCCTGGCAGCCCTCCACCCAAGGGGTATGACTACATCTTTCATGCAACCTTTCAGGACTCCAGGAAAGGAAAGGACAGGAGGAGGGCAAGTTGTTTATTTACTTCACCTCAGGTTAACTGATTGCCAAGTGACCAGTTGCTATTAATTTGTATTAAAAAGTTGCCATAGAGCTCTTTAAGCTTTAACTCATTGGTTAATTTTGGGTCTAGTAAAAATCAGCAGTAAACTTGGCTGAGCATCAGGGAAACAGAAAACCAGTCCCCATCTTGACAAATATATTTCATTTTGAACATGGGATTGATCTATGGGACAACTTACTTACTTACACAGAAAAATGTGCATACCTCTATTTTCAGCATGAGAGTTCTTGGTGACCTGGTTGCTCTAGCTTTGACTGCTGTGCTTGACTGTACTAAATGTATAATGTTTATTTAATATTTATTAATTACCTAAATACACTGATGATAACACGGCATGTTCTGGAAAAGCATGGAAATGGTCTGTCATTTCAAATTAGGTTATTAGTTTAATTAGTCTAGCTTTGGCTGCTGTGCTTGACTGTACTAATTTTTTTTCTGCAAGATTTTTACATGATCATCTATAATGATTTTTTTTCCTAAGTTTTCAAAACACTTTTTCTCCTATTTTTGTATTTGTGCTTATATTTTTGCAAACACTTTTCTTTTTTAAGGAAAGTCAAAGGGAATGTAATAATCTTTGATTTGAAATAAAGATGTTTCTTTCTCACTTTGTTCCTCTCAAGACCACAACTTCTCCATGACCAGTTAAAATTGCAATCTGTTTCAAACAAATCTGAAAATTTGTTATTTAAATAACAACCAACATCTCAAAAATGTGAGCAATGTATTTTCCCTTTTAAGGAAGTTTCAAGCTGCATTTTAAATGCAATAGGTCCATTGTGCTTTCACGGTTGTGTTCGTTAGGAGCAGAGTGCTACTGAACTGTGTGGTGCCTGCTGCAGGAAGTGCTCCTGGAATCCCCACTGCTGGGTCAGTGATTTTTCTTTACAGACCCTTTTACTGATTCCATTTTACTATGGATTTCCAGACCATTAAACTTTTTAATGCAAATTTACTATCTTTTTATAGCTTCGGGGACCCATCATGACTAGCCTTACATTATGTGCTTTGAAGTTATGTGCCACGAGCAGTTAAATACCCAGCCATTGAAGAAAACACATTAGAACTAGGCCAAGTCTGAAATGCTCTTAGGCAGGTTTGTGTGCCTGCCCAATAAGTCCTGGACGCAGACAGGAAACAATACCAGCTGCAAACCAGAAGGATAGTCTATTCTGATAGGTAGCTGATGGTCTGTATCAGCTTATCCCGCTGGAAAGAAGTATCTCCTACACAGACATTTGGTTACTAAATGGAATATATCCTGTAGGGCTGGACCAATGCACTTTTAGTTAAAAAAAACCACCACCACCACAACAAACCCCAAACCCACTGGGAATTACTCTCCTGAGCTCCTTCAGTTGTCTAATTGTGAATATGTACGAGCTTAAAATTCGTATTATGATGCAATATAATGCAGTAAATATTTATTTTCCTAAAATTAATCCTCAGTGTTATCACAGTCAGAAAAAGACCACCTGAACACACACACAAAGTCTTTTAAAAAAAAGCATAATTTCTTTTGGAATCTTCAAATAATGCAAATAAACCTTTTTACTTGGAAGGCCAGAGAAAAGGTTTGTCCTAATAAGAAATGGAATTAAGTTTAAATTTGCCATAGAGAAACTTCTTGAAAAGGATCCTTCTAAAAATTTCTTCTTCCTCACAAGCAGTAATCAAGTGTGATGAAGATGATCAGCCTAAGTGTGACAGTCACACTACCTAGAGAAACAGAAACGAGACTATACGAACAGTGCTTGCAAACACACACAGAGGTTTTGAAGATCCTGTTTTTCCCTTTCAGAGATTGGTTTGTATGCTGCCAAAGTGAGCTGAGCCCTGCAGGAGTCCTGTTTTACTTTGGCAGATATATGTGACCTTATTGCAGTCTTAAACCCAGATACAGCATCTTTGAGGTGAGATGGGCCTGGTCTTTGTTCTCTTTGAAAAGATACTAAAAAATGTTGCAAACTTCTGAATGACCCCAGGATAAAAAAAAAACAAAACAACAAAAAAACCCCCCAAAAAACCCCAAAAACAAAAACCAAAAAACAAAACCAAAAAACCAAACCAAACAAAACAAAATAAACCAAAAAAAAAAAAAACCCCAAAAAAAGAAAAACAAAAGGAAAAAATAGAAGAAAATATAGAAGAAAATAAAGGCAGGAGATTGGAGTAAGTGCAGCTGCTGCTGATGTAGCAGTCTATATCCTAAATAAAGTAACCAATGACCCATGGCAAGTATCTTTTTTTGCAATGACTTAATGATTTTTTTCTTATTTTTTGATTTGTGTGAGAAACAAATGGCAGATGGAGCATTTATCATTGCTATGACCCTCAGATATACAAAAAGCTATTTGAATAGATGCAACTCATAAGAATAGCTACTTTCTGTGAATGATAATACTTAAGTTTTTCAGACTTTAGTCCATAAAGCCACATAGTTGATAGTCAATAATTTCAATAAAAGGGAAAGACAGCGGAAGCTTAATAAAACCACTTAAGGCTCCTAAGTGCATAAAAGCCTAGCTGTAACTTCACCTCCTGCCCAAAGAGGAGAAGGAAAGATTTCTGTTGATTTGATACTTTTCACCTTTGTGTTGGAAAATGGGGAGAAAATGAAGGACCATGGTACAGGCATGTGTCAAGATAGACTGTTGGGCAAATGCTTCTGAGACTGAGAGTGTCAAATACAGAAAAGGCTCGAGAGAGCATTTTTATCAATCTCTGCTGTCTGCCTACCCAGGCGTGTTCAGTAACAGCCAGTCCCTGCAATCAGGATAGCCAAACTCAAATGTCTTATGTCCAGTATCTGTACATGAGCTGATGGGAAATACCTAAAAATGACTGGCCATTACCACCAATGATATTTCTAAGGACACTCTTCAAACAGGCTCGAGACCGCGGCTGCGTCATTCTGCTCCAATGCCAGAAGTGCTGTGAGTGACACCTTGCGCTGTGAGATGAACGCACAAAGATGAAGCAATTACCTGGCACTGCCCATGATCATTAACTATGTTCAAATTGATGCAGAGAAAATAAGCTGTGCCCACAAAATAGTTAAAGCTTCCTCAAAAATATCGTACTTAAACTCGCACATTAGTGTAGACAATACATTTAGACTGATCCTTAGCCACACTATTCCACTCTTCTCCATTTTCTGTCCTGTTTTCTGCAAAGCAAATTGTTCTAAAAAAATCTCTGAAGTTGAGCAAAAATGCAGAGAATGACATGTTGTCATGCTGTCAGGTAAAGAAATGGGGTTTTAAATCCATTTTCAATATACACTCACAAAAGCTCAGGACCAGACTAGAAAATGAGAGCTAACTGAAATTCAAGGGACTATTTCTGCCAATCTGTCACACACTGCAGCACTCAGTCCAGCTTTCAGGGAGGGAGATGCTACACCCACAAGCCTGGTGTGAGCAGCACTAATACACTTGTCCTGACTTTTCCTCAGAAACATTGCAAAAAACCTTCAGATCGTGTTCGAAAATGGCATGAAAAGTATTCTATGTATCTCACTGACCATTCCTATTAGAGCAGTATCTATAGGTTCCCACTGCTTCACGGACTCTGAACAGAATATAAAAGACAGTTTGAGTCCCCAGAAGCTGAAGTGGCACCTTAAAGGTACCTCCTCCTCAACAGTAAGGCTTCTACTCTATCCCTAGCTACTCCTGCTTGGTGGCAGTACACTTGCTGCAGGAGCATGCACTTATTTAGACCAGCAAGCTGATTCAGGTTAAAAATACTTCTTCAGAGGAAAAATATATGCTTAATTAAACTCCGAATCAGTTCACATATCCAGTTCAGTGGTGTTCAGCTCCATCACTACCATGCCAGAACAAACAATAGGGTGGTTGCATAAGATGTGGAACAAGGGAGAGAGCTGGTGAAGACCAACCAACTCCATCACAAGGGGAATCAAAGTTAATACCAAAAGCATAAGGTCCAAAAGAAATTAATGCAACAACCAAAACTAAAAACAAAACCTCCTAATGTTGTGTACTCTGTCTGTTAAATGCGCATTTTTAGCTTTCCGAAAAACTACAGAGCCAAAGACCTTTTTTTAGTCTTCACAAAGAAGTTGCTGCTTGGTTGTGAATGGCTCACCAGTTCCAGAAGCAGCATGACCTTGAGGCTCCGGGATCCTCTGATACAACTGTAAGAAAAGCCTGGCAGGAGAAAATAATGGCACAGCGCACTCGACAGAAAAGTATACTGAGATGCCAGGATTAGCAGCAAGCTTAAGGCATTTAGTAAAAGAAACAGATTTCTTGCATGTAAGTGCTGATTTTTTTCGAAGTCTTCACGGTCTTGGATTGTTCAATTCTTTCTTAGCCCTAAGCCACCCCTGCCCAGGCAAAAGTGTTCCCTTTTTGGTTGAAAGAACTCCAAATGCCTTAAGAAACAAACAACAAATAAATGCCCCACGCCATGGAAAGTGTTGGATGCATAACAGGCTTTTCCAGCAGGAATCATGAGTGGAACGCATATACAGAGTTAGCATTTGTGAACCTGTTAATCACTTTTGTTAAAAAGCAACCCTAGCTGCAGTATTGCTGATAGAGGAGTCAGACAATCAGGATCTCAGTTTAGCTGCAACTAATAGTAAACCAATACAATTTAATATTGAAATAATATGGCTACTTACAAAAGAAATTGACATTCTGGATACAGAGCTTAGCAAGGACTACCTAAAAAACCTGACTCTTAAGTAGCAATGAGCATATATATATATGAGCATATATATACATACATATATATACACATATATTCCCAAACCTTAAAGGTCTTTGGATCTTGGACTTTGTTCTTAAAAAAAGCAGAGCTCAGCCATCAACTATAGCAGTGGTCTGATTTTCTCTGGACTTGAGTTTGAAGCATGGAACGTACAAGATGTATGAGTAGTATCCCCATGCTGTGGTCCGTTTTCCTCTTCCATTACATCCTCATCATTGCAATATCCATAAACCCGTGAGATCTTTGCTTTGCTGTTAATAATGTCAATTAGACTGAAATCAGGGCAATCCCAGGCACAGCTACAGGTTGGGCAGAGAAGAGATTCATAGCAGCCCCGCGGAGAAGGGCTTGGGGGTGTTGGCTGAAGAGAAACTGAATATGAGCTGGCTTCAGTGTGTGCTCGCAGCCCAGAAAGCCACCGTACCCTGGGCTGCACCAACAGAAGTGTGACCAGCAGGTCAAAGGAGGTGATCCTACCCCTCTACTCTGCTCTCGTGAGACCTTACTTGGAGTGTTGAGTACAGTTTCTGGTGTCCTCAAGATAAGGACATGGAGCTGTTGGAGCAAGTCCAGAGGAGGCCACGAGGATGATAAGGGGGCTGGAGCACCTCCCGTATGAAGACAGGCTGAGAAAGTTCGGGCTGTTCAGCCTGGAGAAGAGAAGCTGCATGGAGACCTCAGAGTAGCCCTGAAGGGGGCTATAAGGATGCTGGGGAGGGACTCTACATCAGGGACTGTAGTGATAGGACAAGAGGTGATGGCTTCAAACTTAAACAGGGGAAGTTTAGATTAGATATAAGGAAGAAGTTCTTCACAGTGAGGGTGGTGAGGCAGTGGAACAGGTTGCCCAAGGAAGTTCTGAATGCTCCATCCCTGGCAGTGTTGTAGGCCAGGTTGGATGGAGTCTTGGGTGACATGGTTTAGTGTGTGGTGGCACACACATGGGCAGGGGGGTTGGAACTAGATGATCTTAAGGTCCTTTCCAACCCTAACTATTCTATGATTCTATGAAATGGGTTTTCCATTTAATGTACATTAACATGTATACATACAGAGCATAACAGCATAAACCTAGCTTTGGAAACCAGACTTAAGATACGCTACCTAAAGTGCATACCTGTAGTAACCAAAATGGACTTGGGAAACTGCCAGGCTACGTTCAACCTGACAAAATGACCCATAAACTCCAGGTAAAAACAGTGTTAGAAAAAAATGTCAGCACAGTTGAAGGCCTTAGCCAGAAGTCTAAACTCCAGGTGGTTTTAGACCTGACCATACCAGGCAATCAGAACTGTCTTTCTTGCTTTTGGTTTTTCTGCCAAATTCTAGGGGGGCTGGTGAAAAAGAGCAGACAAGTGGTGAGAGCTGGCGGTGGTAATGCTGGTCCCAGCACAGCTCACCCTGCTCCCCCACCAACATTCAGCCCTTCACTGCCTCTCACAGTGAAGTCACAGACAGCCCTTTTGGATCAATATTCCTGTGGGATCTTAAAATACATTAATATAGCACGGGTTTATCACACAGAAAAAACTACATACTAACATCTTGTTTCTTAAAATTGTGTTAATGATTACATGCAGTTTTCCTGGTTTTTTAATTATTATTATTATTATATATTTATTATCTGTATTTTGGGCATCCAGTGAAAAAAAATAACAATTTCTGCAAACTGAATTCTAGCATATGTTAAAATACCTCATGATGATTAAGTTAAGTTAAATTCTTTTAACCACTCCAGACAAGCAATTTATTTCTTCCAAACAGGGTGGAAAGGTACTCAGCAGAGGATGATCATGTTGAAGTTTTGTGTAGACATGCTGCCAGGAGGTGTTAAATGAAGACAAATTACTTTGGTTTCTTCTTCCAATTTCATCCACAACAATGCAGATGTAGCCTTTATATACGCATATTTTAATAGCTTCATTTTAAGCATTGTTTTATCAAAGTTTTTTATGTATATTTTGATCCTTTTGCATGTCATAAAATTCACAGACCAAAGTTTAAAACTGCATGTTTAAGTATACACATATGCATACACATTACGTGTATAACAATAAAGGAGGTGGTAACACAATTTATCATCATTAACCTTGTTTTTATACACAGCTTTTCAATCAGTTTTATCTGTAGGACCACATTCAATCAAGTACTGATGCCATCCCTGCACACAAGACTGTGCTGATAGAAAAGAGCTCAGTCAGCTCTCATAATATGAGTCAGCAATTGTTCTGTGATATCTTTAATTTGTTACAAGCTAAATCCTCTTAAAAGTCCCTGCTGGAATCCAAAAGGTCAGGCAGGAAAGTGACAGAAAAATCAATACTGACAACTTCTGTCAGCCTCCACAATCTATAGCTCTTTCTAAGCTAAATTGCTTCTTTCTAATCTTTCTAATATTTGACTGCTTGAATCTGGCTTCTGTAACATTAAAAAAAAAAAAAAAGGAAGAAAAAAAAGGGAAAAAAAAAGAAGGAATTACCATTGTGGTTTAACCCCAGCTGCAACGAAGCACCCCACAGCTGCTTGCTTATTCCCCTCCTGGTGGGATGGTGAGAAGAATTGGAAAAAGGAAAAACCCACAGGCTGAAATAAGAACAGTTTAATAATTTAAATAAAGTAAAATATATAAATATGTAAATAAATAAATATGTAAATAAATAAATAATGTAAAGGGAGACAAAAGAGGAAGAGAGATAAAACTCAAGAAACCCAAGTGATGCACAATACAGCAGCTCACCACCTGCTGACCCATACGCAGCCCAACCTGAGCAGAAAGCAGTCCTTCCATCCAACTCCCCCAAGTTTATACACTGGGCATGACATACTGTAGTGTGGAATACCCCTTTGGCTAGTTTGGGTCAGGTGTCCTGTCTCTTCTCCCTCCTGTCTTCTTGTGCCCCTCCTCAATGGCAGAGCATGAGACTGAAAAGTCCTAGACCGAGGTAAATGCTTCTGAGCAACAACTGAAACACTGGTGTGTTATCAGCACTGTTCTCAGACTAAAGCCAAAATACAGCACTGCACCAGTTACTAGGAAGAAAATTAACTCTATCCCAGCCTAAACCAGGATAATTACTTTCCTGAAGAGAAATTTGTTGCTTTTAGCACTAAAATCCAGAACAAAGCTATTTCTTGGATGGGGTTTGTGCAGATACTGTTGTGATCAAAGTTCCATTTTCATACAGAAGCTGTCCAAAACCATGACAACTGACTGCACTCCTGTATGAACCAGAATACTTCTGAGGTAGGTTAGCCTAAAATTTGAAAGACAAATTAATACTAATTGGGCCCATTAGATTTTCTTACAGCTCTTTAGAAAGTGCAGTTCCTCTATTCACATGCTTATAAGGGTTAATATCAAAATACAGTGAAATAAAAATGCCAGAAGGCTTTAGATCAAGCTTTATAAAGAGTTTTCTTGCCTACTGTATTTTTAATTATGAAAAATACCAGCACTAATAATCAATACATGCAACATGGAGGAAAACATTAATTTTTCAAGGAAGGGATTTTAATATGAAGCAAAGAAAAGGTCATTCTAATCTAAATCAGATTAAAAGTAAAATAAATTAAACATACCTTTAACTTTGATATAAAAAATTAACAGGTGCTGCAGCTGTTAGGAATCTTCTTTTATAAAAAAAAAAGTCTTAACAACAATAACAGGAGAAAACCAAATTTTATTGAACAGGAAATGACAATTTGTGTCCTTGAAAATAAAGCTGAAAATACGTAGAGAAGAATCAATGCTTAGCGGTATCCTGTTTTTATTTGGAGTCTTTCCTTGAGAATGTGAGATATGTCTGATGATTCTGTTATTTTTTCTGCATCCTAAATGTGTGAGGGTTTTCAAACTTTTTTTTTAAGGACTGTGCTCTTGTCATCTTAAAATTGGGTTTTCTAGCTCATAATCACAAGTGAGCAAGTGATGAATGTGGAAAAGTTGTGGTGGTGGCCTTTGCTTTGGTTTTTTAAAATATTTCTGTTAAATGTTTTCAAACAGGCTACTTAAGTATTGATATTCGTCCTTATTAAAAGAAAAACTCTTCGGCCAACTTGATACAGCATCTATCTGCATGGAAACATAAGTCTTCAGCAACTGAAGCAAGCAGAAATGAAGATCAAGCCTACAATATCAACATCTCATCACATAGAAAAGAGCCCTTCATGCCCAGGACCAATGATGCTCCCCAGTACTAGCTCCAGCCAATCAACCACCTACATACAGCTCCTGGCCTCCAAGTCACCCCCAAACCACCTGTTGAGCAAACGCCTTTCCAACAGGAATGGGAGGTGAGATTCCTAACTGATGCAAAGCACACAAAGCCCTGTAACACAGCATGACACACAGGTAAGTTATGTATTTTCCCTGGCTAACTTCCTTTAGGAGATACAAAGCATTCAAAAACCATCTCATCTGACACTTTGGGAGGTTAGTGCTGATGGTATATATATACACATATATATTTTCTACATATACACTATTTCCATTTTGGAAATATCTTACCATGGATGTGGATCTAAAATTATTGCTGTGAATGACAGCTCCCGGACTACTGGTAGGAAGAAGAAAAGTTTTCACTCCTTTCTCTTTCTTGAGCCCAAGCGTTCAACTTCTCCTTTAAATAGCAATTCAGCTGCTTTTAATTTTGACCTTGCATGCTTAATTTTAAAGGCAATGAGAACATAACAATTTAATAGAAATTCATTGACCTTTTAAAAAGCTTTCCTACACCATTTTTCTCATAAATTGGTAAAATATTTACGAGCATGAAGCTTTTACTTTTTCCATTAACAAATACTTTTTCCCCTGCCTACTTGATTTGACACATAATATTTTTTACAGTGTAACTACACACCACACAAATAATTATGAAATAAAGTATTTTTAAACTGCATTGAAAAGTAATAGAGTCACAATGAGAGGTAGCAGGTAAAATAGTTAAAACAATATGTGAAAATGCACATTCTGTTAATGTATATTTGAATGGCTGTTTGCATGGTCTTGGAGCTCCCTGGCTTTAACAGTGCTTGCTTCAGTCTTTATTCTGGGCAGCCAAATTGACTCCCAACAGATGCCACAGATCCCACACCCAAATAACCAACCCCAAGCAGCCCATCCACTATACCTGAGGGCCTAACCATTAATGAAGTAATATCTAATCACTTGTAAAAAATTAGGCCACCACTTATGACAAGACACCATAACTAGTCATGCTAACAGGAATCTAGTCACTCAAATAAGCCATGCTGAGAGAAATTCCCAGCAGAAAGACAGGACCTGGCTCATCTCCAAAGGTCCATAGCTAGTGCCTATGGCAAGCAAATATGGACCTTAATTTTTTTTTTTCCTATCCTCTTTTTTTCTCCATATCATCTGAAACCACGAAACAGAAGTTTAAGTATCCATTCCAAACACATTCTCCAATTTGAGGCAGCAGGACCAGTATTGTTCTTGAAGAAATACTTAAATAACATTTGCTGTCCAACAAAACAGCATTTCCTTCTTCAGTTCCAAAACTTTCTTACATTGAAAAGTTTCTGTCTGGCTTTTTTTATGCTGCTGTTTTGCTTTTGTTCCCTATCTTCATGTCCTGGGTTCAGCAGTAGCAGTCATTTTTCTCCTTCTTAGTAGCTGGTGCAGTGCTGTGTTTTCGACTTTAGTCTGAGAACAGTGCTGATAGCACACCGATGTTTTCAGTTGTTGCTAAGTAATGTTTACTCTGATCAAGGACTTTCAGTCTCATGCTCTGCAGGGAGGAGGGGAAGCTGGGAGGAAGCAGAGACAGGACACCTGACCCAAACTGGCCAAAGGGGTATTCCATACCACAGCACGTCCTGCCTGGTATATAAACTTGGGGGAGTTACCCGCAAGGCCCACATCGCTGCCCACTTGATCTTGCCCACTGATGATACTGATGTCACCTTTCTCTGTGTGTAAAGTCAATACATTCAGCAGTAGATTAAGAGCTACTCCCTTCTCGCTAGAAAAAGTACAACAGGACTTTCCCTTCTTGTCCTTCTGTGCAATAGTTATGTGCATATAAATATATATGTTAATTTACACAAGGCCTGCAGGAAAGTTGTGAGGGTGGGTATCAGTCGGCAGGTGGTGAGCAACTGTATTTCCTCCCCTTGTTATTTCCCTTATCATTATTATTATTGGTGGTAGCAGTAGTGGTAACTAACTAACCTTAGTTACTGGACTGCTCTTATCTCAAACCATGGGAGTTACATTCTTTTGATTCTCCTCCCCACCCCTCTGGGAGTGGGGAGGAAGAAGAGGGAGGAGTGAGTGAGCAGCTGCATGGTTCTGAGTTACCGGCTGGGCTTAAACCACGACATGCCAGAACATTAAAATGAGGTTTCAAAAAAAGCTCTGATTATATTACCCAGTATGGTGACAGTGATGAAATTTCAGGCTTTCAAGTCTTGTTTTTTTTCTCCAAATGCAATACACGTATATACGATTGTACATGTATGTATCTGTATCTCTGGGTTTTAATTTCCGTGGTTCTCACTTTTTCCACACTCAAACAGGTTGACTTTTGGTGAAGAATTTTTAAATAGAGGATCACTGCACAGGTGTGGCATTTATTAATGCCAGAAAAGACCTCACAACTTTCCTGCAGGCCTTGTGTAAATTAACATATATATTTATATGCACATAACCATTGCACAGGAGGATGAGAAGACAAAGTCCTGTTGTACTTACTTTTTCTAGCGAGAAGGGAGTAGCTCTTAATCTACTGCTGAATGTATTGACTTTACACACAGAGAAAGGTGACATCAGTATCATCAGTGGGCAAGATCAATGGAAGGGCAAAGAATTCAAACAATCCCACCTAAATACAAGAGGACCATATTAAAGCCACTGTAAAATCAGATAACGCTTATTTGATCGATCAGCATGAAGGAGAAAACGTGATGTGTTGGGCCAACACTTAACTTCATTAACCAATTTAAAGCCATGCTTTTCAGATTTGACTATCAACATAACTGTTTGGAAACACACATTATCACAAAAAGAGGTGTATAGGATCTCTCCAGCGCCATGTAATTAAAAGCAAACACTGATCACTTGAAGCCAGAACCTCCGTCAAATACAATTTTATTGAACAATAAACTCAATTTCAAATTTGCTTATTATTTTAAAATTAAAGCATGCTGTATTATGCACACAGAGCTACATAGTCTGAACACAAGTGGAAAGCATTCATTACAAAAGCAGTCATGCTTCAGTGACAGCAATTATCATCTTGCATTTGTTAAATGCCACACAAAATGAGACTTGCTTCAGATGGTTTTATTTCAGCCTACCTGACCTGAATCAAACTAATGATGTACTGCAAAAACTACACTTACACAATAGCCAACATCATCAGCTGATTGCCATGTGGTATTTTTATATGCTTTACTATGAAAACATCAGATACAGACATACAAATAACATCTTCGATTTTATCTTTATTTAAAAAAGAAATCATCCATGCCTGCATTCATCAAGGAAAAGCACTTTTATAGATGTCATTTCAACTGATGCAGCTTAGCATCATTTTAAGGACTCAGTTTCAGATCGGGCTTACTCCAGGTCTATGATATTGAATTACATATATTAACAACAGTTGATTATAAGTGGTATCTTTGGGATGAGAAGATTTCCTTATTTAAAGTGTATAAATACCAACAATAATAGTTCCCAGAAAAAGGGTTTGAACTTGCACATATATAAGGACACTTAACATCTATCAAACTTCCTGATAGCTTGAAGGCTGAAGTAATGGTTCTGAACAGATCCTTTCCGTGTTGTTTAGCTATTTACATTATAGACTGCAAAATGCCTTTTCCAAAAACAGGGGAAGACGCCATGCTCAAAACATCCGTCACTTTTTCTGTCTGGGTTTTAGAAAAGCTCCAAGCATGCTACAGCTCTCTTCAGAGACAACACGAGAAAACAACAGATGAATGAAAGGCTGATGAGATGCCAAAACTCACTTGCAAAACAGCAGGTACCTTCCAACTAATTAAACCCCCCAAACTAGCTCTCTTTTCTGAAAAACGCAAACCAGCGGAATGGAGGAGGTCTCCTGACAATCCTTCTTCCCCCACTTTACATGTTTCTACAGCCCACTGAAGCTGATCCTTCCTTCCCATTTATGTCCAGGTAATAGGAGAGAGCTAAGGGCTATTCTCTCCGTGCTACCTTTTTCAATACTTTGGCAGAGCACAGGTTTTGTCCATTTTGAAAAGCAAAAAAAAAAAGCTTCTCAAGAGAAGAGAACAGACTGAATTAGGGGAATAAAAGTGCTGATGAACTACAGATCCTGACACTTTCTCTAGCGTATGACAAATTTGCTCAAGAATGACAAAATCCATAGTAAACAAAACCAAACCCTCTAACCTCTGTATAAGCAGGATGTGTTTGATTATGAAGCTTTTATAATGTTACCATCTTCTTCTCAGGTCTATCTGTTGAAATTGTATTTAGGAGTTTATGTAACATTTATGTTGGGAAGCAAGTTCTTTCTAAACAGCATCGACTAACAAAGAATCAGACGTCTCAGGTAATGTTTGTTCTTTGAAGGTAAATACAGACATAATTCTCATTTTCAAGTTCAATTTGTGGCTCATTTCTTAGGAAATATTTGGAGAAAACATGCCATTTCAAAAAGACTCCCCCAGCCCTAGCATTTTGGCCAGTAGTTCTCCACTGCAAATGATGCTGGCAAAAATAGTGAGCAGGTTAAGACTCTTAGGTGAATTTAGCTTTCTGAAGGCAGCCTTAAGACCGAATACATAGTCCCTTTTGCTGCTTAAGATGTGATATTACATAATTGGAAAAATAGCTGCCATTTTGGGAGCTTTAAGATTCCGTACAAACAGAGCATCAGGCTACATCCTGTCAAAAGCAACAACTGATTTTGTTTCAGCAGATTTCTGTGTAAGCTCCCAGAGGATCATGGAACCCTCTCAACAGTCTATTTTAAAAGATGTGGCTGTGTTAAAATGCTGGTATTTTTCTGAAATATTTCTGAAAGGGCATTTTGTGTTTCCATAAAAGTACTGAATGCTTCTATTACTACATCACCAATATTTCTTTCATAAAAATTGTTAAATTATTCTAAAAGAGCAAATTCAGTCAATAAATGACAGAGCTTTGCTATCCATGCCTCCACAGCTCTCCCTGGCGTGGGGAGCTCAGATGAATAATCCTAAATTCAGATGAATAATCGTCTGGCTAAAAACTTAACTTTTCTCCATTTTTTTTCTTCTGTTCCCCTGACACCATGTGCCTCTAACACCTTAGCTACAAGGCAACTAAGAGATTTGGTATCAGACCACAATACAGCTAGAAATTGGTGCAGCACACGATTTAGATCGGATCATGCTGATGTTCCACTCCATCTGATGTGTTTGACCTTGGTAAGAAACAAGCCAACAGGCCACTGTCTTAACAATGGCATTGATGAAAGAAAGAGGACCTGACTGATCCAAAATGCGTCAGTGTCAAGCAGTGTGGAAGAGACTGATACACATAATCAGCTTTGGGCTGTTTGCCTCAGCTACACTCATGCTTCAGAAACTACTGCTCACCTTGGTCATTTATTCAATATTCATATTTATAACTAAAGCTTAAGAAAGACTAAGCAAGCATCTTGAAAGCTAAATCTAAATGAATAATTTACTATAAGAACACCTTTTGCTCCACAGCAAACACATTTTGAGATGCTTTGTGACTGTTAAAGCTAAAACACAAACTTGAAAATGTAGAATTAACTGGCAAAAGGAAATGGAAATCTGTAATCCCTTCTCTCTCTCCCTTCCCAACATTTTTAAGAAGCACCATCACAAAGAGTAAAGACAAAGAGCAGTGAAAGAGATCCCACATTTAAATGCATCATCTTGGTTGACAATCAGAATGGCACAGGAAGTCAACAGGCCTTTCAAAGCATAATTCAATTCCTACAAGGGAGACTTAAAAAGGCTCTGAGGAACCCAGAGACAGACACCCTACACCTACCACATTTTTTCCTGGACCATCACCTCAAAAGTGAATTTGACCTTTTTCTCAATAACCTCTAAATTAATAGAACCAAGCATGCCATACTAATAAAGTTACATCTTTTATTGGCACCACTGCACTATCTATTGTTCCTGCTATTCAGCCATGCCCTTCTTATCTGCCTTTATTTCACATAGACAACAGGCTACCCTTGCTGGCTTCAACAGTTTAGGAACAAGCTGAACAACTAATATATAAAGTGTACTGTGAGTCTAATGAAAAAAACATAGCACATTGTCAAAACCTTCTTTTTCCTTCCTTCCAAAAAGGATGGGCAAATTTTTTTTCAGTTATTTGCTTCTGCATAATTATAATCTGCACATGATTTGTGTATTAAGAATGAAGTTTCATATCAGCTGAGAGATAACCAGAAAATTTTCTCTCTGACAGCTCTCTCTTTGCAGCTACTACCAGGAGCTGCAAATCAACTTTTTTAAATGAATGTCATATGGCAAATGCTAACATGCATTGTGGGCTGACTATGTCTGCGAATTTTAAAGAAAAGCCTGCTACTTCAGTCACTTTAATAATGGCAATAATTTACACCTATATTGATGTAACGACACAAAGCCAGTAAGTTCCATCCACTGGTATCAGGACTGTACAAATATGCAGAAGAGGACAGTCTGCCTTGAAGAGAGAGGTCTAAACAGACCATGGATTTTCCAGTGAGAAAATTACCTGAATCTTCAAGTACATGGTAATGTAACAGTGAAGTAACTAATCAGAATAGTTTCTCAAGACATAAGGGATGCAATTAACTAATTTACAATTTCTAATCACCTTTAAAAAAATCTAGATAAAGACCTAACACTAGAAGAGGTCTGTTGTGCTGTATTATAAGTGGTTTAATCAAGCTGTTTCTAATTACTTGTGGGTTTGTTGTTTGGTTTTGGGGATTTGTTTTGGTTTGGTTTTTAAATGTAAGTAGCTAAAAAACAACAGCAGTCTTCACATAACAGAGGGAAACATCAGTTTCAGGCTGATAAGCATCTTATACTCTGTTTTTTACCATTGTCCACAAACACTTCCTAGAGCCAAAACACAAACAAACTAGACTTTCTCCTGTGGAGTGTTCGCATTTGAAATTTGAGTCAAAGTGGTTTCATCCTCAGAAAAAGCCCAACCACAGATTCTACCTTTGTCTCTGTAGAAATCTTCCTTTGTAGAAAACTAAGGAGCTTGGAAGCACTCTCCCTGTCTAATTTAAATATCTATGTACAGACATAAAAGGGAATTATTATATTAGAATTTTGTCATTGCAGTATAGGATTTTGGACCACACAGATTCAGTTTCACAGCCCCTTAATATAAAGTGTGCACAAAATTGTCACACACATCAGCAAAGCAAAAAAGACCAAACCACCCAGGAATCCTTCAATACATCTGGGTGGGATGGGCCACATTCAGTCTTCCAAAAAGCAGCTGAAAAAGGGCTTAAGAAATCAGGACTGAAAGCTCCCACCCCCAACACAGGATGTGTGTTGTTGGATTTAAGTTTGCTTTCCCTATAGTGCTTGGGATTCTGACACCATACGCAAAGTCTCTTCACTAAAATATTTGTAAAATATCTTCATAAAAATAAATTATAAAGTCTCATCTTTCACTCTGAAAGTGTGAAGAACCTAAGTTACATAGCTAAGTTTCATCACAATGACCGCTGCTCATTTCCACCTAATACTGTTTCTGAAACACACAAAAGCAAGTTCCCATTCGAGTTTTTGAGATCAGCTTTTCCAGCCAGCTATGTGAAATGAACCAGCCTCTGAAGCTCTGGCATACACAGAAAGAAGAAGGAATGTCATTCTTTTTCCCTGCTATGCTCACAACCTAGCAGGGAAATATCCCTGAGTAGTTAAAATGCAAAGATTGTGCCTATGCTTCCCTAAGTATCTGTAAGAGTACAGTCAATAGTTAATGAGGTACAATCAGAACACAGGCTATGCGAAAAAAACCAAAAAATACATATGTATGTCTGGAAAAGGACACGTGTCCCTGAACCGACTATAAACTTAAGGCTTGAATGCTGTGGCTTTGTTAGGAAGAATTAGGGAAGGGAAAAAAAAAAAAAAAACCCAAACAATTTTGTTTAGTGGGCAAATGTATCAGCCTGGTATTGGGGCTTGGGGTTTTGGGGGGAGGGAAGGAGTTGCCAAATATCTTATTTACTTTGAAAAAGAACATGATTTTTCCAAATATAAACATTTGCTTGAATTAATTATGGTATCATACCACAGTAGGTAGAGCATCCAGAATAATCTCTTTAGCTGAGTGGGTATGTTAATCATTTCTATCCGTATGCGTTAACTGGTTTTAAATAGAGACACCCAAAATTAAATCATAAACTCATATAAGGTTGAAATTCTTCCATGCAAAATGGGATGAGTGTTGGTACGATAGATTGCCTTGTGGGAACATTACAATTAATAATCACAACAGCTCTATTATAAAGTCTTGCAGGAAAAATAAATAAAAAAGAATAGTAGCTCAATAAAAAAGACATGAAGTACAGAGAGAAGGAAGCAGGTATTTCTCACTCTATAGGATCCCTAACTTTTAATCTTCTCCCAGATCAACCTACCACCTGGCAAGCAGGAGACATGAAGTAAACAACCGTGATACTACAGTAGCCAAATACTTCCGTACTGCACAGAACAGTGCATCTGAATTTCCCAGTGCTCTCTTAACTCTAACAACATCCCACTATAGCAGTGTTAATGAACTCAATATCAGATTCCATTCTTCCAATCAAAGACTTAACAAATCTACAGATACATCTGGAGCATACAGTGCCAGCCACTTCCATGGCCAGATGGAAGGAAAGGATACGTAACTACACAGATGCGTTTTGTATAATACACCTGGAAAACTTAGTGATTGTCTGAGTCATTTAACAGCCTTCAGTGCTCTGGAGAAATCCAAACGCAGTATCATTAGTTACTATTCAGTGAAGTCACTACATCCCAAATGAAGAAGGATGCTATTAGTAGATACAGCATCAACAGCCTTACGTTATGCCCTGTACAGGACAGGCAAAAAAAAAAAAAAAAAATCTCATTTTTGCAGAGAGACAATTCAAACAAAGAAATTACAACTTTACGGCACTGGGAGAAATTATGGGGTTTTTGTCACTTTTCACTTTTTTTTTTAATGGGACCCCACAGAATTTGGGCCAAATTTACTCTTCAAAACTAAATGGCTGAGTTTTTGTGGTCCTATATTTTGGAAATTGTCCCTTCTTTGGCTACTTTATGTAATTACTGTAGCAATGCTATGACTGTTTTATTCTAGAATCACATTTCAGCCTTTCCACTAACAAGTCTCTAGCATGATAATCAAGAGTCAAGTTGTTCCTTATACAAATACAAACCTGAAGTAACTTCAGCTGCGTTTCTCCAGCTTTACTCCAATTATTTTTTACAAATTACATTTTGACACCTGACCCTAAGTATTTTAGACATTGGTTTTGGCTAAACCTGTTCATTTTAGTCTGATTCCCCAAGAGAAAAGCAATATCACTAACATGATCAGAGCTACAAAGCTGTGTCAATATGCATTATGCTGCATTACTGGAAGATCTCAATAAAACCATTTCTAAACTAAGTAGACAGGCAGGCAGCTGCATTTCTAATAACATATTCTATATGCAAAGACAAAGGTCTTAGTGAACAACATATGCATAATTTACACCACAGGAAAATTGGTTTTTTAGGGTACCTTGAAAACACACCGTTCTTCCCACTCCTACCTCCCCTTCTGCCTTTCCTTCACTCACTGCAGAATATTGAGCAATTAAGCGGGTTGCTATATTTGGTGTATCTAAACCTCAAGAGCTGATAGCATAATGATTTTAATAACTACTTTAAATGTAACATAGTGGCAGGTTGACACCTGAGGTTTGCATCCTGCAATTTGATTTTTCCAGAATTCTTTTGTTATGCCTCAGGAATAGTAATATGATTAGAAGTAATTTCTTGATAGTGCTTCTTAACTATTTTTCTCCTTTTTTCCCCCATTATAAGCATTGCAGATCTACAGTACAGGCTTTCTAGTAGGTATTAGAAGCTGACTCTTCTACAAAGATTCTTGCTACTTGCTTTATCAAAAGGAATGAACTAACATTACTAGAGGCATATAAATCACCAGGTTGTCATACCCTCTGTGAAAAAATGACCATTAATACAGGTTCAGCATAATGGTATTGTAATATTTCAGAGCTATAAGATCCGTAAGGATGTCAAAAAGCACCTCCAGGATGATTCTATAAGCATCAGAGTCTGTCTCCACTCACAACAGCCAAGACCCATACCTCAGAAGGACAGGAATTAACATGTCACTTTGTCCTAAGAAGAACATGAAGCAAAATATTCTTGAGTGCTTTAGCCAACATGGAAGTGTTCAGTAGACCCATGTATAGAAACTGGACTGACTCACTTGTAAGGTGGCCTCATTTCTCGGTCAGGAAGAAGGTAACATTACAAAAAGAAGTGAAATGGTGCTTAGCAGTATGGAATACTCCATAAAAATACCAATCTTGTATCAGATGCTGTGTATTGCTACAGCCCTCAAATATGAATTTTATATATTATTTTTCATTTTTATGTTCTATACAGTACTTTTCCCCACCTTTTGTGCATTTTAATAGAGCTTTGTATTTTGAAAACAGCTCTCAAAATTCTGTACACGTACTGAAAATAACTTTAATTGGAAGTGCAGTCTTCAGAGAATTAGTATTTAGCACATTTCTGTAATCCGCAAGGTTTATAAAGTGTTATTCACTGCTGCATTTTTGATGAGAATGAATAGACATACTAAATTCTGTATTTTTGGAGTATTTTAGGGGAATCACCATAGAATATTCCCAACGCAAACTTCATGTATCCCTCTTTGACATGTTCCTGCCTGTGAACAGTGTTTTAAAAGTTCTTAAAGCCCACACTCTTAGCTGGCTAAGTCAGACGTGTAATGTGGTTTGCTCAAGCCAAGTCAAAGGAAGTTGAGTACTTTGAGTCACTGCTCCATTTAATGAAATGTTTGGTTTGCTATGATTTTCTAATACATTTATGTCCAAGAATGCTCATGTAGTCATCTATTTTTCAAGATAGATAAATCTTCACTGAATTTACAATGTTAAACTTTCTCACATACGAGATCACTACAATATCAAGACTGTATCATAAAAAATGTAGCCTATTCTGAAGAAATACAAATGATAATTAGTGCTTTTATGCCATTTTCATGTTTTAGTGATGATTAACTAGGGCTCTTTTATATGCAGTATGTAATCTGAGAAACTAGTAACACTCATATCTATTCAAATTACATGGGGCGAAGTGCAGTCTCCAAAAAGTGGCATTTTCTAGTTGCGTACGATGAAACAGCTCTCCAGTTTAGATTATCTGCTTTCCCGTATATTTTTTACATTTCCAAATAATGGTATTTCATTGCTGTATTGAAAATAGTAAGTCAGGCATTAATCATTATTAATTAATGCCTTATTAGTAAATTCATTAATCATTATTTATGAATTAGAATTAATAAGAATTTTAATTATATAATTAATTACTATTATTATAATTATAATAGATACTATACAATAATATATAATATACTCATTACATATTTATTATATATATTATTATGCTTATATATTATACATATAATATACAGTAATATAATAAATAATATGCATAATCATAATACTTGTAATTATTAATATAATTCATTATAATTACTAATAATTATAATTATGCGATTATTATTTATTAATTAATGCCTTATTATTAAAGGCATTAATTATTGCCTTTAAATTGCGTTGCAATGAAGAGCTATGGAAAACCTTCAATGGTTCTCTGCTTCAAGAAAAAACAGTATTTTTTTAACACATTGTGGGATTCAGTTGCCTAAGCCTAGAGATGAGTCCTTGATTCTCTACCGTGCCTGTGACATGACAGGACCTACAATACACCCACAAATTTCTGGTGCAGTAAAACTGCCAGCCAGACACAACATGTTAGAGCACTGAACACTTCAGATTTTCTATTTATAGACAACTAAATCTACCCACGTTTCTAATTTTCACACTGGAAGTCAGTTAAAAATATTTCTGAAACGCACAAATCTGCTCTTGACCTACCAACACTAAAAGATTTGGAAGATAACATTTATTCCAATAAAACAACTGCAGCAGAATGTCCTGAACCTCCTTGCAAATTAGGGTTATTCTCTTTCAACAGTTTGCTGAGCCTAGATGAATTTTTGCTGAGGCTCTAGTAAAGCCTCCAACTAGCAAAAGCCCAGCCTTGCCAGGGGAAAAACCTTTATACCTTACTTGAAAATTTTGCTTCATCACACTCTCCAATTACCTTCTGCAGTAAATATGTTAATGCTCATATACAGCAAATATTTGCAGGTGTGCCTTACAGAGATTTTTCTTTTATTTGTATAATATTTCTCTTAGCTTATAAATGCAAAAATAACAACCACCTCCAATGACATATTTTCAACAGGGGAAGTCTCAAGTATAAACTCACACCCCATGTTTTTGTCTCAGAACTGCAAATCTTGGCAGTCAGATGAATTTAGACTTTTTGCAGCAGTGTTTGCTTAAAAATGTGAACCCTCTCTTAGGGTTTAACAACAGTTACACAGCACTTAGATTGCTCAATGATTTTGCTTCCCAAAGACTTCAATTACATGAATGTCCCTCTCCTGTCAATGCTCTGCTCCTCGCCAAGGTGCTCACTCCAATTGCATGAACGAATACCTTTCCATCTACACTCCATAACATGGAGGGGCAGGTAACAGCCACATTTCAAATCCCCATTTTTTTGTCCTATTTGACCAGCTCTAGGATAAAACTATCAGATCAAATAAAATTTTCTGTTAGCATAAATAATACATCTAAACACTTAACATTGATTTCTCACCTACTGTAAAAGTGCCATAGGGTAGACTTGCAGTGCATTTAAACACTATGTTCAATTTATATCCATGCATTTCAAAGATATCCACTCTATTATCCATATACTTAGTAAAATCTAACTGATCTCTCTATTCTTTAAAATGCTGTCACCTCCTTCCCCTGAATGAATAATGCAGGTCTACTATAAAAGTACAGGTTTATATAAAAAACCCCTGCATGAATCAGAAAGAATTTGGGCTCCAAGTACAAGTGTGAATGATAGTTCAGCTAAGAGTGTAGTGTTTCTGTGCTTCCTTAAACAGCAGAGACTACAGGACACAATTAGGTATCTTGTCATCTCAGAACTCAGATTGTACTGTTTGATCTTGACAGAAGTACAATATATAAAACCTCTCAATTTCAAACATATGAAAAGTAGATGTAAAGGTACTTAGAAGTATCGTTCTCCAACTGAAAACCAAAGACCTTTATTTCTGTCCTTAACCAGAATCACACTTGTGTATCTACTGATGTGCAAACACCACCTGCAACTGCATTATAGCCTAATCATAAATCTGCTATCGATGAAGTAACCATCCACTCCTCTAATGCTCGAAAACATTAAGAGGGTATAAAAGCAGAAGAGATATATAGTGGAATACTCAAAACACATGGAAAAGCAGTGTTTGGCAGTGCAAAGAAGATGCAAAGCCTTGCAATCGATGTGAAGTGTTACAGGCATCCAGGGTTTAAATTAGAGCTCGGAAATTGTATGATGGCTGAATTTCATCTAGGTAATCTAGCTACAGCACTCTGAATTAATTGCAAGCTATTCAGACTCTCATCATTCTATTTAATAGCAAGAGGTTGTGGCTATGGCAGAGGTATGGATCAGCACCAGGCTCCTAAGGATGGCAAGACTCCTGGGACTGACTCCTGCAAATGCCTGGGCACCAATCTTAGTAAGATTATTCATGAGGTAGCACCATTTAGATGTCTGCAAGATCAGATCCACAGTGGCTGTAAAATAGACTGTACCTAAAAAGAAACTTAGTAACAACACAATTTAAAATACTCTAGCCTGCAGGTCTAATTATTATCTCAAAAGGTTACGAAAAGAAGTATTTTGCCCTGCATAGCAGAGAGCATGCAGTTCATCTTTTTGCAGCTATGCAAGAACACATTCAGCATATCTGGTTGCCACTGTCTATCAAATGTCTCTGTATAAGTAAAAGAAATTTTCATGCAGAGGAAAGAAATCACTACAAGTAAAAGGTCCACCAATTAATTTGCTTCCACCAATAAAACCTTGCTTATCTGAGTGCAGTGCAGAGAAATGGCTGTGAGTCATGGGAGCTTAAGTGCTTCAGCTGCTTGGAGACTACAGAGCTGAATAAATCATATATATATATATATATTAAAAAAAAAAAAAAAAGAATCAGCAAGAAGAAAAGGTTTCACACTTTTCATATCCATTTATTTTCACCTCTGTGTTGGTCAGTCTCCAAACTACCTCCCAATGCACAGCTCCAAAGCAGCATGATGGAAAGCCTTGTGTTTGTACCACCTTGGCACAGACTCCTAAGGAGGTAGGAAAACACTGAAATGCAACAGGGTTTGTGCTACTGTTACATCTTTAATTTCAATTAGAATTATGCAGGAATTCAAGAAAATCATCATCACCAAAGATTGAGCCCTTCCCCCAAGTCTGGATTACTTAAAATATGCAAGGAAGGAAATTGTGTTTGCTTTGCTGTGCAAAGCTGGTTAAGTCGTTAAAGATTCAGGTCTTAAAACTCACCCTCACAAAGAAATTTTACAGATAGGAAGAAGAGTACTTACAGAGTTTATTAAATGCTTCAATTACAATGTTATGCCAAGCAACCAATCACATTAAGCATTTTAAAATAAAGGTACTGTATCTAGATGACATTACAAATTATAACTTTTAAAGTGAGAGTTACGTCAAGGGCTTAACTAAACTTTAAAGGAAATTCTAAAGATTTTATTTAGCCTGGACTACACTGTGTGCAAGCTTTTGCAGAAAAACCAAGCTTTTTGTTACAACTTCTGCCTTCTAGCATCACTCTCACTCTCTAGAACGCATTCTCATTAAATGCTTTCTGTTAACAAAACATCCCCCTAATGAACATGAACATGAGTTGTTCAATGCCCAACTCTTCTAGTCAAACATTATATTTCACTAAATCACACCCAGATTTATTGCTAGATTCGAATGTTACTTAGAGACACAAAAAAGTATGTAATTGAAACTAACAAAACCAGAATATGATTCAGGATCTACATTAAAAGTATATATTATAAAGTATATATTTACATATAGTCATATTTAAACCATTTTACATGAGGCATTTGCAGACAAGATTAACCTGGGCCAACAGCTATGCTTTGAATGTTTAGGCACTCTGTGGGATGACAAGACCATTCATACAACAAATACGGCCTCATATTTCATCCCATCTTTGAAACTGCAGTTATATCCCAAGACAAAAGCTTTTTCAGTAAGACACTATTACTGTCATGGTTTGCTTTACATATGTGAAGTTGGGTTAGGGCCTGAAGAGTCTCTACTTTAAAAGCTACAGAAAATAGTTGGGGAACAGAAAAAAATTAACACCACTCAGACCCTGTTTCTTCTCTTTATAGAGCAGGGAAGTCATAGCAACACCCCCAGCAACTCTCTGGGAATCCCTTTCTTTCCTTTGCTTTGTCAGAGTAAAGGAAAACACAGACTGGATGAGACAGAGAATTCAGTCTTGTGCTACGTAAAAACCAAAGCAATCCTTACAGCAATAAAATGAGAGATGCTATGATGGCAGGTACAGTTTGGTTTCAGAATTCTCAAGCACAATAAAAATAAAAGGATAGAAGACACAAATAGGAATGGGCAGGTTAAAAAAAAAGGAATTACAGAAACAGAGAAGAGCTGGAATAACTAACAGCGGGAGCATGGCAAAACAGAGAACGCCATAGTCTGAAAGGAAGAGGAGGCAGCATAGTGAGCTTTCTGCTCAGCACAGAAATAGCAAAGGGATTCTCAGGATAAGGACCACTGGACGTTTGAGGTATAGCAGCAGCAGATAGAATGCAATGTCCTGTATCCCACACTGGGGTTCCCGCACTGCATTTTGGAAAGTTTTCTTCCTTCTTCTCTCATAAAAGTTGAAAGACCAAAGGTCTTCAAACCTCTACAAACAGAAAAGCAAGGCATCTTTTCTGTTCACTTCATCCTATTCCAATTAGATCACAAATTGATCTGGTTTCCCTGCTTTTCTTTCTAACAATATTAAGATAGAGAAACCTAGAAAACTTCCCTGAGCTGAGTTAATGCCTCGGGAATTAGTATATTTAACATGAACAGTTCAGTGAGTTTAGCAAGTCTCTAGATAATTGCCTTCAGCAATGCTTCTAGCTTTTCTCTCCCGAGTCTTTAAGAGCATAATTCTGTATTTTGATTTCTAAAGCAGTAGGCTTCTTTATTCTCCCGGTTTCCAGACACACATACATCATCACTACACTATTGAAACAGATCCCCAAATTATAAAGCTAGGTTTGTCTTTTTAAAAAAAAATCCAGCCAGCTATTAAAAATATATTAAAATGTAATAGAGAGAAGAAAAAGGTTACATCTCCAAACACTGAGCACTGAATTTTTAATATATCAGTGTATTTTACTCACTTCACAAACATCTGCAATATCCTCTGTTTTATGTTACAGTTCCACATACTAAACCTCATCGTTTAGCATGATTATAATTTCATGCTGATTATAACCATGGCTAAATTAACTTAGAAAATTACATTGTTCTGACAAAAGCAGATGCCTTTCTTTGCATGAACGTCTCAATACCTCCGATGTATTTATTTTTGGAAACGCTTTTGTAAACACTTTTCTGAAGAAGTGCAAACTCTTATAATCCATACTGTCCTGTAGATATTTCCTTATTTGGTGATCAGAAACTCTGTAAGTGAAACCCAGAAAAATCTCACTATATTAGACTTATAATTGCACCTTAGAAATATCTGAGTTTGATCAGCTTAACATGCTACTACAATTACATAAAACTTGGAATTTTTAACTCTCTGTATTTATTTGGAGATGTGTTCCCAGAGTCTCTGTCATGACCAAGGTATTAGAAGGCACTTTAAAAGCTGCACATGTATTATTATATCTAGTTTATATGTCAATAATCTATATTGGCATTGAGAAGTCCTTACCGCACACTGCAAAGTTAAATGCAGGTATCCAGTTTTTCTTGGTTGTGATTGCAAATGCTGTGAGGTTTACACATTTTTTGAAACTCCTCTACTTATCTCCCAAATAAATTAAGGGAGAGAAGAATAATCAAATCAGGGCAGACCAAAGACATCTCTAATTCAATAGCTTGTCACTGATACTAACAGGTCTTTTCAAGGTCATTGAAACCATTTCATGAAAGATGCTGGAAAAATAACCATGTCCTAACAAAATTTCTTTCTTCTCTTACTCCCTTCCACCCCCCCATCCCCCCTTTTTTTAAATTTTATTTAAAGAATGAGGGATTTTTGCTCCCTTCCATTTTCACATTTCATCTCCTGTAATTGCAGATCTAAAGAAAGAGATGCTCTGATTTTTCTTTAATCATGCTCTTGGCCTCAGTGGTATTCTGCCACACTGAATTACCCATGACTTCAAGCTCCTTCTCTTGGTTTTAGATGTCATGTCCCTCAGTTTCAATGACTGTTCGCACAGTCATTGCTGGATCTGAACAACTTTAAACCAGTCCTAATTACTGTAACTTGGAGGGGGCCCTCTTTATTTATGGATAAGGGAACAGACTTTTCTGTTTCCTCTGCCTTTAATAAAAAGCACACAAAAGCCTTTTCACATGTAAAATTGCTTTCAAACTTTTCTCACCTTGCACACATTTTTTATGGACTCAAAAGCTGTTTGTGAAAGCCTTTTAGAGAAACCAGGACTAAAAATAAAATTAATATATGAGCAATTGATTCAAACAATACACACTTAAAGTTGGTACTGGAGTTTTTACAGTAGTTCCTGCAGGGCTGTCAATTTTGAAACTTGCAGAATTTTAAAATCTGTACTTCTGTTCATCTTAGCCAGAGAATTACCAAGTTTTCAATAAAAGAGTATCACCTTTCTGCATTTCCTTTGTTTATTTCTCACGAAGAAACTCTTGAAGTTACAAAAATGTTTTCAATGTCATGAACCTCCACAAGAATATCTAGATCTTGTCCACTATAGGTTGTTTATGCATGTATACAAACACACCATACCTGAGGATAAGATACTTACTTCAGAATAACTGATTTTCCCTGGATCGATTTTTACCATGTAACTTTTATTTACTTAGACCTAAAAATCTGTGTTAGTATAAATTAAAAGGGGGGTGATGGAGGAATGTAAAAGATACATGAAGCAAAATCAATTATTCAAAATTAATTAGTCGAGCAACTTCAGTGTGTTTAGATAAGACCTATTTACAGCTCATTAAGAACTGAACCGACTTCAAAACTTCTCCTGTTTCCCATTTTTGCATAACGCATTAATAAAAAATGATCAAGATCATGATGACAAATTAACTGTTCAAAGTAGCTTTTAAGGTGATTTTTCTAATGGAGAATATCACTTCACTCATATGCAGAATTTTCCAGTGGAATGCACTTGGACTTGCATAAAAACTTGTGGGCAAGACAAACGCATGAAAATTTCTTGCAACATTGCTCAGCAAGATCTTCATCAATCATGGCTGAGAGAAATTTAGGGGATTTGCTTCTATCCTCTGCTCTCTCTGAATTCTCAAAAGCACAGATATTAGTGTTTCCAGGAAGCTCTAACAACCAACAAGTATAAAAGAAAAACTCTGATTTACTTTTAATGAATGAATCCTTAGGAAGCAAACCCAATAATTTATGTAAGGAGAGGGAGAAAAGTGCAGTAGAACTCAGTAAAAGGGTCATTAAATTTTATCTCCATATGCAGTAAGTACAAATTCTTATCTTTTAGCCTTTGTACTTTTTTTTTTTTTTTAAGAGTAAAGGCTGCAAGAAGAAAATTACTGCATCATGCTGTCAAAAAACCCCAATAAAATTACAAAGAACCCATTTCTGAGAAGTATGATGTATCACTTGACCATCCTAGATGCTGGACATGTCCATTAACTGGCACACCCAAAGAAATCAATAGAAGGACACAGCAGAGAGAAACACATGAAGAGGAATGAATAAAAACATAATTTTGCTACCATCCTTACACCCCTTTAAGCTTCACCTATCATGCTTTCATATCTCATATCTGCACCCTTCTTTCTACCAGTAACCTTGGTATCATAAAGCATTTAAATACAGTGCTGTCAGTTCACCAACAGAACCAGATGTTTTTTAAATAAATAAATGGTTTTTACCAGTAATTGGTCTTCACTATTTTTAGAATAATAAGATGCATCATGGTCTGGGGAGACAGTGCTGTGTAGTAAGTGCACACTGTCTCTGGCTCAGTAGTTAAATAATAATAAACCAGTGTGTTTTCAAGGTGCACTGTTCTTCACTGTACACAGTAAAAAAAATAATTATTACACTGTTAACTATAAAGCTTTGAACTTAACTTATTTTCCTTCTACATAGCAAAATAACCTAGGTTCTTCTAGCTTTTCAGCAATACTTTGTACCAAATGAGGCCCTATAGAAGCTCATTACATCAGCCAAATTTGTGGTATCATAAAATATATACCAAGCTAAATTGACAAGGTCTGTTTTCCATAAAGCCATGCTGATTAGCAATAATTATATTACCCTTGTTTAATTCTTTATTAATTGAGTCCTTTAGAAACTATTCCATTATTTTGCCTGAGATGATCAATGTCAGGCTGACAGACTAACAATTATCTGGGTCATCCCATTTAGCCTTCTATTGGCACATTAGATTTCTTTCCATTGTCTGAAACTTCCCCAATATTCTATGACTTACTAAAAATCAACAGTAACGACTCAGAGCAGGATTCAAGCAGATTTTTTAAAACTTTCAGAGACTTGTAATTCAAACCTGTTGACTGCAAAATGCCAGCATTATTATCCCCCATTAAGCATCCTTAGTTACTGTTGTAATGAAATATTGTCATGCTCTTCTGCTAACTTCCTTTTCCAAGCACAGAACGTCAATGCTTGCCCAGAGTTTCTGACATTGCTGTATTATCATCTGAAACACTTCAATTTTTCATTTTAATTTCATTTTTCACTGTGTTACTGTTATTGTTTCTGTACTGTTATTGTTTCATTTCTGTTGTGTTACTTAAAACCTTTCCATTTTCATTACTAATGAAGTAATCATACTCTATGTTTACATATTATTTTTCTATAGAATATTCTAGTGCAATTGAAAAATAGTATTTTACCTTTATGTAAGTTTTTTACCTCACTGCTTATTTATTTAGAGGGATATTTATATACATATACAATATATGTGATACATGTTTATATAATACACACACAGAGTCCTCAGTAGCTTTTGTGAATTTCTAGATTCTGATTTATAATTGTTAACACTAACTTCCTCTTCATCTTTTTCTTGTTGGTTTATTTTAGCCCCTCTCCCTTGCTCTCAGCAAGTTCTCCTTTTGATCACATGTGTCACAGCTGTTCTCAAAAGCTGGCCTCTTCAAGGCACCGAGCACACACACAGAGATATATCTCTCTCTATATATATATCATATATATATACACACACACACAGAGATTTTCTGAATTACTCTTGCAGCTCAGAATTTAGCTAATTCATGTTCTCTTGTACTTTGGTTAATTACTCCCTTTGGTACTTAAGCCATCACTAATTTTGTCTTCATCTGTGAAGATCAGGCCAATTACAGAATCCTCTCAAAATCAGTTTTCATAGAAGGAAATTAATAATCTCCATTTATGCACATTAGATACATATATTTCTGCAGCAATTCAAACAGTACTGTTAGAAGGCAATATGACTCCAGTAACATCATACAAACTGAAGTCTCCCACACTAGTGAATTTTCCTCCTCCACATTACAAGAGGCTTTTAAGGAGCTGGCCGCATTGCTCTCTGCTGGTGGCCTACTGCACGCAGGGAATTAGATCCCTGGTTTGCTAATTATACATTAGAAAGTGGAGCTGTGAGTTATGCAAGAGAATTACTTCATAAATTATTGTGAACACAGAATAATTCCACATATTTCAGCCACCACTTCTCCTCTTCTTCTCTCTCAGTGCTATTTAAATATGTTTTCAGCCTTTCAATCATTTGAATTTTCCCATTAAGCTACATTATTAGCAACCTGTTCAAATTTATTCTAAATGAGGGATTTCATTCCTTTTTATTTATTGCAGGCACTTAACATTTGCACAGAGGCAAAGCATTCTTTCTTTTCATCTTCTTTGATGCATTGATTGATGTTGTTTTCCAGTATCTTGATTTTTGCTAAATTAATGGGTTTTCTCCCTTTGCATCCATTCTTTTCAGCGCACCCTTGGCCATATTCTCCCTTCTAAAAGGCCAACTCTTCTTATAACAACATGCAGTAAACTAACTTCTACCAGAGACCAGCCCTACCACACACCTTGAACTCTCTATCTTAAAATAATTGTCCTAGGTTACAGTTCATGTCAAGATTCTCTCTTTACCCATTGTACAAAAGGTCAGTTGGGTGCTACTTTCCATTACCCTTTTTCCATTTCTATTGTGGATTTTCTTAAGTGAATAATTCACCAACACAGTAAGGTAAAGATAGAACGCTTTTGGTATAGTAAAAGGCCCAGGAAGACAGAAGTTTAAGAAAGGAGCAGTTAACAGTTTTGAATGTGAATAACCAAGCAAAATAGATGAAGAAAAGAGAACAGACAAAACAAATAACTGAAAGCGGATCATTAAAAATTTCATAACAGCATAGAGAAGGACCAGCTGATGTCAACGGTGCCAGAAATGTATTACAAGTGAAAAAAGAAAACCCTAAAAATCAGTTACTGATATGCGAAATGGTTCATGGATACAAAATCAGAGGGGAAACTGAAGTTTGATGGAAAAGAGGTTTATGATCCTTTTTTTTCAGATGATGGGATAAGTTGCTTGTAATGTCTTTCATGAAAAAAAGTGAAAAGGTAGTGAGGGGCAAAGTACCGGCATGAGACTGGAAGGCAGTGAAGCAGGACATGGTAATAGTTTGGGCAAACATAAAGATTAAATAAATTGAGAAAGAACATTAATCAAACTTTGCCTATGCCTGCATTCGTAAATCGTGGTGCAACAGGAGCAGATTTCAGGAGGCCTTCCTTTAGGTTAAAAGCAGTCTTCTCCCACCACTACAGGCTGCATGGTATATGAGAGCAGCGTAGGATGCACCCAAAGGGAGGTCACTTGAAAACTGCTCTGTAATGTGAACAGAACTGCTCAGTAGTCTGGCTAGTGGTGATGACCCAGAGACTGATTTCAAAACTGCACGCCTGGTCCACGCTAGAACACCTGACCATGCTGATTGAGCTAAAAGCTTCATATGCACACGTTGCCAAAATATTCCAAACCTGTTGTGGTCAGGCATGTTTAACACCATCACAACCATTTTAACTTAAATCAATTTGTACTTCATAGATTTTAATTGTATGAAACTATTGAAAATAATAATTTGCATTCAGAGATGCTGACATTTTCAGTCCACTGCTAAGTCTTGTGCTTTGACAGTGCAGTCAAGTGAATGATTGGTATTTGTAAGCAGGATACAAATGCCACAAAAAAGTTACAGTGCCAGAAAACACATCAGTTTGTACGACACAAATTAAGTTGGATAAATGCACAACAGCTCCTTGAACAAAGTTCTCCTAATTAATACCTTAAATGTTCACTATACTACCTTCCCCATCAACAGAGGGGTACCTTAAGGGTATCCATTTCATCTACTTCAAAGACTGCTACTTTAAGACTAGAAATATATATATTTATTGGAAAAGAAATAGCTTGATTTTTCTTTAATACCTTTACAAAAGAAAGTTTATGATGTATGAAGAGATCAACACGTGCAGACAGTTTCTCTGCAAATTTCAGATGTTATTACATGATTGTCAAGCAAAGTCATTACTTATTAAGCAGCACTGCTGAAAACTGTTTATTCCATTACTGCTGAGATCTTGTACTTCTCACCAACTGCACCTATTTAACACTGCATTTTTCCATAGAACATCACATCTTTACTACTGCTGCTATTGCCAGATAGATTCCACCTTATGGCATTTTTAAAAAGTGAACACCCTTTAGACCTTTCTTTATTCCTCTTCCTTGCTAGGGAAGATTTACTTGGACCTTTTCCATAATTTTCTACAGCTCCATCAAGAACTGTGATAGAGCCACATAGGATTTTACTATTTTTTTCCATCATGCTAAATCATGGCATTGAAGAAGTTACCAAAATACCATGAGAACAAAAACTAGTATTATTCTTGCCTTTTCCTACAAAACACTTAGTTGATCTGTAGAAAACATGCACACCATACACTAAGGAAGTGCAGGAAACTTTAGCCATAGGCACAATCGTATCAAAAGACCAATCTCACTGATAACAAAACCAGGAGAGAGATTAGAAAACCAGCCCCAAACATGGCCTGCATTAAATGAATTAAAATGTATTCTTGGTGACTTGAAAAAGTCTTTGTGCTAGAGTGTTATAGATGGCTTTACGTCATGAGTTTCCTACTTTCCCTGCAAGCAAAAAGAATAATGCATATATGTGAATTATTCCATTTTTGATAAGGGAATTCTGATGCCCAGCAGAAAACAATTATTTGGACATTAGCATAAGAGCACTATTCTCTTCTCTTGCTATGAATGTAGCCGCTTCAAGCCTTCTCCAGGTATTCCAAAGTGGCAGGGAAGCATTTTGATACCACAGAAGTCCATGTCAGAAAAGACAATGCTACCTCATTAGACTACAGATAACCAAAGATAAACTGATTCACTTGCTTCATAAATTATCGCATATCCAAGCATGATGTTACCAAACAATTTTAAATTTAGCATATAGAGAGTAAAATTTATTTATATAAAACCTAATGGAGTCATAAATATAGTACTCCTGGGAAATGGGGGAATTTTTTTATTAACACAGAGTTAGTCTCCAAGGTTTTGCAAAAGTTGTCTTTCTTCTTACGTTGCTTTCTTGGATGCAAACTAAGGGTACACTTTGGCTTTCAACAGTAATTTTCTTTGCATAATAGAAGACTTACTTTACAGTCTGAGAAACTGATTTTAAAAAAACTATAAATAAATCACCCTAATTCTGGATGGCAGATCCTACGTACACCAACAGGAAAACTACACTAATTCATATACAGACAAGATTTTCCTTACAGACATTGCATAAATGCACTTGCTTATGCCCTATAAATAAACAGGATATGAAAGCCAACAATTATTTAACTGTAGAAACAGTCTATTTGGCCTCCAAGCTATACAGATGCATTTCAAGGGTTTCTTTCTGTTCTGGCCTCAATACATTTTGTATATATGTTAAATTCTGGTATTTTTACATAAAAGCTATGTTACCTAAAAAGTAATATTTATTGTGAATGTTCTTATTTTTGCCTTTCAACTGTGAAATATTTATAGGTCTTCATTGCCCCTATTGAGAAGGTCTGTACAAACATAAAAGCCACGTGCATAACTTGTTCCCTTCCACTTACAACCTGCCACTTTTACCCGTGGAAACAGTTTTTTACTTAGCACAGCTAGCCTCAGAACCACTCAGCTGAAATGGAGAAAATCCAACCTTAACAGTTTTCCCAGTGTGTATGACTATATATATTATAGAATATGGAACACGGCCTGAAGATACATAAATCCTGTATATGTGCGCTGTAACCATTCCAACTACAATCAGGGAGTAATTGTATTAAAAACATGAATGATGTGGAGAGGATGAATGGGAAGCAGTCACTCAATATTCTAACACAGGAAACAGTCATCAGCCAATGACATTAACGTTACACCTTTTTAAGCAAAAAAAAAAGGCAGGTAGTTCACTACACAAGGTGCAGTTAAACCATCAGTCTACAGCTACAGGATGCTGTGGACGTTAAGTATCAATGGAAGGAGATTTGAAAAATTGCTATAAGAGAAATCTGCTAAGGCTTAAAAATCAGTGTGAACCATGTATGGCTTGGGCAGCAGCTGACCTCCAAAGGGTTAAAGCTGGACTTCAGAAATTGCATTGGGCCACTGCTAGGGACAGAATATTGCGCTGTGGGTGACCCAGAGCACCCTTTACAAGGCTTTTTGGTGCTTATCCGTTTTATAAAGCACTTAAGAAAGTTTATATCAAAACAGTTATGTATATATTATTATTACCCATAGGCAGTGAATAACAGTACATCACAAACGTCATTGACGCATCATCAGAAAAAACTGCCTCAGCCAAAAAGATGAGCTGGAACAATCCAGAAGAGCACTCCCTCTTTTCTGATACAAATAGAACACCATAACCTGGGACTTATAAAGAATTATATGACAGCAATCAGCTTCCTAAACCACACAAAATTCTTCTTGCTTCAATATAGAGAGACATAAGCCTTCACAAACTTCCACAAACAAAGCTGACAAATTGCAACACTGGTCAGAACTTCCAAACAATTCCTCATTTATTGAGACCTTTGGAACCAACTATTATTATTGATAAATTAATAAAATCTGAATTTCAGCTAAATCTAAATGCCAAGCTGAGACTGATCATTCAAAGACAAAAAAACAGTATGAAAAATGGCTTAATCTGTGCTTGAGTATTCACAGAATTGCACTATATCATACAGCACATATCCTGTGCTTTGCTCCAAATGAAAAAAAAAGGGAAAAATAATTCACTTTTAAATACCAATAGTATGCAAAAATTTACCTGCTTGCACTAAAAAAAAAAAGAAAATTATTTGTCTGATTTTTAAAGGTACTTGATTTTTCTAATGATTTTTCACATTTCTTAGTAATCGAACTGTCTCTTCTGTACCAGCAGTGAACTTCACCTCAAATGTTACCTTTATGGAGAGCTGCTCTTTAAACCTCTCCTCCCTCATTGCTCACATGTAAAAATTCTAACAGGATTTAGTTAATACACTTCTGTGTACTTGCTACGTAGTCTGACTGAATACTGTGCAGTTTTTATATCTGGCAAAGCTGCTATTACAATCACATTTGACTTTCACAGGTACTGAAAACTTGCATTTCTCTAGGTTAATGCTGTCTAACTAGAAAGAAAGTTTCTACATGATGGTTCTCAATCAAAGCCAAAGGTTTTCATTCTTCCCATTTCTGAGCCTTCCCCTGCAGTTAACGAAAAAATGAGACAGTGTCTGTGGTCTGAATTTCTCTCTTTTTAATGCAGATGGCTAAAATGGGAGTTCTGCATTGTTCACTGAAAGCACATGAAATGGAGCCAAAATCATCTTCAGTTTTTAGGTGGATGAAGTTAACTGAGATGAATCTAACCCATTGTCTTCACAGCCTTACATTCATAACACTACACTATTTCTGCCAGACATGTTTCTAAGTTAATTTGGGCTAATTTTATTTATTACTGAGAAGCAAACAGAACTAAGTTACACTTCTAAACGTAAATGAAAATTAGATTCAAAGATTTATAGATAACAATACCTCATCTCCACTTCTGAAATCAAATGATTTTGGATTTATTCTGAATGGCACAGAATATTGAAGTTAATGAGCATAAACAACCTATTTTTCACTGAAAGGGTTGTCAAACATTGGAAGAGGCTGCCCAGGGCAGTGGTGGCAGATGTACAGATGTGGCACTGAGGGACATGGTTTAGTGGTGGACTGGGCAGTGCTGGGTTAACGGCCAGGCCTGATGATCTTAAAGGTCCTTTTCAACCTGAAGGATTCTATGATTCTATCGCGTCTTACAAAATGCAACTCTCCGGCTTCTGCAGGAGGTAAAAGTTGGGTTTGGGTTTGTCTCAACACATGCTCTTTGCTCCTCTTTTCCTAAGTGACGCGACCAGTGCTCCAACTCTGTTTTCAACTGGACTAGTGGTAGTCCAGTATTTTGGCAGCTGATCATGACAATTTGGAAGCTCTTAGCTAGACACAAAAATGGCAGCTCCACCTGAAACTAAGCAGTGGATGAGGACAATTCATGAAATGACTGTGAAATACAAAATGGGACAAAACCAGAACTGACATAACAGTGCAAGGAGAAGAAAATACCACATAAAATTAGATTTTGTAAAATCCAAAGTTTAAAAGCCTTTAGCTTTTATATTATTATCGATTGCACTTTTGCTGACTTTGAAGAAAGTAAAGCAAAATTTGACGCAACATTGTTCAATCTTCCCTTGACCCACACAGATAGCCATGATTAATTAGTAACTACATTTCCTATAGTGAAACCTTTTCCACTTTTCCACTGTAACCCTCAAGTACAAATCCTTCAGCTTAGTGACACTCCTGGTCAGGTTTTCTGCCTTTGCTTTCTCCATTCTCTTTGACACCTGTACCCTTTAAAGTAGCCTGAAATATTTCCAGCTTCAAGACACTGGAGTTTTCAAAGCACTGGCCTCACAGGTGCTAATATTTCCTTACATTCTCTAACCCTAGAAGAGAGTTATTCACAGTTTTCTCACAGTATATGACTTTTGTTCCTGTGTTGGCTGGCAGAAGGTCTGAAAGAAAAAATAACCCAACAGCTCAGTCTCACCAAAGCCTCGTATGTCAACTCTCAGGGTGAAGAAAAGAAGACACTCAGCAGGGTGTGCTCTTCACAAAGTCCTTCAGTTCATATCATCTTCCCAAGAGGAGCTGGTCAGCAATCGACTGCTACCTTCCAACCTTCCCACAGACAGAGCAGCAAAACAGCACAGGGACAACGCCATGCTCATGGTCTTCATGATGCACAGCAAGGCAGGTCTTGGCCTCAAGAGAGGATGTGTTACACAGCCCCTTCAGAGTTGTGGGGTTTTGGTTTTTTTCCTAAGTGAAGGGCAAAATAAGGCATCTTCTTGAAGTTGTCTGAAGTGGATTGACATTTTTCAATTGAAGACTGTTGTTAGTTTCACAGCAGGCTTAATTTTTAAATTTAATGTTTTAGCGCATATAAAAAAGGAAAGCATCCTAGGGGGATAATAACTTTTAGCAATCAATTGATTGCATATAGCTGTGGTTTTTGCAGGTAAATCTCTTTAAGGAGGCTGAAAAATAGGAAAATTATAGCCTTCAGATGTACAGATTATCTGAGTTTGCAGGAAAACACTAATGCCAGGAGTATTTGCCGATTTGTTTCAGATTTTTTTCTTTCATAATAAATATGTCAGAATAAATAAAGCAGCAAATGGGGGTCAGATCAGAATGCATCACCTATTTTATACTGTCACTCTAGAGGTTTTATTAGGGCTTTTTCTTCATTTTTGGTTTTGTCCCTGTAGCCACTTCTGAAGAAAACTTTTTTTAATGTAATTCAGGGAAAAGTAAGATTGACCAACACAATTTTAACTATGTAGCTCTACCCAGTCAACTGAAATAATATCCTATTAATGCTACAGCAGTGAACACATCCCCGAACCACCCCTTTTTTCAGTTTTCATTAGGTCACTCACTTTTTACTTCTTTTTCCTAAACACATATATTTGTTATACACAGAAAGCAGCACACAGAGGAGAAGATATTAAAATTTAATAGCGATGTAGAACAAAAACCTGTATCACAGTTTTTGTATAAAATACAGCCTCTCGGGTGGAAAAGGCTTTCCTGAAACCCATCATCAGGTTTGTTTTTACATGAACTGAATATCATTTAGAATAGTAAAGAGAAATTAAAAGGTCACTTTTAATTAAAAGTTTAATTAAAATAAAATAAAGAAATTAAAATACACTAATATTAACTTATGTTACCATGTAATTGTTAAATATACTGTTCTATGCAATGTATGAAATTTGGCCATTAGAAAAAAAAGAAAGCTGTTTTCTAATAACATTCACAAAATTTTAGCATTGGTGAAAACTCAGGTTTCCATATGCAGAGATGATGATGCATTCATAAAATCCCCATGACTTTTGCATAGATTTGGGCTTTAGTACTTTTTTTCAGGCACTTCTAGGTTCAAATTAGAAAGAGTAAGCACTAGTCAAAACCAAGGGACACAGAAACATGGAAGTCACCAGTGATGGATTTAAAATGAAGCCTGCCCATGTATGTTGCAGCATAAAAACAGGTAAATATGGATACTGCTGTATGGCATGGATACTGTGAGAGATAATGCTGTACCAATACAGCTACTCTTATTTATGAAAAGAGGCTTTCAAGGTAACTTGTCTGTAAACCAGTTACTGTGATGCATATTAGCCTGAAAGCAAGACTCAATTTTAGATTTCTATTCATGCACACAGTGGCTCATGCAATATAGGCAATATAAAAATCTTCAGACTGGCTGAGTTCACAGTGCAAATACACGATTTGCAAGTTTATAAGAAGATTCATAAGGGTTTAATGTCAGGCCAGTCTCTTCCTCTTTACTTCCCAAAATTTGCTTCTATCACAACTGGAATGACCAAATATGTTCCTGCCCACCTCTATACATGCTGCTCTTAGCCAGGCTTATAAATAAAAGATAGCTGATAACATACTTGTAAGAAGACTTACAGTCGCTCTAGCAGTACCTGTGACATGAGACTGCCAGCCAGACTTCTACATCAAATCAATACATGCATAGGAAGATCTCAACCCAGACTCTAATCACAATCAATCAGTGAGATAAGTCTATGTTATTAAAAAGATACTGCATCTTTTTATTCAATTACTTCATCTCAAATACATAAGAGATGAACTTGCATTTAAAAACTCAAGGTTCTGGACTATCTGAGCTTAATAAGGACAAAATAATCAGTTGCAGATGCTTTCACTTAACATTCAAAAATATCCCATGGGACAGGAAGATTTAATTTTATAGTCATCTGTCATTTTAATGATGTGCTTGTTATAATGCAGAACATCTCTGTCTTACTTGGCTGGTTATAAAAAACATACTGAGCTAAACTGGAAACGTATTTACCTGCAGTATTGCTACTTTGTTTCATTAACATAATACATGACTCTGGAACAGGAATTAAGGAAAAAACATAACCCCTTGCTATTTAAGCATCATTTAAGTCTGTCAGTTGCTCTTATTTACATTTTTTTTGCTTCCAATCTTGAATTTCATGCAACCTCAGCCATCTTATATATCTTTCACTTTTATCTTTCCAGTGCATTTCTTTTTATTTGGGATGTGATAAAATACAGAACTATTCGGAGAGCACATGTGTTTTGGCTGCAAGAGCACAAACTACTTCGCTGTCTGTGAGTACACTTACAAAGAAGGTGAGCTTTTCACTTAGCATTACATACAAGGCAACCTGTGGATCTTACGTAGCTCTAAAAGAAGCCATAAAAAAAAGAAAAATTAAAATTCATTTGCACAATATTATATATAAATCCCCTAATGGTTTCTGAAGATAGTAAAGCAACCAAAGGCAATGAGCCAAGAAGATCCCTCCTAAGGGTCCGACACACATTCATGGACTGTTTCCTGTTCCCTTGCTAAAACAAACATAAGAAAAGATTAAGTTTTTATTGTAATTTGTGTAAGAGACTAAGACTATAAACAAAAAGACTTTTGTGAGAGGAAGGGGGAAAATGTATTTTCTGTTAAGACTTAAATAACACTAGCCATATAATAACACTTAATTTGAAACTCAGTAGTGATAGCTCCCCAAATCTTTGTCCAGGAAGAAATTAACACAGGAAAGACAATCTCTGTATATAAAATGGCCATTCCCTTCAGGTTTTAAAAGTCCAGCTGGAATTACTGCTCTGACTGGAATCCAGCCAAAGAAATGCAAATACCAAATCAGCTTATCACCAGAAGCACCAACATTAATATATGATTGCTATGGCTAAAATTTGTATCATTTAAAACTCATTATACCATTTCAAGTACCTTGTATTCTTGTTTTGCTTAACTTTCCACTAAGAAGCTATTCCTATGAAGACTAAAACTCTTTTCTTAAAACAACTTTCACAGGTAAGAAAGAAATAACCAACACTTCCAGAAAACTACAAGTGAATTCTTAGTTTTCTGCTTCCTTCTGTGTTAGAGATTGACCTTTAGGATTCAGAGCATAAAGCTGTGATAGAACAGATAGAAAAAGATCTAGAGTATGTAAAATACTGTCCATGTTTTCCAAATATTTAGTGGCTTTAAGAACCTGATGCCACCTACAAATAACCAAGTGCATTAGAGTACACAATAAATTACTACAGTTCATACTGTTTTCCCTGGTACCACCACATCACTTTTCCACATACTAAGAAATGAACGTTCAGAGAGACATGCCCAGAATCACGGACCAAGCCAGAAGAGACAGCACAGCACTCAAGTCCCGATTCTTAGATCCCTGTTCCAAAGGAATGACTTTAGCAAATATTTCCTTCCAATACTTCCTCTTCCCACTGAGATAAAGGTGGTATAGTTATTAACACCTTACATGTGTCCATATTGCTTTTGTAGAGCCTCAAAGTCCAATCCAACAATACAAACAGAACTTAATCTGCTCATATATAAATTACAACACAGAATCCCATATGTTACAACTCATCACAAGAAACTGCTTCAAAAAAGCATCAGTCTGGCATAAGCAGCAGCAGTAATATCATCCAGATGTGAATCTGGGACAAAAAGCAAGGACGGAGAGGCAGGCACTTAACCCCGAACGGTTATTCCCACCAGCAGACCAGGGGTTGCATGCTTCCACTGAACTTGAACATTAAGGTTCCTACTTTTCTACTGCAATGAAATTTTAATTTACCTGCTCCTAGGTAGTAAGACTTTAATATAAACCTGTCTTTCTAACTAACATTTCTATTCCATCCACATTACAGAATCCTGCTCAGTTTTACATCAGCAGCTTCAAACAAACTCACTCCCTGTAAAAGTGGTAGCAAGTATTATTTACTCTACTACAACATGTTTTTGCTCCCAAGTTCTTTTTTCACTAGACCTGATGGTAGGCACAACAGAGAGCATTTCAACATTGCCATCTGTCTCCTTGGCACTTCATACCAAGTGAGTCGCTGCCACTTTGATGGTAAATTAGAATTTCCCACAAGATATATTAAGCCAGAGGCTGCTGACAGGTTGTCCTTTCTCCCCCAATGCCTTCTTCCCTTAAATCTATTTTTGATACTTAAAAATATGAGCATGTTAAGAATAAGCTTCTACATGACATGTATTAAATTGCAGTAATCATCAATAAAAGAATAATATATGATCTGAAAAAAATCCTTTTATAAAGGACTTCAAGCATCATTAAATTTATTTAGATAATAAACACTCAGATTATGTCTTGGGCTTTATCACAAGAGATGGTCACAAAACAATTAATGGTGATGCTTGGGAGGGACAAGATAGATGTGGTGATTGGTTAAACCAACTCACAGAGAAGCTGGAAACAGTAGTATAAGATTGAGCCCATAACTGCTGCTAAAACAGCAATACTGTGTTTCAGCATGTTCTCTCAAATCTAGCTGCCTTCCAAGACAAAGCACTATAGTGATGTTAAGTTATAGTCCCAGTTTCTCACCACTGATTATGCTCTTACACCCAAAAGAATCTAATTCTTTATTTCAACTTCAATTTTTGTAGTTTAAGATCTGTGACTCTACTCAGAGAACTGCATACCTGCCACCTCAGCGCTTCAGGGAGGGTATGAGTAGGTACCTCGAGGGACCAGAATATGTTGAGGATATCTTTCGGTGTTGCTGCTGTTGCTGTTACGTGAGCAAAAGAACATCCTGAAGGTCTATCCAGTTTAATACTGGAAGAAAAACGTATTCCCCAACATATGTGAGAACAAAACATATTTCCCAACATTCTTCCAAATCCCAAAGCCAGGCTTTTCAGGTTGAATATGTTACTTGTCATGCTTTAACACCAGTCGCCAACTAAGTCAGCAATTCAAATGACTTAATTACAGCAATTCAATCACTTAAAACAATAAGCCCATTTCAACTCCACACAAAATATAGTGTAAGATTCCAAGTTACTTCAGGGAGGTGTGGGCAAGTGATCAAGAAGAGATTTAAAAAAAAAAAACATTCAGAATAAGTAGACACAATGAACATTGGAAGGACTGGGATACGCTCTCCAGTGAAGTCCCTCAGAACAGCAGTGTCAGACCTTGCAGATCACAGTGACAATCCACATGCTGAACATCATTCATACACAAGAGAGCTGCAAAATAACATTTACTATGTAATACTAAGCTACTTCAAGAGAAAATAGGACGCAACACCAGTTCCTAGCCTGAAGCTGAGACAAATGCACGGGAAGGATCAAACTAACACTATTACCAAAGGTTTCTATTCCTGACAAAACACATAAATGAAAATTTCATAGTCTTTGACCAAAATACTATTTTCAGTCTTTCAACATATTTTCATTACTATCTTGTATTTCTTACATCAAAAGACTCAGGCGTATAAAAGTGTGATAATTCTGTTTCTGAACACGAAAAATGGCAGGGTCATATTTTAGCCTCATTTTGTTTAACTGATCCTGAATGGAGAATTCAGGGCACTTACAGATCTTCTTACTAAACCGAAAATTGAAGCAATTACAAATTTCTTGTCTGATTTCCACTTGGTACAGAGGACACTCAGACCAGGTAAACGCATTCTGTAGATGTAGCTGCGAAACTCTAGGCAGGTAAATGACTCTGCGCATGTAAGTAATAAAACCCAAACAAAACCAAACACTAAACCACTGTTAATGTTTGCCATGTGTGGGCTGTCAGGAAGGCAGCTGTCTCCAAAAGACACCTCTCCCCTGGCAGATACTCACTGCAATGAGCAACGCAAGTATGAAGCGATGTTTACATTAAAACAAAGATTATAATACTAACAGTTGTATAGGGTAAGCAGCCTATGGAGTTGTTGATTTGCCCTGGGCTACAACTTACACATGCTTCTTCCTATTCTGAAAGGATAACAGCTTCTCTGGAAGATGTTGAAGTTGTGGATTTACCTGAACACGAGAGACCACCCACACCCCTCAACTCAAACTGAGTTTGATATCTATTTAAGCTCGTTTGGCATGTAATATAACACAACCCATTATTCAGTATATTTGTAGAGCAGGGAATTTATTGTCCTGTGTTTGCTACTCATCATTCAGCAAAGATTCTTAAAGGGGTTGCCTAACGATTTCACCCAGATACAGACTGCTGCAATACAGCCTTGCCAGTGCTGGAAGGAAGAAAGGAAAGGCAGCTCTCCCCTGAGACCTAACGCAGAGCATTCACATTTATCCTTACGTCCTTAGGGCTTAAGGTCCTCTTTGACCTCTTTCTTGTGCCAGTGACAGGGATGAGTGACATTCTTTGTGCTTTCTCCCTGTAAAAGAAAAAAAACCTTCCCAGATTTTAAATAAATACATAAATAAATTTACAGGGCTCAAATTTTTTGGCATGTCAAAGACAAATACAAAATAAGTTTAATTCCTCCTCAGCTGCTGCAGTCCTGCTTAGTGTATCCTGCTATCCACCAACACTTCTGCCAGGAGACATGCGACTCCAGAAATGAATTAAGCTCCTCTATGCCATAGACTAAAATCACACAAGAAAATATAGGCAAAATACTGGCATCTTCTGTTACAAGATTTGCTTCCTTCTGGTTTACAGCATTCACAATCTGAAAACATGAAGTGTTCCTCGTAAGAGCTTCGTGAGACACAAAGTTTTTACAATCAGTTGGGTCAGATTTGCATCAGGATCTGACCTGAAGAAATTTGGTAACTAGGAACCTTGGGTTTGCTTTCCGATAGGTTAGGTTTCAGTTAGTCTTTAACACTGCTAAGGGAGCCAGGAAAAAACTCTGAGAGAGATTAAAGTAAAGAGGAGAAACTTCTCCACAATCCTTTTAAACAACTACAAGATAAAGTGAAAACAATGTTTCTGTAATTCTTTATTAAAAACATATTTTTTTCTCTTTCAATGAGAATAAAATATTTTTATGTATAATTGATGTTAAATAACAGTGGTCTTTGAATCAGCATGGTTTCAATAGTGTGTACTGACTTCAGAATGAACGACTATGATTCTTTCCACCTTATTGCTTTCAGCATTTCGAAATGTGCTTGCATTTTCCAGGTTGCACTCTATCTTCATCCTCCACAACTGTCAAAAGTACTTTATTGTTATTAAATGGTATGTGTTTACACAGACATATGAAAAAACACAAGTTTTTATTAATGGAAAGGTAGATGACAATAGCTATGAAACCCCTTTTTCAGCTAAAAATCAGGGATTCACAACAACACAGAGCACTAGGGATCCCAGATGTTGGCAATCTGACTGCTGGTTCACTGTTTTAAAGTTGCTCTAATTAGTGTCTGAAACCTCAGCAAGGAGGAAGGTCAGATATTTTCTGATGAATCAAAAAAGCACCTAACACAAACTGTTTACACTGTATAGCAGAAGTCATCCAAATCTATCATTCAGTGATTAAAGCTACTCCACAGTCATATTTTGCTGAGTCTATTTCCTCAACTGGACACTTTCATCTTACAAACTGACAAAGCTCAATGCCATGAATATTCACACCCATTAATATGAATTAATACATCCCACCCTTTCTCTCCACTTACAAATGTCCTGTGTCCTACACTGATTCTGTCTCAATCAGGAACTCTGAGAGGGTAATAATTCACTAATGCAGTGAATGCATGAATATACAGAAGAGCAATAGCATTTTATTGTGAAATTACTCTTTCACGTCTGTATGTCTTATTATGATGTCTTCCCACATTTGCTATTCTCAAAAAGTACTGCTGTTTGCAGCCACCAATATTCATGGTTTTCTTGAAATATAACATTTTTGATAAAACATCTTAACAGAATCAACAAGGTCTCTCATTCTTATTCCTCTTTTCTTAAAAATCAAGCAACCCCGCCTTTCTATTTTCCTGCTGCCAGCTGCATGCATCATGCCCATCAGTAGAAAGAAGATTCACACTGTTCAGGATTTGCATCTGGCTCCAGGGGTTTGCAAAGCCTCTTCAATAAGCCAGCCAAGATGCAACATTGGGAAGCATTTACCATCATAAAAGTGAACCACCACAAAATCACTAATGTTCAGAGAGCATTTGTAATCATCTAGCAATTGCTCTGAGCATATTTTAGTGTCCAAGGAATTCCCTCCTCCATCTGTTGCTGCTTATCCCTCTTGAGCAGAAGCAGTAGTACTGCATTTGCTCTAAACTGATGACCCTTTTGTTCATCTTTGCTGTCCTCTGACAGCATTAACATCCCTTGGTTGGGATTACATTTCATTGCCCTGTGTCATGATAAAGCAAAAGTGTGACAACAAACAGAAGAAATAGTGACTATTATTTGTGGTTGAAAACCATCTACAAAATTTGCTGGGGTTTTTTTTCCCCCGCTCTAAATGCAGGGTTGTGAACACTTTATTTGTTCATTTTCTATAAATAATCTAATCTCAGAACTAACAAGTACTCCCCAAATTTAAAGTGTTTATTCAGACATAGCATCATGAAGCATGTACAGAAATTAGTTGCACTATTTAACAGACCTTGCAGAGCAATCTCCAAGCCAGGTTCTCTTAAATTGCATTACACCAAAACCATGACCCCTATTACTGCATTTCCCCCTTGTAACCAGGATGAAGACTAAGACTGAATGAGGGCAAAATATCCACATAGAAACCAACCTGTTCAGACTGGGAAGCAAAATCACATCGGGGAGGGAGGGGAAACCTTAAAAAAAACCCTAACAAACAAAAAAAAAACCTACTTGACTTTTTCTGACTAACAATAATGTTAACTCATTTAATAAGGCCCTGACATTTGCTTTCAGAACCGCCTGGGACCTAGAAATAAAGTTTAGTATCTAGCTTGCAGTCACACTTATTATTACAGAAATCAGAGCCCACTTCTACATGTCATAGCAGAGTTTTCATATGCAGGGTCTCTCAGTAATCTGTTTTCTCCAGCATGCTGTTCAATATACATGACAACCTGGCAGTAGATCATTGTAGATACATCTTCAGATAAGACACAATTATATCCTACAGAAAACAGTAGCAGGCAAATGACTCAGAGCTACATAATAGCATTAAGAAACAGGACAAAGGTGGAAAAGGGGATCTGCTACCTTCATGGATTAGGAACAGAAATAGTCAGGATGCAAAGACTATGATTAAGTTACTTTCTGAATTGAAACCAGCTTAATAGGATCCTTTTGACCCCAAGATGATGAAATACAGGATTTAATGTCAATAAATGTAACTGATAAACATTTTGCCAGGCTTCTTCCTGACCATAATCACTGGAATTCAGACAGAGAGTTCTGCTTACCTACACAGAAATCAAAATGTAGGTTAGTAGTTTCAATGTAAGAATTGGGTTACACATGCACCTATCTTAATATGACCTGAAAAAAGAACCACGGGGTTCTTGGCAGAATTCGAGAAGATCCATTTTAAAAATCATGTTTATCCCTTATTTTATCAACTTTGCATATTGTTTCCAAAACATTTTTCAGCTATGCATTCAGTTTAGAACACATCCTACTAATTTACTTTACTTTTTTTTCTTTTTTTAATAACATACCCTCCGTTTGTGCCTCTATCAGTCTTCTTCTACCTGGTCTCTCCATTTATTAGTCATGCAATTAACAAGAATAAAGGTTGATGCTGGATTTTTATTCTCCAGGTGTATTAGAACATTAGCTACCCAGTGAACTAAACACCCCTGTAGCATTGGATTTTATGAATCACTGTACAGTTATGAGCACAAGCTCTGTCGGACATAGGGGAAGCTCCTGTAACCTCCCTCCCCACTACTAAAACCTTACCGTGCAAACCCAATAGAGCTGGCTGCAACAAATTAAAAATCCAGAAACTTTAAAAGACCTTCTATAAAGAGTGAAAGACAACAACAACAAGCTTCCTCTAAATTTCCATCAGCAATTTCCATCTGACCTGCAGCCACCCAAGCCTGCTCCAAAATCCAGAGCAGTAGAGCATGCTCCCCATTCCTCTATGCCTGAACTCATAACCTCTGCTTTGAGGATTTGCAGCTGAAAGGCAGCACCATACCAATGGGACCTGACCTAGGATTTCAATTTAAATGCTTCAGCATTTAAAACTCCATGTGGTTACACCAACTCCAGATATCTTCCATCACCTTGGCACACGCTCCCATAAAGTTGGAACAACTTCTTTGACAATTTCTGGTACTAAGTTTTAAATAGCTACAAAAGTAGCTATTTAAAGTACCCCTATGAAGTAACAACAACAAAAGAATATTCTGTAGTTATCAGATTCAACATGCAACTCCTGACATTTTAGGACAAATTTTGCCCTCAATTAAATCTATTACCTTGCTGATGTCAAAGCAGAACATACCAAACTCACACATCAGAACCATCTGTCATGACTGTTTGGTGAAGTGTCTTGCATGTGGACATTTTTCTTCTCTTCCCACCACCATCCTTTAAGTGTTGGCTGGCCCTTTCAACCCAACACCAAGACTTTTACAAAACCCTGAGAAGTCAAGAGCAGTGGACACTGCCTGTTTAGTTAAATGTTTGGAGATGTCACTGGTTTTTCCTGAAGGAAATCACAAGTTTATTTAAATAATTACGTGCTGTACCCTGAAACTATTAATATATACACTCATGACTGTCCTGATTGAGTTTTGGTGTTCAGACTTTTTTTTCCCCATAACACATATATATATACTACTTGTGTAATGAATAGCATATTATTCCATTAAAAGTATCTTCTGTGTAACACCTAAATGTGTTAGAAAGGTTAATATGGCATTTTATACCTCACAGGCTGGTGACAGAAAGTAAAAATGCTATTCTGAAAAGCAGAAATGTCAACACATCTCTAAAGACATAAAATGACACAAAATTAAATGTTACCAACTGCTGAGTCTGAAGAAAGGCTTATTGAAGTTAAGGGATGAAATAAAAAAAAAAAAAAAGGCACAGATCATATTCTAAAAGCATAGCAATCTACTTAATGAAACTTTATAGAATGCTTTTTGCACACATAAGCTTCTAGAAATATCATTCACTTCCTTTCTACTGCAATAATTTCAAAGGGTCCAAATGTAGAGGGGTCTACAAATGCCAACCATTAATCACTTCTTAACTTTTTGTAGCAATTTGTATCTGAGGTTCCATATCTTTTGGCAAATTATAAATGATTTAACAGAACTTCATTTTTTGGAAAGACATTTTGTAAAATGAATCATGACTCTACATATAATTTCATAAATAGGGATGCATGTGTGTATAGATGCAGACACACACATATATATTCATGTCCATGCTGTGTTGCACCATGTATAAACACATACATATTTCTAAAAGCTATCCATCAATATCACTGTGTGTGAGCATACATCTGTAGATAGATTTACAAATATGTACTACCAGATATTCAAAACAAATTACACCCACTATACTTGCCTGCTGCAATCCTCGAAGCTTCAGGAGGACAAGGGTTGTTCTTAAAGGAGGAAAGGAAAATGGGGAGAGCATTACAGTTTTACTTATGAACTGGGATACAGGAATGAAAAGTATTTATTTAAAGAAACCACTTACAAAAAGTTAATCACCAACACCTAATTAGCCCATGCAAAATTATGGGTTAAATGCATAATGAAGATATCTGTTAACATCCTGGATTCCCCCAGTCCAGGTTTCAAATTCCAAACCATTGGGAAGGTTTTGAAAAGTTATGAAGTCAGAAGGGACATATACAGTGTCTGTACTTCATCAGCATCTGTCACCCGCAGTTGCAGTAATACTGTTATCCTTAACACCCTACCGATTTCTGAATTATCAGCATCAAATCTTGAGTCCTCAGGTTTTTCACTTGATGCTTTTAGACTACCATATCCAAAGGCTAACATCTGTAGACAACAGCATAGCCCCAGGTGTAAGCCTGCAAGGGAATGTAAACGACAGTTTATATTCCCAAATATTCCAACAACACCCCACTGGGAGTAGAAGCACAGCAATTAGCTTTTAGTGAAAGCTGTATTAGCATCTCTAAGTTGACAAACTAGCCCTGGGAAAAAGTCAGGAGCAGAGCTCAGTATGGGTACCTGAGAGGCAGGAAAGCTTTAAACAGCAGACGGGTTTTACAAGGGGAATTTTAACGCTGCAAAGAAGCTGTGGTCCACTTTCTGATGCCAACTTTGAACCACATTTGCCCAAGAAAAGTTATGCTGTGGTTAATTTTATTCATAATACAGACATTTTTCTTTGAATTAGATGCACCAAGGCAGGCAGCGGCACTTACAAAGCCAGCTTTATCACTTTTTCCTTTTTCCTTGAGAAACTATGACTGAAACATGGGCATAAACAGGACAAGATGAGCACAGTCTCAAGTCTTTCGATGCAATTCCTACGGAAAGTACAAAGTAAGTTCCTTTGCACTCTAATTCTGACACTATAACAACTATATTCCTAGCAGACATCCAGGAAACGTGGAAGCCAATTTAGCTCTCTTCCTTTATGACTTCAAGTTAATCAACCCAAACTCTCAGCAAAAGGAACAGCCCAGTGAAGACAGTTCATTGATCTCTCTCTGGAAGAGCTTGACTTGACATTCATATTCACTTGCTCATTTCAAAGCTCCAATAATGATACGTTTACCATACCATGACAGAAATGGAAGCAGAAAGGAGGGGAAAAAGGAAAATGGAAGCAAAAAGGAGGGGAAAAGAGAAACAGTGATGAAAGTAACATCTCTGCCTGATGTTACCAGTCACCGTAATGGAAAATGATGGCAAAACATTTGAAAGACAAATCCATCCTGAGATATTTAATCCAATTTTTCATTACGTTGGACATTAGAGAAAATTACATTTCTGCAAGGCAAATCCAGTACGTGACAGTATTTTTAGAGGCAGACAGAACCAATTTGAAGGGATACGGATGTGTACAAACACGGATGTCTACGGATGTCTGTCCATGTTCCAGCATAGGAAGGGGATTTTAATTTCCCCTATTGGCTATCAACAGCCACAATGCTGAACAGCTCCAGAGAGTAATAATTTTCTTTCTCCTTCTAGAAAAGCACTATGATATGGCCCACTGAAGCAGTGATAGACATTTTAAAAAAGTATAATAAAAATTTTTTTTTGCTTCTGTGTATTTTTTCTGTCAATAGTGGCTGGGCCAGACCTCACAAGGGGGGTGCTGGCAGGATTCCAGGCTGTTATTTCCCTGGGCAATGCTCAGATCTCATTAGTATTTTTAAATTAAGAGTTTTCATGACAAGCTTTTTCTTCCACTAAAAGCAACTTCCAAGTATCCACCTCATACAGCCCACAAGCAAACTGTAAAGGATTACAAAGACCAGCACCCATTCAATACTATTCCTTCCCATAACTAACCTTCCCATAACTTCATGAAGCCAGGAGTGACTATACATACACAGCTACCTTTCTACCAAGAATTTAATGAAAGCTTACTTCAGAATTCTCTAATTAACCCGCGCTGTTGTACACAGATGTAAATATGTGTTGCTAAGACTACTGCTTTCCTCTTTAGAGGCCCATTCAGGCTGATATTAGCTTTAACAAACATTTACCTTCAAAGACAATAAATGATAAATGGGTGAAAGAAATCAGAAGCATATTACCAATAATACAAAAAGTTTCAAGAGAACTATTTCCAAATATGGCAGAAGTAGGATAAATCTGGGGGACGGGATGGACACCACACAAAAAAACTTCACAAAAAAACCCCAAACGAAAAAAATCCCAACAACAAAAAAACCCCAACCAAACACCACCACCCCCAAAAAAACCCCACAAAAACCAAACCAAACCAAACAAACCAAAAACAAAAAAAAGCCAAACTAAGCCAAACCAAAAAAACCCAAACCCAAACCCAAAACCAACAAACATCAAAACCATGAAGCATATACAGAGCACAGTCCTCAGGTCACAAATATGCTTCCTGGAAGGCTCACTGGATACATGGATTTAGTTTACTAAAAATGTCTATTGTGAATGCACATATGATTTTCCTGTTGCTCAAGATGAACAACCTACTACTATCACATTTGCACTATATATAAGTCTTCGTGAGTTATGTGGATGGATTTCTCCTAAAATCTCTGAACTGTTCACAAGTATGTGCACAGGTGTACGAAACAAAGTTAAAAGTTGAAGATTATACTGCAGCCACCACTATATTCTGTAGAGAAGATGAGTCCTACTTCATCAGAGTCTTTTAGTTCACAGAGATTTTTACTTAGGTCACAGGAAGTAGTTTGGGCAGTGTTTGAACCTGTACATTAATGGAACCTTCATGACCTCCAACAGATTAAAGCATTATGGTCTTTAAATGCCAGGGTGGCTCATGTTGCTTATAGGATGTGGAGATATCCACAAATTAATTCTTAGTGCAGACTCCAATAACCTCAAAGCAGCCAGCATACTCCAAATAACTATTCCACCTTTTCCAGGATTCAGATGCTGCTTTATAGTCTTCAGCACCTGCACAGTCTTCTCATTAACTGGACACATTCCTGTTAAAACTCTGATTCATTCTGCAAGGATCTTTAAAGTTGCTTCAAATCCAAACCATTCTATGATAACACTTTCTATCCCTAAGTACTGGTTATGTGCAACTCTAGTCACAGGCAAATCTCTGTTTATGACATTAACACCAGGCTGGGAAATTCCAGCACAGCCATAACAGTTCCTAAGAATGGGGCCATGGTCATTCTCCATCTTCCAACACAGCTGCAGCAGCTGGGGAAGGCATAGACTGAACATATTAAAGCCCAAATCAACATCTATTTTCCAAGACCCTTTTCAGCTATGCAATTCCTGCAGAGTCAAGAGGTCTTCCACATATACGCACCAAAGAAGTGGATAAGCAATTGCAACAAAATTATCAATATTCTAATTAACAGAAAATAAAAGCTATACTTTCCTTCCTGCCAAAGATCTCTTCTAACAAAACGACCAACTCTGCCCTATAAATTAATCTTTCACTGCTTTTTGTCTAGCTCTGTGCAATGCCAGCTGGTTTGCTTAGAGCAATGAGCTGTTGAATTAGATAACATGTTTTTAATAAGTCAGTCTAGTACAGCAGTTTTGAATGGCTTCAGATGTCTAAATTGTCTGTAGAGTAATATTAATACTAAGTGGTAAGAACAGGGACTTACGATACTGTTGAGTCCACAAGTGACAAATACATATTTTCACATTTAATTAGTCTTTTAATTAGTCCTAAATAAAATTGCACATTTGGATAGCATTAGGGATTATTTTAGACAAATTACAAGTTAATAGGAACAAAGCATCCACCTGAACTCAGAACTAAACTGAATGCATAAAGAGATGCTGTAATCCCTAGCTAGTGGTGAATAAGGAGAATTTGTGCTGTAGAAGTTTCCTAGACATTTTACTCAGACTTTACTGATCCCAAGAAAAGAATCCAAGAAGTCATAACCCTGTGGCACCAGGTAAACTCAGGGATGCCTCTCCAAGAGTCCTACTAGTAAGACAATAAGACCTAAGGAGGAGAGGCTTTCAGATAAATGGGGGATTTTATTGCTGCTCAGGTACCAGGTGCCTGCAGTATGAAGCTAGAGTGATATTCTTTACCATAAGGATGATGAGACACCAGCACAACTTGCCCAGAGACGTTGTGGCTGCCCCATCCCTGGCAATGTTCAGGCCAAGTTGGACGGGGCTTGGAGCAAGCTGGTCTAATGGAAGGTGTCCCTGCCCATGGCAGGAGGTTGGAACTAGATGAGCTTTAAGGTCCTTTCCAACCCAAACCATTCTCTATGGTGATTCTATGATATTCAGGAGTACCATGGAAACAAATGAGTCCATTACTCAGGACTCAGATTAGAAATGTGCTTGGGGAACTCTGCAGGACTGGTGTGGCCTCACCATGCCCCCAAAACAAAGGGTCTTAGCTGGTCCATCTAGTAGCCCTTGTGCAGACTTACTGGCACAGAAATGCAGGAAACCTGGGTCAAAAGCCTCTACTAAAAGCAACTGGAGATGCTGCAAGTGACATGGAGGCTCTCAAAAGACAGTGTATCAAAATGATTTTTTTAAATAGTCAAGAAAGGCATTTTGACATTTTTCATCGAACTTTTCACAGTTTTCACTGTTTTTCAGGCAGAGTGCTAGTTACATTCTTTTTATGACTAAAAATTTAGGTTGGATTTATATAAAGAAACAGGGAAGATAGGGTTACTTTTAAAGTTACAACTGTTTTCTACTATGTGATGTATTATAAAAAATAAATAACTATAAAAAAAATTAAAAGAATCAATGAAAATCCAATCAAGAAAATTGCTTTTTCAGAAGCAAAGAATATGCATGACATAGAAATCAATGAAGTATTTATTCACTAAAGTAAGATTTCTTTTATAGTGCAGCTTAACTAACAAAACAATACAACACACAAAAAAATACAACAAACAATCTTTAGATCAATCATTTACATCTACACAGTATTTTACAGTTCTATAAACTTTAACAAAAAACAACTTGTTTCCAACAGGTGGGCAGGTTTATGGCATTTGCTGACATAACCTGTACGAGCAATGCCATTTGAATAATTTAGTAAAAAAAAGAGAACGTTATCAAGCCTGCTAGGTATCATACAGTATGCATTTAGATTACTTACTAACTCATCACAGTTTCTAACCACAAGAAGAATCACCTCCGCAAAAGCAATCCCCTTTGCACCTTGCTTTGTTGTCTTAGCTTCACCAAACTGTCCAATTCCTAAAGCATTTTTGCATATAAGCTGTGCAAGCAATCCTCATCTCTATGTCAGCTGGCTCCAGAGGAGAACTCCAGGATCTCTGCTAGTTGTGTTACTCCTCAGCCATTCAGTATTATATGCTTTGAGACATACATGCTGATTTCCTAAAACTTGAGTCTACCGTTAGATTCCACTGTCCCAGTATATTGGGCTGTTCTTGCTTTTCATAATATGACAATGAACACAACACTGAGCTTGCTCTAACATATGCTCTTAATAAAGTCAATGGGAAAATCAGATCTTGGGATCCTGATGGTCACCAAGCTGCCCAGCAGCCAGTAACATGCCCTCATGGCAAAGGAGGCCAGCAGCATCCTGGGCTGCATCAGGCAGAGCGCTGCCAGAGGGCGGACAGAGGATTGCACGAGGTCCCTGCCAACCTCAACCATTCTGTGATTCACTTCCAGAACTGACCAGCTTCCAAAACAATCATTTTATTAAACTCTGTGCCATAGGTGTAAACTCCAAAATTAGTAATGGTTAAGTAACTGAAATCAAAATCTACTCCATCAGCTTCTGTAAGGGGAAAAGTCAATTCTGATTTACAGTCTACGATGCGTGGATGTTAAGTGGGTACAACATACAGCTTCACCTCAGGAACTTCAGCTGACAGACTATGAAAACAGAGAAGACATATTTTTACAGAAAAGGCAAGGGAAGAAATGATAGAGTATTGAATCCTTTGGTTAGAAGGCAAATCCTTGTCTTCCTAGATTTGATGGAAGGATTGAAACTAAAGGAGGTTATTAGGCTTGCAACAATAAGTTCTTCAAGAAAATTTATTTCACAATATGTAAAAATATCTTAAAGTATACAACCCACCTGGAGCAGATTCCAAGTGCACCAAAACAATTTCAAAGGATTACAAGAATCAAAGTACTATGACCTACTGTACTCTTGAAATACTCATCCCTCTTCTCTAAGAATCTAATTTTGTTGATCAAGTTTAGACCATAACACGACTCTGCCGAAAGCTTAAAATAACTCTATCTTTAGAATATTTAATGTACATTAAAAATACCAAATGTAATAATCAAGGTAGAAATCACAGATTTTCTTCAAAGTAGATTTTACATCAAGTAACAAAGTAAAAAAGCTCAGTCAAGACATTTACTTATTTCCCTCAGGCTGCTAAATCTTAAGACCAGATCCTAAGGGAGCCTGGAATTGAAGAAAGTGGAGATGAAGGAATAAACCCATGGCTGAAAGAATAATAATGGAAAGAGAGAAACAACTTCCATTTCCTGCACCTAATGAAAACTCAGATAAAGAATAATATAACTTCACAGCAACACAGACCTATTGATCAAACCAAAATATTGTTTAGCTGGGCTAAAGCCCTGTCTTGGAAATGTGCTAGAATGGCACAGAAGCTCATAAAACTTCCAAGCGAGAGACAAACAAATCATTTTTAAGAGAAGATGATCTCGGGGAAATAATGGCTTACTAATCCTTAGATATTGGTCACACTGATGGCTCTCAGCTCCAAGGTATCTAAAATTCAAATACAACTAGGAAGTCTTTGTCCTGTGTGATGTTTTTTACCCCATTTCAGACAAGATTTAGTAGACATGACTTTGAAGATGCTCGGCACTTGAAATAGTTATTAGCAAATCTGACATTTATCAAACTTTATCAACTGATCCTCCAATAACTGAAATATCACTGAAAATTTAAATCATCATCCTCAGACATTGCAGTTCACCTAAATCCCATTTGTGTTTTATTTTAAGCTGTAAAAAACATTCAGGTATATCCAGAAGCATCTGGATTTCAGACTCATTACAGAAAAGGAATCAAATCCATAGGGATTATCCACTGCACTAAAACCAAGATATTCTATGTGCATTGGGGGTGGGAGGGAGGGAAGAATTTTAAACACTCTGCTTACAACAGTTTACCTCTAAAAATGAACTCACAAAGTAATATTGTTAAGCATGTCAGAATAAGAACTTTCATAGACATTTTCAAGCCTAGCTCCTAAAATCATCCTTGCGAATTGCCATGGATACCAGTTCCAGAAATACAGCACAGATGAAGAGAAGGAATTCTCAAAGAATGAAATAACCTTTAGTCTGTTATCAAATTCTTCCTAATCTTTAGAAATGCAGATGTGTGGACGAGGCGATACCACGTTCATTTTTGTTCTTGCTTATCACTTACTTTTAAAGCACACTGTCTAGCAGTTCTGTATTATAAATAATTCACAGGAAGCCAAGTTTCAAACCCCTTGTGTTTTGAGTTCAAAATAGCCAAGTTAAAAAATAGGCTTGCTTTTTAATACTGCCAAGTCTTCACACACAAATGCACACAACCACCCACCACCCTATTATCACAGTTCTCCTGGCAAAAAACAACATGGAGCATCCCTAGGTGTGCTATGTATATGCAACCAGTATTACAGAAACCCTTTTAAATGTGTCCAATTCAATAAAATCTGAAGAGTTTTAATTGTACATTCAGCTTTGAACTATTGTACAATTAATTATATTTCCCCTTGTTGTTGGTTTTTTTTTCCACAAGTATTTCAACGTTACTGAGTGATATATACCTATCTATATCATAATCTACTTTAAATTTCTATTGAAATCTGATCCACAATAGAAATTGCAACAGAAAACACCCAAGCTTACAAATCACTAATAAACCCGATAAAGGTGCTGCAATTAATACCTGCAATTTTTGTTTTTTGAAGGGTGAGGGTGCACAAGAAACATTTTCGTAAAAACTGTTTCTGGGCAATAGGAGTGCAGTCATCCAAACTAAACATCATGAGATGGCATTTTCATGCAGGAAGACCAATGATGTTGTACAAGAACCTAATATGGAACAGAGGAAAATCCTTCTTTATTCCCACAGCCCCTTGTAGTACATTCTGTTGAATAACAATAAAAAAACACACAAGAATTTTATCTCTGAACTAAAGCTTTCTTTGCAGATTTCACATAATATTTTAATAATCAGCCATCACACAGCTATTTTAATATACATATAAAATTATTTTTTTATCTTTGTGTTTGTTACAGCCAAGAGCAAGACACACATCCTGTTTTGCTGTCAGTTTTAGTGGTTGTGGCAACTGACCTCACTTGAGAGAGAGAGACAGATCTGGCCCATGGGATGCAGTCGCAATGCACAGCCATGGAGAGTTGAGCCCAGAAGAAGTTCTATCCACATCAATCCATCCTCACAGACAGGGAACTCAACACGGAAAGACTTACTCTAGCCTTTTTAGTGAAGTTGCCTATCATATCATGAAGGTTTTAGACTACAAAGTGAGAAAGGAGGAAAATAGTGTGCAGAATTTGGGTAAGCCTTGATTTTAAAATATTGTCCATAAATCTGACAAACTTTGTTGCACTTGGTGGGCCAGATATATGAAGTCTAAATCATCTCCTCAATCACCTAAATAGTTTTTTCCTGCCCCTAAATTTCACTTCAAGATATAAAGAGATATGAAAAAAAATAAACAGAAGAAATAGTTCAATTAGATGCAATTAAAATATTGGTAACAAAAGTCCACTTATTTTGTAGGACTTGGTTGATATATTTATCACTACACATTGTTCGTATTTCTACTAGCATTCAGTGTGCTACTCAAAACATGTAATTATGTACCAAAACTATAATTTGCAGATGTCCTTACTTCACTGAGCACAAAGAAATTAATTGCCCTTTTTCTAAAGAGGATAAAAACTTCACACACAGGTCTTTGAGCAACTCTCAGATGTTAATAATGTTACCAATACAATATTACACAGAACTATACTAGTGGTAAACTTTCCACTTCACACTAAAAACTAATGAGAAGACTGCCAGTGCAATTAAGTAGTCTCATATATTCAGCCATAGCTAGTGTCTTTCCATAATAAAACTACCGAAAATATTCAGAATACAGAACTGTTTTTTTGCACTGGGTATTAGCAATACTCTAACTCCATCTACAACGTCATCTGAACTTTGCACTGTTCAGAAAATTAAAGAATGGCTGACTCTGCTAAATCCTCTGATGGGCGGATTCTGACATCTGAGGCTTTACTTGAACTATACTAGAATACAGGATTTGCCCAGTTTCTTAAAAAACTGACTCCTCATATTTCAAACTAGCCCATCACATACAGGCTCAGCGCTGAGTGTGATGAAGTAATCTGAGTGTGATGAAAGTTTGGCATCAGTGTAGAACATCAACACCTTCATTTCAAGATGCGACACATACAGACTCCTGCAGGAGCTGTCCCTCCATCAAGTCTCTTTTCCTTCTCCTTATTTCAGGTACTTAGCAATTGGCTTGTTTTTCGGTTTGCAAGGGAAAGTGCACATTTAGCAGCTTCTCGTTGGCTGCCACAGATCACTTGGAATATTTCCCTGAGAAATAATAGACTGAAGTGCTTACAGCTCTTCTGCATTACCTCTGAGTTTTTCTGACATTTCTTGACCCGTTAGAGAATTCATCTTCTTCCTAGATTCACAGGAGAACCTGGCCATGGTAGTTGCAGGAGAACCTGGCCATGGTAGTTGCAGAAGAACCCAGCCATGGCAGTTCTAGAAGAACCCAGCCATGGAAGTCTCTCCAGTCTTTCTGCAGTCTCCCCTTTTCAGCCATGTTACACAGATCACCTTCATTTCAGTTACATGATCGTAACTTCTGACCCTGCAACTGGTCAAATATGATGGCAAATCACATTACAGCCCTAAACTGAAGGTGCAGCAACTTTATTTGATTTCATTTCTATTTCTGAATCACAAAGGACAAAGCAATTTTACCTTTTACACAAGTGATGCTCCTAATTCTTCTGTCATCTTAACTAGTCCATCATACACTAAGTACTTAAGAAAATAACTATTTAGTGGAAAATTTTTGTTAAACTTAAGCTATAGCTAGCTACCAAAACCTATACACAGGCTGTGAGATGCTTAACACTTATCTACACATACAAGGAAATCTATACATACAACTGACCTCTACGTGATAGTGGAACAGAGTCATAGGTACCAATGGTTACATTTGGGCTTTTGTTATGGTCAAGATTAAACATATCGATTATTTGCTCACAAGGATTAATTTGGCAGTAACTAGGGGTTTGAATTTTTTTTTTTTTTGAAGAAATGTCATTTAGCTTTAGTTTACACTGCTGTTCTGAGAAACTAATGCTGACTCTGCACAAACAACGAGACCAAACAGGAAACACAAACAGCCACCAGCGAGCGACAAAGACCACTTCCCAGTTTCCATGAGTAATGCTTCCCAGTTACCTCAGGTGCAGTCTCTGGACACAATCATTCAATTGTTATTCAGTCCTGACAGCACTGCACAACTTTTCTCTGTTATGCTAAAACTACTGAAGAATTAACAAACTTCCCTTGCCTCTGCCTGTCTCACCACCAGCAGGTATTTCGGTACAGGGTCACATCCAAGATGTCACAAACCGCTGCCATCTCTGCTCACATGATGCACACCAGGACAGGAGAGTCTTTGGATCATCTTTACCCTTCCCCCTGGAGGGGACCTGACCCTAAACACCCCAGTCTCAGTGCTTCACAAGGAATCACTCGGCAATCCTCCGGCTCAGCAGGATCCTGCTCTGATGAACCTCACTGTGTGTCCTAGGTTCAGCAGTAGCAGTCATTTTTTCTTCTTCTTAGTAGCTGGTGCAGTGCTGTGTTTTTAACTTTCAGCCTGGGAACAACGCTGATAACACTGATGTTTTTAGTTGTTGCTAAGTAATGTTTATTCCAACCAAGGACTTTCTCAGTCTCATGCTCTGCCAGGGAGGAGGGGAAGCCGGGAGGAAGCAGAGACAGGACACCTGACCCAAACTAGCCAAAGGGGTGCTCCATACCACAGCACGTCATGCCCAGTGTATAAACTGGGGGGAGTTACCCGGAAGGCCAGATCGCCACTCGGGCCGGGCTGGGTATCAGTCAGCAGGTGGTGAGCAATTGTATTCTCTCCCCTTGTTATTTCACTAATCGTTATTATCATTGGTGGTAGCAGTAGTGGTTTTGTGTTTTACCTTAGTTGCAGGACTGTTCTTATCTCAACCTGTGGGAGTTAGTTACATTCTTTCGATTCTCCTCCCCATCCCTCCAGGAGCGGGGGGAGGAAGAAAGAGGGGAGTGAGTGAGCAGCTGCATGGTTCTGAGTTACCGGCTGGGCTTAAACCACGACACTCCGCCTACTTATGAAATCAGAGGCTCCAGGACCACCTCAGGTGACAGGCAAAGAGATGAGAAGGCACCAGAAAATTAGCTTCTGCAGTGCTGTTTGTGGTGCTTGCCCCCAGGATTTAACCTTGGTGCCTCCCTTCCTCTCTATAAAAGGCAAATTACTTCCATATCTTCCAACCACACTGTAAATCGATGCTTTGTAGCGGAAGAACATACCACATTCCAGTTTCTTTCTGTGGACAAAGTGATCCCTTATTCCGAAATAAGTTACTACTTCCTATGAGCAGAAATACCAGGATCTACTGGCCCTGCTCCTAGCCTGCCAGCACTCTCAGGAGGAATCATTATTCATCGTAGATGAGGACATATTGATACAAACAGCTCTTACAATTATTTTACCACTTCACAGTGAGTAAGGAAATGCTTTCAAATACAGATTTGTGGTAGCAGGAAGGTTGTTAAATGGACATTTTCCCTTTTGCCATTTTTCTGTAGTGAGCTGAGACTACAGAAGTAGCACTGAAAAGGAAAAAGAAAAAAAAATCACAAAACAAAACAAAACAACCTTATGCAACATTTATTAGTTTTGTATTTTATACTTTCATCCTCACTCCTTTAAAGTTTTAGCTCTATGTTTCTGGAAGCAGGTTATAAATGCTGTCGCTTGCACTGAGATACAGAAATACACTGGAGGTTAGCCTTGCTTTATTCCAGTGACTTGCAGTTTCCAAATAACTTGTTTTCAGTAGCCACAGACAGCAGCGTAAACATGAATAAGAACAAAGTAATTTGAAAGGAGAAAAGTCTTTAGCATGAAATGAGATCTGAACACACAGAAGAGAGAAAAAAAAAAAACCCAACCAAAAACCAAACCACAATCAAAGTACAGAAGTCTTGTTGAAAATCTCCATTTCCATACAGCAGAACACGTGCTTTTCGATAAATTGTTTCCAAAGAATAAGTCTTGAGCAAGAAGCAATCTGTCGCTCCCGATGTTTAGGCTCTACATCTGTGAACCCAGCTGAATGCCAGGTAAGCCAACCAGTTAGCCAACTGAAAACCAGCAGAACAGCCAATGGAAAACAAGCTGGCTGCAAACTCTTGTTTAGTTCCCCCAACGTTTTACATTATTCTCCCCCATAAACACTTTTTCTTGCTAATGCTTAGGACAGAGGGAATCTTGTGGAAAGCAGCAGCAGGAATGGTTTTGAGAACTACAAAGAACTATTTTTGCAAACAAAGCTAGAGAGAAATAAGTTATTTTGTCCATATAAAAATAATTATTCTATTTCTTTCACCGGGAAACTCTAGTCACTTTACAGTTTAGGACTGCAATCCAACCTCTACAAGGAATGCAGCCCAGTATTAAGATGCACTTTTTGTGCTCCCATGAAATTTAAAGAAATGGGAAGCCACGGAAAAAAAAACAAACCAAAGCGCACACACACAATCACCTATTTCATGTACATTTCTTACATGCTCATTGGTATCAGCAGCTAATTGTCTGGACATGCCTTTTACAGTGCATACAGACATACGGTAACATTGTGGTGATAGATGTTTATCTGAAAAAGAACACTAGAGAGAAAACAAAAATGGTGAGGAAGAGTTCAATTAACATCTTAGCTCTTAATTCCTGCAACAAAGCAACATACCGCTAAAGAACTTAGTGGAGAATGACTGACTGCAATCCTGCCTCACTGCTGGGGCTGAGCAGGGGGTGGGAAGAAGCATTTTGTCATGAGCATCTTCCAGGAGAAAGCTTGCAGGCTTAAACAAGACACCTGAGCCCGACATGCAGAGGTCTGAGGTTACCTCAGGTACATCTAGCCTGGCAGGTACTGTCAAGACTTCATGTTTATTTGCCTTGAACTTGAAGGCCATGATTTCACCCGACGACAGGGCTAAGCATGTAAGAGGATGCTGATGAAAAGCACCCAAGTATGTAAGAGAATCCCTTCTGTGATCAGGCAAGGCAGAATGGATTTTCCTGCACCGTGGGAAGAAAGGGGCTTTGGTACTTCTCGATGCTAGGAAAAGCTATGCTGCAATTCTGATTCTGCTAACCTCCACTTTTGGGCTGACTACAGTTAAGGCCCTTGGCACAAAAATGGGAGGGTAAGAAATTAGCCTTTACAGCTCATGGCTTAACTTAAGCATGTTCTTTTAATGTACCAAGGTTAAAAACTCTGCAAGTAGCCTTTGTTTTTATGTCAAGTTATTGCTCTAAAATTTGCCCAGTCTCCATAATCAAGTTTCTTTCACCTTCCTTTTTCTGCAAACAAAGCTCTGAGATGTAGAAGACATCACAGCAGACAGATCTTCAATAGCTACTGTGGCAGCAGAGTGTACATCTAACAGCTTCTAACCCTTACTCAGCACCGAGCTGCTGTGCAATCCAGAAAAAGTACGTAGAGTGCTTTGAGAATATCTAAAGGCAACACAGCATCTCTTCTTATAATATTTATATTAGTTTTAGCATGTTCTTAACTGTTTGAAGCAGAGGTGGGTTTTGGGTGGATTCAACGCCAATCTCTGCGTAGCTAATACATCTCTGGGAAATTCAGTAAAACTGACATTTGGTGCCACCAAGGCAGCCAGAAGTCAGAAGCTGCGAATTCTCTAAATTTACTGCAAGATACGAAGGGGAGATCAGGCAGTGCTGATAAATCTCAAGGGCTGCCAGAAAACACCCGTCAGATGTCACAATCTATAAACTTACGGAGAAGGCAACTCAAGTAATTCTTTCTGGGGCCAGTGGCATTGACAGGAGTTACTGCAGCTTCACTTTCCCGCAGGCACAGGAGGGCCCACTTCGGGCTCGTACCTGGGATGAAGCTCTCCAGGTATCCCCTGCAAGGCTGCAGCGCATTCAGGCACAGGGTGCTAGTCCTGAGGATGCTGCAAGTCTCAACACAGTAAAAGCCAAGATGTTTCTCACACAAAAGGGAAGCGCTGACTTGGTATCTGTAATATCCTGTTACAACTAATTGCCATGCACGAAATAAAATCATTAATTCAGTGCTTTGCAGCAGTTCTCACAGGATAACAGCTATTCCCCTTCACATTCTCTCTGACTTTTAAAACCACATTTTCCCATCCAACTTTATTTAAAAAAAGGATGAAATTAATTACATCTGAAGTAATTAGAAATTTAAGATCCTTTAATTCACTTCTCTCAGACACACAGCTTTAGAATATATTAAGATGATGTTAGGTCTAATGCTCTCCTCAGAAGCCTGAGAGACTAATTTATTTTGATGGAAGGCACACACGCCTCTGAAAGCAAATATAGCCATTAATCCCTCCCCATATACAAATGATCTATTTTGTTATTTAATTACTGACGTGTTAAAATGTGGAGTAAGAAAGATTCCAATATCCTCAAACCCACGGACGGCAGAGGTGCAGACTAAAAGCCTGCCTTGCCCTAACGTGCTCCTTACACCCCATTCACCCTGCAACATTTACAGCCCTGTCTGGAAACTCTTCTGTGGTCTGGCTGAGCACTATCCCCACAGACTGAACCCCACCCTGGCAGAGGTATTACTGGAGATCTTCATTCAGTGCACCAAGAGAAACTGGGCACATTGTATTAAAAAACAATAGGCTTGAAACATCTCATTGACCACAGGTTTCCTGAATTATGTCTGTTTACAGAAATACTAACTTTAAATGTGACTTACGTACTTATTGCTGAAAAAAGGCACATTGCAATATGATGCATTCATTCCTTAATCACAAGAACATTAACTCACTTCACAGAACAAATAGCAAATACACTGATAACTTCATGCTATGATGCTGAATTAAACTGGTATTAAATTCCAGCCTCAGCACCAAATGGCAAGTTAACACGGTGAACAAGCTGAATTGCTGATCGTGGCACAGGAAGACATACTGGCAATGCACAGTGCAGCACTCAGAGGAAGGCACTGAGAACACAAGCTTTTGCACTAGGGTGTTTCACACCAGACCCATTCCCTGTGCATCCTGGCTGCATTAGACTGTTTGGCCTGGCAGCTGTGTACAATCAATGGTCACAGTCTGTTCTCCTGATCTAGCAGATTAAAAATACACCCCAATGATTAAGGAAGCATAATTTTTTTCTCATACTGTAAGTGCTATCTGACACAATAACCTGCAGTAGGTAACTTGAAGATAACGTAGATAAATATTAAATAATATTTAGAAGATAACGTAGATAAAAATTAAATAATATCGAAATCTGTATGCAAATACACAGGCTCCAAAACAAATGGGAGTTTGACAGGTCAGAAAAAGTATTTTTGAGAGGAAGTTTTGGTACATCAGTAAAGTTATCTGTGGAAAGAACTGTAACATTCCCATACCCAAACACTAAATTTCAAAGGAGCACTCGCAGTGAATTGGATCAGCCCTCAATAAATATTTATTTCACAAGTCACCTACAAAGTCTATAATGATATTTTCCTAGAGCTTTAACATGAACGATTTGTAAGTGTTTAAATGAGTTTTTTAAAGCAATGCAAAGCAGACAAAGAAGCCTCAAGATGAGGAAAATCTGAAGGCACGAGGGGACACCTTTAGAAGCCTGAAGATTAAGGGCTTGTTACGTTGCAGAGCAGTTAATACACTTGAACTTAAGCAGGGGATAATTTCTTCCAGATGAGGTAGCGAGGTGGATAGAAGACTCATGATTAATAATTATCCTAATCTACTTTCACCATTCCGGCACTGAGGTTTTTAACCAAATGGGATTTAAAACCAAAGCAGGAGAATTTGAGCCTGCGTGCAGAGGATGACAGTGAGGAGGTTTTCACTACACATACTCCATCAGGGCTGTCTCGTTAAAGCTTATTAAAATTAAAGGAACTCTCCTTTCCATTAGCAGCCTTCAGCATCCCTTTATGAGATTTGCTGGCACCCACCTGCACGAAAAAACGTGCTAGGCTCTGAAACCATTTGGCAAAGCACAGGAGGGTGGGTTTTAAATGTTACATCTAACTCACAACGCCTGGCACTGGCAAGACACTATTAGTAGGTTACCTGGAAAAGACTGTAAAACTTGAACTGTTTCAACAGCATTCAGAAAAAGGGATGATACTCATAGCAAAAAACCACTCAAGACCTTTTTTGGGGGACAAGCTTGAGAAGCTCCCTTCCGACAAATGAATACGAGCAGAAGAGTGGGATGCATACGAAAGGTGGGATGTATAGGGAATATCCCCTTTTGGGACCCTGCATCATTCTCTGTCCTGAAGGCAGCATGCTACAGAGTGGGATTATGTTCTTTGTAGCCTGAATGTCCACACTACATTATATATTATATTCTACTATATTATATTACCTTATTCGTAATTGTTCAGCACCATGCAGTAACCACCACACCATTCTGTGCCAAACTGTGCCATGGTTCTGAGGCTGAAACTGGAACCAGCAACCTGGGAAATGCCTGCAGTCTGTTTTTTTGGGTTGAGTGGTAAAACAGCCACCTTGGGGCAGAGTTTGCGATACTGTTAAAGGATCAAACACATCTTAAGAAAACTGTAAAAAAGACCTGTATTGGTATTCAAATGGAAAAAATAAAAATGCCCTCAGAGACAGGTACTCAGCCCAACCCCATGGCAGATGTACCAGCAACCCCCTCACGTACGCTGACTATAGAAAAAGTCTGCAAAAAGACACATAGGGCTGCTGAAAAATAAACTGTCACAGATGGAGGAGGGGAGTCAAATTAGGAAAGTCATGCTGACTTAAGAGAAAACGGGAAGAAATGAAAAATGAGTGAACAAATGGCATATTCCCAAAAGATTTTAAGTAACATTTGAAAATAATCCAAATAAAGATATTTGATAGAAAAGAGATCCATTTTCAGAAACTAAATCCATGAGCACAATTATTTTGAAGGTTTGGTACTTAAATGCCAGCAGTAATGTCCTTCCCTTTTTCACAGCATAGCAAAGAGAGAACTCCAGCAAATGAGTTGGATTACAGTAACAAAACCTTCATTTTCCTATTTTTGTGTCCTTGGAAAGAGAAATATTCAGGAAAAACTTAGACATTACCTTTTTGATGGATTATCTATACTGTACTTTCTACTTTTAAACCTACATATAAAAAAGCCCATACCTAAACCAGAATTCCGTATGTGAAGTGCAAGAAATTAAAGTATCCAAGTAACCCAAGCATATACATCCTGAAAAACCCCATGAGAATCAAGCCTCTAAAAGATACACTGTATGCATATCTTCTTTCTGTGAGCTGTCTTACTATCATTCCTATCAGCATCTACATCTTGGTATTTAACAGTCACAGAAGCTGACAAGCTTTGCAAATTCTTTGGGCTCTGCACAGTCATCTGTGATGAAAACCAGCTTGCAAATACCTGACATACTTAGTATCCAGCAGATCTCCATACTTAAATGTGTGAACTCCAGAAGAAATACAGAAAAACAACAGGGATAAATAACCGCATAACAGGGTCAATTCTAAATGTGCTATTTATATGAAGGTTTTCTGATACTTCAGAGTGCTGGTCTTCCCTTAGTGACTAAAGAGATTGCGTTAACATAATGTTGGAGGTAGCACTGCATCAGAATAAAACAGGGAACAGTGAATGCACAGATAGGAAATTAGAGTTAAAAATAGTTGGATATTGTACCTCTATCATAAAAAGGCAAAGAAGCAACAGATGGAAAATAGATCACTCTGTCTAGAAGAGTAAAAAAAACTTGAGTAGCAGAATTACACATCAGATTTTCAGAGATATGGACTCCTCAATTGGGTTTCCTTTTTCTGCACGGTTGCACAGGACAGAGATTGCCTTTCTCCTTCTCACCATAAAACAAAAGACAGGATGCCTTTACAACAGTCAAAATTCCAGCACGTGGCTGATGCCTCATGCATGTGAACATACCTGGCTGAAAAGAGAAAAACCTCCACTGAGAACAGTTTGGGTTGTAACTCATACACAGACCACTCCAAAGATCAGGTCCCTGCAAGAACGTGCAGAATTTGCCATGGGCCCTGTAGTAAAGAAACCTGAAGATCACTAACTTCAGTAATTTTCCTGTAATGAAGAAAATTCATTAAGGATTTGTGCTTGCCAAATGCAAACTCCTAACTAAAAGAATGAGAATCCACCAAAACAAGTTTGGACTAAAAGGTCTTTAAAAATATTGTTGAGTTTATCCAAGATGCTTCATTTTGTCATGTTTTCATTGCACTGAAACTATACCTTAAGAAAAAAATGGAAGAATTAAAATCTGCACCATCAAAATCTATTTTGTCAGCAACTTATTTTCAGACTAGTGTTAATAGTTTTGGTTTTCATAAAATAGATTCACTCGCTTTAAATTAAATTTTAGAAAACTGTAAGGGGATCTTATATGGCAAAACTTCATAACCATTCTTAATAAACATACAGATACTTGGCTTTATTTTTATTTTGTTTAATTGTTCTTGATGCTTTACTCTTAGAGAATGGGGCAAATTCCTCATGACTACCAAAATAAACTGCAGCCTCAAGCAAATGAACGGTTCTGGAATGCAGTTTTTTTACCAAACAAGGATTTGGGGTATCTGTTTCTCTGTTTAGGAAGCTCTTCAATATAATCTACAAACAGGCATATAATGAAATAGAAAATTATGACAACGTAATACACTAATTTTTTTTAAGTTACACAGCAGAAGAATCAGTGTGGCAAAATATATAGACAAGAGCTAAGATGGATTCTGAACGAAGCTGGAAGTCAATCAACTTTCACATGATTAATACAACACCACAAACTATACTATACTGGGGCCTCTAAAATGTTTATCAAAAAATTGATAAAATTTTACTTATGAAAACTGGCTTAAGTCAATGAAAAACTACATATGCAGGCAAAATTTTCATGTGAAAACAGTCTAAGGCTTGTAATCCAGGCTTTAAGTGAGCTATGGCAAAAAAGGAAGTAAAATAAAACTGGAATTGCACACAATGTGAACTGAGAATTGAACAGTGTGCTACTAAACGGCTTTTCTATAGTGCTTAATGCTAATACATTAACCGTCACATCATTCCTCAGGTGTGCTGTTTATCCCATTTTGCTGACAGGAAATTGAAGTACCAAAAGATTAAGACGAAAAACTAATTAGCATAAAACCAAAAGAAAACACACATGAAAAAAACACAAACAAATGAACGAACAAACAAACAAAAAAGGCGACTGGTTATTGGAGTACCCAAACACAGATGCTTAAACATTGATTTTCAGTTTTTACCCCTCGGAAGTGTAATCTTCTTACAGCAGTCATGACTACCACATTCTGCATGTATTTGTATAGTAAATACAAGCATATTCCTACAGAAATATTTGTCACCCTTCTTCTTTAACTAGAAATTGTGTTTGCTTTTATGCGTAGGAACCAGCACCGCTGTCACCCACATGCCGTGCCACCAAGCCCAGCATACTTCTGACATGATGTAATGACTGAAATGAAGAGCCAAAGATCCATGCTGTACATGAGGAACATGCTATATGTCTATGGACCCCAGTACTACACTTCAGTTCATGCGCAAAACTCTTGCTGAAACTAAGAATTCACCATTAAAAACAAATCAACAAAAAGCCCAAACACTCCCCACCCCCCCAAAGAAACCCCCTACAAACAAAACATCATTGCCAACCATAACGTACACCAGAAGGTTAGGTCTTTCGTGCTAGTTTACGAAGACTCTTGGGAATAAAATCTGCAAGAAGTTCACATATAAAGATCAAGGTGTTCAAGACACTGTCTCTGAATTTTTAATTAAAAATCTATCTCAGTAATCCCAAGTACCTGCAGGGATTTTCTTTACGATTTTGCATATTATGAAATGACATAGAGAAGGTGAAGAGGAATGAGTGTTTAGTTTCTTTCACTATAAAAAATTAGAAAGCATGTAACAAAATCATAAGTCTGAAGCAGCTAGTTTGAGACCATGTGCAAGTACATTGTAGGACTGTGTCACACCATATTTTGGGTACTACAAATCTCATACCTTTTAATCCAGCTAGAAAACAGAAAATAGGGGGGGCAGAAAATCAATCAGTGGTGGGTTTTAAATGAAGATCCGTCATGCTTGGAAAGGACAAGTTATGTGGAGATTACCTAACCAAAGAGAACATTTTGGAGACTCAGAATATGTTCATGACAGATAACAAATACTAAATTCAGAACGCATGCACAGAAATCAATACGGCTACCAAAGACAACAGTAGTGAAGACTGAACCATCTGAGCCACCACCTTTCCCCAAGTAAACGCACTCATCCTAAAGCTAATCCAAGCAGAATCCACCTCGCTGAAAAAACTCCCATCATCTTTCCTATACTTAGCTAGGTGTGACCAATGCTTAAACATCTGCTTGGTGAGGACAGCACCACACACTACGAGTTTGGAGATTTTAGCTCTTCAGACCAAAACCTTCTCCCTACACCCTCCTTACATGCAACTATTGATATTTCCTCAGCAAATGAACCCTCCAAGCTGGACCCCTGGTAACAGCTAAACCATCCAGGAGAAAGAATCATAGAATAAAGGGACCTCAAGGATCGCTGGTCCAACCTTTCTAGGCAAAGCATGACCTAGACTCCCAGCACCCTGTGCAGCCGAATCTTAAGAGAGTCCAGTGTTAAGGAATCCACTACTTCCCTGGGGAGATTATTCCAATGGCTGATTGTTACCAGTGTGAAAAAAATTTCTCGGTCAGAATCTCCCCAGGAGTAACTTGTGCCCATCACCTCTCACCTTTTCCCTGCGTAAGGAACAAGCTAAAAATGTTGAGTCTTGGGCCTGTTGTTCTACCATTCACCCTCCACAGTTTTGGGGTTTTTCGCATCTACAGAGTTCACTGAGTTAATATTGCTCTATTTAGGGCAGGTTAGAATCAAATCCTGAAACACTGCTATCTAATTTCCAAGCCTCTCCACTGCACACACAGCAATCTGAAGTGTAAGAACATCCGTATGAATTTAATCCTTCATAAAGGCATATATTCTCTCTGCACGTATAATTATAGCACTTGACACACAACTCCCACTAAGACAACAAGGTCATCTCCCCACTGAGGACTACTAGACGTGAACATCTGTCACTTGAACAAGTGTCACTAAGTATATCAACCTGAAGGCTTCACTTATCCACGCTGTATGGCAAAAAAAGAGTTATATTCTCAGGTTTATGGGGTGACATCTGTTTGAGTGACAGATGCCTGTGCCACAAGAGTGCTGAACACAGTGTTTTATTGAGAGAGTAATCACCTCCAAAAGACTTTATGCAGCAAACTAAACATTCTTTCTCTTCCGATAAGCAATTTTCATACTTTTAAGATCCCATTTACCAGGGATTGAAGTTGCAAAATTTAAAAGAGCTGCATATTTTAAAGTACGGCAGACTAAAGCATTTAGAGACACTGTGTTATTTGCGCCTAAGCCTAAATCTTGGTGTTTAGATCTCATTATCTCGGTTTGACCATGAGGCTGCAAACAAGTCATGTAAATTTGCGAAACATTCAGCATAATTTGTATTAGAATTAAACAGTGCTTTGGGTACATACAGTTTTGGGATATTTATTTTTACTGCTGAATGCTACACTAATCTGCAACAGAACTGACCACTGTATTGAATTAGCCATTATTTGATGATTATCTCAAGCAGAACAGAACAACCCCAAGCTAGCAGGGAGCCTTTCCCTAAAAACAAAATCACACAGATTAAACCCATGAAAACACAGCTTTATACTTCAGTAATTAATACTTTAAATTTTGTTTCATTAGAACTTAAATACCTGTTGGGGAGGCTGTTCATTATTGATAGGATGCTTTAATACCTGTAAAATATTTTACCAAGGATTTTGTTCTTCATTAAATTATGTGGACTGATTGAACAAGGATCTACAACAATCTTGTTTCAATGTCTTCCCTATTATACAGCATTTTTATAGGACGGATATGTAAGTAAATTGTGTAGTCTCTTACTTAAACAATCATTACTAAAAAAAAGCCACAGTCTGAGAAGAAAGATCAAAAGATTTGGCAAAATGGAAACCAAAGCTCTCTAGGCAAAGTACCTATGGGATAGCTGAGTAAATGCAGGTTCCCCTTTACCAGATATAGCAAAGCTTTTAGTGACTTCTCCATCACGTTGAGTCTCCTGGCAGAAAATGAACTTTCTGAAACATGTACCAGATAATCCAAAACATAATATTTTTTCTCCTTTTATTGACTGAAATGCCTACAGAAAGAAGTGTTTGATTTTAAAATAATCTAGCAAAACATTGCAGTGTGCCTTCCTGCCTCCAACACCTTCCAGCCCTATCCTTCTCTCTGAAGAAATGGTGACATTAGACACCTCCATCATCTCTCCTAGTTACATGAGACATCAGATTAAAAGCAAAGGAGCTGCAGGTCTGTAATCCTTACTGAAAAACTAGTTTACCTGCACGGGAAATGGGTTGCCTGGGACCAGTGCGGGAAATACAGCTTGGGGACAAGTATGAAGCATTTTAGCAGTTGTTTGGCAACTCCAAGTAAAATGTTTATATTTTGAAAACTTCAAAATACACAATTCCCACCACTAACAGGCTCATCAAAGCTATGTTTAAAAGAAAAAAAAAAAGTCATTCAGAGAATAGGGAAAAAGTGCAATTTCAAACTTCTCCAGTGTCTGGGAGAAAAAGGTAATGCTGATACACATAAATTTGTCCAACCTAATTCATGTATTCTCTTCAGGCCTGCAACTTCACAGAAATCCAATAGGTTTACCATGACTTCTGAACCTTATCCCCAGGAGTGCTGGCTGTTTTTACAATGGCTCCCTGGACACCCAAGACCAACCCACTCCTTGGTCCCACCTCTATGAGAAAAGTGGATTTAGCTGGGATAGGTTTAATTTTATTCATAGCAGCTAGTATGGGGCTCTGTTTTGGGTTTGTGCTGGAAACAGTGTTGACAACACAGGGATGTTTTGTTACTGCTCAGCAGTGCTTACACAGAGACAAATAATAAATCGGTTGCAAAATGGAGCCCTCTACACGGGCCCCACAGGAGAGACTTCTCCATGACAATATACTCTCCAAAATAAATTTGGGAAAATAAACTCGAAGAAAAACAAGTGACAGCTGTCTATATCTCAGCTCATTTCCACTCAAAACAGATAATTTTTCAGATGCTTACAATTTAAGTCTTGTTTTTTAAGATAAATTTAGTACATTTATTCTTACTTCATAAATCATTTTTTAAAGCTTTGAAATAGAAAAGATTAGCGGGGAAAAATGCTTTATGCTTACCAGTAAACATTTATGTGCAATCACACAGATTTTTTTGTGATAGACACTAAAAATGTGAAAACTAACACAAGTCATCCTTCAGATTACAGCTAAGTCTTCTGGTTGACAAAAACAGCTACAGAACTTTCCAATTTCTCATTAAATTACTTTACGGTATATTTAATATTTTTTTAAAGATGCATAACTTAAGTATGAAAAAAGTTATCACTGCAGTATGATATTAAGTATATACAGCAGACAGGATAGGACTAGCTCAAGTCAACAGACAAAATCTACACTAATCTTCACATCAATGTGCAACAGTTTACTTGCCCAAACATGTAAGATGAAACAATGATACTTAAATAAATAAAAATGTAGTCATTAATTGTGTTCTCATCCAAAGTTTTTTTAACTTCCGTGCTCAAGGTCAAGGATAATTTCATGAGCTGCATTCAGACCTCCTGCATCCAGATTAAGTCACTAAGCCACAGAAATCAAAGCCAAAATCCTCACTGAAGCAGAAAGCAGCATGAAATCAGCATTACAACTATGATAAGTATTTTCGATGTTGATAAGGCTATCTTAACTTCTGAACAAGTAATACTGAAAGAAGTATTTTTCTTAATCCCCAACTTTCAACCTTATAGACTAAGCTGATACATGGGTAAAAGGAATTTAATTATCTATGTAGCTCTAAAACACTTGTAAGATCTTCAGAATAAAATCAAAATATCTCACTATAAACAGTAAACTGCAAAAACGGGAGAGTAACTTCCCTTCTCTGCTTTACAGTTAAATCAGTCCAAATGCAGTGGTTACAAGAGTTACCTATTTTAAGTACGCTGTTGCTGAAAGAGACTTGAGTAGTATTTCCCTCCCACACTCCCAATTCCTCTGCCCTTCTCATTGTTTTCACATTATTCCAAGTTTTTCGTAGTTATGCATATTTCACATCCTTTCTCAAGTATTGTGACATTAAAACAACAACTTATACTTCAAAGTATTTTAGATTACTAGAATATAAAAATGTATGCAGCTGAACAGCTTACTATTACAAAAAGAAACCTGAACTCAAGGCAAACTAAATTAAATTAAGATCAAACTAATGGATTTTTAAAAGGTGTATTTCATGTTAATGATGTCAACATACCCTAACCCAGTGAGGCCACCCCTGTATTGTGCCCGAGAGCATCCTGTCTCAACCAGCTTCCAGCAGACTGCATCACATGGTGCACTCTGAGCACAGACCAAGACTGTCCTGGCTAGACCCACCATATACAAGCTTCAGGTATTTGCCTTCTTCCTCTAATCCTGGGCATCATTCTGTCTCAGCTAACAACAAAACTCACACGATGACACACATTAACTGACTCACCCTGCAAACATCTTAATGTTGTATTCTTTTTCATTAAAATTAGAGGGAAATTAAACTCTTCCCTTTGCAAAGGTTAGTTTATATGATTTCTCTGCTTCCTCTCTATGCTCTGTTCCTCCTGTTTTCTTCCCTGTAAGATACCTCCCTTTGTTTTGCGATGGGAATTCTCTGGGGTTCAAGCCCATATGAATGTAAGAATCCTAGCTTCTTAAATTCTTGGCATATAAAGTTCAGCCTGGGGAAAGTCACTGCTTGGTATTGGATTTAGTCTTGTACAAAACAAATTGTGGAGATCTCACTCCTAACTCTTTTCATAGTCATCACAAAATACCACGCACAGCAGTTTTGCATGTTCAGCTCATTGGCATGCTCAACCATCAAAAGTCTTTCCCAACTTAAAGAGAGCCTGTTAGGAGCTGTAAGAACTAGCTAACATTCAGAAACCTTTCAAATAAATATACAGCAAAAGCAGACCTACTTTGTCCAAGTGTGGTTGGACAAAACGATTTTTCATTTATCTTTCAGCAGTGATTTTTCTTTAGCCGAAGGGATATTAAAAACAAAAGTGGTCATTTGAAAACTTACAGAAGCTTTAATGTCTGTAAAAAGAAACAATAAAAAAAAAAATTTTTCACAAGATACTTCACGATTAATTTGTTTTCATTGCATAAGCCTTGAAAACTTATAGCTGGCAATAGTAGAAATTGGGATATGAAAAAAAAAACAACCGACCCCAAACACTTCTAAAGAGAATTTTATTTTAATTATCTTATAGAGAAACTATTAAACTAATGCACAAGAACTGATATAAGAGTTCTAGGAGTTATGAGATTGAATCATCTAAATCATAAACCAATTAAGAATTTATGACAAGAAAGGCAATATTTACTGAGGCTCTGGTCTAAAAATCAATAGTGTTGGCATTAGGAGAAATCCAAAAGTACTGTTCAAATCAACTGATGGCATGCTAATGTTTTGAATACTAAAATTATTTCTGCTATAAGCAGACAAACAAACATTAGCACCCAGCACACGAGTACAATAGGAGTGAGAAGATTTTTTGTATGTGACAAGTAATATACTATGAAATATACAAAAGATCTAATCATTTTTCATTTAAAATGAAAGCAATTTTTCCCTTTCCTCCTGCCACGGCTCTACCAACTTTTGGGTACGGCTTGGAAGACCCCATAGAAAAGCCTCACAAGGTTCAGTTTGCCTTATTATTGGGAAAGCTTTTATTCATTGGGAAGAAATATAAGACTACTGCTTTTCTTATTACCAACTGTCTTTGGTAAAGCTAAGCTGGGCTGTTAGCTTTTCCTGTGCATTTTGAAAAGTGTGTTCCTCCACGGATTTGTGTGTGTGTGTGTGTGTGTGTGTGTGTTATGCTTACTGTAGAGTTATTGCACTCACATGCTGAGCTTACAGTCCTTATCATCTTTTTCTATTATTATTTAAAACAGTTGTGTATTATGTGCATAAAATTCGAACTGTCTCATCCCGTATTTTAAATGGAAAACTAGTCTCTCAATCTACCCATGGCAGATTTATGCTTTTATCAGGAAACCTGGGATTTAACACTTCATTTGGTTCACAGAGTAAAAACTCCAATTTGAGTAGTGAGATTATCCAATTCCCCAAAGCCACATCAAACAATTCGTTGCTGAGGTGTTGCACACATACATACACTTATACAGTAGAAACTATTATATTTAACACACACCAGCAGAAAAACAAAAAAAAAACCTGACTTCAAAAGCTCTGTGCTCATAAAGATGCTGCTGCAAAACTGACCACTGTTTGATCCCCACCACGCAACACGACCGGGTAAAATACCAGAGGGTTTAGGGCTGAGGAAAGGCGAAGAAAGAGACAGAACCATCAGCTGCTTCATAACCATCCTTTACAGAAGTCTCAAGAGGACTTCAAGTGAATTACAGACCACATTAATCCCAGCTCCGCGCCTGACTGCTTCAGTGACCACCATAAAGGATAAGAATAAATTGGTAAGGTGTCTGCTGACACAGGACCTGAGCATGGAGCAGGTGCCTCCAGTCCCCCTGACACTCAACAGTATTCAGAAATAGCACAAACCTCTGATTTCTGTGTCTCTTGATGCTCCATGTACATGGCCAAGGATTTGACCCTAAACAAATAAAAAAAAGTGAATGCTGTAGTACACACTGATAAAAGCCAACCCCCCTTCAAAAAAGTAATAAATCCCAAAACAAATAAAAAGCCTTCCCCATTAAAAAGAAATAGGAAAAAAAAGAAAGAAAAAAAATGGAAGAAAAAAAGGAAGACAAAAAGAAGAGAAAAAAGAGAGAAAAAGAAAAAAGGAAGAAAAAAGAAAAAAAGAAGAAAAAGGAGAAAACACAGAAGAAGGAGAAAATAAAAAAGAAGGAGGAAACAAAGAATAAGAAATAAAAGAAAAAAAGAAAAAGAAAAAAAAAAGGTGCTTTTAAGGAAAAAGAAAACAAACCCTGAAATCCAGCCAATGAAGGTCAGGTCAATGTAAATATAGAAAAAATATGCTGCTGAGTTTATACAGAGTATCCAAGCTTTGAGATTGTTTTTAATGTCTTTAAAAAATAAAAAAAACCACCAAACATTGTATTTTCAAAGCATCCACAGGGATAGTTATAGCTACTTCCATAGTCCAGTAGTTACAATATTGAATCCCACCAGGAGGACAGCATGGTTTACAACAAAAAAGAGCTTAGTACAGTTGGTAAATCAACTGGAATAAAACTATTTTGCCAAACTAAAATTTCCCCAATTTCACATGTGTAGTCTGGGGAGTGGTTATCAATTTTATTCACTTCTACATCCAGTAATAATCCTGAGTTCATCTATACGACATACTGGAAAGACAGATTTAAGTCTATTCCAGAAAATCTCATCTTGGAACTGATCAGCCTTATCCAATTCATCCTTTCTCCACCCTTGAGATGGGGCTGAAGGATGTAGTGCACCCCATGGCACCATGCATTTTAGCAAAAACACATATTCATTTTACTTCTATACTCTTGCCATGGTCTTCCAAGGAAATCAAGAAACAGTCAGTTTCCAAAAGGTGTTTAATGACCTCAATTGTTACTATTTTTAAAAAGAAATATCGACTCGAACATTCCTCCTTGGGTCACTTATCCGAGGCAACAGAACACAAGAGTGGGGAGATAATACTGTAGGTCTCAGCCAAAGTTAAAAGCATAAGTGTAAGGAAGAAGAGATGGGGGAAAAAAAAGAAAGTATCAAGAGTCTGGCCAACCACTCATACAGAACAACTTTGCTTAATGTATTTAGAGTCACTCTTGGGTAGAAATAGCAAAGCATCTGCATGAGAGAGCTAGGAGATGCGACTAATGAGGCCACTGCCTACCGGAGAACTCCCGGCAGGAACTAGGGTTGAGGTTCCTGGCAGGATAACTCGGGACCTGCCAGAAGCTGCAGGAATTGGATGAATCAGACCCTCAAACAAATGTCCAAGTGGCGGAAAAAAGGAGAAAAATTCTGCAGTGTGAAAGCCACCCTGCTTATGTGACTAACTACACTGAACTAAATTTTAATAGCCAGTGCCACAGGACATTTTAGTTGTATTTTTTAAAAGCAGCTCTGAAGAGCAACATCTGTTTCCTAAAAATGCAGCCCAGCTCTTCAGCAGAGCTGTCCACCACTAGGTCACAAACCACTGGGCAGACAGTCAATATCCACCCCTCAGCTCAAGAGACTGATAGTAGCAGGAGACTTGTGGGAGGATACGACTTGCTCAATGCCAAACAAAATGACATGAAAAGGATACAAAACAAAGACATGTGGGAAGTTATTACGAGTAAAAAAATCTTCTTGGTGACTAAAATAATACACTGATTACTGCTAGCCTTATAGTCGATAGCCTTATCTAGGAATTTTTAATTACAACCCTTCCTACAATGGAAATGCGCAAACTGAATCAACAAAATTAGACGATTAAGGAAAATACCAAACTTTCTTGCAAAAAATTACTTTTTTATTACTGATGCACTTGTGTCACAGACCTTGTCTACTCTCTTGAAAAAGCAAACAAATTAACATAGAGAACCAGAGTGCTTGCATGCTTACTCAGAATAAGAATAAACAGCCCTCCTGGACATGAACCAAACCAAGCACTGCATCTGCGAACGTATTACTGGCACATATTCATAATATGAGGCACTGACTGGCCATGCAGAATAGACAAAACTAAGTTATGTCCACATAGAACTGGAATTTTATGTCTTCAGACTTCAAAAAAAACACAACGGTATTACAGTAAAAGGTGTATTTTGTGACACAAAATTACAACCATTAGGTGAGTTACCCTATTATAAAATAATTTTAATATAATATGTTTAGCTCCTTGAAATTGTCTTTGTAGATAGTCTCCTGGTAAAATATTTTTTGCAATAAAGTAATTTACCAGGAGACAAATTGCTTTGCTCCTGTTACAGTTTCTTCTTTACCTATTTTATTTTTGCCTTGACAGTGTATTTTAAAGGCAGTAAAGCAGAAAGCAGTAAAAGAAGCAATAATGAAGGAAGAGACACACAAAGTGATCCTTAATGGATTGTCAGCTCATGAAGGCAATTCACAAGCTGGAGCAAAATTAGTTCTATGCACAAAAGAAATCAATACTCATTGTAGCATCCTTCCTGCTACACTGCAATTTATCAGCTAAGCAGAATACTGTCACATCTCATAGGCCTCAGAAAACTAGCTGCTTGCAGAAGCAGTATTTATTCTCTGCAGGTTTCACCCCAGCCGAATTGGAACCATGTATAGCACTCGTTGGCTGACTCCTCAAAGAACAAGGCAGCTTCTTCAGCAACCAAGACCAAGGAGGTGCCTCTATAATCTGGGCTCAAGAACCACACGTGACACAAAACACCCCTGGAGTGCTGTCTGTCACTTTTACTGCTGCTAATGTCCATTTAGTTACCAGATCAGTTACAACAAGTAAATATACCGTAACTTTTATTATTTAATTTAAAACTAGGTACATATTAAAACTACCTGAAGTTTGCACCATGGAATGTGTTTTAAAGATCCTAAGGTCCTTTCCAACCCTAACCATTCTATGATTCTATGATTAAAGACAGCAGGTAAAACAGGAAACAATTCCTTAAAAATAAATAAGTAAAAATGAATCCATATATTTACATTTATGAATCTAAACATTTTAGAAGTTGTAAAGAACAGTAATAGTTTTGCCCTGGGCAACACTTGTAATAACACTATTATGTCTAGCCTTGCAATGAGTAAATACTTCCCAAGTCCTAAAATTTGTCCTCACTTACTCACAAGCCCAGTTTATTAACATGAAAATTTCCAAATGCAATTCAGATTCAGAGGCATACAGCCCTGCAAACCTATTGATGTGGCTGGAATAAATAAGACTACAGAACCGAGCATTACAAAGGTCGCAAACTCACCATTTACCTAATGGAGAATATTTCTGTGTTTCAGATTATCTGAAGTCTTTTAATGAAACATAATGGCACTAAATATGATAACCTCCCCATTAAAGAAGGGCTTACATCAACTCGCTGCTGTAAGCAGCATCCTCAATGCAGGCTATGATGGGGTGCAAGTGGTACCAGTAATTTGCAGTGACACAAACCAGGGCAGAAATTGTTTTCCTGGAAAGCAATGAATGATGCTGAACCACCTGCTCTTCCATGGGGCAGACCAGAAGATGCTTGAAAATTGTGGATAAGTGTTTTGACATTGGTTTTGAGTTGCTCAGAAGTCAATCTATGAGTTTTCAATTGATGACTTGAAATCTTGCCCCTGGGAAGTTTTAGGGTGCCTGTTCCCCTTCCTCCAGACTGCATGGACAGTATTTAAGATACTTTTGGCACGGGCACAATAACTATGTTGTCCATTTCACTGATAGCTTAATAGGAAAAAGTAGCATGAAGGAAAGAACTGAAATGGAAAGAGAAGCACACCATTCTGTTTCATCAGGCTCCTCCATGCACACAAAACAGCCTGGATACTTGGTTGTCAGACATTAAATATGGGCAGTAATGATAAGATCAGCCCTTGCAGACCTGCTCAATTCCCCCAAAAAGTAACATTTACTGTTTCTTCTGAAAATAATACAATCATCTCGAAGGTAATCACTCAAAACCACAGTCATTTCATGCTTCCCAATGCCAGCTATAAAATTCCACAGCCAAAAACTCCAGTCTTAATTGTAAATATCCATAACAGTATAACAAACACTTTTGATTGTGTATTGTCATTGGCACACAGGAAATCCCACACAACATAAAAAACCAAAACAAAACAAACCAACAAACCCGCTCAGATGTGTTTCCAGAAAAAATTCTGATTTTTTTTTTTTTCTCCTCCTTTTTATTAGCAACAGCAGTACCAAACCATGATGCACAACTGAGGAGTAATAGTGAAGCTGTGTGTTTTAAAAACTTTCCCCCAACCAAATAGGCATCTTCCATAGCAGATCAATTTTCCTACTGATGTCTTGCCTCCCTTTCCCTAAGAAAGGGGGGATTTTGGTCAGAAGACTTAAGAAATTGCTACAATAGAGCAAATTGGAAAAGAAAAAAAATCTTGGGAAGATGCTGCCTACTACTCTGGTAATCTTGGCCATTTCTTTTTCTAGAAGATGTCCCATCTTCTAGATGCAGGTAAGGGACTAAAATCTAGGTCTCATCAGTAAACAGTTCTCAAATGCAAAACCAAACATGTCTACCACAAAATTTTCTGTTGAACTTCTACCATTTAAATAGACTTGGACCAGCACACGTTAACATCAGGAAGGCCGCAGGAATTAAATAGTATGTGAGAGTGAATGTGAGAGCATGAGAAAGAGAGAGGGCATATGAAAGATATTTCCTCTCCAAATTAAGAGGGAAAATCATAGAATCATAGAATAGTTTGTGTTGGAAGGGACCTTCAAAGGTAATCTAGCCCAACCCTCCCGCAGTGATCAGGGACATCTTCAACTAGATCAGGTTGCTTAGAACCACATCCACCCTGGCCCTGAATGTCTCCAGGGATGGGGCATCCACCACCTCTCTGGGCAACCTGTGCCAGTGTTTTACCATCCTCATTATAAAAAATTTTGTCCTCACATCCAGCTAGAATTTCCCCTCTTTTAGTTTAAAACCATCACCCCTCATCCTGTTGCATCTTCCCACCTTTTTTATAGGCCCCTTTTAAGTACTGAAAGGCTGCAATAAGGTCTCCCTGGAGCCTTCTCTTCTCCAGGCAGAACAATCCTAACTCTCCCAGTCTTTCCTCATAGCAGAGGTGCTCCATTCCTCTGATCGTTTTTGTGGTCCTCCTCTGCACTGTCTCCAACAGGTCCATGTCTTTCCTGTACTGAGGACTCCAGAGCTGGACACAGGACTGCAGGTGGGGTCTCACCCGAGCAGAGCAGAGGGGCAGAATCACCTCCATTGACCTGCTGGCCACGCTCCTTTGCATGCAGACCAAGATACGACTGGCTGCCTGGGCTGCAAGTGCACATTGCCAACTCATGTCCAGTCTTTCATCCGCCAGTATAAAAACACTTGAATAAATATCATGAACATGGTTATGAATATTTTTTTTTCTTAAGAAGCTTCCACATAAAAATGCAGCAGGCTGACATCTTTTCCTAAATTATCAACGTTTAGTATCACTTTGGTATGCACAGAATCCTGGAAGATCTGTTTGGCAAAATAGTTAAACCTAATACACACAAACCTAATAATTTAGTGCAAAGGGGAAAAAAAAACCCCTGACTATCAGAAGTTGTCACAGGCAGCAGCAGATGCAACTGAGCTATACTGCAGAGAGAGAGCTATGAAAACACCTAAAGAGCCCCAGACACAGAACTGCTAACCCCGTTAAAAGGAAAAGATAAAAATACAATTAAAACATCAATGTTAATAGACACTAAGTTTCAAAAATAGACAGTGAACACAAACCCCTGAAAAAAATAAAGGGACTTTACAGAGGAACTTGCCGGAGCTTTGGATTTATTTCTAAAAGACATACCCTAAGAGCAATGCGATGAACAAGAGACGTTCAATATGAATATGCTGTTACTGGTTAAATAGTGGCTTTTGGTCTTAGAAAGACGTGGACTTGGAAATATCTCTCTGCACATCTCAAGTTTCTCCAGGATCTTCCAGTTCCAGAGCACTGAGTGGAAGGCTTCGGCCAGAGCCATCCATACTCAGTAATAACTGCTTGTAAACCTGTTTTGATGAGGTGTGTTCATTATTTGGCACTTCCTACCTACTGCTGGTAAGTATCCACACAAATAAGGAAAACAATTAATTGGCAGATTAGGGAAGCAAAAGACTTTCCCTTCACGAGCCAGTAGTTTTAAGAATAACATTAAACCATCCACGCACCTCTTCATCCTTTCCTTGCTAATCTCTACCACTCCCTCCTTTAAACCACTGCATCCTGGAAATACACCTTAACCCAGACCATCCACACACAACCCCACTGCCGATACATAAAACTCAAAGGGGAAAAAAAAAAAAAAATGTAGCACACACACTATTTCTACTGTTCACAGTTCATTAGACAGTCCGCAGGTCACCACTTAAGACTTATAGCAGGAGAAAATTAAAGATTAAAATGTTGTATAAGCATTGGATGGGCAGAGAAGTTTTTCTGTCTGATTTCATCAGGAAAAAAAAAATTACATTTAGCAGGAAGAATAAATACCTTCCTCATTTGAATGTAACTGTAGCTTACTGACAGTCCTGGCTTAAACGCAGTGAGGAAGTTTTCCTCCCAGCATTACTGTATTTTTAAAGGGCTTGACACATACAAAATACAGCAGGTTGATATGTAGGCAGGCTGACAGAAATACATGTATTTGTGCAAATAGTTCAGATATGTGGACCTATATGAAGGAGCTGAATGTTAGAAGTTGAGCAGGAAACCTGCACATATTTAAATAACAGACATACACACACATACACACCTATATATATTTTATATACACGCAAGCACACACAGAGTACATACAGATGAATGATAATCAATGGGCAATGCATCTGGCCATTGGAATGAAAAAATATGCTGAAATCCTCTCTGTAATTACTCCAGGAAACAAAACCAGGAATGGACAACTCATCCCTACTTAGTACAAGATTTTCATCAGTCATTTAAAGGATATTTAAATGATTTTTAATAGAACTAGCTGCATCACCTACTAGTAGCCAATTATGTTACATACTTTTGGAGATAATACTAACTCTGCTAATGTGTGTGTATATACATATTTATTTATTGACTTCGATATCACTATTATTCCATCTTCAGCACCAAGTCTGGTAAATGCACTACGCAGTCTCAATATTTTGAGCCCAAAACCTATTCAATATGCCCATGTAATATATAGCTTTTGTGAGACATACATACAAGCTGACAGTTCGAAAGAACTTCCACCTTGAAAAAAACACAAGGTTTATTACAAATAAGTTGGGCCTCTCACCAAGACATGCAGAGATTAATTAGTTTATCTGTATTACTACATTTTTTCCATGTTTGCACTACATTTTTCTCAATAACATTCTAGCCAGATGCTTTAGTTCTACTAGGTCAGACCTTTGCCACAAACACAATGGATATGTACAAAAATCAGAACTTTATATATGGAAATATGAAATTACTTGTCTTTTTTGTGTGAAGGACCTAGACCAGAAGTCACCATTTCAGGCCAGTGACGTACACAGCCATGCACATCAGAAGAACATGCACAGGTACCAGACCAAGACCACAGACAGCAAGTGTAGTGCTGCCTTTCCAAAACAAGAAAAAGAACAGTAAGTTACTTTCCCTCTGGTTATCAGTAGGCTTAGTAGAGCCTCATCACTCAAAAGATACCCGTCTTCCTTCTCCAGACACTCCAAGCATACTTAACTTTACATGTGAATTTGCAGAGTGTTACTCATTTTCACTCCTTCATCAGCCTTATTTACTTCCACTGCATGACCAAACCTATCAGTTGAGAAAACATTAGGGGTAATTATGAAGTTTCCAAAAGGAATTATCACAGATTATAACAAAATTGTCACCTTAATGGGATTTGTCACACTATATTTTAAATTAACTCATTAGATCTACAGAGGATAACAATTACTCAGGACCCAAACCTGAAGCAGTCATTAGGTACCTAATGAACTCTACCAATTCACATGTAAATCCCAGGCAGCATGCTCAGGAGCCTGGGTTTGCATGTGTAAGACAGAAAGCACATGTTGCAAAATACTTCACCCAAGTCTTCTTTTTTTCTCATGAATTATTTAAGTAATTTAAATAATATCATAGAAGTTTTTCTTGTAGCAAGATATGTACCACACTGTGAAGGACTGTATCTGCTCTTGGCTCTTTTTTGGGAAATGACATCTCCTTTTCTCCATTAAAATCAATTCTAGAAAGATCAAAATAGTGGGTTAATCTCAAATAAATATCAGTTAGTCTAGCAGAATGCTAACCTTGGTTAAAAATAATAATGAAAAAATATGTATGCAACACTCTTGCATATATTATACATACCATATAATACCCTGGCCCTTTCTCAGTGAGGTTTGGGACTTGACCAAGAGGAACGAATGAGCCTTTGGATAGCTTTGGAGCCTGCAGTACATTAACCATCTACCAGGTTCCTGCCACATTTGCTCTAAACATTCAATGCAAGGAAGCTGTCACCAAGAGAAGGATTTCGTATTTCTGAAAGCAATATGAACCCTGGGGGGCAGGAGGGCCAAAATAAATTTGTAATGCCTGTAACCCCCTTCCAACCACAGGTTATAGTGAGACAATTACCTTTTTGACATCAGAAATCCAAAAAGGGGGGGAAAGGGCCAACTTAAACACAGAGCTGTCATCAGTGGATAAGCAGACATGGCTAATTTACTACATGTATAGTCACAAAATGCTTTTCAAAATGTGTATGAGAACACTAGAGACAGAGATGCTGACAGGACCATCAGCTGGCAACACATTTCTTCTTTAACCTTTTTTCCTCTTCATACACACCAACCCAAGCAGTTAGCAGCTGCTACTTAATCCAAATCAGAAGATGTGTACAACTGAGTTTGTCTCTAAAGAAATCACACAAAGGCAATCACCAGTCTCCTCAAGAATGCCAAATACATAACACTCCTGACAAGAGACTGGAGCTCAGACAATCTATAATTGCTAACTGCTGCCCCAGTGTGGTGTGTGTTTTAACAAACCTAAGTATCTGGATTTCCGAGAAAAAAAATGATCCTGCTTCACACTTTTCTCATTTTCCTTTATTCTTTCAGGTTTTCCTTTAAATCTCTACATAACTAATATGGAATAGTGTGCTTACTGAAGATTGTTACATGTCATATTTCCCCTGTACTGGAAAAGAAACACCCAAACATACATTTCTTATTTCCCAATTCAAGTGTTCATTAATTTTACCTTAGGTTTGTCAAGCCAGATACGTAGCCAGCTTTACACCTTTATTATAATTCTTAAAATAATTATTAACATTATTAAGATTGAAAGCATATAACCTATGGACATAAAAGCAGAGTAATTATGGATCTCTAACACAAAAATTTCCCAGAAAAACCCACACCTCTTATGACTTCATCACATCGGTTAGTTGGCCACAGTACAGATGAAGATGAACTGAGAAAAAAAGCCTTCCAGGACAAAGCTCCGACTTCCAATCTTACTCTGCTTCTCAAAAATTAACCCTCTACTTTATTCCCCTACATATTCTGTAAATTAAGGATGGCACCACAGATCCCATCCAGAGCAGACAACCAAGGTTCCATTCACGCATGTTTATGGACGCTACAAGATCACCGCAGGAGCTCAAGCCTGGGTTAGGTCAGATACAAAGACGTATGTGAAATGGATTTTATGCTGGATTTGTGCTGTTGGCAGGACAGACAACAGCACCTCTAGTTTAACGCTAACATAGACAGGCTACATGTGATTCAGGGTAAAGTCTACTGGCCAAGACACCCTTTCATATTCGAATAAAGAGCAACATTTGTGCTACATCCGAATATTTTTCTAAGTTTGGCAGTGAACTCGAAGGGTACATAAATTAGAAAGAGAGAACTGTGCCATACTCTGCCCAACAAGAGCAAAATTCTGGGTTTTGTTTATTTGCCCAAGTTGACTCATAACTATACTCTCCTGGACTGCAAATGTCTATCATCTGGTCTATTATTCATCCCTACTGGGCTCCAAAGAAACTGCATTTAAATAGACATATCAACACTCACAAAGACCATTTGTGTAGTCCAATCAGAAGGATTAGTGATTCTCTACAGGTGCATTCTTTGAGGTGCAGTGTCTTATACATTTATTATGTCTATACGTTAATTACTTAGGAATAAAAGATGGGAATGTAAAACACAAACATCTATTTTAAATTTCTGTGTTGCGGATGAATGGAACGATGTTCACATAGCAGGTTTCCTGGAATACTTACTTTAAACTTGCTAAGTAGACTTCTAAGATTGCCTTATTTCCAGGCTGATTTCTTTGTGAACTGTCAGTAAGTTACTATAAATGTAAACTATTCACTATTATCTTAACAATAATTAATAATTACACTTCTATCCTTAGCAGACCTCCACAAAATCATTGCGATTTTATCTATATTTCTCTTATTAGGCTAATTCCCAAGAGAATGTATGATGGTAGAAGTTGCAAAACCAGATTTTTGTATAGGAGCAAAGTAATAACCTTCTTGACTAAACTACTGTGCCTGGAAAAGCTCTAGATAAAACAATCTATCCTTGTAATTACTGAGGGATCTGGGGGGAGGGAAAAAAGATAGTGCTGCAATTTTAAACTCACTTATATAAATGCTATGTGCCCTAAACTCTGCAAGTAGATTTTTAATTTAAAGCACACACAAAGCAGAAGGAAAAACCAAAAGAAATCAACCAACCATGGGAGTGATCTGCAAACACCAAAACTGGCCAAACCAAGTGAACATCCCCAGCAGAAGGGGAAAGCAGGGCTCACCCTGCCACAAGCCTCCCTGCACTCACAGGGAAAAAGGAAAATTCTCCAGTTCCCCAGCTGATGAGCTCTCATGCTTCTCACTACTTTCCTATGGAAACATAACATGTAATGGACCACGCTGGGTTTTGGTTGGTTGGGGCTTTTTGGTGGAGTTTGGTTTGGTTTTTTTTTTTGGAGGGAAAAGGGAGAGGTGTTGTTGTTTGGTGTTTTATATTATACTTTTTATTCTCCTACCCCTAAAAAACACTGCGACCTGTGTTCCCATGGACTACAGATGTGAGCACCTGGGCTGGAGATACGTCAAGAGTTTGGGACCAAACTGGTACAGAATATGAACATTTTCCCTTTCAACTCTAATGAACACTGAAATCACAGTTTAGAAACAAAGTACAATAATAATGATTTCATTACAGCTTTGCAGCTTTTAAATCATCATGGGAAATGGAAAATTTCTGTGTTTGCTTTCCATACTAACCTGCCTGCTTGTGTGCCCTATTGCTCTTCCATCTGGCCAAAAAGACAAATATTTTGCAGCACTTCACAGAGCAAGAAGAAGCTCCGTCTCCTCTGCATGCACTTGCTGCATAAACCCCAGGCAACCCTGCAGATTATGTGCCCAGAGCTGCTGATCAGGTACTGGGAATTTCCACTCTCTCAAATAAATTCCTGGTATTTAAATTTGTAAAAGAGGGAGATGCAAAGAAAATTAAGCTGCAGTCTGTTTCTTACATATATCCTGTACCTTTCATGTATCTGTATGCCCTAACCAAAATTTGTAATCAAGAAGACTAGAGTCCATTCAACTGGTAGAAAAGCTTGTTATCTTTTATATTCAGAATTATCGCAAAGTATTGAAAAAACAATATAAAAAAATCTCTCATAAAATATTTGCATCTTTGAAATGAAATAGAGGAGAGCAGGAGAGAAGAGGGCAGCAGGGAAGAAAATATTTATTATATATTTTTTCCAAAGTAAGATCATCAAAAAATAAAAAGCAACAAACTTAATTAGTTTTCCTCTAATTATCTCCTCTACCACCCCACCCCCCTGCTTTTCAACCTGAATATCAAACAGATGTATTCAAGATACAGGCTAACATTACTTTATTTCAATTACAGGACATTCCTAGCTGAATCACAAGAAACTGCAATACAAAAGTTCAAAAAATACCCTACTTTTAATAAATGACTTTTTGGCACAGAAAATCAGATCAGCTCAAGGTTTCACCAATGTCACGCAACAAAGATGCTGCAGCACCCTCCCAGCCTGCCTGGGAGTCATCAGATTCCTGCTCTTGCCTGCCAGGACACAGCTAATGGTTATTTCCAGGCTTTGGCTTCCCACTCCTATACCCAGCTGTGCTGAACTGCTCTTGTCCTTATGCTCTCTTTGAGTAGGAGCCAACTAATCTTGCTTAGATGTACCTGGCAAAAACGAGTACAGCCACGAACCTTTTTCCATCAAAATCTAAAACTAGAAACAGTAAAGGGGGAAAAATCCCAAGCACCGGGTTTTCAGAACACCTAAACCAAGCGGCAAAAAATGGGATGAGTCGTCATAGTCTTATCCAACTATTCTGAAATATACAGCATTACCCATGGCTTCACACTGGAAATGAGCATTTACACCCCACACAATATTTACTGAAGACAAAAGGAATTAAGAGTTGTTTTTTGAGGTTGGTTTGGTTGTTTTTAAAGAATGAGCAAGACCTGCAATTATAGCTCATGTGACATTCTCAAAACTCAGTATTTTTCCCTCCTCTATCTACATTATTGGTTCATAAATGACTGTTTTTAGCTATGCCACTATTAAACTTCAAGTTAGGTCAAAATTTGCATATTATTCTTTTACCTTACACCATCCATTTGAAAATTAGCTCCACTGCACTTCTTTACAACTGAGAAAATTCCATTAAATATTTCCCCTTAACTTTACCAATACAGATAATATTATTAAGCAAATGAACAACAGTAGATGTTGGAAGTAGAATGAGGAAGGTAGTTGGTAGGGATTTTAAAAATAACACTACATGCCCATATATTTTACTCAGTTTTTATTGAACAATTTCTAGGTGGGCAAAATGCCAGCGGAACAGAAGGACCCAGCACAGGCTGGTAGCAGTTACCCCATTTAGGTCTACTATGTCCAGTTGTTAAGGGGAGATGTCAGCTCAGGTTATACATCAGTAACAACAGGAAAATGCATCACTACCAACCTAGCTACCTTGTAATTTAGAACATATACAAGTGAAAAGATAAGTGACCTGCCTGTATCTCATTCCATTGGAAAATGATATCATTTAAACTCTGTGCAAAATACTTTCTATACCCAGAACATACTTGGTCACTTACTGTTTTTCTTTGAAAAAGTCAGGAACCCACAGAGATATTAGTCTTCCTCAATTTCACAAATATAAATCTCTTAATGCATGAAAACATGAATATTCTAACAATTACTGTAGCCTTCTATATACATCTCAGCTTTATATACATCTCAGCTGCACCAATAGCGAGCAATAATGTTGCAAAAGTTCATGTAGTACACATTTCATCTCTACTGCAAACATTTGCACATATTTTCTATAATCATATATTATCTGCACATATTTTATACATATATTATTGCACATATTTTATATATATATTGGTTTTATACAAACAGTTAACACTGCACAAAAGGAGCTCCAACATTAAGCTCAACAGGCATTTTGCCACAAACCTCAATGAGAAACCTTTGCCATTTAAGTTACAAAAGTGAGAAGGAGACTCTCAGAAACAGTACTGCACAGCAGAAAGGTAACACTCACTCCTTCAGCCACATAAGGAGCTCTGCAGACGAGAGAAGTTTTGGCCATGTCCCACCCCAGAGGACTGCCATATCACCAGCACAAGACACAGCAAGAGCAAACAAGCCTTCCAGACATCCTGAGCTGTCCACCAGCATCCCCGTCACAGAGAGAGAGAGCAGAACTGTCTCCAATTTATATTTTTTTAAATCCCTTAGGCTAGATCAGTTTTCTCCCATGCTCTTTCAGCTGTCTAGATCTAAGCAAGGTGATTAGAGAAGGCTGAGCAGAAGCACTAAGTTATTTTGACACAGTGATATTGGACCAACTGCTGAAGAGATGCAAGAGGGTAACTGCTGTGCTGGTGCTGAGCTACTTTTTCATACGTGAAACATGGCACTTGATTTTACTTCATTACTGAACTTCTGCAGCAAATTCTGCCTGGTGTCAGATGAAAGAGTATATAAGGTTTTAACCATTTTTAAATAACTTTTCCAAATATTGTGCCTTGTTTTTCAGGCCTGGTTGATACAATCCTAAATTGAAAGCAACTAGGAATTAAATGTACACGATACAAGAATCACCAGTTTTGTTTTGTGAAATAGAAAGGATAAGCTACTTAAAGATGCAATCATTGAGAGTAAAAACGGAGAATGTGGGGGGAGATAGTGAAGGTATAGCTTATCCCACTGATACTCTTATTCCCAAAAAAGACAGAAAGGAGCAATCCAAGGGGAACACAGATGGAGGGACTGTGAGAGACTGATCTGAAATCAGACTCCACTGCCCATTGTCTCAAAGATTGGTAAGAGAAGCTGAGATGGGATTCCACCAATCCATTGCCTCAAAGATTAGTATGAGAAGCTGAGACAGGATTGCACTGGCCATTGTCTCAGAGATGGGTAGGAGGAGTTGAGATAAGACTCCAATATCCATTGCCTGAGAGATGGGTGTGAAGAGCTAAGACTTTTCCGTCCATTATCTCGAGGATGGTTTGAGGAATTGCTGCCCATTATCCCAAGAATTGCTGCAGACATGCAGTTGAAGAGCTGGCTGCAAGACCAGCAAAACTGGTCCACCAGGAACATGTAGAACATGTTGAAGAACATGAAGAACAGAGGTACTCCCCCCAATTCATTATAAAAGGGAGAAAAGGTAATCACCAAAAGAGACATTGGTATGAGGACTACTCCATGAAGGACACACTCCATAGGGTACCTTCAAGGGGACAACTCCATAAGTACACCTCCACGAGGACGCTCAACTCCGACGACTGCTATGGACTCTTGGGGACACTCTGCTCCAATACCGACTACAAACCCTGGAGGACCCCCAGCACCAACGACAACAGATCCCCAGGACACCGCTGGATCCACAGTGGTGACTATCTCTCTCTGTACCCCAAATCCTCGCTTCTTTTCTGTCTTTTTTCCAATTTGTCCTATCGCTATTCCCTTTATTATAATAATTTCCCTCTTTTATAATAATTGTCTTTTTGTAATAAACCAACTGATCGATTACGGTACTTGACCTTGTTTGCATCTTAATTTCACTCTTGGGATCACAAATGAAACAGGGTCCAACACTGGGGTTTTCTCCAATCGGACCCTGACAAGGACATGACATTGATTCAGCCCTGTAGCACTCAGAAAGAGCTTAAACTTTTCTTGCAAGCTTAGTTCGTGGGTTTTTACTTAAATGATATCTCCACTGATTTTAATGATGAGCAGACCAATTAATTTCAAGAGACACATGAATATTCTGCTGGAGAAAAAGAAAAGCCATCAGCAAATATAAATTAATAAAAACAATAAAAACATGGGCTTTCATAAACATAGCATCAACTTCCCCCATACTTTTACCTCTCACCTGAAAAAAACCAAACGTAATTCTAGTAAATGTTTGGCAGAAGTGAGCATATGAGCAGATGTGTCTGCATTAGTACTTCAGTTCCCAAAGACTATGCCTCTGGACATCCCAACCGCTCCCATTTACCATGATGTGACACACACTGGAGAAGTCCTGGAGCATACAAGTGAAACTGCAAAATGTACTCCAGGACTCTCCTAATGTATTCCTTCTGCTAATGGCCTTGCAGTCCACCACAGCAGATCAGAGCTAGGAGGAAGGAAAAGCCCTCGAGTCCACCCAATGCACAGACTGGAGTTTTGATGCTCTTGCTCCACAGACCTGCTTTCCTTCTGTCTCCTTACTTGGTAAAACAGACATTGCCAACCACATGGGGAAGAAATTTTGTGAGCATCTGTGCAAGAGGGAATGTTTGCACGCAAGCAGATAATACACAAATTGGAAATACTGTCGTCTTGTTTTATCACCTCATACACTGCAAATGAAACAGTCTAATTATTGTAATATCTAATTACACGTTCATATTGTAGAGTAAAATGCTGATTCTAGAAATAGCTCAGTCTACATTATATGCAGACATATGGCTTAACACGTATTTTGGTAGCTCAGGGAGAGGAGTTTCATGTTCTCCAGAAGTGATCTGGTTCACCTGTCCCAGCACCACCATGCACATCACGCCCATGCGTTGTGAAGGGGCAAAGGCAATTCACATCACAACTACAGCATCTCCCTGAAATTAATTGTAAGGCAGGCGCTGGCAAAAATAATTTTACAGAACTTAAGCCACTTCAGTGCAGCTCCTAAGGCTCAAACGGGCAAGGCCAGCTTCTCACCAGGTTGTGTGTCAAGGTTAACCATGAGCAGTGTAAGGTGATTTAAGTTAGCTTAGCCTAGGAGGAAGAAAGCTAAGCTGAACTGATTTACTCATTTTTTCTCAGACCAAAAGCATGCTCAAATTACACAGGGTAACGTTTCTAAGCCATGGCAATGTGATCATTCCTGCACTCCCATGACTGACTTAAACATTCTCCAGTTATTGCTATAAGTAGCTCTCTTCTGACTCCCATTCATTGGCATGATCAGGGAAGGCCATGTGGAGATGGGCAGAAATGTGAGCAATCTTCAGGCTATTCAACAGGTCAGATATACATAAAATATCCAAAGGCATATATATGTTAAACACTAACATCAGAATAAACACATGATTCAGGTTATAAAGCAGATAAAACAGACCATATAAGATCTCTCATTCACAGTGTTAGTGGAAAAGCAGAACATGACCCTATTCTAAAAGCTGTCACTTACTGACAACTTGTAATATGTTGTTACAAACACTGAAAATGAATGAGATAGACAGACACTTCGCTTCCGGAAGAATGGGATGGAAACCGGTGGCACATGTCTTGGTCTCAACATGTAAAACTTAAGAAGTCTAATAAAAAAATGCTTCCTACACTAACAACAAAAGCTTGACAGTTAGAGGACTGAATGCATGTATGAATTTACCATGGGATTAATTTCATTTACCTCTGAAACGCAGGCAACGCTAAGGAAACAAAGTCTATCGCATACATGATGACATTAAATGTAAGAGTGAAAATTAACATTTAATATAGCTTAAGCAAGCAAATTATACATTGCATTAGCAGGAATCTTTCAAAAAACCCTGCTTTTTGTTCACGTGAAGAGCATCAGGAGTGCCATGTTCAAGTGCTAGAAAGACTCATGAGCCCTGCGTGCCCAGCAACTTGGACGCAATAAATTATTACTCTAACATGCTTAACGCACTGTAATGGAGCCAGTTCTCTTCTGGCTCTGACACCTTTAAACAATTAATATACTTCAGTACAAGCTGTATTTCCAGGTAGCAAATAGATCTCAGTATAAAATAATTAAGAGATGTTTCTCCTATCAGTTGAGAGATTATAACACTAAAAGACAGTAATGTCATTGTATGGGAACCACTCAGCTTTCCCCTGAATGATACTGGTCTTTAAAGATTTCAGAAAGTTGCTTTTTCAGGCTTCGAGTGGCACTAAATATTTTTGAAGATGTTACTTCCTCACTGATTGTCTCATTAAGTGGCTTCTTTGAACAAGATAGCTGCTTTCCAGCCATTTTCTACACACTCCAAACATCAGCCTGACCAATGGTGTGTACAGGTGCCTGACTCCTTACAGATCCATGCACATCCACAAACCAGCAAGCACATAAGTGTGTATGCACAGGTAGCATTGAACTACCACACATAGGTTTATTAGAGTAGCTGATTATTATGTCATCTGGAGAGACTGCTCTTGTGGGAGGTGAGCTGGAGAAAGCTGAAGGAAAACTGCACAAGAAAGCTTCCAAGAGGTCTGACAGTTCAGAGCAGTCAAAAGTTTCATCATCTTGTTTTAAACATTCCTCTATGCCTTTCAGAAAACACAGCATTTCAGCCATGTTAAGTTTTCAGTATACACTTTTTTGATATCTTCTTGACTTTCTGACTTTATGTATCTCACAAGAACAACAGAAGGAGCAATTGCCAATGTAGCTCATTACATACCTGAGCAAAGCTACATGCTGCCACAGGTCCTTGAGATCTGCTCAAGAAATGGCAGGAGAGTCCCAGACTCCTCTGGAAAATTCATCTTTCTGCCAGTATGAACACTGACCATCTCCAGCTACCAGCAGTTGAACCCACCTTAGCATTTCCAGCAATGCTGTTGAAGCAATCTATATGCTTTCTTACCAGCCAAGTCCTCCTCCACTTCCTCACCCCCTCTCCATTTCTCCAAAATCATTTCTTCACTACTTCTTCACATCTTTTTTGTTATGAACAGCAGCTCAGGTCTTTATCTTCCAGACCTGAGGTGAATTCACATCAGATTAAGTGTTCATCATCATGATAGACAATTTAAAACAACAGACTTCAGTTTTACCATTGCCTCCTTGTCTAAGAAAGCCGTAACAACACTATTACAAGAAAATTTTACAAGAATTCTCTTCATTTTCATCTGATTACACCCTCCTTGCCCATGTCTACCTGAATACAGCCTTCATCATACTATAAAAGCAATGGTGCCCCCAAAATATGTTTTATAGATGTACACTTACGTGTGCACACACACACTCACCCTGGTGTCCTGGTTTGTTTTTATCAAAAGAAATAATAGTAATTACCACATGCAGAGAATGTGGTAATTACTACAGAGAATTCTGAATTCTGCCTAGTCAGGCTTTATGAGGACTTTTCTCATTTGCAACTGCTCACAATAACAAATGTGGAGCATTACAAGCAGGAAAAAGGCGTAGCATAAACCAGTTTTACCATTTTCTCACTTGCAATAACTAAAATACAATAAGTGTCATATTTTTCCAATCAGCTAAATGCCAGCTGCAACAGTATCATTAAATCTGTACCAGATCTAACAAATTAACGAGCAAAGCAATTAAGACTGTATTAGAGACCTTATTCTTACAACATAATCAAAAATGCTTCTTTGCTTCTAACAAAAAAAAATAATTTCAAAACAAAAGCTCAGAGCTTGAATTCTCGTTCTCATTTTCTGATTGACCAGTTAATCTACTTCTAAAATGGCAGCTGGTTTTGCGAAATAATTTGCAAAGATTTGGGATGTGAAATGGAACAAAGCTCAAAAAATACAAAAAAGAAAGCAAGCTGCATTAGCAAGGTTAAGGCAGAAAGGAAAAATATGCAAAAAAGAGCACATGAGAAAAAGAAGCAAAGCAGGAGCATGGGACAAACAGACATTAAAAAGGACAGAGACTAGACTATAACAGAGAATTGCATTTAGCAAATCATAATTTCAATTACAAGTACTGTAGTCATAGGCAGTCCTCACCCCCCCAGATGATGGATGTAAAAGAAATGGAACAGGGGAGTAGGAAAATGCAGCAAGAAACAAAGTACTAAAGTTTACTGCATGGTTGGAAGAAAAAAAAGTGTTGGGTGATGTCAAGGAAAGTAATCACTAAATCTGTTTATTTTCTTCAAGTATTTCTCAAATCCAGAGATTTGTCATGAAAATGATTGCTCATCAGACAATCATAGCATCCCAAGATTTTATTTCATGTTTTCAAGTATGCATATTAACTTGTCAATGTGGCACTAGGAATTTTTATGATGTTCTCTTGCCTTCCTTTCATTGCCAAGTTCAGTACTTAAGCCGGAGTGGAAGCAAGGCAGCCACGCCACCCCGCTCCCTAGCACAGGGGAGGAAGGGACAGCAGGAAACAGCATGGTCACCCCAAAGCAAAACAACATCTAATCACAGCAAGTTCTGTCCTATGCTACTCTGCAGCAATGAAGGGTGAAAGAGAATGGACAGATGTAAGAGCTAATCCTGTTATGAGACAGTTGACAATAATGGGTATTTCTGCAGCCTGGCAGTCTAGGGCATCACTGGGAAATGGATGCTGCAAAAGCAGTATGGTGCTTCAGATTAAATAAGCGCACATCTTGATGGCTCTCATGTTTCGTTGCAAGTCAAAATTAACTTACGGGTATTAGTGACTAGCATTTGACTGCTGTGAAGCTCAACTTCATTCAGTTTCTGTATGTCATTTTAAAAATTCAGTCTATGAAGAAATGATGCAAGAACCTGAAGTCACTGTAGATGGTAAGTGATGAGAATGCCAATCTAGTGAGGATAGTAAAATTGAGAAAATTGTACAACTGTATAAGAACCAGCAGCAAGACACAAGTTCAATACAATGTAGGCATTTCCAAATATTTGCAGGGAAAGGAACAAACGTGATGACTTTTACCGAAAGAAACCCTCAGCGGATTCAGATCATCCCACTAAGCAGAAAAAGCACCTTAAGAAGAGTCAACTGAAGTGGACAGGGAGGTCGAAGAGCCATGATGGAAAATGGATGTATCCACTAAGGTGAGGTTTGCATAAAGCAGGACAGCAGCAAAATGCTACCCAAGCTGGGCCAATTTTCCACAGATGGGGGGGGGGGGGGGGAATAAAACCAACCACCAAACATGGGACAAAAATAAATCAAAGATTAAACGACAAAGAGGTCAGAAATAAAGCTTACATCTTGAGTATGAAATATTTCTACACAGTTCACTTCTTTCACGAGGAAAAGAAAAAAATACATACTCACACATATAGAAGTTTGAGCAATTAATAGTGCAGAAGGAAATAAATGCCAGGTCCTGGCAAGGATCACATTACTCTTATAAAATACAAATGAGCCTGTCTTACAAGTGTTAGAATCAGGAATTTATCAAAGCACCTTCCTGAGATATCTAATATATCGAAGGCAACGGAGAAGTCATATCACAACTAAAGACTCCCGGAAACTAAAAACTACCCATGGCCAAAAACTGCATTTGAGGCAAGGAATTCTGAGGAGTGGAGGAGGGAATTAAGGAAGTGATAAGAATAGGATGAAGTGAGCGATCCCAATGATGCTAGTGAGACTATGTATAGAATAAGCACATGCCACTATAAATACAGACTGCACAATCCACCCCCAAGTATCTACACATCAAGGAACCTCTAGAAACATCCATGGAATTCTAATTTCACCTTTTATATGGACTACTGGGAACCGTTTTGGTAGATTTATGTTGAAAGGCTGGAGCAAGTTCAAAAAAAACACCAAAACCAAAAAGCCACAGCAAAACCAAGGCTAGAGGAACTGATGTATGAATAAAGAGGAAAACAGCCAAGCATGCCAAGCTTGGAGAAGATGCAAATAATGAGGATTCTTACAGCTTACGAATATCTGAAGAATGTAACCACTGAGAAGAGACAGTAATTAGTCAGGACAAAATGAGCTTAACTTCAAAGAATTCAGACGAAATACAATTGCGAAATAAAATACTGTATCAGGAAATGCTTTCTGACAGAAAACAGATCTTTTAAAGCATAGAACATCCTCTATAGATGTGCACATTAGATCATCTTACATGGTAATTATAGTCATGATCCTAACTAGATGGCTGTAGACACAGGGGTCAACCAAAGAACCTTTGACTGTTCTTTGAATGATGATGCCTTGTATTCCAATCCAAACTGCACAAAAGGTTTTGTATGGGTATGGAAGTGTATTGAATACTTATGGCTATTCATTTAAATGAGAATTCTGGCATGATCACAGCTAATAAACATGCTATTTCTGAACCTCTGAAGTGATATTATGATTCCAATAGACCATATGGTTTCAGTGTATTTATACTTCAATGAGCTCCTTAGAGCCTTTTTGCCTTTCAGCTGTAACAAAGGGGTTTAGCTGGGGCACAGGGCAGGTTTGGGTGGTGAGGGGATTCAGGGGGTTACGAGGGGACCCGCAGTGTACCCCGCAGTCATGACACCACTGTGAGCTGCACACCCCACACCAAGCTTCACCATGGCCAATTTTAAGGAAGTGCTTCCTCAATTTAAGTCTGCTTTCCCAATCCCAATACTCAAATCAGTAATCAAAAGTTGGTGTTAATTAGCAATGAATTAAATTAAGTGAAATTCCTTGTGTTGGGACTGTTTTGCCACCAACAGGAGCAGATGCTTTTCTAGACACCAGTATTCAGTTCGCTAAGACCCTATTCACTTGCTAACAGCACTGAGCTCGATCAAGACCTTCTGTGTCGCTGGGAAAGCCACAGCTGCTCTGAGTCCCACACAGGTAAACAAGAAACATTACTGAATAACACAAAATACCACTATCTTCTTGCCCTAACATCAGTCTATTCTTTAGACAGGCAACAGGAGAACCTCTGAAGAAAAGCGGCACGAAGTATTTCTTTTCTACAGGTCACTGAGATACTAGTGATAAAGATAAAAAGATATTTTTTACTTCTTTTCACTCTGTTCCCATAGTTATGTTACAAGACAGCAGCACAGTCACATGAACCCTATTGTAATCCTGCCATTCAGTTGAAAATGTGGCCTATTAGTAATTAATCTTATAATCGGAGGTAACAACAGACCTCTCCACCAGCAGGACTGCTCATCCTGCATTTATAGCTCACACAAGGACCCTTGACAGGGGAGAGAGAAGCAGGGGAATGCGTTAGCTACTGCGAAAAGGAGATAGAAGTTACTAACTTTGTAACCTGTAATTCACCAAAAGCTTTTTCTTTATTTTTTCTGCAGTTAAACACATACTTTAAGAGACAAAAGCTCTGGGGTTTTTTTCCTCTTAATGCACACAGGTAAGGTTCTGTTGAAAAGAGAAGAAACTGTAAGGATTTCACATTTGCAGAGAAACAGTCAAAGGAACAATTTCTTGTGCGTCTCGCTGATGAAGAGATGAGGAAATAATGGATGAGTCATTTTAAATTATGATTCAAAATTCTTAAAATAGAAGAGAGAAAAACACTGATTTCTGTACGGGTCGTATTCATGTAAGGGACTCTTTCTAAGAATCCAATTTGAACCTTCAAGTGCAGTCCTGCTTCCAATTACCTACCTCCAAGAATAAATCATGGTGTCTGAATTGTAATTACACAGATTTGTTGCTGTAATTCAATTTGGCAGGTGTAAAATACAAGTGTAATTTCCTCTAACACACACATCCCCCCCCGTAGTCTTCAAAGAGACACTGAACTTGAGCCATTTGATAATTTATTCCATATTTTAGCTTTCACATTTACTATGCATCAAACTTCTGACAGACTTTTTTAGAAGGCGATTATACATGGCTTCAGTTACTCTACTAACTGATTTGAAAATGAATTCATCTCTTGACTACAAGATGGTCAGCATTATCCACCTACCTGGCCTGCAGCGACCAGGGCACTTCAAGCTCAGTATTTCTGCTGCCTGTGATGAGGAAGAGCAGGGTCTTCAGATGCACAGATTTGCTCTACGGGGACTCCACCAAGGTTGGTTGTCTGCTCAGTCCCATTTGATTAATTGGAAACTCTGTTTGCATCAACTAGCCACCTCTTACAGAAGAGAGAGATTCAACCACTCACAAAGAGCTTTGGCACTGCCTTCCTGCAGAATCTTATTTGCTCTACACAAATCATGAACTGTAAGAAATGAGTATGACGCCACACTACTATGTTAAACATAGGTCTGAGTATAAAGAACGTATCTTAAGAACATAATAAATAAAACATTGTATATGAAAAAATATTATTTACAATATAATATATAAACTAAGCATATAAACATACCAAATCCAAACAAAAACAAGCACTAAAAGCACACCATACCCATTGTACAAAAAGATGTAAAATACCTGACCAATTTCCTGGAAATACTCAAACTATGGAAGTATACACTGTCCATCTCACAATGCAAGAGCTCTGGGGGCTGAGGAAGATAAGCTTTATGGCTTGTTCCTTATTTTTCCCCTCTTTGCAACAATTTGCATCTCCAGTAATGCAGGACTGCAGCATACAATGTCTTTAGAAAATGTTCAGCTTGAGTTTTTCTGGCCTCTGCATAATGCTGTTCTAATGACAACAAATCAATTCCTCTATCAGTAGTGCTCCTGAATACCTTTTAAAAGCCTTTCCAGCAATTTTTAATATGAAAAAGTGTAGTCAATAAAATACTGCTGATAATGCATATGATTTGTGGAGAGTGAGAGCTAAATACAAATTAGTTCTGGACAAGTTCCGAGTCCAGCATCTTTTCAATTACAAGTTTGGTCGCTGACTACATGAACTGCATGACTCAGCTTGGGAATCCCTAAAAAGAAATCTTAAGTAGATTCAATAGTTGCATTTGATTTATTTGTTACTTGGAGCTGAAATAAGCACTGTATTTTGGATCTCTGACAGATTAGGAGATCCCCAGAGAAAGTCCATTGAGACACCACTCCTGCCAACCAGCCATCATTTGGGGCAAGGTGAGCCACAAGCACCCAGTGGTCCCACAAGGCCATGACAGTGACCTGCCTTGCTCCCCAAGGAACCTCATTACAGAAGATTAAATTAAAAGCTGCTCTCCTATAGATGAATCACAGAACCGTAACACTGACTGAGGATGAAAGGGACATTTAGTCCTACACACTGATTAAAAACAAAGCCAAGTAGACTGCTCAGTCAAGTTTTGAGCATCTCCAAGAATGGAGATCCCACAGTCTCTCTGCAACCTCTTCCAGTGCTTGACCACCCTCACTTTTTTCCTTAACCCTTCTCCCTGACTAGAATTTTCCATCTCAACTTGAGCTTGCCTCCCATCATGTACTTCCAAAAGGAGTCTGGATGACCAAATATCCTCCAAGTCTGCCTGGTCTCTCAAGGCAAGAACCTGAACAAACAAGGCAGATGCCGCCACTGCCACCACGACTATGCTGACAGACTATGCCGACAATGATAGGCAAACCTTTGTCATGGTCTTTCTCCAGCTCCCTCTCATCATTAGTCACTGTAATTGTTTGCTATCATTTGCTAACTCTTCCTTTCTCTGTATAAAACAGCTTGGGTATTTTTATTTCCCTCACATACTTACCTGCAGTTTCCCTACAAATACCAGCATACTGGAAAACTCCACTCTTCTTCTTTCCTTCTCAGCTATTTATAAAGCATGTCCACTCCTGGGCACCCTCTATCACACCTGCAGTTGCCAACACAATGCTACCAGGTTCCACCAGACTTTTTCTAATTACATTGCCCTGACACTTCCATACCCATGAGCACTCAAAGGTGTTTCATTAAGAAACTCTCAACTATTTTTGACATCCTGTTGGTAGCAAGCTCTTCTCTTGGCTCAGCAGGCCATTAGTATCCCAACTCCACCAACCTTTGGAATTGGTCTTTTAAAACTGTTTTAATCTCTTTCTAATCCTTAATTCTACCAGCTAGTTCACGCACATTTGCTTATTTGCCAAACAAACAGGTGTCAGATGATTTAATAGCTCATTTGCACAGCAGAAGGACAAGCAAATATTATTCTGATTTTTCTCCCTCGTGAAAGAGTATTTTCCTTAAAACTGTCAGAAAATCAACATTACTATTAGAAAACTCAGTGCAAAGAACCAACACAATTCAAATCTATTCAGCATGTATATTCCACTGCTAACCTCAGCATATTCTAAAGCATCTACTCTAATTTAAGATAGTATCATAAATAAGCAGCATAAAAGGTATTTTGCTTTAAAATCATTGTCTATCAACAATGCCATTTTATTTGTATAAACAGTTGTTCACTGCTCATGTAAAAGAGTGCAAAGTTCTTTATGTAACTACATTAACTTTCCAGAGTCTCATTTTTAAGCAAACCTAAACTTTATATCACCACCTTTGACAATAAAGAATATTTTGCAAAAATACAATAGTTAAAAAAGATAAAAAATACTGGGGACTGTAGTCTAGTTTTGTACGCTGCAAGTACATAAGGAGCCTGAGATCTCAGGTATAATGTTATTTGTACCAATTCTTTGTCCTTTTTTTTTAAATTCAGAAACCAAATCAAGTGAGTGCTTAGCATCTGGATAGACATCTTCCTGTGCTATTAACACTGGGGTAGAGGTTTTGCACGGATGGAATGGGTAAGTCATTCTTGGAGTCTCCTACGAGCTCCTTAGTTTTGCTCAGTATTAACACTTAGGAGTATAAGTTATCCAAACACATGAAAAATAATAACATGCAATAAATAAATGCTTTGATTAAAAGCTACCCTTGCTGATTAATTCAAGCCTGTTGCTCCAGTGAAGCTTATTACTGTAGCCAGAAACACATTTTAACCCCCCTGCCTTTTCCAAAGGCTGTAACAGCCAAAGACACACTTAGCCTTTGCCCACTGGGAGCAGAGAGGCAGCGTGCCACCTGCCACTGGTACCCACATGCTGCTCTTAACCAAGAATTTAAGGAGAATTGAACCAGACGTGATACTGGATGACTACATGCCTGCCTTTCCTACTGCAAGTTGGGAACAGCATAAGACCTAAGCGCAGAGCCTGGCACAATAAGGTTTAGTGACCAACAAGGTTTTAAGTGAACATCTTTGTCCACGCTGTGCTCTCTTGTGATAAAGCCAACTGTTTCCAATGGAGCAAGACCAAGCATCTTATACCATTAAACATCTTTAAGCAAACTTCCCTAAATAATTATATATTTCAACAATGACTAGTTTGGAGGGGGGGAAAAAAAGGCATTTTGTTTTACAGATTATGCAACATAACCCTATACAGACCCAAGAGTGTCCCTATCATTAACTTCAGATATTTTATTAAAACCCGTTTTATGAAGTAGTGGCTGATATGTGGTTCTGTAATGGGTATTATGGTCTCCTCCTGTTAAAAACCCCTTCAGCATAAATTAAATACTTAGAAACTGCAGCTATTTAAACAGATACCGTAAAAGAACACTTACATTCTGCCGTGTAAATCAAGATGTAAGTGCATTTATTGAGGTGAAAAAAAAAAACAAACCCAAAAACCAAAACCACTTTATGGACACCTAAACACAGAAAAAAGCTTTTTTTGTTGTTGTTGTTTTGGTTTTTGTTTTGTTTTGATTACAGTCTCACAGGTCTCTGAAACACAATGCAAACATCCACAGCAAATACAAATCAATGTTATGTTATCTGTAATCTGGAGAGAAAGCAGTTTTCCTACTCCAGAAACTTACTTCTGAAAGGTGAAGAGGCAAATTCTACCAGACTTTGCGCTACAAAGTCTTAACAAAAACAACCTGATCAAGACTTGGCCAATACAAGTAATAGAGCTATACACTAGTTGTGAGACATCTAGCAGCATGACTATTTGAGTTGAGCTGGGTCCCAGAGGAGGTAGCCAGATCACTTGCTATTTGGGAAAAAGAGTCTCTAAAAATATCGTTTTCACACACACAAAAGAAGTCATTTAAAGAAATGCAAATCAGCACAGTCAGACAAAAGACCTGAATCAGAAATCATTCCTACCAACCGAGAATATTGATGAGATACTGCAAAAGAGAAAACTCAGCTCCTCAAACCAAATCTAAACATTATCCAAGACATTTCAAGAATTTTAAGTCAAAAGCCCGTCCTTTATCATCCACAGTGAGGAGAGCAATGCCAGGCGGGAGATCCAGAGATTACTCTCCAGGCCTTATTTGAGGATTTGCTCTTACAGCTGGGGGGGAAGAATTTGCATTTCCTTTATCTGGAAAACTACCACCATCTAAAATTCCGTATTGAAAATATTTAGTAATTTACAATTGGAACTAATTAAAAAAATAGGGTTCCACAGAAACTGATGTTCACACACAATTCAGATGGTTCAGAAGGAAGGGAACTGTAAACATACTTTAGCAAAATAAATTAATTACAGTATGAGTTTAAAATTCCAGTTTCCTGATACCTTTAGCCAGTTTCTTGTCGCTATTGAAGAAACAAGGTTAAACATGACAAATATTGTGCCTCCTTGTGAGCAAATGTTGGTTTGTTTACTTTGGGGGGTTTTAAACAACATTAAGTCACAGCTCATCATATAACAGCCTCTCAAGAATGCTGGAGGAAAAGCACTTGTTCTCGCTCCAAAAAGGCGTGGAAAAATAAAAGGTTTTGACTAGTATTTATTTCTAAGGGATTGGTCAGACATAGTAAATCAGGAAAGCTCCCTCCCTCTCCTGTGTTTACATTTGAATCACAAGAGGGCAAACAAAAAAATCAACTCACTTTGCACCACCACCAAGCAGTGTTAAAGAATCTGTGCTGTAAATAAGGCCACCATCATTGTTACGTATTTAGATAGTTAATAATAGAAAATGCTCCGGATTGATTTTGTGGGATTATCTTAGTCCACCCCTACATTTCAAGATGCAATCTACTGAATAGCTTTGATTTTTTTCAGGTATTAATTGCTCCCACTGGCATGCCTAAGTGCTATTGAAAACCAAAAATATTTTCATTGTCACCAGTTAGGGGCACCCAAGATCTTGCAGCTACTTAGTCAAGGCCTACCTGAAAAATCCAACATGTTGAACTAAAAGGCCTCTACTTAGCGTCCTTTCGATGATTCTATGATGTGCTTCTCACAGTTACCTGATTTTTTCAGCAGTGAAACCCTGGTGGTGGGTAGGTCAGAAAATCCACAGTCTGTAGGGAAGGTGAGACTTTCCTGCAACCTGCACCTGGAGAAGGATCAGTAACTTTAATGAATCCAAAAATATGTGTGGTTTTGAAAATACAGAAGCCAGCTTGCTGGTTTTTCAGTTAGCAACATGTTAAAACAACATGTTAGCAACACTGTTCTCCAGTTTGAGCAACGTGTTGAAATTAATGTTGTATCTCTGAGCTAAAAGATTGCTACGGATATTTGCATCTGAAAATATTCAAGGCAAAGGCTCTCCTCAGACTTACTCTTGATCTGAAAAAACTAAACAAGTGTACTAATTTAACCATGGTAATAGTCTAATTACATTCAACAGAATACCAACGTGTTTGAAGCTTACCATGCATTTAATAAGCTTTTACAGTACAAAAGTCTGCCTCAGCAGTAGCTCCGAATCAGAAGCTGCCCCATTTTAAAGCTGCTGCACATGGGACTCCGGCTCCTACTATTTTTTGGACCAGACGATGCACGCACTTACAGGGAGTCTGAGGGGCATGGGAGCACCGCATCCCAGCATACCAGACCTGCAACCTCTCAGAGCTGCTTTAGAAATGCACTTTAAATTATTATAGCTTCCTGCTGGCTCAGCCCACTTCAGCAACTCTGTTAATGATGCTTTGAACCAGTATGACTACCAATAGCCTCAAAAAAAAAAAAAAAAGGTGCAGAGTTCATACAATTAAACCCTAAAAGTAGAATACAGGTATGATTTTATCGTTATTTCCATTTTACCAAATTATTCTGTCGTCTTCTGAGTGATTGGTTTTCAATCATGATTTAAGTGACACTGATTAACTATTCAAAATAAATTAGGTAGAATTTGCTTTGTCATTTTAATATTTTAATGAGTCAGAGCTGTTTGGCTTCTCTTACAGAAAAGATGTGAATATTTTCAAGTTCCGAACTCAGGTCACGAGCACGCTGAAATGCCAAAAACATCAGCAGATCCACGGGGGATAAAACACTGATAACAGTAACAGGTGATTTTTCTCCCTTAACTAATATAACTCTAGTCTAACTAGTGTATCTGAAACCCATGGAATTTTATAAAAGCAGAACTAAGCCCCAGGACTTTTAAAAGAAGTTGTAAGTATTTATAAACATGTATATACACACATACATATATATAAATAAAAATTGAAAGCAGTTTTGTTCAATAAACCTAAGAGGCAAGATAGCTGATGGTACAACCAACTGAATTATTAAAAGATGGTTGAAATGGACAGCTTTTTAGATGGAACCTGTACCTCCACTGTATTTTAAAGGTCAACATGCACTCCTTGCACCCATATCCAAGCTGACTGGGAGGCATGAAGCTGCACTACATGGGCAGTAGCCACCTGAAGTTCACATGACCTTCCTCTCCACAGGGCTTACCACACTGCGTTCAGAGTTTGATGGCAGTTGGAGACAATCTGTGTCTGGAGCTAAGGACTATTTTAATTCTATCCCTGAAGTAAGTCCTCTGTGTACATATTTGTAACCAAAGTATAAACCTATGCATATAGAGCAGTTTTTGTTATACACAATAATAGACTTCTGTGTTTGGTACATTTGAAACTACAGTCCTTTAACTAACTCCTTACCAGGAAATTTTTATGTTACCTACTTTCTATCAGTATCAAGACAACACTTAGAATTACAGTAGCAATTTATAGCGTACAAAGGTCTAAACTTTCCACTGACCTCCTTGGGCAAGTAATAGGATCTTACTCATTCTGGTCACCAATGGAGAAAATGTATTGTTCCAATTAATAGAAGTGAATGAGCCCTACAGGGCCACTTCTCCATCACTGTAAATCGCGATGGAAACAGATATAGAGCCATCTACACAAGTGGGATATCTTTGGATGAAATAGCAGATACTCAGTCACCACCCATGTACCAGCTATTCAGAAGACCAAGCAGTCAGTTCTCTTGCTGAGCAACCAGAAATCGTACACGTAACTAGGATGATGCCTTAGAACAGTTTGGTTTATATTCTGAACGAAATTTTAAGGATTTAGCAAATCACCTGTCATTGTGACTCCAAACAACTGATTTCACCCTCCAGAGAGCTATTTTTTCATACATTTCAATACTTTTCGAGATCATAAGCTGCCAGAGAGCAGCCACAACAAGGAAGATGAATTACAGAGAAAGACTGGTGTAATTTGACATTAATAACATAAGGCATAAAAAAATAACATTGTAACTGCATGAAAACTTCAGGAGATCCATGGAAAAGAGACAGAGTTTGTAGGAAACAGATTTCTATAAACTGCTACTGCTAAAAAGAATGGTCTAGGGAAAAGCTTCAAAGTCACCAAGTATGAAAGACTGACAAGAAATGACCAAGCCATCAAGCCTGTATTAGTTCATTAAACAACCAGGTATATACAATACTACATAAAAATGCAGAAAGAGCATCAGAAATTTGCAACATAATTGTGCAGTACTGACCCACATGGCAAGTTTTGAGTTTCCTATTCATAAAACATCGCCACGCAAAGACCAGAAGCAAGCTGGTTCGGTTGGACAGTTCTTCACCAACAGAAAGTCCCTTTCAAAGAGCTGACACAGAACACTGAGTAGTAGATTAGCTATTGTTTTGACACCACATATATTTGGAGGATATCCAGACAGCAGAAACTCTAGTGGGAGAGGAGAAAGCCTTATCCAATAGCCCAAATACCACCAACTTCTTTTAACCAAACCGCTGCATTTTCTGAAGGAATTTTAAGAGTTTGAATACCATTCTTCCACTTGAGCTGAGCCTGCTTCCCATCAGCTCATAATTCAGGCTTATTTTCCTGGTAAGGAGCAGCAGGTTACAACTGGGTAACTGTACCCACACTGAACAGCTATGCGGGGGGCCTTGGGGAGCACACATATTGCGCACTGTGCAAAGCTGTGCCATCAGATGCCCAGAACTACACATAAATACGTGTTCCTTCATTTTTCCCACCATTTCTCTGAAACTTCATAAAGCTTTAAACGACTAATGCTGTGTGAACCAGGACACGGGCTGAGGATGAACAGAACACATAACGATCACCTGCAGGGACAAACATTCAGGGGAAAGTGTTTCTCACTGACTTCTGCTGAAAAGGACGGCAAAAAAGATGAGTGAATACTGTGTCACCCCTGAGTGAGAGATAGCAGCCAAAAGCTCTATGGACCTTCCTCCCTGAAACCTAACCAGAGCCGGGTTCGAAGATAGGCTACGTGAAATCATCTTGAAACCACAAGCTCATCATTGGACCAAGACCAGCACTTTCCTGTTTGCTGTGAAAGTCTACTGCAGTGCGTACAGTCATCTATCTGTCTAGATAGAGAGTGGTGGCAGAACTCTTTAAGAGAAGCAAAGCTAAACAAAAGTGTAAGTTTGGCACAGAAGCAATTCCACACAGTACAAGCAGAGGCTGTTTTCAGGTTCTCCTAGTTCAGGTGGAAGCAGTGATTTTAGAAAGCTTGGAGCACAGATGAAGACAGCAAAATAGGAAGATATGTCCAAGTCAGGACGGCTCCGAAATATTCCTGGCTTTTAGGTTTACAAATTACTGCTTCTCCTAGTCTTATTCTAGGATGGAACATGCCAAGAACACATTAAAAGGCTGCATTCTTATCAGAACATCTAAAGTCACATTCTACTTTGTATTAATAAAGGTTTTAATCTTTTCAGGTCTAAAAGCTTGTTTCCAGTGAAAGTGACCAATCCTCTGACATGAGGTAACATTTGATTTTCCACGGAAGCTGGCACTTTGGTGCCTCAGAATTATTAGTCAGAACTAACCCATCACCCTGTATCACCTCCTTTAAACTAAAAAAAAAGGCAACACTCAAACATGAATTAAAGTCTTGATGTCTGCATCTATACTGTTTGTTTCACAGGGAAGGATGTCACTCTGCTGTCCACAGAGTCAACACCAAGAACTCTCCCTTTTTAACCCACCAAAAACTTTGAGAGCTAACGCTGCTCACTGCCCTCAGCAAAAGCCTTTAAAGGTTTCTCATGGCAAACCCATTACCAACACTAGCTTTTATGCCACTGAGGAGCAGGGTTGAGTTAAACTGATTTTCAGAGTAAGAGCATTTCAAAGCCTACACCATACATCCATTTGAATTTTAAGTTAACACCAAAATTTCCCCAACATATTTTGGCCACTAATGTTTTAATCAGTAAATAAAACACTCAGGAATGTTGGGAATAGAGAGCTGCCTTTTTTTTTTTTTTTTTGTGAAGAGGAAAAAAATTAAAAAAGCAAAAGTAAAATGCTATTGAAGCAGAATCAATTATGAATTGCAAGATAATACACAGTCCAAAAGTTGCATCAGAGCATCCTCACTCCTGCCAAATGCATCTTTACTGAAATTGTTCAGTACAAGAGAGGTGATATATCATGCAATTATTTGAAGTGTACCAAATATTGCTATGATAGTTCTTGGGTTTGCTACTGTAACAGTGAGATATCATATGCATATTGCCATCTCATGGATACTACAAATATTTGTTTAAGATTCCAAGACCACTCTTCCTAACAGAAAAATATGCAGAATCCACAGCAAATAAAACTGTGGTAAGATTTACAACGTGAAAGCAGGAACTTTACATTTGAATGAGATTAAAAAAAAAAAAAATCTGCCTCAGATTCTCTTGTTACTATTTTTATTACTTGGCTCAGACTTGCTTTAATCTCTTTATTTAGGGAGAAACTGCAAGCTTGCCAACTCTAGCAAATGTTAAGTACTTTGGTAAATTCCTCATCAATATAGGTCGTGCATTCGAGGGAATAAGGATGTGGTGCCTAAGTTCTGCTCCATCTCCTCCAAAGGGGATTTCGGAATAAGACAGTGGTGGGAGAGGGAGCAATAAACAAGGTGGCTAAAACCCCTCTTTCAGCTCCACTGTCCAGACATCTGGCCACACTTTGCTGTGTCGTGATTGGGGTGTCGGGAGATGCAGCTTGCCCAGCCTGCTGTCACCCTACATCCCTTCTATCTGAACAGCCAAGAAAGCACATGTATCGCCGATACTACTGCATCCTAACTCTTCCATTCAAGTTCAGTAATAGCAGAGAAGCAAGTCCAAACAAGTCAGCAAAAATCCATAGGAAACCCAGCAGATGTAAATCAAAGTATGGGGTGTATAGATATACAGGAACAGTTTTGATAGCCTATACAGAGTACCTAACCACATCGCCTAAACCCACCAACTACCTCCAAACCCAGAGCTCTGCTTTTAAAAAACTTGGCAGCCAACAAACACAAAGGTACGTACAAAAGTACGTTGCTTCCGACGCTATCCTCCAACTGAACCTCCCTACCCAAACAGCTCAGACCCCAAGTAACCAAGTTTCGGTGCCTCTCCGCACTTCGCCAAGCTGTCCTCGGCCCCGGGGGTGACCCTGGGACACCACCACCACCACCGCCGAGAGGCTCCCTCTTCCCGCCGGCCTCGCCCCAGCCGAGGAGGGGCTCCGTGCTTCCCCATCGCAGCCTCGCCACGACCAGCCAGCTTGAGAAGGACGCGCAAGCACGTCCCGGACCGCGGCACAGCGCGCCCGGCCGGCGGGAGCCGAGGGCACCGCATCTCCGCGGCGGCAGAGGCGCCGGCGGCTGCCCACAGCGCCCGCAACGCACCCGCAGCGGCGGCTTCCAGTTAGCGGAGAAGCTGCTAAGGGAAGAGAAGGGAAAGGAGGGGAGGGAAGGAATCAAGAGAAGCCATTACCAGAGTTTTGTTCCCGTTCTTGCTGAGGGGGCCTCGGAAAACTCCCTTGATGTTCCGAAAGTGCCCGTTGCTGAGATGCGCGGAGCTGATGACAATGTAGTAGCACTCCATGGGGCCGGGGATGGGGCTGGGGCCGCCTCCCCGCCGCCCGCGGGTTGCTCAGGCCGGCCTCCCTCGGCTCGGCTCGGCGGGGCGTGGAGGGCCGTGGCCGGCGGCATGTGCCGGTGTGTGTGAGGGGGGGTGTGCGGCCCCTCCGGCGCGGAGCGGGCTGCCGGGGGAGGAGGGGGGCGGGCGCGGCGGAGCCGTCTGAGCGGCCGCCTCTGCCGGGCACAGCGCTGTTATAGCGAGCTGCCGTGCCGGTCGGCTGCACCGAGCCAATGGCAGGGAGCCACTGGGCTGATACCGAGCGCTGTCAGAGGAGGACATCTGTCACACGCCGCCTTCACCGCCACCCACAGCCTCCGCTGCCCCCGCCGCGGACGGGCCGGCAGCAGGGAAAGGCGGAGGGACGACCACGGCGGTGGGGGGCAGACCGGTCATCCCGACCGGCGCTGCAGCCCCACATGGGGGGTGTGCACGGGGGTCCCTGTTCCCACGGAGGGCGCAGGAGTGCGGGTCCTCCGGGGCTTGGGGTTGCTGAGAGAGAGCCCGGGGCTGCGCCGCCCCCAGCCCAAAGCTCCGGCCCCTCCTCCTCCCCCGAGTAGCCTCCGCGCCCCGCCACCGCATCCTATTTTATTTTATATACCTATATATATATATTTCTTTTAACGCCTAAGCCAGCGGGCATCTTAACCTTCCCAGGGCGGAGCAGCACACCCCCCCCCCTCCCCGCCCCGCTCCCGGGCCCGGCTCGGCAGCAGAACCGATCACGGATCGCCGCCGCCGTTCCCGCCCGCCGCGTTCGGCTCTTCTGGCCCGTAACTGGGCGAAACGGATCATTCCTCACCCCGCCGAGGGCGAGCTCCGTCCCGCCTTTCGCTGCGCTGCCGCCGGTACAGCAGCTCTGCATCCCGCCGCCGCCCATCCCCGCCGCATCCATCCCGCCCGGCTGTCTTGCAAACCGGGAGCGTGCTGGCAAAACTTCTAGGTCACGGCGGGTTTGGGGTGAGGAGGGGAGGAGTCGCGGAGAAAAACTGCGGCTGCATCCCTCCAGGTGCCCGCCGCCGCTTACCCACCGACCGAGCGAAGGGCCGAGCACCGACCGGGCACCGACCGGCTCCCGCGGTTACTCACAGCTTCCCCGGCCTCGCAGGGCCTCGGCGGCCGCGGGAAAAACGGAAACCACCGCGGTTTGCTGCAGGCTCCTGCGCTGCGGTCCTCGCCCTCAGCCTTAATGTACTCGCTCCGTTTTATGAAGCCCCGAGCAAACTGGGGGATGAAAACCATTAGATACATCAGCATAAGGCAACTGTAATACATACCGTGCCCCTTCCCCATCCTAAGTGTTCCTTTCTCTTTGCAGCATGCAAACCAGAACTTGCTGCCAGAACCAGAATTTGTCGGAAACGTGTTTAATAAAGATGCTCAAGTCCCTTCCCCCCCACACACACCAAGAGATCTACGATTTGCAGCTTTATCACATAAGACTTGAAACACACTTTGCTGGCTCATCTTCCAGCCTGCTTTACCTTTATTCTCGATTGCAAAAATCAAGATTTATGGGGTGAAAATTCAGTGCCAAAAGAGCCCAGAACCATGATGTAACAGCTGAAAATGTCTCTTAGTCAGCATGTACTAATACCACCACCCAAACAGCTTGTCCTCCATAATAAAGAAGCCACTTCCAGAAAATTGGGGTGGGAGGGGGAAGGGGGGGAAGGGAAAACACTTCCCTGGAAGAAATTCCTGTCTTTGCATTTGTATCCTTGATGAAGGAAGCCCCAATTAATGAGAGGTGCTTTCCTCTGATACGCATCTTCTATTGCTACTTCCCTTGGTATACAGTAAACAGTAAATTTTGACAGCTGTCACTCATCCTTCAGCGTTTTCAGCACTTCTGAAGGAATCATGGAAATGGAAGAAGTGAAAGTTTTGACAGCTGAGACACAGGTGAGAGATGGGAATTTGCTGCAGCTTGTTACAGGAAAAAAAAATTAGGGTGAAAAGGTACACGCACATAGTAACACTATTTTGTGGCATATGGGGATATATGTGTGCATCTGGAAATAACCGGCAAGTTCATCACAGTGTACAAATGAAGTCAATATTATAAATATTGCACAAATTTAACACTACAGCACACTTAAGGCCCAGTTCCCATTTCAGACTGGATCACAGGTGTGATTCTCTTTCAAAAATGTCAGAAATTCAGGTAGGACAGAGTAATGAAAAGATGTGACGTTATGCAAGAAATAAAACTATGCAGCTCCTTTCTGGGAATAAATATATTCCAGCTCAGACTAGAACACCTTTTTCCACCTTATAAATACAACGTTGCTGGTATGTGAGGACGCTTCTGCCTGAGAGTGAAAATCTTCACAGGCAATCTGCTCCACACATCCACCATTTCAAAGAATTGGACCATTTTCCTCTGAAATTCGTGCACTGACCACTTCATTACACATTGCTGGCACGTTTCATTACACCTGCTGCAGCAATAGGTAGGCCCCTTTAGGGCTGTATGGCTGCTCTCTGGCCTGGCACGCTCCTATGGGAGTCCAAGGACTTGGGAAATGCCTTGTTGTAGCAACAGAGAAATAATCCACTTCTGTAGCTCAAGTTTGAAAGAATAAACATGCTTTGTAACAAATGAGAGTGCCCAAAACGGCTTAAGAAGTTGGTATAGCTTCTGCTAATTAAAGTTGTTGTCCTCTATTAACAGAGGGAAAAAACCTCACGAATAAAGACCACTTGATTCTGCCAAAGCACTCTATAAAGCAATGACAAGTTGTACTAAATAGCATCTAATAAGAAAAATATACATTTTCTACTCCCACTTATTCTGGTTGGCCTCTTCCTTTTTATTACTTTTTGGCTGCTTCTCTGATTCTTTGCCATCTCCAGTTTTTCTTGTATGTCTTCCTTTAATCCTTCACTGTACTTTTCCTGCCTCATTCTGTTTCTCTATTGTTATCACACAGGCTCAAGATGCTGCTTCCTTCCCAAATCTTGTTTCATTTTGGTTTAAATCTTAATAAACTGCTAATTCCATCAATCCCTCACCCCATGGCTCCTACATACCACCAGTCTTACCCATTTCTGTCTCAGTCTTGTTGCCCTGTGTAAGTATCTGGGGTTTGAGCTGCACATACTGCTATTTATTCACATCTCTGCCATAAAATAATAACCAGTGCTACTGATTTACTCATTCTCTTATTCTCCCTGGTACTTACTATTTAGAAAAATCTTCAAGGAGCTGTTCCTGTATAAAACTGCAGATACCAACTCGAGAAACAGGCTACGGATCTGAAAGACTTTCTGGAAAACTTGGAAACTAGAAACCAGTGAACAAATTACACTAATTCGCATATATTATACTGCTTTTCTGCATGTGACAATACTCAGAATTCTGCATTGTAATACTTAATAATATCTATAATTCAAGAAATTGTCCTGGTATAATCCAGAAAAAACATTCAACAGTATAAACAGTGACTTTTTGGTTAACAGTTATTAAAGCATGGCACAGAGTATGCGTTACCACGTGCATGTACCCCGAGAAATCATTCACTCACTACTGAAACATACTCATCAGCGATAGAAAGAAATATCTGTGCTGTTAAGTCACAAGAAACTCAATGCAGCTCCCATAACAATTCTTATTGAATTCAATGAAATTCAGTTTATCCTTAGAATATCTCCCTGTAAGTAATCTGCTGTGAGACACACCTTTTTACCACTTCTTGCACTTTCAGTCTCTTTTTATTGCTCTCTCCCCCCCTCCCCTTTTCTTTTCACTTAGCCTTAGGTGTTTTTCCTCGTTTCAGATGTCTGTCATCCTTGCATTAAGTGGAAGGAAAAAGAGAGTACCCTGTACCATTTTAAGCCCATTATGGTGTTATACACATTATACACTATATTACAACTGCATTCATTCATCAGCTATGGGGGTGGTGCAGCTAGAGGAAAGGAAACTGGGGCACTCTGGTAGCCTAGTTCCTCAGCACATCCTTCACCGTATGTGAAGAGTATCCGAGTGGGTTCCCTGTTTCAGCACGAGCCAAGTGGAACACTGGTACCACAAAAGCCAAAGAGAGGCAATAGTGACTTAAAGCCCCATGGCAGGCAGTCAAAACGTGGGCTGTACCCTGAAGTCGTCCAAAGTCACAGGAAGAGAACTGCGAAGACAAACTAGTATTTCTGCTTGATCCCAAAAGTAGCATCAAAGATTTATAAAACACATATAATTTTTTCTTTTCTTTGCTCTTTCATCCTTCCAAAGCACATAATTTTATACCCCCGCTCTTGCACAGCAGCTCCAGGAAGAAGCCGTCTGGCAAGAATTACCCCCTCCCTCTTTTCACATATCCACATAGCATCTATATCTGGCTCTGTACAAATTCATGTGGGTACAAGATGTGAACGCCTTTCCATCCCTTCTCTTCCAAATTAACAATACTACCACTGTCTACTTTAGGGTACTATTGGGAAAAAACCCTTTTTGTTGTTATTGAATGAAATACACTGTTCTTTCTATCTTCCTTTCTTAATGTCTCTGCTGCAGAATTTCCCCAGCAGCTCATGTGTGCTCCTTTTTTTTTTCCTTCTCTAACAAAAAAAGAAAAAGAAATTTGCAAATAACACTCTGAATATGAGGTGACATCAACAAGTAACTGATGTACCACAAGAGCATTAAATAGGAAGCTTTTACAAGGGCCAGAAAGCACCTGGTGATGCAGCCAAGGTGAAAGAACCCTCTGCAAAAGCAACTATTGCCCATTTCAGACACTGAAAACACAATTCACTCTATGTTAAACACTGTCTTATGAAAAATCCTCCATCACATATGCTTGAAGAATGATTCTAAATGAAAAGCAAATGGAGCCAGCAACTGGTAAATGAATCCTGAGAACAATCTGTGATGGAATTAGAGTTTCCACCCAAACCATCCACCCAAACCAAACATCCCAGTCAAAACCAAACAGAACAAATGAAATCAAATTATGAAAAATCATATGACAAAAAATTGAGTCATATGATCTCACTAAGGCAATACCTCAAATTTTCACAAGTTACTGCTATAGAAAATCCTCTTCAGCTTCACTTCTATAATAATGTAGCATAACAGTGCAAGGAGCGATCTCTCCAGGGACAATGTGGAAAAACTCAGTAAAAAAAAAAAAAAAAAATACCCCTCCATAAATCAAAAAGCAAATGCAGAAAGACCGCAGAATGGGTGCAATTCCACAGAGCCACCAACCAAAACTCCCTAAAATCTAGCAGACAGGTTACACAGCTACCGCAGTATTGAAGCCAATGACACATTCAGTCCATAAACAATATGCAAAGAGGTTTCCAGCAGCCCTTGAGTGTCTTGTACTTTTCTGGAAAGGGAGTTGACAGCATAAGCAGCACCCAGTTTTAATTTTTACCAATTAACATTTTTTCCTTAATTTTAACCAGTTAAAACTTGTTTTGTTAAAGAATGCAACACTTCAAAGATACTTGAGGAATGAAAGGCTTTTAACCAAAATAAACGAGCCATTAAGAGAAAACATGGTAAGCAGAAGAAAATCAATGAATTAAACAGGAAAACAGTACATTTTGAGATCCAGGATAGCAGATGGGTTGTGGCCATTTATCCAAAACAGATTATTTTCCTTGCAAACATCCACACAACTTTTTACAGAATTAAAAGATCTGGAGTCTAAAGAATTGATCAAAAGTCTTCCACAGTCAACAGGAAGCTTCAGATTCAGTGGTCTTGGACTCATTTACCAAAGCAGCAGGTATTTCAATAGGGAGAAGTCCTGAACTTTATCAGGAGTTGGCATTATCTCCAAGCTTTTCCACTGGGTGGTGGTAATGAGATCAAGAAGTTCAGGAGACCTGGTAACAGAAGAACATTCCTTCATTCTGTCTCTTTCCATATACACATAGATATTTTTTGTGTGTGAGCATAGATACCTACCTATGTGTGCATACACAACATTGGAAATGTAGTGCCACAGTAATGAAAGGATGAATAAAATAGTTTCTAAAATCTTTCAAGGGATGATAGAAAACATTTAAAGCGTTTATTTTCAAAGGGCGAGCCTCCAAAATAAATCTTAAACACTATTTTCTTCTTTAGCATTCAGTTTGACACGTAACTGTAAAAGCTAAAGAGAGCTGGCATGACACTGCTGCCACTGATGACAGATGAGAAAGTAGCACTATATTATTCCTGAATAAGCCAATATAAATTAGAGACCCACTGGGGAAAAAAGTCCAGTGATTAATATTTTAATACATTTCATTGAGTTCAATATATGACATGCTATTATGGCTTCCTTTTTCATGCGAACTGTAATAGCCACAGAAAAGAATGGAAATGAAATTAAAAATTACGCGTTTACTTTCCTAATATTACACATCAGTGAGATGCAATTTTTAGGATGGGAATGTTTGGCATCATCTGAAAATCAAAGCTGTTTACAATATTTATGGTTACAACCTCCAAGTTTAAGACACCATAAATCACATCAGGCACTAATTGGTTCACTTTCACAGGGCACTTGCTCTGACAATACCAAAACACAGCAGAATATTAAGTATGTGCTGGAGAAGGATATTTCTAACACTGTGTAATACGACATGTTGCCATGTACAATTTAGCTCATACCCCTTTACATCATAGCATATAAGGAGCAGGTAATAGTTATATTTGATTATAATTGAAGAGTTCACTTTAGTCCTTCAGTAGCAGTGAGACTAGTGATGATAACTAAGGCAGTCCTTATCTTTGGCTCATGCACCCTGGCGTTAGAGCACACAACACGTGCTGCCAATAGCACTGCAAGCCTTCCTTGGAAAAGTGAAGCAAGATGCAGAGGCTGTCAGAACCTCACATCTACACCGGTTTACTGTTTCGCACCCAATTTCATTTCCTGATTTTATCTGAATAGACATTTCTGGTTCATTTAAAATTCTTGCTGTATAGCTTAATATGGCTGTAGAACTCCTTGCAAGAATGTGTCTGAGCTGCATGATGCGTCATCATCATGATGATAATAATTTCAAACCCTCACAATTATTATGAGTTATGATTTAAATACAGGTAGATACATGCAGCACGGTAACAGTCTTGAACTACTCATTATGATCCTCCTGAGTGGTGCTTAACACTATCAACTTACTGTGTGAAAGGCCCTGTGTGCTCATTAGAACAATTATTTTTTTTTCCTTAATAACTAATGACTTTACCAATATGTCTGACGTAGCGAAAGAATATAAGTACAAATAGCCACATTAAAAATACTAGCAAAATAATTTAATCCAACTTTCAAAATATTCATAACTTATGTGCTTAATTAAAGACAGCCATATCAAAATAGCCCTGAGCATACTATAGATTACTAGACTGAAAAAATTTCATTAGAAGAAACAAAGTCAGTATTGTTCTAAAAATAGAGAGGATTTCCAAAGCCCAGTTTATCTGTTTTGGCATTTTGACAATTAAAAAATGTCTACATAATTCATTTAATTAAGTAAAAACTTACTCATTAGCTCAAGCTACATAAATAATGCTAAGTTTTATCCAAATGTACATTTTCTTGGGTAACCTGTGTAATCAGAAGACAAGGCAAAATTCTATTAATAGCAATATCAAGACAACTACTGCAATGGGTAAGCTGAAAATCTGTGCCCAAGCAGCAACATGAGCAGTTGTTTTTTCATCCATTTTTTTAGTTGCCTTGGAGTTATGTTGCTCCTGTTCTGCTGAACCCTGAATTAACAGTCCTTCTTGTCTCCAAGATGGGAGGATGAAGGATTGTCACTTCTAATGACTACACATTAATTAAAATAATATGCATTCTGACCTCATTTCAGTGGGAAAACGGAGTGGGAGTGGGAAAAGGTAATTCCAAGATCTTTTGGCTCTACAGCTAGGTTCATATGGCCCTTTAGACTAACAGTTCCTGGTATGAAGTAAATAGATAGGGCCACCAAAAATAAGCCTTCTCCAGTTTTAAAAGACCATCTTCCATTTCCTTCTCTGCATAATTATGACACAGTGCATGCGTATACATATAGTTAGGAGCTTAAATTTCCACTTTCACTGTTGCTATGTACACTCCCATGTCACTTGACATAATTCCATAACTGTATGTTACACTTTCTCCATACATACTGGAATTTAACATAGGATATCTATGATCTATATCTACAAACACTCAAAGTAACACATACTTGCTTTTATAGAATTTCAGCACTGATACCTCCAAATAACTAACCTTAACCCATTAGAACCAATGACTGTAAAGCATTTGCAATGTAAGAAGTCAGAGGAAAAGAAAGTACAAAATGTTTTAAAAGTCAAACCAAAACTCAACTATGCCCTAGGAACTGGTGTGCTCTATATTTCCTACAGGAAAATGTATTTACTGCTAAACAAAAACATCAAAACAAATCAAAACATGCAGAAGAAAAAATGAAAAAGAAAAAAAACCACCCAGCCGCACTCAAATTCACACAACTCTAGAAGAAACAAGAAATGTTTAAACCAGCTGATCTGGGGTTAGCTTGAAAACAAGAAAAAAAAACCGAAACCAAACAAAACACACGACAAAGAAACCCCAACCTTGCCTGCTTCTTTTGAATCAGATTTTGAGATTTGTACCTTGTATTTATGAAGACTGAGCCTGACAGACTCATCCACTGCCAGGATGGTCCCCCACCCCTTTAGGTTTTCTAAACTTCTCGCTTTCAAATATCTTCACTGCTATGGTTTTGTCAGCTTGAAATCCCCATCAATTACGTGACCAAACACTGAAATCAAATAACCTTCAAGCTTTTTTCTTTCTCTTTACGAATACTCATGCATTACTGCAAGACACTGAAGTCTCCGTATCCCTGCAGCTTTTGCTGGTAAAGCTTTATTGTCATTACTTTAATTCTCAAACATAAATTGATTCCTTCAGCTTTCTAGTCATTTTTGTACATCTTCTCTAAATTCCCTCCATTCACTTTCCAGAGTAGAAAATTCTTTTATATATACTTATATCCAAATGACCACAAGTGTAGTCTACTTGCAGACAGATTATATGCAAAGATCATCTCTTAAAGACAACAATTTAAGTTCTTTGGCTGGGTATTCATCTCCATTATGTGTCCTGTGTTATTTTCAGAAAGCAAAATGTGGATTAGCTTCATAATAACACCATAAAGGTTGAAAAGCAGGAGCTGTAACAAAATTGTCTCATTGAGAGACTTTGAGAATAAAAACAACATACAGGGAATGTCACTGCAAAATGAGATGGAACATAAATACACAGGACACACATCTAACTCTAGGTCAGTGCTTCTTGATAGTCCCCTTCATCTTTCTTGCTTATACTTGTGGAGAGTCCCTAGTAAGGGACTGATAGTCCAGCCTCCCCTTGCGCCCTCCCTTCAGGGCTGGCAAGTCGGTGCTGTCTTTTGTGTCGTCCTTGCATATGCCTCACATCCACAGTTTTTCTGATTGCTTGATTTTCAGTACAGTCAATTCCTTGACTCTAACTGATGCTTCATTTTGTAAAATATGTTTTCTTGTCATTTCTCATCTGCAGCTTACTCACCCTTCATATGAGGGACTAATGAGAAAGCTGAGAGAAACCCAAATACTATTTGTATTAATTTATTAACGGGAAGTCAATTTTTACTCAATATTGCAACTGCGTATTTTGGATTTAACAGTACATTCCTCAAACTGAAGGCTAGCAGCAAAGTAAGTGGATTTTGGATAAAGAATTTTCTGACCTCATGAAAACAGCAGCAGGAAACCAACTCCAGTGGTCAAAATTGGGTCATAAAGATGAAAAACCATATGTGTTTCTGGTCTTTAAATTGCTACTCTACAGAGTGATAAGAGACATCATATAGAACCTTATCAAGATTTAATTTCCTAACAGAAATGAGAAAGGAATGTGCAAACCCCCTCTTACATGATCTAACATTAGATTGCAGTACATGATAAAAATATCTTAACAGGCATATACCTAAGGAAGATAAAATTCCATCTCTTCTTCCTGAAGATGCTTTCTATATACAAATCCATTTAAAAATAGCATATTTCTGCTTTGCTGTGCATGACTGTCTTCTTCAGGAAATGTTTTTTGGCAAAATCTGCTCACAGTTACTCTATCTTTTTAGTTGCTTCTATAATGATATCTCATAAAATGCTCTTAGTATATGAGATGTTATGAATGAAACCTGTCAAAGTATACATAGTAAAAATCATCGTTGACAATTTTCTTTGCAATTTAATTCTTAACTGTAGTCTAACTGTATCATAAAGGGCCTATACTACAAGCTACCACCACTATATCAAATATCTGTTTTCTATTTTGTATGTGCATCTTTTCTGTGTCAATCTTTTCTGGGTCATTCTGCATCTTCTCATTGACTCTTGTATCCTACAATGTATCTAAAAAATTCTACGCTGTACCAACTACAAAATTATTTCCAGATCAACTCAGTTTTCAAAAGGGTTCACTGTGAGCAATGTTGTCCTTTTGATCAAGAAAGCGAGTGTTTTAACCTAATCTAATTCTGAGATTAAAATCCAAAATCATTGTTACAACAGTCAGAATGGGATTATTTACCACTGTAAGTACACTATACTGTAAGATCTGCTGTTCTCATTTACAGCACTACTAGTACCATTAAAAGGAACAGTTTTCTATGGTCACCTTATATTTTTGTTAGGTAAATTAAAAAAGGATAATTATTTATAAAATGCAGTATCATATGTATTCCTGAACATACTAAGGCTGGGTCTATCCTGTCTTGTTTAAGAATTTCTGTGTCCCACCTGCCATTCTTCCAAAAAAATTTTTCACAGAAAGCATTTATATTCTATATTCATCACATTGCTTCCTAAAAATGTCTCAGTGAAGGGTTTGTTGGGGTTTTGGTTTTTTTTTCCCCCTCTTCACCTCTATTAGATGATGAAGCAGATAGGATTTCCCACATTTATCTCCAGTATGTCTTCTGCGTCAGCCTGTTATGTCACTCTGCAAAGCACAGTATATATCTTGTTTGTGTGCCAGGTCTGCTGGGAAGCCAGGCTTTCAACCAGCCACAACCACAATTATCCAACCTTATGAAACTACACAGCAGACTATACTGTTAAATACATTTTGGAGTGAAAAAGCTTCAGCTACCAAAGTTTCAGCAAAGCCTGACCTTACCTTGGACATACTTCAAGACTTACCGTAACATTATGTTCCAATAATAGAAACTCCCCAAATGAATAAGCAAATATTTAAATTTTACAGATGTCACCCTAAGGAAAATTTTTAGTTAAACATAAATGGCACGATTACCTAATGGGCATAAGCAAAATGTTAGGAAAGTGGAGTGTTTGGATAAAACAGCAATGATGATTAATTTTCCATTTAATTTTTTTCTCAAATATAACATGCTTCTGGAGAACATACTTAGTGAACATACTCATGGTTCCGGACCCACACAGTATTTTAATTCCATAAGGTACGTGGGAGGCTTTTTTAAATCCACATAATTTTGTGGATTTTTTTTTCCCCTCACATGTTAAATTATTATCATCAGATGGAGGGGAAATTAAACATTCTGAATGTGTTAAAAGCCTCGGTCTTCTTGACTCCTATTACCAACTGCTAACTACTGCTAAAACTCATCCATTTTTGGAACATGAACAACCTTGATAGCATCAGATGAAGACAAAATAAAAATAGAGCTTTGGCAAAGCCTGTGAATTGAATTCCGGTATTTTAGAACACCGTGTAAAGCTCTTGATTGCCTTTGCAAATGTAACTCACTACATTAATATTGAAGCTAACTCATTTCCTAACTTTCCTGCTCTTAAGCAGCCAGAACTATAGTCATGCTTGAAAAGAGAGGAACTAACTAAAACCCAGGCTATGTAAAAAGCTGTGATATGTTTTTTCCTGGAGAAGGTCTCTTGAAAACCTTTCCAAGAAAGGTTTTGTGAAAATTATTCCTAAACAACCTTATATCTGTTTTTCCTTTATTTTTGGTACATTGTATGTATTAAGTTTCCTCTTCTTTCCTTTTTTCTGAGTGAGGATGGTAAAAGCAATCTTCATCACCTTAATTATTTGGCTTTTAAGATGTCCGGAATTAAAAGCAACCTTTATATTTTCTTTCTTCGTAAAGTATTTTGACATATAGTCCTGTATACAGCATTTGGATTTTTTCCAAGTTCAGACATGCAGTAATAAAGATACTTAATGAGCAGCAAGCTTGGTTTTTGCCGTCTGGGTCCTGTTTATATGATATCACAGTGCATCTGCTGCATCAAGCAGAGGTCTCTCCACAGCAGGGGGAACTCTGGGTTGTTGACTAGGTCAGCACTGTCTTGACCCTGCATGTCTCTGCAGGACATATCAATATATGCAAGGTGGCAACCATGGCTTTTTGCAATCCCTCCAGCAGTATTCAGAGCAAACATGTTGTGCACAGACCTTCAGCAGGACGATGTGACTCCCATCACCTTCACATCACCAAGCAGAAGGCTGAAAAACTCTGCTTCACAAGCATGTCTGGCTGAGCTTGAAACCCTCTGCTCCAGGTATTCGAGCTCCTGCCCTCAGTGCCTGCATCTGTCTGTGTGCTTGCTTGTCTGCAACACACTGATAAAGACTGCCAGGCCATGACCTCATAAGGATGCTCCAATAAGGCAAGTATGTAGGCAGTCTATGGCATTTCACCATGGTGCAATGTCATGGAGGTCATGCCATCAGAAGGCAGGTATCTGTGACTGCTTTTTCCCCCTTCCATGCTGGTGGGTGGTGGGAGAAGCGATGTCCCTGTGAGAAGTCATGCTGGGACAATGTGGTGGGCTCCAGCCAGCAAGCAGCATTGCCTGGAGCAGTGCAAGCATCTCCATCGTACAGCCACAGCTGTCTGTCCTGCTTCCCAAGGTCCAGCTGAAAAATAGCTGCAGATGCGTTGGCTGCCCTCAGGCCCTGTGGGCTCTTCTGTGACTGCCACAGCCTGGCAGCAAGCACATGGCACCTCAGCCCACCAAAGCTCCTCAGCAGCATCCTTAGATATAAGCATGTTACTAACAGTGAACATCAGGAACATCAGGGAGAGGTAGATGCAGATTTATATGGAGAGGAGAGGAATTTATGCTGATATAGATACAATAAAAACCATTCTGGAATGTCTTTTATGTAAAATCCTTTACTAGCCAAAATCCTATCAGGTCTAGAACAGCAAGTGCATGGTGTCAAAGGGTCCATTGCTTAGATGTGGTGCTTCCCAAGGTGAAGCTGCAGCTATGATCCATGATTAGGATGGAAAGACACAAAGTAAAATTCCACTTTCTGCTGCTGCGGAAAACAGGGCAGGGATCCAAAGAGGCATTTGTTATCCCTTCCTCCCTCCTTTTGGATTATTTTTGCTGATTTATCCTCTCTCCACGGGGTATGGGTGTACTGAAGCGATCCTGCTGATGAAGGGAGCTGTGCAATGCGTCTGTGGCAATTGCAAGCACAGTCAGTGCAGGACAGGCAACTGCAGTGGCTGGGGCTCCATATGGAGAACTTACAGGAATGAGAACCAGTGTGTACATAAGACAGATCAGTTATGACAATGCATCCAGAACATGGTTACACTCAATTCATGCTACAAAGAACGAAGCATAAAAAAAGGTGAGAACAAGGGCCTGTGTTAACCACCAAAAATGCATCTGAACTCCAACCAGATACAATACAGGCTCTTGACCAGCAGCACATTTGTGGTTTTCCTGCCTTCAAATTCCTATATCATATTAATTTTACAATGCTGAATCTCATACTTTGAGAGGAGTCCCATAGAGAACAGTTGTTCAGTCTAGCTCTTAGTAAACATACCAACAGAAATCAAATTCATACCTCAATTTACATGTTTCTAAAATCATAATCATCGCATCAGTTCCACTTAGGGTACTTTACTAGTAGTTTTTATTTGTTATAACTCTATATAAGTCTTTTTGCTACAAGGTGAAAAGAGATAACAGATGATTTTAAAAAACATGGAATACTTTAAACATGAAGAACCACCAAAGACCCTGGATTAATTCCATTTCAGATTTAAAAAAAGTCCCAAATGCCAGGTGACCTCACTGCAGTTATGACTATCTGGAAGTTGTGTAATTATTTAATGCTTTCCTCTTTCATAAGCATCTTACAACAAAAGCACATTCTCCAGAGATCATTGGCTTACTGTGTACCTAAGGAAATTAAGCTACAGTTGAATTATGGTAAATATATTTCATTCCCCCTAGGAATAAGTAGGTAGGTGAAAGTGCTTAAGTTTAAATAGAAGCTAAATTAAAAATAATGAAAAAGTTATTTAACCCCTAACATATATCGTAAGGTCCTTACAAAGCTTTGCAGGAACATGTCCTCACAACCCCTGTAGAAAACAAAGTATATAGCGCACATATGTTTATTTTTGTTAAGGATTTTAAATCCATTTTCAAATCCTATCACTGTACAATCATCTTCCATTCAATAGCCATGTATTCTCTGAAGTTCTTTCAATAATCAATTTAAAAACTAAAATAAGCAATATGAAGCATTTACTGGTATCCATCTGTATCCTGTATTACCACACAAAGCATAAGGTATGATTTAGCAACAAGATTTCTTTCCATTGCAACTGGGTAAACATACAGTGCTTTGGGTACAGCCTTTACCTTCCCTTTGCCAATTTAATTTCACCATAATTTTGGTGGAGTTCCCAGATGTGGCTGATTTCGTTGGGTTTTTGGTTTAGATTTTTTTTGTTTGCTTTTTTTTAATCCTATAAGGTCTAATAGGAACCAAATTTTTCACATTGCTTTTAAAGCTCTACAACACTTTGAGCATTACAGTAAGAATAGTTTTGTCGTTGCTGGTTTTGTCTTTAACTATGTTGCAATTTAATGATCCATACAGATTTAGAGGCCATACTTCTGGAAAGGGCTCTTGCATCCTTAAATGCACAGCATTGAGTGGCCCTAATGCAGCCAACAAGAGCACCAATCTACACCAATTGAGGTAAGTCAGTCTAAAAATCTCGAAATGGAGTTTGCTGAAATGGAGATACAGAAATGCAAATCTAATGTTAATAAACAGAATCAGAAACTGGAGACCTAAATGGCTTTGCTGGCTGCTTTAAAATCAAGATTAAATCAGAGGTGGTCTAAGAACAAGGAAACCTGCCTCCTTGGCAGAGTATGGTATATCAGAAAGCAATTAAATCAAAGGACTTGGAGTGGTTTTTTGTTCAAAATGCAGTCAGTACCAGCCATTGACCCATAACAGTTATTTAAATAGCAAGCAAGCAGTGTCACTGTTGCACAAGAAAAATGACCCAGCAGAGATTAGGACATGCACTGTAGTGGGAAGACAGCTAAGCACAGGCATCAGTTATTTAGGGATTCTGTCGTGCCTGCTGCCCACAACAACAGAAACAAACGTGTCCACTGTATTTTCAGAAATGAGCCATCTGCCAACATTACCACAGTAGCTGCAAACTTGGTTAAAGATTTCAGCTTTATTACTATATTTCTCTAAGGCTGGCTAAGCATTAACCTCATGATAAAAGACTGATCCATGACTCTGTAACTGGGTGTCCAGCATCCTTGCTTCTCTCTAACAAGAGAGCTTAGATGTGAAAAGCTCCATTCAAGCAGTTGGGATGCTTGAAAGCACCACCACTGCTCTTCAATCTCCTTCCAGTCCAGACGCTCTCGCAGGCCACAGATAGCAACCTATTATTTCTTATGATCTGTGCTGGGATCTTACAAGTCCATAAAAAGCCTTTTGCTCAAGGACACTATCACACATTTGTTGCATCCTCCTGCACTTGGGGTTAATCAGGACCACAGCAAATGTTCCTATAAGAAGGGAGCCTCTGTTATTCGGCTGAGAAACATATATATGTACTTTATACATATACATGATACATATATAGATATAGACATCTATTGCAGAACCTCCACCCCCAGGGAATGCATAAAATGTTAATACTTTTATAATGTATCACTGGATTGCAGCGTATAATTTTATAAAGTATTATATAGTGATTATCATACTAAAAAATTACAGACAAGAGAAACTGAGGCATAAAAAAGTATAGTAATTCACTGTTATGGAAGAGCTCTCATTTTATACCACACAACAGATCCAAAATAATACACAGGCCCCTGCAAACATAGGCAGAAAAAGAGCAGAGCACTTTGAGTAGCATAGGGTAAGCTGCTGCTTAAGGAACTTCCTGCTTATGCTGGTAATTTCCCCTGTCATGTTCCCCATGATTGATTTTCACAAGTAGGAGTGAAACAGAATCATGCAAGCTGTGACACTGCCTAAAACATAAATCTTTGAATTCAATTGACAAAATGAATCAAACAGCAATATCATCAGGACCTCAATACAGCTTAGATCACCTTCCCAAAGAGAATGAAAATCTACTCAGGAACAAAACTCAAAGAAAAGCAGTTACTGTTGGCAAAAATGTGTTTTCAATGCTGTATCAACTTAAACCCCAACCAGATGCTGGAACAATAAATAGCTCCAGGAGACTGAAAAGTCTTCTTTAAATACGTTACTGAAATCCAATGAAAGAAAGGGAAAGGCAAATAGATTACAAACAGGTTAGAAACATATCTGAAAAGAAATTTAATGGGTGAAAATCACTCTTCCTTTTCCTTTCACCACTTCTTGCCAGTTCATTGTTCACATCTTGCCGTAAATGGCCTTGGTCTTTTACACTCTCTTAATAAGCCATTTCTAGCTACTTTCACTGCCCTTTTTTGAGTTACTTTAATAAAGAACTTTCTTAGTTATCACAAGGCTATTTTCCATATAAAACTAAACTGAATGGCTGGTCAATACTTAGAAGTAGCAAAACAATGCTATTGTTCTGACTTTGTCTGTGGTCCACTCTTTGTTTTTCCTAAACAGTGAAAGCTTGCACTTACTCTCCCACAGATCCTTACAAGCAGTCAAAACCCCTCTCCTAATGTTTAAGTATAGGAAGTTTGCTAATAGTAAATAGACTTAATGGAGGATGAACAATATCCCAGTGGACATTTAAACATGACACTTCATTCCCAGGTCTCAGTGTTATTGCAATATTTGTCATTGCAATTATAGAGTTGTAAATGTATTTACAAGCAAACATGTTCCAACAGGTCACATTTGTGATACACCGTGCTACCGGAGTAACACAACATATAAAGCAAGCTAAAAGTTAAAAACAATCTGCCATGTACCTAAAACATTATACACTGCTAACGCAGAAATAGACATACAACTTTTTCACCTCCTTTTTTCCATTATGTCCCATTAAAGTAATTCCCTTCTCTGCTCCTTCTAACATACAAGTCTATTTCCCAATCTCAAGGCTTCTGTATTTTCTTTCCTTGCTGGTCCACACATTGCAAGAGAGATTACAACTTGTTCATGCTAAGTCTGCACCCCAATGCTTATATGCAAGAGGTATTTAGGGGGAGAATAGAGATAGCTGAAGGGGCAAATATGCAGTCTTTGCCCCAATTTCATACACTCTGGATGAAATTACTACAGAGTAGAGAAACTACTGAGAACACAATTTGATGAAAAGGATGAGAAGCAAGGGAGGGTTAAACGTTTGGGTTTTTTTTTTGTTGCGTATCTAGGTGAACACCTTAAAAAAAAAGGCAGCCGTAAAAGCCAAAGCCATACATACAATTTTTCCAGGCAATTCGTTCTCAAATCTGCCTTCATTCTTTTCCAGTAATTTCACAGAAAAATCATGTGCATCCAGAATGAATAATCAAAAGTTACAAATGGGGTCTGGAGTCCGATGAAACACTTTTTTTGCAAGAATTAGTGCCATATAAAGGAGCTGCAGAAGCACTCTCAGCAATCAAGTCTCCAATTTCTGACCTGGAAACCCGCAACTCAAATCTTTCTCCTCCTTTTAATGTAAAGAAAGCTAGTGTAAAAACAAAGATATTTTACTAACAGATTTCCAGCCCTTCTCTTAAGCAGGGAAATCCGAACAACTCTGAAACACAATGTAAGAAGTTTGACGTACAGAAAGTTGCTATATAGGTCCATATACAGGAAGCCTTGTTCTATAGTTCTCAGGATCATTTGGTGAATTTGGATTAGCATACCCATTTTTTGTCTATCCTAACAAGGCAGAGTCAGGACTGACAGGCTCAGCCTAAACTCGTCCACCGATAAGAGTGCCCCAGGTCCATAGAACAATGAAGAACAATGAAGCTATTAGCTGACTCAGTCAAATTTCTGTGAAACCTGCTTTTCTCCTTGAGGGATTATGCATTTCAGTATAGTTACCCTTTGTCCCTGTCTTTATTTTCTCCATCTAATCAGGGCTGTCTTTGCTAAAACAGGCATCCTCTCTTTGACTTTCAACAGAATCATATTCAGCAATAACTTACAAAGCGAGGCTTATAAAGCAATCACATTGACTGTACAATTTCTGACATCAAAAGTGACAACAATTTCCTCTACCCATTCCCTTTCTTCTCACTATAGCAGTCCGAATTTACATCCTTTACAAAGATAAATTCTCCTGCAGGATTATCCGGAGGGAGTTTCCTTCTTTCTGGCAGCCACTCTACCATCTGAGACTTGCTATTGCCCAACCTCTGCAAGATCTCATTTCTATTGCTGTCACAGATACTCTATGTTATACAAAAGATATCACTTTGTGTTTTTCAGTCTACTTGTCCAGAATAGACTTCAAGTACTGTAGATGCACACAGTAACCACCAATACCTGAATTCCATGTTTATCAGTGCAGTGCTCTGATATCATCTGGGAGCACTGCCCCACAGCAAGATTCAAGCCAAATGGAAAACATGGGGCTTTTTTAGTCCTGATCAATAACTTATGCTTTCTATTTGCATCAGAAGCACATAGACTATATTTCGTGTTCAATGCAACAGTTTTTCCTTCTGCTCGGTGAATGGGCCGTAACAAATCACCTGTAAACCTTTACAGCCAGCAGATGTAAGTGTGCTTTCTCTCTGACTGAGCTGTATCTGTGTGCCATTAAAGTACAACCTGTTCTCCTCCTGTCTCTCACAAATCTTGAAAATAAAGTGGTATCAGCTGCTTTGGAACAAACAACAGCAGCATTCATTTTTCCTCAGAGAAATATAACTTGTACACTGCTAATAATGTTTGCCCACTTTTTCTATCCTATTGTCATCTCTCAGCATGAAAGAATCTCAAATGCAATATGGATAATGTAGGAGGGAAGAAGTACCCATCACCCCTTACCAGGGGAGAAGGAGCTAAGGAGAAGAGGCTAAGTGCTTGAAAGTATCACAAATCAGCCTACACTTAGGTTGAAAAGAAAGGAAAAAAAAAAATAACCACCTGAGATCCCTTCTCAGACTAATTTCTCTCCATCCCAAGGGTTTTGTCTACCACAAATGCCCACACACACCCTCAGAAACCAAAATTTTCTGCTCTTTCTGTCGCTGTTTACTGGATTAAAGTCAGCACCATCCTAACAGCTCCCCACACTCCAGGGCAGGCAGCAGCCAGCACTTGGCATCCTATTCTGCAGCTGTTAGCGCATCCCAAAAATAAAAGTGGAAGAATGAATCAGCTGGTTTAGAGTTATAGCATATATTGGCCATTAGCAGAATAAAACTACAGGAGATAGTGCTGATTAATGTGTTCGTCCTTTTTCTGCTTCTCAGTTAAGCTTACAAAAGGTGGCCTGTTAACTTCCATTCTTTTAAATCCCAGAATACATGGAGCTTCTTATAATTCTCAAAACGCAATTTAAAAAGAAATTTTCTTGCTCTTCAACATCAACTGTATTTGTAGAGGCTACTGTAGCTCAGGGAAGGGGGAAAATAATAGATCTGTAACAGCAAGGACAGCACTGAAATAATAGTGTTCTCATAAGCAATAACAGTTTTATTTTCCTTAGTAAGGATGATATAAAGTTGTACCATAGGTATTCAAAGGAGCTTGAAAAAAGAAGGAGCAAAACATTTCTTCTCCCTCTCTTAAGACCACCAAGGTGTTTCTGATTTTAGGGGATCAGTGTGGGTTGCAGCATGACTACTGTTCTCCCAGTCCCAATGCCAAAATGGAAAGCACTAAAATACCCCTTTATTCACCTCCAGCTACATCACCTGAGAGCTGGAAAAATGTTACCTGCTGTGACCTCTCCTTGTCTTCTTCCAGGTATGGCTGCGGCTGTCGGCAACCCTCAGAGCAACCAGAGGCCAGATACAACTGAAGGAGGTTCACAGAGGAGAAGCAGGTTTGGTGGCGGGGGGGATTAGGCACTAAGCTCCACTGGCTCCAAATATATAATTAGGAGAACTCATGCTGACAAAGAACCATGGTTTCTGGTGACTCACATGATGGCTAGTTTGGAGCTTAAGCTCTGTGTTCAATCCTTAGCCAGCAATCCCTTAAATAATCTTTTAATATGAAGTTTAGTTCATATACAGGGCCAGCAAAGCTGCCTTTGCTAAAATTAATTGGAAATGGATTGTGCAAAGCCACTGACATTCATCACCATGAACAGTAAAAAAAAATATATATATATATACTTCTTGGGCTGTTTTGAGGTTTGGTTTTTTTCATTATATCTTTCTAAAGCTTATCAGAAGACCTGCTAACCCAAGTCAGCACAAATCACTCAGAACAAGCAAAAGCTTTTTGGAGGTCTTTGTAAGCACACAGCATCCCTGCATCGCTGGAGATACCAACATCCCAACTGAGGCATCCTTAAACAGCTCTTCATCCCCCATCCTGGCCAGCCTTTTCTGCCTCTCCGCCACAAAGCCAGATGGCTTCAAAAATGTGTGGAGTGTGACATTTTAATTATAGATCACCTGCAGGTAAACCATGAGAGGTCTCTCTGAAGAATAGAGAGGAACAATTAAAAAAATAAAAAATAGAGGCTGGTTTCTAATTTTCTGTCTTCTCAGATGGCATGGTGAGGAACAGGAGCAGGGAGCAGACTGAACAACAGGCCAATTAAAGCTGTTGTTCTGGCCGGGCTGGCAGTGGCAGCAAGCCCAGTTTTGATGCTCCTGGCATCTCCTTTGTGTCCTACAGAACCCTCCATCCGAGGAGGTGCATTTCCTGCATCCCTGCGGAGCCAGCTCTGGGCTCCAGCCAGCGTGTGCTGTCTTCATATTTGGCATTTGCTTCAGCACCTTGCTGGACTCCAAATCATTCCCCACCGTGACCAACGAAAAGGAGCTGGCTGGAAAGGTGCAGCCACAGCTGATCCCAAACCCAATTCCAGTGCACTAGTAGAGCTGAAGTTCTCTGAAGCTCTCTGTGGCCACAGCTAACCTTGTATATAACAGCTCTCCATCCACAGTGGGGGTGAGACCACATCAGTTTAAAAGTTTGAGCTTTGCAATAGATCTTTGCAAAGATCTATTTTGCGCTTTCAGTTCAATTGGCATTATCTTATTATTTCAATCCATACAGTTTTTGATATTACCAGTAAATGGTTTTATTTTTTGTATGACACAGTTATTTCAGTTCTGAATTGCTGCTGATCAGTCAGCTTAATTCCTTCAATAACAACCTAATAAACGAACTTTAATCTTGCAGTAATGAATACTACTGGCAGCTTACTCTGGAGTAGCCTTTAATTAAAGCAATTTAGCCTCAGCACTGATCGCAGCTGAATGATAGCCTGCACCACTGAGGGTTTACGCTCGAGATCCTGTAGCTCAAGCCTTCAGAGCAAGCCATGTAAGCAGAAAGAAATTGTTTTGTGGACTGAAGTGGGAAACTACTCTCACAGGCTTATGCATGCCATCTTGCTCCAGATTATAGCAAAAACCAGAGAACATTAACGAGTACAGCCAGCTTTTGGGGCTGCCCTGCACAAGATAGCTGTATTGGCGGTTTTGCAGCGTTGAAGCTTTGGCTGCTCATGTCGCTCCTTCTCTCTGCCCTGCCCAATGTTCCCTACAGCTGAGGGGCTTTTTCTCCTCATTATTGGATGATGCTAAATAGTTTGTGAATATATGAATCACCAAAGGTTCTGAAAGATTTCTTTAGCCACAACATGAGCCTGAAACCAAGACGGGTCAGCCACTTTTGGTTTTAAACATATTATTAGGCTTTTTTTTTTTTTCTTTTAAAGTGAGGTTTGGGGATCAGAAAACAAAATAGTTCTCTGTCACAGACACCAGTACAGGCTTAAGAAATAGTACAAGGGAACAAAACGTTTCTGTTTGCTGAATGTTCCCCTAGATTTCATCTGTTTCTCAAAAGGGACAGTAATTTCAAACAGGTCTGATTCCAAACAGTGTCAAGAATTAAATATTCCCCGTTTTTTCTGCCCTTTCTCAAGAGCTCTCCATGTAACAGACAATGCCACAGTTTATTGTAGTATTCTAAGGTCCAAGATTTTTTTGCTCCCTCACTTTCAGAGTAATCACTTTCTCTATTACCTATTTTAAATATCTTTAACCAACATGACACTGTAAAAGAAGGGTGCAGATTGTAGTGGTGGTCTGGGCAGCCTTCAGCAGCCTGAACAAGTGACTGCTCTAAGACAATTTGAACACTGCCGGCACAAATGCTCCATGAGCCTGGGAGAAGACAGATGCTGCCATTTTATTAATATAATCTATAAATGAGGCTTGTCATTGAATCCAGGAAGAAAAAACAAGGACTGATACAATATAAAAAATGAAAAGACAGGAAGTACTTTGGGGAAAGTGACTTACAATGAATGTACAGTTGTTGTAAAGTCTCGAGCTAAGGTAAAAATACAGTTAGACTTAAGATGATGTAGACAAAAACCTTAATGTTTCCCTCAAGCACACAAATTCCAAAATTTTCTTGACTGATGCTATATTTGAACAATGTTAAGTGATCAGACTGTAAAATATTCAATCATTTAACTTCTTTGAAACACTTCCTACCCACAGAAAAGCAATGCTGAGCTGTAATAACAGCTCTCACATTTTAAACTGATAAATTGAATTAAATACTGTAGATATTTCAATTTCATAGCACAGCATAAGAACAGAACTGTTAACATCCACATCCTTCTATCACCAAAGTGCTAAATTTTTCAAATCAATATTCCCATGGCAACTTTGTTACCACCAACAATGAATACGAGACAATGGCACACATCAGGTGTGTAAAATACGAGAAAGAGCATAACAAAGAAAATAATAGATGTAACCCTGCAGCAAGGAAAATGTTCACTGTACAGCAGCGACCCCTTTGCATCCATTGACGTACCCTAGAAAAGGTTACTCGGAGGCTATGGAATAATCACTTCCATTAGATTTCTAAATTTGAGAAGATAGCCATCTATCTGGAATTGTCTAGGTACAGGGTAATCTCACATGACACTAGTGTCACTAGGCTAGACAATGCATCTCCTCTAATTTTAGGATGCTAAATTACTTGGGCCTCTTGCCCGTTTGTTATTCCCACTGACAGAACCCTGCCTGTGCCTGCAGACTTTAGAGATAGGAAAATAAAATAACAAGTAACTCGATGCATTACTCAACCTTCTTCACGTGTATGTTTTATGGATCTATAAAACTTGCAAGAACATGTTAGGAGATTTTGGAAAATAATAATTAAGGTCATATTGTTAATCAGCATTTTCAGAATTTGTCTTTTGCTCTAAGATTTCCATTTCTTCCAGTTCTCTACTCTAAGACATTGCCAAGCAGCCAACTTTTTCTGTGTTAGTAGAAGTCTTTTGATCTTCTTAATCAAACTAACTTCATTTCCTGCATTACTATGAATCCATTTCCCTCAAGACTCAAACACAATTACCTCATGCTGTAAACCTGAGACTTCAGCAACAAAATTATAAACTCCATTCGTTGCCTGGGGATAGGTGCGGGTATCTACTTCCAGAATGTTAGTACTTTAGCAAATGTCTACGTAGGAAAGATCACAAAACCTGCAGCATTCATTCTCTGTCTTTGGGTACCTGTTTATGTGTCTATACACAAAAGGTAATATTTTGATCCAGTGAAAGCATTTTTTATTACTAAAGAACAATAACAAGCCAATAGTAGATTAAATTCAGCTAAGTCCTTGAAGAAACTTGTTAGAAAATGAGAATTTTCTCATTGGACAATTGATTGGACACAAGAGGAAATTTTTTCACACTGAGAAAAACCAGCCATTGGAATAATCTCCCCAGGAAAGTGGTGCACTCCCCAGTGTCAGATTCTTCTAAGATTTGGCCAGGCAGGGTGCTGGGACACCTAGTCTAGGTTATGGTTTGCCAACAAAGTTGGACCGCATGATCCTTGATGTCCCTTCTAACCTGGGATTTTGTGATTCTATGATTCCTCTGTCAGATACAAAAGTAAAGATACATTAAAGAAAAAAAATCCACTATCGACCTATACCAACGCAAATTCAATTGCACTTGTAAGAATACACATAATCCTTCTCACTTTCCCTGTGAATATTTTCTGGATATTCTCCTCCTTTTATCCTGTACTGGGGAAAAAAAAAAAAAAATCTTTTCTCATAGCTTATTCAGTGGTTTGAATACTGATATAAAGGGAGAGTATCATTATGCCATTATGCACCATTGTTACGGTGATAATGGGAGTAGTTCTAACAGAATGAAACTTACCTGTTACGGGTTTATATTAATGCACTGGTCAGAGTACATTGCATAGTCAAGAAAGGAAGTACTGCCTTATTGTTAAATATTCCATTCAACAACTTCATGAAATTTCTCACTTTCAATGAAAACCCAGACAAATTGGTTTTATACCCAAAATAGTTGCTACCCATTTACAATGCTATTCCAGATTCCCCTAAACATTAAGCGCCCTTTATTTGTTCACCTTTCCTGCCCCCCGCAGAGTTAAATGTCATTGCATCTCCATATGTGAAAGCTCTAGTTTGTAGTATTCCAGCAACTTATGAAATTAAAATTTATGCCAGGAAAAGTTTCACATTTATATATAATATTGCACTCCATTGAGGCTCTCAGTGTTTTGTATTTTAAAATATGATGCTTTACAATCCAGCTCCCCCCAAAGCTGATGATAACACCCCTTTGCACTTCCTAGATTACTCCTCACTTTTACTTACTGAAAAGCCGCCTCTACACACTTTCTAACTTCTCTGGCTGTTTCTGCAGCTATTGGCAGGGTGAAGTGTTGTGCACATCTTCCAGTATTATACTTCCACAGTGGGAAGCAATTGGTTATAGGGCGTTGTTATCTGTGAGAGGGTATTCTCCAGAACCTCTCTGTCTCTCCTAACAAGCAGGGTGAATTTTTGATAGAGAACAGACTACAGGAGGGTTGCAGCGATATAGGAGTTTTAATTTTTTTTCCCCCCAGTCACATGCCTATATTCTTTTTCTTACACATCCATGTGAAAATCACTGACTCTTTTTTTGGTCAATACTTTGCTTTTTTGTTTCCCATGGTTTTAAGACATTTATCCAAAGTGTTACACTTCATGCATGTCTTCTGGGCCTTTCCTAATCAGGAATTTAACAGGAAAATGAGAGCAGAAACGGGGAAAAATACTCTTGGAGGCAACAATTCCAATGTTATGGACCAGATGAAGCTAACAGAGCGACAGCAGTTTTCACGTTATCCATGAGGACAGTATTCGTAATGTTTTTCAGAATTCTGCCATAATTTAAAGGATTACTGTGAGGTACCAAACACACCCAACAGTTTCTGATACCAGCAGAAGAGGGTGTCTATCCTCTGTGCTTCACAAAAAATCAGCAAAACAGGGAGCAATCATCTGAATTGCCTTATTTCTTTATGATATATATTTTTGGTGAAAAAGAAAAATTTAAAGGCAGAATGTAATAAGCACACCATAAAGGCAGAAATATCTTGCCTATTTTTGCATTGTGTGGCTTTTTTTTTAATACAAGGCTTAAGTAGTTCAAATTAGTATTAAAATAACTTATTTGTAAAGATGATTTTGCTAATAACTTCCAAGATTACTTTAATCAGTTTTACATTCTCTCTATCAGACTTCAGACTTCTTGCACGTATGTATTTATCTGGTTTTGCACTTAGGCAGACCTTCTCATTAAGCAGAAAGCTTCAGTTTGACTCCTACATTCTTATTTAAAAAAAAAAAAAAAAAAAAAGGAAAAAACCCACCTTTAACATTTATATTATCTACACTGTAAAATAAAAATTCAAATTACTGTCACAAAATCTAATAGGATCACATCGTTTAAATTCATTGAAAAACTAAGGTCACACTGCTCAGCCAATAAAGGTATAAAGAAGGAACATTAGATGAAATAAACCAGAACAAAAATGGGCAGTAAAACATTCCAAGGAGAAACATGGATTGGTTTCTTTTTTCCTTACTTAGAAGATAGAGGTGGCTGTAGGGCACATAGGAAAGGTGGTCAGGATGGGATTAACCCCAGGGACTTTCTATTGACTTCAGCAGAAGGAAATTATGGTACCACTGAATAGAAAAAAACCTCCTCAATACACAAAAGCTGTCCTTATGTCCTGACTTCCCTTTGGACTAAGAAAAGAAAAAAGATATCATAGAAAAGGAAAATGGAGAGAAGGAACAAGATTGCTCTCCCACTAAGATAGAGTCCCTTCTAAACAGCTCAGCCAAGGACAACACCTCCTTGCAAATTTTTCCTGTAGAAATGCTGATTTTGCACTCCAAGACAAGTGATACCCAACAGTCCCAATGAATGAGTAAAACACTCAGGCTGTTTGCCTGCTCTACTCTACGCATTAAGACCCTCCTAAGCACTGCACCTCTGGAACATCACTTCTGCAGCAGCCTGGAAGATCACCCGCTGCTGTCCTGTCACTGTTGGTCTAAGCCCAGCATCCCCAAACCCCCCAAGGTCAGGAAATTGAGTATTGCATTTGATAGTCTTGGTTTAATAGCCATGAGAAGGACGTGGTCTCCCCAGGTAGTACTCTCATTCAAAGCTGTCAGTTCTCTGCCAGCACTTACTCATAGCAAAGAGTAGCATTGCCTTGCTGGTAAATGATGAAAGATTGCCTAATTCTTCCCTGGTTTGTTCACATGTATGTGCAGAATGCAATATATGGGTGACAAGTGACAAAGAACCAAAGTGTTTTAAAATAATAGTTCATCCTGCAAGAAACAGAGCTTTAGTCCCTAAGACAGGCCCCTGCCTGGTCTTAGGGGCTAAAGGACTATGATCCAGAGTACAGAAATAAATTATCAACATCCTGGGAGAAATGAGGTTCAACAAAAACAATAACTTCAGCATTTCTTACTTTAGAAGCAACAATAATATTGTCATGTACCTTTCCCAAATAGTTACAGTTCTCCTTTACGCAGACATGGAAGGGCTCATTCCATTTTGAACATTTTATTAATGAGTTATTCCACTGAATAACTTGATAATATCTAATTCCTCCTATGCTTTCAAAGGAAGAGCTATCAAGCTATTTCTGCAAATCAACCTCAGTCAAAATACTTCCAGTGTGTTTTCAGTGTGCCATGTCAGGTGATAAAGATCTCATTTTACCTCCATTAAGTCAGAAAAGGAGCCAAATACTTCAAGGAGACTGCTTGATATTTTCAAACTTTGAAAAAAAGGGACAACATATAAATTGTACCTAGATAGAAAAATACAGCTATGCAGATAGAACACATTATTTTGAAGATATAACACTAAAAATTGCCAAACTTTTATTTGCTGGAAAAATAAAGCTTTCTCAGCTCCTCATTATCTTGGGTCAGTTTTAGATAGAAATAATTTTGTCTAATTTGGTGGACTGTAAACAAATATAATGAGTGGAATTTTTCAGATGACAATACCCCTTTTCCTATTTATAAAATAGCAGAGACATGAGCAAATCAAGAACAGCAGCAAAACCTCTTACAGTATCTTGGGTACATCTGTGTAATGTAATGGCAAAATTGATGGAGTGTTATATTTTTCACACTGTCTGCATGGTCTTGTACAGTAACAAATTCTTCAGATACTCTGATTAATGCATGAATATAGCTGAGGAATTGACCGAAATAATTTAAAATGGAAGGGAAAGGGAACAGAGTATTCAAGCTTAAAAATAAATTTCTCCTGAGCCATATTTACTTCCCACATTAATTTTTGGGGGGGTCACATTATAATCAACCCTCAAAAAGTATATATTAAATTTGAATGCAAGAAGGCTGATGAATTTCGAATATTATGTTTAACAATAATATGTGAACAATCTAAACTATCAATCCAGTGCATCTAGGGCAGAACAAAGCTGAACCTGCCAATGAACTTCAGTACATCCCTATCAGGATTTCACTTTTGGCTTCTGCAGGGATTAGCAGTTGTTACTGGTTTCTCTGTAATAGCTGAGCTGAACTGTAAATTTAAAGCTGCAACATTATTTCTTCAGCTCTCCAGTAATGACCCACATTTGTTTATCATCATTATCATCATCCACAGAGAAAAGCCTTTCGAATACACTGTACTCAAGAACTATGTGGACTGTTTATTCTGGTTTTTCATGTGGCCTAGCTTGATTGTTCAGTTGCAGTGCATCACTGGCTGCCTAATTACATTACTATGTCTTTCAATAACCACAGCATCACCAAATACAGTAATAGCATTTCTTGAAAACACACTTCATAATTTATAATTAATTCACTATGGAAAAATTCTTCAATTCCTTTGATTTTTCAAAGCTCATCTTCAGACTTCTCTTTTTCTGTAGTACTCAATGCCTTGTTTACTTTCAAACCATTAGTTCATGTGTCCTGCAGCCTGCAGATAAAGTATAGGCTTGGAATGATAAAAGCAGCTTGGTCTTATTCAGATTATATCGAGTAGTCTGAAAAACTATATGCTTTTTTATTGAAAAGTTTGCTCACTTGTTTAAGAAATTAGCAGGACTAATTAAAATCAATGTTTTCCTGATCCTTCCCCACAGATCTCCTATTCTAATTCAAGCATTCACATCTCAGTGTCAATGTTGTATTTCTGCTACGGTAACAGGCTGTATTGGATGGATCTACACTGATCACTCAGACAAATTCATGGCATGTTTCCACTAACAGATGCAATGTATGTCTTTGTTAGACAGACAGACATACAATAAAAATTCAATACTGGCAGGAATCTAAATTGCTGCACTTAATCTTTAAATATTTCTGTTTACTAAGAAGTGGTGCAGAGAATGCCCTGAACAGTGAGCCAGTAAAATCCACATGTGATCTTATCAGTCTGGGTCAGGAAAAATATAACCACATCATGCAGTATCTCATGTAAACTAATTAGATGTACTGCAACCAATTCAATTTGGTGCGCTGCAACTGAAACCAGACATACAGCTTCTGGGCTTGAGCTGGCAGAGGGCAGAGTAACAGCATGGAGTAGGGTAGGAAGCAGCATCTTCTTTCTTTCAGTGTAGAGGGCCATGGCTTACCTGCTGGGCAGTCATACTGCACACAGCTGACATCTAACTAGGGCTTTGGATGTCACATTAAAAGTAAAGTAGCTCATTAACTAGTTAGTTTACAAAGGCAACTAGACTTGGGAATTCAAATTGCGGGAGAGGTAAATGTGAAGGTCCTATCTGGAGTTCTCATCCTTCAGCTTCTGAAAATAGCTTAGTTTATAGCACGGGAAGATGTTTCAGACTTTAGTGAATGAATAACTATGTCAAGAAAGAAATTAGGGATAAATAAGAAACAGCTAGTAATAGAAAACATTAGTCACCAGAACTAAAATGCAAGTACCATAAGTCATACCTTGCTGGGATAATGGATAAATGCACAGAGCCACACTGAGCTGGATGGCATAAAGGACTAAAGAAGAGGTGCTTGTGAGGCTCTGCAGCTGAATATTTCTGTAAGACAGACATCAAAAAAAGAAGAAACTTTTTCTGCCTACTAGGCATTGGATAAATCACGTTGTGAAAATAAGTCATTTGCTTCACATTTCAATAGGGTCAAGATGTTGATCTCAGGAAAAAAAGCAGGTGAAATAATGGAAATACAGGACAAACAGGAAAGAATATTATTGCAACTGAGTGATGAAAAAGATGCAGACCATGATAAATCCAAGAATCTAGGCATAAAAATACAGATCCAGTAGTGAAGGTTTTTTAGACAAATTATCAAAATCATGGATAGTTTTATTTGTAGAGACTAGCAATGTAAGCCTGAAGTGGGAAGAGGGATAGGAGAGTGATCTGGACCATTTATACATGGCTGTTCAGCTGACTGCTTTAGTGCTTTAGTACACCGGAACAGTTTTTAATTTCTCAGAGGAAAAGATGTAGGTTCTCGTCCTATCAAGCAGAACTTAACTCTGATAAATGCTGCACCAAGTATTGCGTATTTATATGACAACTATCATTGGGTACCAATATCACAAAATCATTTTACATTGCCAGTTGAAATTTTTACCTTGCATGAGACAATTAATCTGAAACATCAAAAGTAAATGTTGCACTAGCAAATGTTTATAACTGTACTTAAAATACTGATTGCTACTTTTAGGAAGAAAGTCACATATCACATTATCATGTCAGGCTGCTCTGTAAGCTGCAAGTAAACCTGCAGTAGAATTTTTGCTGTTGTTGTTTGGTGTTTTTTTAACACATATTATTTTTAAAAAAATAAGGTGTTAAGCATTAGGCAAAACCAGTTGTTTCTGGTACTAAAGCAGGGCACATTTTTATGCCTGTCCACTTTCATTCTAGAAGGTCATTTCTATCTAAAAAAGCTGAAAAAAACCAGGAAGCAGGTATGACGTCATCAACCAAAATTATATTTGAAGACAATATTGAGGTTTCTCCAAATTGTTCAGTTTCTCAGAACTTTCTTTTCTTATTTTCTGATTAGAGTGACGTCAAATAGATGTGGTTGCTGGTGCTCACAGTGCTGCTGCCCTCCACCACCCAAAATGAAATGCATTTAAACAACAGAAGGAATGTGTATTTACACGAAATTTTACAAGAACAGACTATTTTTGACTCGGAAATGGATGATCCAGTGGTAGATAAAATAAACAGTGATTTTTCCTGTCACATCAAGAAGGTATTTTTAGTAACTGCTGTTCATTTACCACTAAGGATTTTAGATAAGCTCTGTAAAAGACAGGAAGAATACTGTAGATTTGAAATTTCAGTGTAGATGGATACCAAAATTAGCCATGGACTTTTGTTTTGTCTTGAACATACGTTGTCACCTAAAGTTCATGAAAAATGTGACAGATCTGCACATTGATATTCAACTGCTGTACTTCATAGATACTTTTAGTAGAACAAAAATACATAAACTCATATGTTTTTTCTACTCAAATGTGAGGTGCTGCTTACTATGTATTTGTGTTATGAAAAATTAAATAAAGCTAAAAGAAAGAATTATCCCGACTTAACAAAATAACAAATTAGGCTGTCTGGGCTGTGCATCTCAAGTATCTTTCCCTCCCCCCAGCCTGAATAAGCAGCGCTGACAGTTTTGCTACAGTGGCATTCGTGACTGGCTCTAGGCACTAAGTTTTTTTGATCACTGCAGCTGATGTTGTAGATTTAACCTGAGACATGATAAATTAAAATAAACAGGGTGTGATGGAGCTGACAAAACGGGCATCTGGAAAAAACATTAAGATCCTGATGAAAAGGATATTATCCAATACAAACCTTCAAAAAGACTGTGTTTTTCATAGAGCATGTATTGATAAATTTTCCCTTTACTGGCTAAACTAATTTACTGGTATTGAAACAGAGTTTCAATATTTAAAATTAGATTTAGTTGTGACTGGTGCTCTTTAAATCTAGCCATTCCTACCAGTGTTTCTTCTGTACAGTATAGAACTGAAAGTCAAAAGTACATTATTCAAATGGTCAAAATTACTTGGAAATTCCCATAACAGATAAAGTCTTAATTCTGCTTTCTCCCCTTCAGTTCTTAAAAGGGTCCTATAAGAAAGATGGGAAGAGCCTTTTTAGCAGGGCCTGTTGTGACAGGATGAGGGGTGGTGGATTTAATGCAAAAGAGGAGAGATTAAGGCTGGACATGAGAAAGAAATGTTTTACCATGAGGGTGGTAAAATCCTGGTGCAGGTTGCCCAGAGAGGTGCTGGATGCATCTGCAGACATTCAAGGCCAGGCTGGGTGTGGTTTTGGGCAACCTGATCTCATTGAAGATGTCCCTGCTCATTGCAGGGGGCTTTGGACTTCTCCTGGGTTCAGCTATAGCAGTCATTTTTCTCCTTCTTAGTAGCTGGTGCAGTGCTGTGTTTTTTAACTTTCAGCCTGGGAACAACGCTGATAACACCGATGTTTTTAGTTGTTGCTAAGTAATGTTTATTCCAACCAAGGACTTTCTCAGTCTCATGCTTTGCCAGGGAGGAGGGGAAGCCGGGCGGAAGCAGAGACAGGACACCTGACCCAAACTAACCAAAGGGGTATTCCATACCACAGGCATCATGCCCAGTATATAAACCGGGGGGAGTTACCCGGAAGGCCTGATCACTGCTCGGGTCGGGCTGGGTATCGGTCGGCGGGTGGTGAGCAATTGTATCCTCTCCCCTTGTTATTTCACTAATCGTTATTATCATTGGTGGTAGCAGTAGTGGTTTTGTGTTATACCTTAGTTGCGGGACTGCACTTATCTCAACCCGTGGGAGTTACATTCTTCCCATTCTCCTCCCCATCCCTCCGGGAGCGGGGGGAGGAAGAAGGGGAGGGGGGGAGTGAGCGAGCGGCTGTGTGGTTCTGAGTTACCGGCTGGGCTCAAACCACGACAGGACTAGATGAGTTTTGAAGGTCCCTTCCAACCCAAACTATTCTATGATTCTATGAAATCATAGAATCATAGAATCATAGAATCGTAAGGGTTGGAAAGGACCTTAAGATCATCTAGTTCCAACCCTCCTGCCATGGGCAGGGACACCTTGCCCTAAACCACGTGGCTCAAGGCTCTGTCCAACCTGGCCTTGAATAATTCACTGTGATTTGCAGGTTAAGAGTCTTAGGAAGTTTGGGACTTCTGGTGGTTTTGGTAGAAATACTGTTTCTAAAAAGCATGATCTCCATAAAATCATTAATGTGGGTCAACATATACTGCAGCATGGATAGATCAGGACCAGCTGATGCTCTTCTATTTTGATTTGCATTTTCCTAGCTCAAAGTGGTGCTTTGTCACTGGCATTGATGACTCAAAGACCAGACGTATTCTGAAAAATGTGCGTTCATGAGGTCAAGGGCAGGAGATCTAAGCAGAAAAAAAATAAGTAGATCTATGAAAATAATATTCAGAGATATACAGTTACAATCACAGATACTTTTTCATTAATGTTTCTGTTATTCCAGTTGGCCATGTCATTGATTACATAAAACTGTGCATAAAGATCAGTTATGAATGATGCTACAGACGAACATTATCGGCCCAGGAACAGAATCTTAATAAATTGCAAATGCAATTTATTTTGTATTAAAATTTAATCAGATTAGTCTATTTCTAATATTGCATGTAAACAACTTGGGCCCATAGTCCCTCCCATGATATTACTGTCACTGTCATAATATCATATAAATCAAGTATTATTAAGCAGCAGTTGAAAGACAGACACATTAGAGATGCAGCTGTCTAATAAAAATTTCAACATAACTGAATCTTTTTTCAATTGCATTGTAATATTGCTATCGGATCTTTTACAGCTGAAGTCTTGTAGCTAATGGTAGATTCTTTAGTTGCTTGCTTCATCTGTTATAGTAAAGGAAGCAATAAAAATAGCAGGCATGTGGATAAACCCACTATCTTGCAATATTTATCTGAATGTATTTGACATCACCTCTTTACTACCAGATTGAGTTTGGCCTTATGACTATTTAAGGTAAGAGAGAAAAAGAGCTGCTCATCATGCAGCCACATGAGGCTCTCCAGAGCCGTAGCTCCAGGCTCACAAGGAAGGTCAAGGTGGAGAGCAACTGGGCTTTAGCACAGCAGGCGAGTGGTGAAAGGAGAGAAACTGCTGGAGGCTAAGGTTCTGCAAAAGGAAACACCAAGAATCCTTTTACTTCTCAAATGCTGCAAAGGGCAGTCAGCCATGTTCTGAGACTTGGAATCTTACTTAAGATAGATACATCTTTACTTCAAGACAGGGATCCAACAGTGTTCGAATTAATTCACAAGCCGTGTGCCTTCCATGTAAACACTCTGACCTATATCACAACAATAGAGTTTAATGTCAACACAAGCACCCAGTAATTACAATAGGCTCCACACTGGACGGAAGAGCATGTGTCCTTCCAGCCAGATTCGAATGGAAACAAGCACTGCTGGCCAATGCCACACCTTAGCACCCACAAGTAATACACAGATATCCACATGCTGCACTACCATCAAGGAGAGCAGATGTACTCCTTGAGCTGGGAGTGCCAAGCACTTTTCACAGATTTGTCAACTGTTCTTTCCAGTCTAACTTCATGCCACCCATGCCTCAGACTTGCCCTTGCACATGGCAGCTCACCCTGTGAGCCAACTGGACATCATCTGAGGCACAAACATACCACAGCTGCACTAATGCTTCCACAATTTTGAGCAAGGGTAGTCCCTGGCAGGAGAGGATTTGTTGCCCAAAACTCAGAACAAAATGTTCAAGAGGAGCAGTGTATCCCTAATAGGCACATGTGTGTGTTCCAAACTACTCGCTGATGGGGTGGGGTGAGGAGCAGAAAGGGCCTTGGCTCTGTGTAAGCACTGCTCAGCAGTAGCTAAAACACTGCTGTGTTATCACATTTTTTTTCATCCTAAATCCAAAACTCAGCACTATACCAGCTACTAGGAAGAAAATTAACTATATCCTAGCCTAACCCAGGATGCCACTATAGTCTGCAAATGAATTGCAGGACTGCATCCATGTTAATCACACAATTGCCAATAAAAAAGACATTGAAAATTTTAAAGAAATATAATAAATATTACATTCTTCTTACTTTTCAACAACTCCTCTACTTCCCTGGGCTTAACTACCTACAGAGGTTTGTAACCCTCATTGCAGATGGAAATACTAATACCATGTGTAGCTCCAGCAGTGAGAAGATTTAGGTTTTGTTTTGGCTGGAAGTACTAATCTGCTTCAGCAGTAACACACATCCTGCTCAGGCCTGAGCCATGGACAACACCACAATTATTCATTGTAAAAAGCTCTGGCTGCAAATGAGAGGGGAAAATACAGATTCATTAGGCAATTAATAACCCAGAACAACTCTGACAAATGAGATGTGTGCATGCATGGTGGTGTGTAAGTGAAGAACCCCCTCCCAGCACTGCTGGCGCTTCTGTCTCTGAACATTCTGGAGCATGAGGCAGCACAAGAGCACAGCTACCAGAGAGATATCTCTCTTCATGTCTTAACCGTTTGTCAACAAGTCATCTATAAAATAAGGTGACCCAGAAGAATGAAGTCAGAGAGAGCATTTAGACATCCTTATGTTGATAGATGAAGATAAGACATTATTAAAATGGCCTAACACATTTAACACACAGCCAGCCTTTCAATGGTGTCCTCAAGTGAGGCCGTTCTTACCAGCCCTTCAGATCCATCTTCCACCAGAAGCACTTAACTCCAGGTGTTACAATTGGTTCATATTCAGTCCTAATCTCAAAAGGCATTAAAATAAACCATTCAAGCCAAAAAAAAAAAAAAAAAAAAAAAAGGCCAGGAAAGGATAACTTGAAACACTAAAAATTACACCTCTAGTTACAGTGACTTCCTTCCCACTGCCAAGGCAACAAACTTTTCTGCTTTCCTTTTCCCTTTCCCCAACTCGCGGGTCAGTTTTCTGATTTCGCACCACCTTTAATTTAGCATGGCTTTAAAAGAAAACTCATCCCCCACTGCTGCACCATGCTTTCGCTACACAATCATATGGCTGTATTTCAGCTTTGGGAGAGGTAAAGCTCTTCATTCCCTAAAGCCACCATATGGCTGTGGTGGTGTAAACACTCCATGTTGCATCTCTCTCCATGTAGGTTGCTATCGCAGATTAAAAAGAGCATGTTCAGCTTTCTAGTTAAGGGTATTCATGTTCTGTGTATGCTGGCGAACACCGAAATCTGTATTTCCCCATGTGGGATGTTGTTACAGTTCTCTGTACATACAGAAGGATGTCTTAACACCTACCCCTTCCAGTTCTGATTCGCATCTCTAGACCTCAAAGCACCTACAAGGGACATACTCACTAACATTCTTTTCCTCATTCTATCACCAGAAAAGCTGTTACCAGGCAGGAAAGTGACCCATTCAATGGCTGAAAGGCTGAGGCACAAATACAGCTCAGATGTCTGTAATGTGAATGCCCTACCTGTATTTCAACAGAGAGGAAAAGGGAGCATGGGATATTCCAGGTGCCCCTTTCATCGCACTGCATGGATTCAGTGGGGATCTGGCAGGTAAACTTTGCCTCACAATCCCTCCCATCAGCATAGACCTTTTCACCTCAGTGGAGCTTCACCGACTGCAGAGAAATTTCATGAAGGCAGCATCTTATAAAAACATGGGTGTTATTAAAAGTAAGTGTATTTGTCCAAGAGTAAGCACATATTTCATGACAACACAGCACTATTTAAAGGATATCTTTTTCTTTGCTCTCTTTCAGAAGAAGGGTATTATTTGTTTTATAATGTAGCTCAAAATACCTCTTTAAAATCCATAAGGTACTATGGAAACTGACATGTTCACAATGAATAGCTTCTCCTTCAGACTAATTTCTGTTTTATTCTCCAAGTGGAGCACACGGCAGCACGCTTTATATAAAAGTGAGCTAAAAGTAGATGCTTTTAAAATGAGGTATGTGATCCTGCACAGCTCTGAAGGAATTTTAAGTCTATTTACTAACTAGGATAGGTGGGATTTAAATAAAAACAAACCCCCAAACTGCAATGTATCAGGAATATTTTTGAAGGATAAGTAGTATATGTAGTTAAATAGGTGAGCGACATCATTCCTTTCCAAACCAAAATAACAGAAGCACTTGTGTCAGGTTTTGGACTTACATTCATGCTCTTGAGCATTTTTTCAAATGAAAGCCGGTTTCAAGTCATATTCAGTTAAATATTTTAAAACATAATAATAAATAATTATTTCATTTATTTAAAATGTATCCATTTTTATTTATTAGTTATTATTTATTTTTATAAATAGTATTTTATATAAATATTGTAAATATTATTTTTTATTTTTATAAATAAAAAATAATAATAAAACGGCCATATTCCACTGTGTTTTAAGAGATCACATATTCCTCCTTAAAAGCCAATAATTGGAACAGAAAAACCATGCCTTTAACTCACAGTGAATTCTTGCCATTGAGTTTCATAAGCCCCCTGAAATACAGTCTAAGGAGAGATGGTGACACCAATATTGGAGAGTTTCCTACAGCGTATAATACAGTTTTATTTACCTGCGTTGCTAAATCCTGATGGAATTCAAGACAACTTTAGAAACTTGATTGTGTTGGTCTCCAGAGTAACTATATTTTAAAGATTTCTTTATTTTCATGATCATGTGTTCATTATTTTTATTAATCTTGTTGTTAATAACATTATCAATCTTTATCAAGGCTTATTATTACTGCATCAGTAAGATATTCTTAATTTTTACTATTAATTTTAAAGGGATAACAAAGACTCTAACAAGCTGCATGGATGAAGAGAAGCTCCCTGAGAACTCCTCTGAAGAGGTCATTCTTACCTGCAATTCCTCTATATACTTAAAACTGATTGTGGCATTCAGCAAGTTTCATTTTTCATCTAAATTATTCAACACCTGTAGGAAGCCATTCTGAAAGCTTTTTTCACAGCGTGTGATGAAACAGAAGTGGTACACGGATGAATATTTGAAATGGCAAAGTTACTAAGCATCCGAATATCCCGCCAAAATTAGTGCCAAAAACAAAAACAGCTGGCAAAACTCAGGGAAAAGTCAAGAAAAGCAGGCTTAGTTAGAAGACAAATAAACTTCAAGAGATGTATCAACTGTACTATTTTCAAGGGCACTTCTCCTCACACTGATAAATCACTTTCTAGATTTTTGTCCCCTTCACTGCTTATTTTATGCTCATGCATGAAGGCAGGCAGCTTTTCAGATACTGACCTCTTCTGAGCAACCCACCCGCCTTGCTCCTGCAGTAATTGCTGCTGTACTTCCTCGCCTCCAAAAAAATGTGATAGGTAACTCAGTAAATCCCTTAGGCTCCATTTAAACAGCATCTATGCTCAGGATGTCACTCCAGTTTCTCTTGGGCACAGATGCTACACAGTGACATAAAAAAATGAGACCAAGCAGATTAGTCACATCGCTTAGAGCATTTCTTGGAGGCTTTCAGAGGTGCCAGTGGAAGATGAACATCTAAGAGAAGGAACATTCCCTATCTGCTTCATGGGGAATTTGGCTCCAAATGGAGATTTCCTTAAAAATTGAAATTATGTACACATTACACTGTTTACAAGTGTGAACTCAAATATAGATATTTGCCATAATAAAACAAAATTAAGTTGCTCTATGTGGTAGAGGAGATAACCTGAATAAACTTGGATGGGATCCTTTTGCCATGAAAAAAAATAATCTAATATTCATTATTAATAGTTCAATTTCCTTTACATTAGGTTTTAAAATAAAGCAATGTTCAAAAAACAAACACGCACACACAATTCAAACCAAACCAACCCCCAACCCCAACCAGAAAACCAAACCCGAACTAGAAGACACTGCCACAAGTGACAGGTATATACAGACACAAAATCAAACTCTGGTCCAGCTTATGTTGTGTTATCTTTACAAGAGAACAAGGAGGGGAAAATTATATACCTAGACATATTAAATCTTCAAATCTCACTAAACAAGCAGAAGAGATTTCTACAACAATTTAAGACTGCTGTCATATTGACTTCCTTTTTGAGTTCCTATGAGAAAATGCAGAGATAAAAGATTAACTTTTGTTCTGCAAATCGCCCTAGTGCAGATAAGTGAGGATTATCAGACTTGCATTTGGCTTTGTAGGAAATAATAGTATATGAACCTTTTAAAAAGTACCTGTTAGCCTGTAAAAGGTAGGACTGTAGATATTCTAGTCAGACTTTTAAGAAGTTATCTGATAAAAATATACCACAATAAAATGCAATCCACTGTAACAAAATTAGTTTCCATTTACACCTGTCTAAAAAAAAAAAACAACCCACCAAAATTTGGTATTATATTCTAAAACATAGGTATTGTGGCTTAAAAAAATGAGGAATGAAAAAAAGGCATTTTACCCAAATGAATAATAAACTTTCCTCAGAAAATCAATGTGCTGCTTTTATTCTTATCAGCTGACCTCTATAAAACCTCCCTATACTCCACAGTGCAACTACGAGCTTCCGCATTAAAAGTAGGAAGATCACTCACTGAATGATTTAACCTTCCAGAAATGACAAAATAATTTTTAAATTAAAAATAGAACTTGATAACCTCCAATTATTTAATTTTTGCACCAACTACCATCTTGCATTCTGTCCCAATGACATTTTAATTTATCATTTCTGCTCATAATATTTTTATGCAATATACATTATCAGTAAATAATTAACTGGATAAAAAATACACAAAGTATTAGCAAATTTTCAAGTGTAAAATTAGAAAACATTTTGCTTTCCTCAATGTAAGAAAGCATTCTTACAATGTAAGAAAAGCAGAAGTAATTCTGCATTTAATTTTCTTTAAAAAAAAAAAGTTATAAGTAGTAATTATAAATAGAAGTTATGTTATAAAGGACAAAAGCCACATCATTATGCAGGCAAATGTTTTATTTCATTTAGATAACATGATTTTTTACCTCATACTAATTTTTTTTTTAAGAAATAGTCAGCTATGGAAAAGGAAAATAAAGAATTTTTCTTCATTTATAAAATTGATTTTATACTTTCAAAAGGTTATGTTGTTTGTTGAATGTGCACATTGACTTTTCAGGCACTAACACACATACAAGTTTTTCTGTATTCCAGCTCTGATGGGCACTGGAACTATGCCAGGCAAAACATTCTGGAGGAGTACAGTTTGAGGTATTTATGGCACAACCTTAAACAGAAGATACTGGGAGGTTCACTGGAAGTCACATCCTTGTAAGCTTTTTTATAAAATGTTGGAGACCTAAGACTGTCAAGCACTTCAAATGTTTTGCCACCATCTTGGCTTCTTCCAAAACAGATGACACACCAACATATTTTAAGGGTGTTTTGGTACTTTTTCCCATTGTCCAGGGTGTCTTAATGATGCTCAATAGCAAAACCTGCAAAGGATTGCAGTGTTTTTGCTAGATCAAACCACAGCACAGCACAAGTTCATCAGCACAAGTTTTGTGGCTGGTGCAATGCCTCACCGGATCAAATCCTTCAGAGCAGTTCATAAGTTCACTGCAAGGAAATAAACAAAACAAAAACCCCCATACCAACAAAACCTCCTGTGTTTTCTGTGACTTGCCTGCTCCACCAACTGTCCTGCTTCCCCTAAGGTTCAGTCCCTACCACCTCTTACTCTCACCATTTGCTATGCCCGTGAATTCTCTCCTCCGTCACCTGTGATCGCAGTGTCATCTGTCACCCGTGATCAGCAGTGTCATCAGGCTATTCTGGCTATCTGCATAGCATTCCAAACAGAAGGAGTATATCAGACACAACATTCCTCTTTCTATCTTATTGCCAGATTATTCCACCTATACCCTAAAACAGCTCAGCCATCCCTTGTGTGACTACATCACACTTTCCTGTCTCCCGTGCTTTTTCCACTCAACTGTCCCCAGCAGCTTCAGCTTTGCTGTTCAAACAAGGACACAAGTGTGTCCCCTGCTTAAATCACTGCTTCCCAGTTCCACTGAACTCATTAGACCCAGGCTTCAGAGTTACATTTCTGTTCAGACCACACAGGTCCTCCAAAACCGGCACTCAGCTGACAGCACTGCTGCACTGCCTTGACTCAGGACAGATCTACTAAGCCACCTCATCTGAGAATTTACTGCTGTGAAAGCTGATTATTCCTTACTTATTCTTTTCAACAACTCTTGCTGAAAGACTTACACTAGCTGTAAAACCTGCTTGCAGAGAATGTGCTTTGGGCAGTGGCTTCCAAGGGTCTAATCTCAGGACAGTTAACAGGACTGCAAACACCAAGGCTCAGCCCAACACTATTAACATGTACTTCCTGAGTGTCTCTGCAGAAAACGAAAAAGAAAAAAATAGATGGAATAAACCCAAAATCCCTACACTGCTACCATATGGCCAGAAAGCTAATGAGCATTACTACAAGGAAAAGCAAGGGGGAGGAAGGAAGTGGCCAAGCAGCTGAAACAGGGAAAATATTAACTAACCACCTTTTCCCTAAAAAAAAAAAAAAAAAAATCCCACAAAAAAACCAAACCAACCACAGAACTTTGCTATTGAACTATTCTCTCAGGTATAACTTCACATCAGTTATCAGAACTTAAAGCCATTTGTTGTGAGGTAAGACTCTGCAGTAAGAGAAAACTGAGGATGCTAACACACCTAGCTTGCAATTCCCATGCTTTATGGGAATTTATTTGATTCCTACAGGCTTAGACACAACTTTCCATTGCAGTTTACATCTCAACCCTGTTTGGAATAAGGTGTAATCAGCAGTAGGAGTATTTGGAAGCAGATGCTTTATTTAAACACTTTTCTAAACTTCAGCACAATATGACCACTGAAGTGAAGAGTGGTACTGCAGGGCATGCAGCTCTCTGGTTACTCAGTGTGTCCAAGCAACAACTGCAACAGGCTGGTTCATTCCTAGCAGGTAGCAAAAAGAAGCTGCCATTCTACATGATCATTACAGTAGCATCCAAACATCTTGTTATAAACATGATGAGGAGATATTTTGGATTAATTATTTCACAAGGCCATTGAACCTGAAATGATCCAGTATTATTAAAAGGAGCTCCAAGTCTACCTTATCACCTTCATTATTCCTGTGACAAGTCAGGACAATATAACCAGTGCTCAGAGATCATCCTAGGAGCCTCTGTTAGCAAAATGAGTTTGCAAGGCACAGGGCAGTGTTATGCTGAACAGTCACAGTCCCTTTGGGGGTGTGGAGCAGAGCTTTACTGAGAAGGAGAGGAGGAAAGCCCAGCCTACCATCACAGCCTCTGACAGAACCTGTCTCTCCTAGAAGACATCCTAGTCACTGCACAGCACAGCACTTGATTTGGTGTCAAGTAGAGGACTTAGAAACTGCTGTTTTTCCCTCAGTTCTAGCCAGCAAGAAAGATAAGATGGAGGGCTGGTGGCTCAAAATATGACGTTTTATTTTCCTTCATTAAGCTATCAAATGCCAATTGTAATCTATCAGCTAGTGTTATTTTAGTATAATCTTTCTCTGACATTTTCAGTGAGAGATCCACCCTCCAAGAATCAAGAAAGGCAAAGGAATGAACTGCAAGCATAATTATAGTTTCCTTAATTTAAAATGATAAAAGGTAAGGGCATTCAAAATTTCCAAGTCCTGTAAAATGAGCTCCTATTTCTGCACTGGGACAGAACCGCCTGTTAGGGACATTGACACATGCCATTTAGAGGTATAATCTGAAAGCCCCATGCTTTTATTTCATAAAATTTTAAACATCAAAAGATACACTGCAGCAAAAATGCTTTTCCAGATGGTTTCCTGTATATAAAAGTAATTGGTGGGTACTATTAACTGCATTACCTTATTCCATAACAGATAGCTTGATCTCGCTGTTTTAAATACATCTGCACTATAAATTCCTATGAATAAAATACACCTCAAGTGTTTAATGTTGGCACCTCTAGCCTTTTTGGAGGTTCTCTTACTGATATTACTTTATTCACTATTTCCTAATTTCTTCTGAAGTAATAATGTTGACATTTGTCTATTAACATGTTTAAATATTAAACCCCACTTCCCATGTGTAATTAGAAAAGGGAGACATACACAAACTAAAGTTGTTGAGAATAAAAAATATGCCAACCTCAGAAACGTCTGTCCTGTTCACCTAGTGAAACCAAGTCCTCTGGATAAGGTAGAAATGCATAAACTCAGGGTAAAGAGGTGAAATAACAATAATATCTGGATCTGAAAAGACAATGGCATTTTTCAAAGTGCTTTCTGGAATGTAAACGTATATTTTCTCTGCTTTCTTTTTCTAAAAATATTTCCCATTATTCTTATGATAATGGAATAATGACAGCGAGAATAATATTCTCAGAAGGAGAATAATGTTTCAGTTTCGAAGTTGTTTGAATCTCTGCATTAATAAAAATAAATTTTTTTCAAAGTGCTTTCATAGCAAACATATCAAGATCATGAAGAAATTAAGAAATTCTGCTTCTTTCTCTTGTTCTGCCCTAATTTAAACACAGAAATTAAGCATTTCATCTATCATTTGGAAAACTACTAAGAGATATTAAAAGCTGCTGTTATCATTTTGTAGTTGGTACACTGAAGCAAAAGAGGTTAAAGCTTACACCACACTGCCCAAGATATATTTATTTATGATTTATTTATATATTTATGGATATGCTATATCCAGCAGAGGGATTCACATCATGAGGGGTATCTCATCTGAGAAGTACCTAGTACTTAAACCCATGCTCTTGTAGCAGCTACAGTGCTGAGCATGGCATTTGCCCAAATAAATCCAAGACTACCACTGGAATTCACACCTTGAAAAACATTCTGGGAGACAAGGCTGAAGATCACAATGATTAACAAGTTCAATATTTCCTTTTCATTTGAGAAAGAAATCTCAATAAGCCTAAAAAATATGCAACCTGATGCCCTCAAAACCATTCCACCTGGTGGAATAAGACCCTCTTTGTAGGAGAGGATGGAAACTATTTGATTATTGCCAAAGAGAAGTAACTACTTGGCTGGAGAAGAAAGAGTTAAAGAAGAAGCAACGTAAACTGTGTGATTAAGCAGAGCAACCCACCTGGACAGGAGTAGGAGAACAGAAAGATAAGGAACTGGTTATTTTGGGACTGTTTGTGAAATGACGAAAAATGTTGAAAAAACAAAACTGTAAACCAGGAATTAAACATGATGTGCTAAAACTAGCTTGGTATAAAAGGTAGAGCAATAGGCTAAAAATATCTTTTGCTAGAATGGTATAAAAGCTAGAGCAATAGGCAATAAAGTGATTCGCTGCATGAAGATGCTCTGAGTCCATGTCATTCATACGCCACACATATTAGCAATATTAGCAAGAGAAATATCCCAAAACTTCCACCTTTCCTTAGGAGTATTTTCTGTCAGCTAAACCATAAGACAGATACTTTCTTGCTTGCTCTTTCTTTAGCCTCACAGATCTTGCATTCCTGAGAGTATACATGTTCAACAAGAAGGATGGAGAGCATCAAGGAGTCTGAGCTTTGCAAGAGACTTTGCAAGAACAGACATGACTGACCTGCTCTGAATCATTCAAGTGAGCCTTGCACCTTCCAGGTAGCTCTGTCAGTAGATAAGATGGGCACTGGCAGCAATTAGGTGGTACAGTTCCTCACATCTTATGTGAAAGGCACTGCAAGAAGTCCACAGCCCTGGCACCAACCAATGCTGTATCTGCAAAAAGAAGGTGGTTGTTTTATTTTTCTTCTCTTTAACTAGTGAAAAAATAAGTCAGTAATTTACTTCCAGTTAATGAACCAGCTCCTTGCACACTTACAGCAGCTCTCTAGCAAAAGCCACCAAAATACCAATACAGCAGCAGACAGTGTAACCACAGCACACAAACAAGTTGAAGATGATGGCTAAGAGCCAAAGCAGCAAAGAAATGTTAATTCGCAAGCAGCACCAAAATACTACTTTTGTACTGAATCATGAAGCTGTCTGTGCTGTTGCCAGGGTAAATGACAGTTGCGAGGTGCCTCCAGTCTAGACCTGTGACTTCCAGAGGGTAGTGTAATCATTGAAGAGAGGTAGGTAAGAGGGTGTGAGCAGACACACAAAGCTTGAACCACAGAATGCCAGGTTGGAAGGGACCTTGAGGACCATCTGGTCCAACCTTTCTAGGCGAAGCATGACCTAGACAAGATGTCCCAGCACCCTGTCCAGCCCAATCTTAGAAGGGGCCAACACTGGGGAATCCACCACTTCCCTGGGGAGATTATTCCAATGGCTGGTTGTTCTAAGTGTGAAAAATTTTCCTCTTGTGTCCAATCAGAATCTTCCCAGGAGTAACTTGTGCCCATCACCCCTCATCTTTTTCCGCAAGACTCCTTGTAAAAAGGGACTCTCCATCTTCTTTGTAGCCACCTTTTAAATACTGGAACATGGTGATAAGGTCTCTCCTGAGCCTTCTTTTCTCAAGGCTGAACAAACCCAGCTCTCTCCACCTTTCTTCACATGGCTTCGCAGTCCTTGGATGATCTTTGGACCCCCTCTAGACTGTCCACATCTTTCTTGCATGGGGGGAACCAAAACTGAACACAGTATTCCTGGTGTAGCTTGACAAGCACTGAGTAGCATGAGATAATGACATCTTTATCTCTGCTGGTGATGCCCTTGTTGATGTAACCCAGCATCCTGTTTGACAGTTGATGTAACCCAGCTTGTTTTAGGAGCTGCTTATCACATTAAGATTTTGAGACTTCAAAGCATGTCTGCTTGGCTGTCTCACTAGCTCTTTGATAGCTTTGTAATAAGATCACATAGAAGCTATTTGCAATTATGGGATTAATAGGGGCATTTCTAAAGCTATTATCAGGATTGAGATGTTTTGTACAATGCCATGTGCTGTTTAGGATGCTATTTAAGAATTTTCTCTATCCTGCATAACTTCAGATATACTTGCATGATACTATAGGGACCACTCCAACAGCTTCTGAAAAGCTAAAATTCCTTCGTAGCATGCAATTTCTACTCTATAATATGCACTTAAGGGACATGTATCACCTGGAATTTAAGTATTGCTTTGGGAAAGCAATATTGAAAAAAAATAACAAATCACAATTTACTGATATTAGAGTTCTACTTAATCATTAAACTTTTCCTTAAAAACCAAAGAAACAAAACAACCAACTCCCTCCCCCACACACACACACACTAATTTTGAGACAAAATAAATAGAGTTTATTTGTGGTGAAACTGTGGTTTACCTTTTTATTGGCATTTACAGACCCTCAAGCTTTATAATGCCAACGTCTTCAGCAGGCACATTCTGTTCACCTAAGCCAGGTAGATCAGACACTCAATGCATCTGGAGAGTATGCTAAGTGAGGTCAGCAGGATATTCATCTTATCCAAAATAGAGTTGATCATTTAGTAAGTGCCCAAACATGTCACTATAAATATATCTAGTTACTTTGGTTTCTTGACCAAACTTTTTGAAATCATTGTTCTCTCCGCAGAAAATTCCATTATGCCTCCTCCCCTTCTCTCCCCCTGACCCCAGACTGAAGCATTTCAACATAGGAATACTGTCATTTGTCTAATAGGAGCTGCAAGTTCCAGCTTGCTTGAAAAATAAATCCTAAAGTTTCCAAATACTGAAATTAGACCATCAGTATTGAAACATCATCAAGAACAGTAAAAAGAATAACTAGATTCTTCTAAAAATTGCCAAGAAAAGGATGGAATTATACACTGAGTGACACTTCTTTCAGTAACCCTGTGTTGTCTTTTCCTGCAGCATATAGAAGACCTAGACTTGCACATTTCATGCAATTCCATGAAAACATTAAGAACTATTACACAAATGTAATATTTGTGTTGATAAAAACACAGGCAATAAAGTAATGGAAAATCAACATTATATTTCTGCAAGAATTGTCAGTGTGATCCAAACTTCAATTTCTTCAGGAGTTAAAATACATGTTTAATACAACTAAAAGCTCAAAGTATGTTCAGGTAAGTAAGCTTGGTGGTAGCTAGTTTTAGGTTTTTTATGTGTGTGTGTGTGTGTGTGAAAGATTTTTCTATGTTTTTAGTTTTGGGTATATAGGCACAAACATACAGATATAGACATTTATAAAACAAAGCAGACATTTAACTTTACACAAGACATTCAAATTACATCTCATTAGAAGTACCATAGAAGTTTATCTAGAATAGAGTTATGATAAACTCTATTATGTGAGCAGGCTTAGGATAGAAAATGTGCCTGAGGAAAATTTACAAGTGGAATTTCTGAGTTGGATGGAAATGGGCAATACAGTGCTGGAACAAATCCCAATCCCCTCAGATTTACACCTCTAGTTCTGTATCAGATTAGTATAGATAAGCATCCACACTTCTGAAGCAGGAGCTTTTTTGCAACTGTTTTACCCTCTGAAAACTTCTTCGTAACTTTTTTCCTATTAAATATACTAGGTCAGAAATGTATTTCTTGCCAGCAGTTCTCCAGTTCTAAAGGTAAAAGCAAAGGCTGCATACAGCATGGTCAGTATTTAAAAAGCTATTAAGTTTCTTTCCACTATCTTTATAAGAATGCAGCATTGATATGAGGGCTTCATATTTCACAGCCCTCCCCCTGGGACTCTTCCCCGAGACAAGAGATATTGTCAAGACGAGGAGCCAAGGAATAATTTCATGCCTTAAAGTAAGAAGATCCAAAGACAAACATCCAAAGATGTGGACACTTCCTAAAATACTGTACTGATTTCAAATACCAGACAGCAGAATAGAAAAGCAAAGGAATTAAAAAAAGCGGGGAAAGGCAGGGCAGGCATAGAACATGGTAAGATGCTGAAAACCAACAAAAGGCAGTAAATGATGCAAATTCCACTTGCTGTAACTTTGCAGCATGGTACAGTTTACTTTTCATCCTCTGAAAGACCTCAGTTAAGCCCTAGTGCAGCAAGGTCAATTCTACAGCATATAATCATACAAGTACTTATACTACTAGGAAGATGCTTATCGTAACTGTGAGCACCAGGATATACAAAATATTTAGGTGTATGCTTCCTATCACATGCTATTATATTTTAAAGAGACCATTATTAGATCAGGAAATCTTTAAGCCATGACTTGCAGATACAACATGATACAACTTGTCTCATGTTCCTAATACCTGTATACTAAATGCCACAAAGAAAAAGAGCACAAGAAAGAACAGAATAACGGTTTTTTATAATCATAACATTCAATCCTCCCATTTCCTTTTTTTAATATATTTTCTTATAAGTCAACATGTTAGAATAGTAGCTCAATGTAATATTAAATACCCTTATGATCATTATTGTGTAGTTCTGTGTAATTTAGAGAATCTATAGTATCAGTCTTCAGTATAAAGACCGAAAACATTCCTCTGAAGTAATATAACAGCAACTGCCTGTTGTACAACTTCAAAATCTGAAGATTTAACTAAGATTTTGCTAAGCACAAAGATACGAGCTCATAGACAGCAAGCAGACGATGCTTAGCCTTCTGTTCAGCACCTGAGATGGGACCTCGGACACTTATTTACACTCTACATTTCATCAGTTCTTTCTCTTTACTATTAGAAATATGTATTTCAGAGCACGGGCAAGGTATTACATCTCTTAGATTGAGATATGATTTCATAAATAAAAGGAATACCACAATTATAAAATGTAAGTAAGGCCAATAGTGTGAGCACTCTGCAGGGAAGCACAACACGGAGTAGTTTAGCATCAAAATAAGATTTGATTCTGTAGCCATGCTAGAATTTGAGGTCTAACATGAGGCAGACCTTTGAGACTTCTTGCATTTCATTCTTTTCCCCCTCAATAATTATCTTTTGACCAAAATTTATTTTTCTTTTATACCCCCTTTACTTACACATATATGTTCCCACTGATGGGAAAGCATTATTGAGCTGTGAATCAACTGCGGCCAGTGGAAGTAGTGAACTAAATAAACAGGAAAAATATGAACCCTGTTGTGGTAACAGTCTGAATTTGAGGGTGTCTTCATGACCAGCACAATCCAATGAAAATAGAAAACAAGCAAGTAAAAAACATCTGCCTTTTAGAACATTAACTCATCCATGACTGCAAATTTTCTTTGACAGGAAATTGAAATAACACTCATTACTACAAATTTGAGAGACAATTGAGTGGGTAGAAGTGTTCTACAGAAATTTGTTTTCTTAAACATTAGAAAATAGAGAACAGCAATGTGCATTGCACAGTTGCAACCACTGACTTGCTGGGAAGAAAAGTGTGAATGAATCCTTTAAAAGAGATGGTCATGGTGCTTTGCTCCAGCAAGTCATTAAAGTGGACATATTCCTATTCTTTAGACACTTAAGTAATCTCATTGAATGCTTATATATGCATGCCCTAAACTTTAAGCTCGAATACTCATCTTTCATTCATGTTACATCTGGTTTTTATTATACCAAAGGTAGTTTTAAGTTCCTTGTGCAAAAGTTGGACCACATCAGAAAGACATTTAACTATCTTGACTTCTACTATCAATGTTTAACTATTGCTATGACCGTCATGTTTCTAATGAGTAAAATAACAATAAGCTTTGGCCATCAGGTACCAGCCACCAGAGCTCAAGCACCAGAATCCACTCACAAAGGCATTTCTATTTTTCAGCATCCTTGCTCTGATCTTCACCTATGAAGCAACCTAATATTCACTAGAAAGAAACTGGTATTTTCTGTTATTATTGTACTAGCAGGTATTGTACTCCAGGTGAAAGGCTTGTATTTCACTCTAAAACCCCTTGACTTTCATTAGTGCTTCACAGAGCTTGAAAGCTAGATGGGATAACAAAAAAGTCAATAAAATAGAGTAGTACATATTTTTATGTCTTTCTGAAGCAACAGGGGAAATAACACTGTTGGGTTTAAAGATTAATTTGGAATTAAATGCTTACAGGCAAATAGATATGATAATTGCATTAAATCATATACTGCCTGTTTTTAAAAGGGACATGGAATCTTATAATTAAGATCAATAGCTAGCTTATATTTTAAGCTATATCATTTTAATTAATCTTTTAAAAAAGGAGTTTGTAAATAAATAAGGGAGCAATTAGATATAGTGTAAATAAATAAGGGAGCAATTAGATATAGCAATTTAATCAGTATTTCATTTTGATGTTAAAAATGAAGATGAAGATTTAAAATAAGATTTTTAGACATTCATAGACCAATTATATTCATATGTATTATGATTGTGAAGATTTTCATATCTACACAGCACAGGAACTACCTGCTCTATTTTGTTACACTAAGTTTTGAGATCTTCATATAGTTTATGTGTCACATAGATTTACCAAGCAAATACGTTTCATATGTACAGACAGCATTATCCACCTGGAATGACTGACTAAAACCCTGGATGATTAAAGTACTATCTCTGTTGGCGTTTTACTTCAGACTCCATTCTGATATCCTTTTTCTACTTATACAGCACTTTACTTAGCATGTAATTAATGCAGTGGCATAAAAATGACCACTTTTTACTCTGGACTTGAATGAATATTAAGACATGTCTGGAAATTATAACAACAAAGTAAGTCTTCCTCAACTTGATGAGGAAAAAGAGGACGAGAACAATTTCCATAACTAGCAACAAATCCCTCCAAACCCCAAAGCTAAAACACTTCCACTAGCACGTTCCAGACATATACACACAAAGACACGCATATATAAGAATTCCTAACCCATTTTGAACTGCTTGCAGAATTGAGTTATCTTTATTAAACTCATGCTTTCTACCTAGGAAATCTATGTTTTTTATTAGGCAATTTTGTAAACATCATACATGCCATTTCAAATATCCACTTTTCAGGGAAATTCAAACACAACTTACATAAATAATCCTTTAAGGAAAGTCATTTTATCTAGTTGGTGCTAACTTCTTGTATCAATGTTTCCAGGACTACAATTACCCCTGCTTAGAAAAATACTTAGAAAAAATTCCCATCCTATTAGTTCAGCAGATCAGCTGCCCTGAGCCCATGAAACACAAAGCTTTCCTGGGCCTTCTAAAGAGAATATAGAAAGTTCCTGTGGCTACAATCCAAACCCTAATGATTCTCTTTTTGCCCTTATACCTTATTTCCAAGTAGGATTACAAATTGTTTTACAGGAACCTTTTTATATCACTGCAGTCTGGCTAATGCTAACAACCCATTAAAAATTCCCTGGATTAAAAGGCATAACCTCCTAAGAGCTATTGACTGTATTTGAATAACAAAGATTTTGGAAGAAGCAGCACTTTTCCCTTGACTAAGCCAAAACCAAACCACTTTTCCGTTATTTTAAAGCCATGTCAATAAAGAGAAAGATGTTTGCTGGTTAGATTCATTTAAAACCCAATGTTGAAACAGAAATTCTAAATACTTTTTTCAAGTTTGACTAATGCATCTTTTTTATACTAAGCTAGCCAAGTTTTTAATACTCAAAATATACATTAACTCTTAGCTTTATTTAATTTCCTTATCCATATTTATCAAATGTTCCATGCTTCTACTTGGCTGCAACAGATTTTTTAGAATTGTTACAAGCTATTTCAATATGTGCCTAATAGTTTTAGATATTTGTATGATATGCACTAAATATTTCTGTTAAGAACTGCAAGAAATAGTTAACAGGGAAGTGGACAGAAGCCTAAGTTTTAATTTGGAATTCAAAAGAACACCTTTCTTTAAAGTTTTCCAACTTCTAAAATGACAGGTATGGTCTTTTGAGGCTATTTAGGTCTCAGGCTTTATTTTTTCTTCAACGAGTACAAAGATGCATTATCTGAGGTGGTATTAGAATGGAAAAAATTGTGTCCAAAATTCATAATTTGTACTAAATTCATAACTTAATCTGCATATTTATTTTGGTTCAAGTAAGAGAAATTGCATGTAAAAAAACGATGTTGAAAGAATATCAAAAATGGTCTTTGATTTTTATGTATATTAGGGAAATAACATCACCTAATTTAAAAAATACATACATATGTGTATGTATAAACATTTAAAAGATGTTCTTACTTGCAAAAGTAGTGATTTATACAGGACCACATTCTATCAACTGCTAAATAAAACTCCATAAAGGCAAGATCACTTCTTGTTCCCTTCGGTAACATTTTGACAGTAATTATTTTTTGTATTATTGGTCTGGTTAGATATTCTAGTATATGCATGCAGAATAGCAGAGATTTGCATACAAATAAAAGCTGTGTAGTCATACTTTGTTCTAATTTCCCATATATGTCCCTAAACAGCCTAGGATATATGAATTATTGTATCATTTAGCTAACAATCTTTGATGGCTATGTGTAATAATATAATCTTTCGAAGATTTAATTAAGCAAGTTCAGAACATGGAAATTAGAAGTAAGGAGCCACTAGAGAAGGATAAATTTAAAGAGTTGCCCTCCATTCTTAAGCTTTTATGATTTTATTACCTTTACTAAGAATGAGGAAAAAATGCAAGCAGAGAGAATACAGTTACTGTTTATCTTATTTTTTTCTTTCCAAGACAGAAAAAAGACTTTGCTCCTAGTGTCCCACCCTTCTCTGACATATGTATCACGATGATGCCATCTGACAGTCGATGGGATTCTATGGACTTTGTAAACAGCACAAAATTGAGATTACACATGTAGAATATTTTCTTCTGCTCACATTTCTGTAGCACAGAAAAGTCCCCTTTAATAGAAAACATTGTGGTTTTTGCTATTTGTAGTTCATCTATATAACATAGTTAAATAAAAATTAACTTTACCATAAAAAGGAATATCCATATATCCTTTTATTAGAGTAAAACCCATGTTATTTTGGGGCGTGAACTGTCAACGAGAAACCTTTTGTTCTGATTTTACGTGTGATGTTTTTGATGGTTATTATGTTAGTTGACATCAGGAAACCATAGATGACACAGCAATATCTACCTGCAACGTGTCCCACAGTCAAACACCTATTTTGGAAACTGAGAGGTAAAAATTAAGTAAAATTATTTTACCCATAATAGGACTTCTTTATTACTAAAAACTTTTATATGTGCACTCCATTTAACTAGCTTCTCTTAGCAATTGCAATTTTGCTTGCATTACCAAATCATTTATTGGCTGGTCTTGTACATCATATGGGGTTTGCGGGTCTGTTTTGGATTTCCCTCCTCTATCGTCCTCTCCCCCTGCTATATTTTAAATAGGATTTATAGGAAGATTGGTATTCTGGAGTAATTTTCCTGTAAGTTTGTACAAGCAAGTGATCAAGGAAAATCTGCTTTGAAATTCTTTACACACAGCTAGGACTCCTCATCTGTGTTGTTACAGATATTTAATTCCCTCAGACTATTAGATCAGTTGTCATGAGTTTATATGTATCTACTACAACACTGATAAGTACTTAATGCAATGTAGATCAAGACTGATCATGCATGGGATTTTGCTTCAAGTGGATAAATCTATTGATTTGTTTTTTGGTTTTTTTTATTTTTTATGGTGCATTTCTGCCAATCATTTTGACAGAATGCAAATGCATCACAATAAAAAGAAGTGCAGGAACCATGCCCCAGAACAGGCCATTGCAATGTCATGTCTGGGTTTTTTTCCAATGAACTAAGTTAGGTAGGTCCAGTTTTGAGGTTACTAAAAAGCCTGAAAACTTTCTTGGTCCTTATGCCTGGGAGAAGATTCTGCATGTAGCAATTTGCATAGAATTTAATAATTTTTCTCTTTTAACTCTTGAATAAAAATGATTTATCAGCATTGTTAAGATCTTCAAAATGAAAGTAAGCAGGAAACATTGGGGAGGGGTGAGGGAGAGAAGAGACCATAAAATACCACCAAGAAAGTAAACTAACTTCTTCAGCACCATGCTAATAACTAGAGATCAAGGACTCCATAGGTTTGCAACTTGTGCATGAGTCCTCTTGTGTACCTTCCAAGCTCCACAGTTTTCCATTAGTACTCTATTTCACTGTTCTTTCATTAATCAGCATTGCTAGGAGGCTGGAGTAACTTTGCAGTTAGGAGGACAGCCTTCCTCCCAGGTACTTTTAAAGCCTATTTCAACAGATCTGGGGTATCCTTCATATTACATGCTGATTTCTAGGTACACATGCATCATCTACAACACATAAGCCTTTAATACGTTCAAAGCTAGTGGGATTATAGATTGTAGCTCAATTAGTTTCTCAAGATACCAGCATCAGACTGAGTCTGTTGAATAGATATAAATACATACATCAAGCAAAGTGGCTTTGTTATCTAAATTAGTCAGCCTTTCTACATTCAGAAAGCCATTAGGATACAAGATACTGTCCATCATGCTATGATTGAGACTGGAGATGAAATGTTCTGTAAACTTATAGAGTAAGGACAGCACAATGGTTCCAAGAGGTTATGTCAGTATTGAGGTTTAACTGGTAAGACTGTAAAATGATGAAACAACCCAGAGGGAATAGTTCTGGGCAAATGCTGTGTGAAAATATTTACAAATCCCTTGAGGCAAATTTTACAGATTGGGTATAAAATTTTTGTTCCATATCTTTATTTTCTCTCCCATGTTCTGTATCTATAATACTATAAGATAAGACTTTTCTAGACAATATTTCTGATGACAGGAGATAAGGGTATCTGTAGAAAGAAAAAAACCCAATATATCTTTCAAACTTGAAGAATCTAAATTCATTTTTGCATAAGCAAACTAAAAAGGCCTTGATAAAAAATTTCAGAAGAGTAAATCTCATAAGAATCTAAAAGGAAAAATTTAGATGGCCATAAACAACATACTGATACTCCCATAGTAACATAAAAAGATCTTTTTAATATTCTCTGCAATTCATTACTTTCTTTTCCCATTAGAAAAGATCTTAATTGTCAGTTATTATTTTGAAAATAATCAGGAATGCTGCAATTTCAGAAGCACCTACACATGTCTGGGAGTACTGTGCATTTGCACCATTTCAATTTTGCTCCACAAAGGGAAAAAAACCCATCATTTATTTAAACTCTTCAGCATCTGTTTATTGAGTCAGAATTTACTATAATAACTGTCTTCAGACTCACTTGCTATTTCATGCATATCTTAAAGAAAATATATGAATGAGACACCTGTCACTTTAGAGATGTTGATTTTGTTTAATTTCTTAAGTTAAATTTTTATCTGGACCAAAATAACCTGATACTTCTAACAGAAGCAGTGAGCAGCTCAAATTTGGTTTTTTATAGCATAGATATAACAAGGTATGTTTAGTTCATAAGTATATTTCCATATTTATATAGCCTTTCTGTCTGTACATTCTTGAAAGGAAATAATCTCAATACTTCCACTGAAAGGTTAAGAAAAAATACTTTTTTTCTACCACAGTTTAGCTTAAACAGTGGAAATGCTAACTTTGGAGTTTATAATGCAGGACAGAATTGCAAGCTAACAAAATATCCAAAATTCTGGTTTTCCCCATTAGAAACACAGATAGTTCTTTTGTTTAGTTTTTTTGGGGGGTTTTTGGGGGTTTTTTGCTTTTTTCTCTCAATATCCAATGCCATCTTTGCGAGCATGAAGGGTACCCTCAGGGCACACAGCAGAGCAGGAATGAACTCACTGTAACTATTCACTCAGGTGTCATGTTCACTCTGACGAACCCTGACAATGGAGATAATCCTGTCTGCATTGTTTTTTCCCTTTACTTAATAATAGATGTCCCATTCCAAAACTGAAACAGGGGTCTAATGATCTACACGTTGTTTTGTTATTTGTGGGACACTTCACTCAAAGCACTAAGTTACATTTATATAGTTCAAACAACTTTATTATTTGTGTATTTCATGCCTTACATGAAATCAAAGATGATCCCAGACAAACAGGAAGCAGCAGTTTGGCTAACGTTACCACCCAAAAGACAGAGGACCAAGAGGATGTGCAGATCTCTTCTACCAACAAAGCATTACCTGGAACTCACAACACAGCTCTTCACTGCTTCACTTGTGCCTTTCAATTTTGTCTTCAAGCTAGAGCAGGTGTCTTCTAACGGCAAGTAAGTTAAGAATAAGGCAGTATTGGAAAATACTAGGGAAGCAGCCCATGCTGATATCAAGAAGCATCGCAGCCTTGGGCAGAAGGTATACAGAGCAAGCCCAGGCTTGCCTCACATTAGCAGCTCTTGCCACTTCATTTAGAGAGGAACTGCAGATTTTCAAATAAAGGCTCAGAAAAGCAGGGACACTGGTTTAGGAGTTGAATGGTCTAAATAAAACAGATGCCAGGGATGTGAATCAAACTGCATAATGTCAAACATGCACGTTGTCCTGGGTTCAGCGACACACGTATGTACGCAAATGCTAGAAAGCCCCTCACTTGTCTAACACAAGGTCTGTGTTTTAGAAATTCAAGAAAAACTGTTAGAAAATAAGTGATCAATCACCATTACTTTCTCCAGCTTGTCTTGGTCTCACCTGAAGTATTTTAGCCAAGTTGTTATCTTGCCAGCATGTAAACTTCCACGGCTTCCCCACATCATGTGTATTGAGAACAGGGATATCTATTCCCCTCCGTCAGGAAGACAGAGTTGGTCATGACTTACATACTTGCTCTTTTTGCTCCATATTTTTAACCAAAAGAGAAAGAAGGGTGAATGTTGTTCTTAAAAGCTTATAGCAATAACTGCCACGTAGTGTCCAAACACATTCAGTTAAACCACTTCTGTGCCTCCAACAGTGGCCAGTGGATGCTGAGGAAAACAGTACAAGAGGAAAAAAAGATGGTTTCTCCTTTATTCCTTAGGGCATTCACCTTTTCTCTGGGTATCAGCAGGTGCAGACTTCAACTTTATCAGTGCTGCAATGTAGTATCTATTCTCATATCAATGCCCTTCACATGGAATCATGATCCGTTCTGTAAATCCCATGTTGCTAATAACAGACAGAGATTTAGCTTGGATCAAACGGCAGCAATCCTGGGAGTTTCAGCAGAAAGATCTGACCCTGTCTTTGTTAACATAAACCAGGAATAATCCAGTAATGTGACACAGCAAGATGTATTCCATAAACCAAGAGCAAAATGCCTTCATTTCCTGCTGCATGCTAAACTGCTAGTGCCTGAATCCAAGGTGAAATCCTGGTCATATTGAATTTAATAACAAATACTCATATGGACTTCAAGGATCCAAGTTGTCACTCTCTGAAGCCAGGGGTTTTTGAATCACTGTTTTTGTCATACAGAGAATAACAGTAGCAATTTCATATATTCAGCTTCTCTTTTACAGTAATTCTGGGCACAGATATATATATTATCTTAGTAGCAAGTATAGTCTCTCCTACTTCCCTTAACTATTGACTATTATGTGATGGATGTATTGTTTCAAGTAATATGTATAGAATCTCACACCTATTTATTGACAATGTGCTAAGTTAGGTACCTTTTAGGCAATTCTCCAGCTCAAAAGACCAACTGTTAATAGAGTGAACTCCGGACATCTCAATACCACAAGCTGTTACCATTTTGAATTTAACTGTACAGATTAATCAGCTGATCACTAATCCTTGAAACCCCTAACTGCAATATTGGCAGATCATTTTAAGAAGCATTTCCAAGCTTGCATGACTATTATTGCATTTACTTAAGGAATCATCTGTCACATAAATGGCTAGTTAGGAAAATGAACTAATTAACAGAGAATTTAAATGGAGAAATAAATCAAGCTCAAAACTACTGAGATGTTGTTATACTTCCCCATCCAAAGCTGCTAGAAAGGCTTATACTTAAACATTGCTGCATTTTGAAAGCCTTTTACACATGCGTGATGTGTACCACTTCATCCATTTTCTATTACAACATACTAAACAATGATTTCATTTATTATAGTAGAATACATGCAGTACACTACAAAATACAGTTGTTAAAGTCTGAGCCCCATTTTTCCTCTTGCTTTCTACTTGAAACTCTTGGTTTGCCCTGTAAGATCATTTTGAGAACTGTTCTTGTGCATGCTTTTGAACTATTTTATTAATTTATTGTTGATCTGTACCTTTGGGCCTTACAGATCTTTAGATCCATGTTTAATTTCTATCATCAATGTTTGTTCCAACTCTTCTGTAATCACAGTGGATATATATGTATTTTAAACTCCCTCAATATTTTGACCAGTAGTGTTCTCTAGAACACTTGAAATTCACTTTTTAAAAGCTAAAACTAGCACTGCAATTGCTTCCATTTCCTGTTCTGTTAATAAATGAGAGTATCTTGTTGAAAAGAAGGAGGAAACAGATGGACATTTTGTTAAAGTGTGAAAGCTCAATGATTTTGGTGATAACATATTTTTAACCTCTAATACTCCGACTACTTTATATAGAAATAACTTTTGGCTTTTTTTCTTTTCCACACATAAAAAATGACTGACAAGCTCACTCGGTAGACTTATGGCAGAATCCAGAACTGAACCCTTTTCTGTCAAGTTTCAGTCCAAACCTCTGAAATGGAAAGCCAGGCAAGGATATACCATTCCCATTGAACACTGATACAGAAAATCCCCTCTCCCACCACCCCAATTCTGTCAAAGCATAAACCACAAATTTATCTTTCTAGACCTGAGCAGTTTGTCTCCAATTTACCTCATGATGCATCAAACATATTAATGCTGTTTTAACTGACATGATGTGGGAGTTAGAATAACACTACCCAGCATTTAGACCACTAATGGCTTCTTAATTACAAAACTGTTGTAGGCTGGATGGGTAGCTGCGCCGTAATGTTCATGGCCCCTTTTATCCCACTTGAGCTTTTCGGTATTAATGACTGTTTTAATCTTGCCATTACTTTGTTCAGTTCTTTCTTTGGAAATTTCTTAGTTACTTATTTTGAACATCTCAGTTACAGTGTTGATATTCATACTAATCAGTCTCTTCTGGCATCCGCAGTTTTAGTTTGGAGCTGATTCAGGAAAAGGCCATAAAATCACAGCACTACTGTTTCTGTAAATTTCTGCTGCTGAGGGTGCATATAACTCAGCTTCTGAGCTATTAAAGATGCATCTTTAAAGCTTCTCGCTGTTGTTTTGAGGAAAAAAACATGAATCTCAAGCTGCAGTTGTGTTCATGATATACAAACTATTTCGTTTCCTCCCTCTGTTCCTATGACCGTACAGTATTTCTTCCTCTTAACTGTGACAAAAGAAAATCGCAAAGTTCAACGGAAATAAAACCAAGATATTGGTTACTCTGATTTAACATCTTGTATCTATCTAGTTTGCTTTATGGACCACTATCTTCTGATACAGATATCATCCTTAAAACATCATGACCTGCGTATTCTCTTTCTCAATCTCTCCTTTTTCCATGATGTAAATCAAAACATTTCAACCCAAGTCAAGTGAGTTCCTCTTCTATAAAAGCATGATAAGAATCTCAAAATACAATAACCACCTCAAATATCTATTTCTTCTATTCAGGAAACAGGTAAGATCACAGATAACACAGTATAACAAATATTGGCAATTTGGCTGATAGAAGCATATTCAAGTGCTTGAAACCAATAAAAGAAGCAAAATCAAGAGACAGTTTACCTTTGATCTTCCACACCAGCAGTATTCAGGACTAGGAGCCACCAATAAAAATCTCTCAGCTGCCATACATCTGAATAGGAGCAGAAAAAGAGAACAAACAAAAAGGACTTGCTTACTTAGCAAGGCCCAGACTATCAATAGAAATCAGTGCTTTGTTTCACAATAACAAGTGAACTGAAAATCATCCCAGTGCCAGCGCTAGCTCAAGGTAAGTAGTTGTGTCCAGTAGGTAAATCTGAACACACTGTAGGTATCCATTCCAACTTTGAAGGCCTATGTATCTGTGTGTGGTTTAAAATACACCCAACAGTTCCCACAGCAAGCACTAATTTTCAACTTTTGTCACACCTCATTACTGTTATTTAGTTCTGTAATTACTTCAAGTATGCATCTGGCAAAGCGAACTTACTGCTCACCCTGAGATGCAAACCCAATAATTTTCACGATTTGTACTTCTCCACAGGGTTCTGGGTCTGCTTTCTGTGCTGCTGTGGCAAAGGTTACAGTATTCTGCAGGCCCTCGATCCTATAAAATAATCAAGGAGATTATGCGAGGCAACAATTTATTGTTCTGATCCTTTGAGTCCTCCAATAGCTGCCTGCAAGGATAGAAAGTTCCCTGCTATGATTTAAAATCAAACCTACTACAGGTGAAATGAAAAACTTGCTCACTATCCCCACTGATTGCAACAATTTCTTGGGGATGTGTTCCCATCAGGTCGTTGAATTCTGATAGTTTACAACTTTGCATTCAAGTCTAACCTTTTGTGTATGTCCTAGAGTGCGAACTGAGACCATACCATGAACAGCTCCCAACTGAAAGCAGCCCTAGGACCATTGTTTTAATGCTTAATGATTACCTTAGCATAACAACAGAGATGGCATGGAAAAAAGTCAACCCAAAGGAAACTATACAAATGCTAATGTTGGCTAAACAAAGGACTTTTGGTAAGAGAACACACCCCACAATAAGCCACTCCAGGTTCCTGGAGTGCCAGAGTGCATACTGAAGATATTATTTTGCCTGTACGAACTGCAAGTTTAAGGATGTGTTTAAAAAGATACTTCAAACTTCTGATATCCCTTAACTAGCTTTCACATACAAAATAGGATGCCTAAGTGAGTAGGAGGGGATTGTTAGAGGACTGCTTAGATGCAAGCTAACGAGGTACCAATTCATTATGACAAAGCCTGAACAGAAACTTTCAATGCCAATTTGGCAGATTTTTCAAACGTGTATGAGTTAAATACCAAAGAATGAAGAGCTCATCTGGGTCTGTGTCAGCAGCAGAATGTGATGATAGCAGCAAACTATTGTTATGGGGAAAGGAACTGTCTTTCTGTGTTGTTCAGGGCTCTCATCTGCAAGATAATGTAGGCCTTGCTATTTTAGAAGTCTTGGACAAGAGGACCAAGATACTTTTTCCTACCTACTGAAGCAAATTCACATTAGTAGCACTAAAAAAATACATTAATGTTAACCTTGCTGACTTAGGTTAAAGAATTTCACTTTGTTTCTAACGCCTTGACATGGCTGAAGTCATTCCTAACAAAGAATTGCATTCTCTGTGGCAACTGCATCTTCCCTTCACGATTTTTTAAAATACTATTTTGATCACAGGTGTAGAAACTTGCATCCTGTCCAGAAGGGTTGGAAACAGTAAACAAGAATACGGTTCCCACAAGGCTTTCTAGACAGGAATTTTTCAGTATCTGTACTCTGCTAATTTTTTAATAACTATTTACACATACATTTTTACTTCTCCCAGGTGCCATTACAGGAAAATGCAAGAAACTTAAGAGAAATATTACAGCACATTTACTTAATCCAATTGAATCCAATCCTCCTTTAGCACTCCCTAATAGAAATCAATGCATTTTGCTGACACCTGACTGCCATGAACAATATAACATGTTATTGTGGCTGTCATTTAACTATTCTCCTACTTAAAATGCTGCATGTCAAATGCTACAAAATGCAGAGCTTCTTACAGAGATGGCATAGCCTTCATGCAGGCTTCCCCTTTAATTAAATGCAAAACTTGCACCCAGCTCTGTACATGCACTCCCCTCTTCTATCAGCACAGCAGCAGCTTGCTGAATGTAAAATTCTCCCCACAGTAGTTTTGCTTGAAAGTTATTTTCATGTAAAACATTTGTTCTGTTGTAAATGTTGAAACTCCAGTTCCAGGGCAGAAAGACCATTTTGGGTCTATTACATACTTCCTGAATGTTTCTCTCACCATCTCTCCTAAGTCAATTTAGTGCCCATTAAAGGTGCCAGATTGACCAAGACTTACAGTTGCTCTTTATTCCCCAGGAACTCCAGAAGAGATAATGGCATTGCAAACTCCTACCTACAGGTGCCAAACCATGTCCATCATGACCTGATGGAAAATAAGAAGTTGCTAGGGGTGGTTTATGTGGCATGAACACAGGACCATTAGTCTTCCTATAGCCACGGCTATGATGTGTCAGCTGTACTGCAAGCTGGAGTAAAACAACCCATTTTTAGCACACAGGCCATACAACATAACTCTCTCTGTCATTTTGGACTGAGGCAGGCAACTCAGGAGCGAAAGGCTTTGTATTCTGCTACAAACTCTCTGAACTATCCTGGTCCCTCGCAGCAACCTATGGCTCAGCTTTCCTGAATTACACAGCTTGGAAGAAGTGGTCAGCTGGGTCGTTTGTTGTAATGCGAGCCAACTTTAACCAGGCTTCAGATGTGTAGAATATCAGCAGGCACTGCTCTGCTCACGGGATTCAGAGTTTATCCATGAGGCATCACCTGCTAAACATGCAGAAGGGGTTGCAAACAGCTATTACTGCAGTGAAAAAATCTGCATACAGCATGTCGCTGTCACAGCCTGTGCTGTTGAGGGATCATTTGCAAATCGTAGTGAATAAAACAAGCTTTTCTTAATGCAGGCTACTTTGTTATGTTTTACACTAAAGCCTTCATGTTACACCTTACATAGTTCATCCACTCTTGCTGACAAAGGATAGAAGAGAGTAGACAATCGCATAGAAATGCTGCAACAGAACCAGATGGTCCCAGGCCTTGGCATTGTGTCTCTATAACTTTGGTATTTCTGTCTTCCTCCACCCCTTTTGTCCCATCTGCACCCTCCTCCTCTGTCTCTTTGTCACGTTATTTTTTAGTTTGTCTTCACCAGAGAGAGATGGTTATGTTGTCATGTTCCTTATAGTGAACTGAACACACTAGACAATGCAGCTGGATTTGACAAAGGGATGGGACTCCTCTAAAAAACTCAACCAACCAACAAACCCACCCCAACCAAACAACAAAAAACCCCATATAAAACTATTACTCCATTGCTTTACCTGCCAACCAGCACTGGCTTCAGTGGGCAGACACTTCTCTGCATCAGTCGATGATCTTGTAGTCAGACCAACAGCCATAACCTCACCCCAATTTTATTAACTTCTTTTTTAGTTTCAGTTGCAAAGAATGTTTGAAAAGTAAAGCAATGAAAGCATGTTGGTTTTAGCTGCATGACAAATAGCTTGTATCAGAAAATCACTAGATTAATTTCCATCATTCAAAAGGCATTGCACTTAATGGTAATTTATAAAGGAGTTGTTCAAATACTTAAATGTATAGCCTATCTTTAAATTTAATTTCTGTGAAGTTCTGCCTTCATAGAAATGTTATTGTGTACCAAGGATAGGCCCTTTTTGAATTCTCTAGCCCTTACACTTAAATTAATGTTTTGCTTTTAATCCTCCCTCTGCTTTTACTGCTTTCAGGGAACAATAGGGAAGCCCTCTTGTAGTTTATTTACCACCTGAAGACACTAAATAAAAGTTGCAGGGCTTCATTCATTAAATCTCTCCATAAGATTAGAAACATTAGGCAGCCAGTCAAGGTTGTGTTTTTATTAAATATTTTCATCAGTGAAATTAGAGCATTTATCCAAACGAGCATAAGCAGATTGTTTTAAGTGGGGTTGGAAATACTAACCTCCTATGCTGGTCCAAAGCACCTTGCTATATTGTTTTCATCTTAAATACCCATTATTTTACTAGGCTTTCTGGTAAGTTATCTGTTGTGTGTTATTTCCTTTGGTTTTTTTCCTTTTACTATCTAATATATTTTTGAACCTGTCCTTCTACCTTGGGGTTCATTAATTTACAGTCAGTATTTGTTGAGCCCAATTTGAGTTTAAAACTTGATCCTAAACCAACTGTCATTGTAGTCATTTTCATTCAACTCCAGCAGCATTGCTTGGGGGCTTAAACATACACTGGATAAATGCTCAGCACCTTACGCTTTTCAGAATAAAGACCAATGTTTTTATTTGTTTCTATGAAGCCCTTGCATATATTGCACCTCTCAGAAATAAATAAATAGATAAATAAATAAGAAAAGAAAAAACTTCACCTTTTCACTTTCTGGAATGGAACAGTAATTAACCCAAGGACCACTTAATTAGAAAACAGTCTCCCATATGTTTTTGAAAACTAAACAAGCAAACATTATTTATATCCATTTTTACTACCAGTAATACAAAAATTCTAAACTATTTTAATAAATTAATGTTAATTTGGTTTTCCCAAATGTGAGCAAAAAAGACAAATTATCTTCATAAGCATAGGCCCATCAAAATTCAACTCAGTAATACCAGCAATTTCATACTGATATGAATTTGTTTAAAAGGTGACCTAGACAATGAAGTAAGTATAATTAAATTGGAAACAGCTAATTCAATAAAGTCAAAAGTAATAATTAGCGGAAATTTTAGTGCTACACTTACTGCAGAAAGGATCATTTTGGAATAATTATATGCTTATGTAAAGAAATTTAAAATACAAAATGCCTGACTGTTGATTGAAAAATAGTACAAAAAGGAGTTTTATTTTAAAAGATTACAAAACGAGTGAGGGAAAAAAAGAAACAAGATTGCTGTCATTAATATGACACTACTGGTTTCAGTGGAACAAAGAAAGCCTGTTGAAGTTGATAAAAATATATGCTTTTATCTTGCAATGGTTAAGTACAATTAAGTTTCACCCAACTTGAGCATTAAAAAGAGTGCTTGTTTAAATTTGTATTATGTTTTCCAGAAGACAACTGCCACTGCATAGGCATTCAGTGGAGAGCATCAGTCATTGCCACTGTGCACGAGAAGAGGAAGAACTCAGCTGGGGCATAACACTACATTTCAACTGCTCAGAGGGTAAGCCTCCCAACACATCTCTCACTTGTTTACATAGAAAATCAAGACTAGTTTAATATTAATTTAGTCTCTTGATCCTCCGGTCCAGTGCCCTTATTGAGCTGAGGTCAATATGGATAAAATATCCAGTGGAGCTCCACAGCAAAGGTCATGCAATTTTGCCCACTCTTTAACCACAAAGGTTTCAATAAACTTTCAACTGATCCGAGACACAGGGATAAGCTCCCAATTGACCTTCACAAATCTCATGCCATTCCCATCCAAATGTAAGGTCCGTGGCCTAAACATTTCTTTGTATAAAAAATTTTGAGATACTTTGAAATACAAACAAAATTAAAACTATTAAAATAAATTGCTGTCCTGCATAAAGAGTTCTCCCAGAGGGAAAACTACCAGAAAGAGCATGAACAAACCAACCAGACTCTTTACACTGCTTATTGAGCAACGGCCCCACTCATGAAATTTATCCAGTTTTGGAACACTACCAACAGTTCTCCCTGAAAAAATAAGGGGCAGTCTCATATGCTAAATACACACACATGCAGAGGAGAAATATTCCTCTAACTAACACTAACTCCATTTCTTCCAGGTGAGCTCCATGTTCCAAGCCCTTTGCATGTGCTGCAGAAGCATTTGGCTTTCCCACCTGCAAGCACTGCCCAGACATTCATCCCCCTCATCTGCTCCAAGCATGGGGCTTTGGACTGGAGGAAAGCATCCTGGGCTGCCACCTGGACCAGGAGGCTTTAATGCACTTCTGAAAAGTGGTCAGATAGTGCAGCAGTAACCCCACTAGGTGTTACGAGAAGAAGCCTATGTCCTAACACATCATCTATTCTCCTTCAGTCTTTGACCTTAAACCACAAGCCACGCAGCTGACCTGTGAGTTTGGTGCTCCTCTGGATCTATAACAAATTTCATCCCCAAGCCCCCTCTAAGCAAGTTTCATTTCTGACTTACTAAACCACTCCCCAACAGCGCTTATTCTCAGATGACATTGCTGTATCTTCTAGTTAACAGCCTGCACAGGTTTCTCATCAGATTCCTGCTCTCCAGACCTTATTGTCTGCTCCATTTCTAATCACCTTCCACCTTTATAACAGGAAAAGTAGGAGAAAGGGGTGAAAAAGCAGCAAATGGTGAAAAAACAATTTAAAAGTAAGTGGCTAAACTATCTGTTAAGAAAGATGTTACATATTTGACCATTTTAAGTTTGAAGCTTTCACAAAGTTATAGTGCTAGAGGATGAAAACAATGCACTATTCTAATCAAGGATCAGTATAAACCAGGAAAGGCAGAAGAAGACTGGTGTAAACTGTATAGAGCCCACAAAGAAGCATTTCCCTGTTTAAAAAAAAGGGGGAAACTGAGCTGGATTTTGCCTTGTGGATCATAGGTAACCATCTCAAGTTTGACAGCTGGCACTATGAGCAATGCAATAAGATGAAGAAATACTGCAGCTTGATTTTCAGTTCGCACACTGAGCTGAAACACTGGCAGTTAGAAACAAAATCACTGATTGACTTGTCAGCTGAGCCAATTTGATCTGGAAGTCCCAGGGAAAGAAAAATATTTGAAGCCCACAATATCATTTTTCCAGAGTCACTTTTTCTGACTACAACTACACTTTCATTTGTCAGTCAGACTCTTAGTCCTACATAGATTTTGTTTCCCTGGAGACAAGTCTTTTAAATAGCAGCTCAAAACACCAACCAGATTGAGAGAGGAGTTCAATTAAAGACAAAAACATTTTGTTGCACTGGGGGTCTGTCCTAGTAAAACCTTCTGGAACATGGATTTCTAGTTTCCCTAGATGCATGCCTGGGGGTTTTTTATTTATTTGATATTTCTAACCCCATTTTTTTATTATAGGCATGGATTAACAAAGTACAATTTTTGCTGATAATTTGATTATACTGATGTTTACTATTTTTTTATTATTGGCTAATAACTTGGATTAAGTACTATTTTTCAACCTTTATGTGATTTAAAATATTCATTTATCGATAACTTCCTAGCAATGGTTTTATTCATATAATGTTGTTTCTGCTATTTGAATGAGAAATTTTTAGAAGACAACAAAGTTGAAGAATAGTTCATCTTGATGACATGCTTTGTAGACCAAACTCAGCTGAAGAATACTGTTGGACTAGAGTGATCTAGTCCAGCATCAACTCTCATGAGACCTCACTTGGAGTGTTGTGTACAGCTCTGGTGTCCTCAACATAAGAAGGACATGGACCTGTTGGAGCAAGTCCAGAGGAGGGCCACAAGGATGATAAGGGGGCTGGAGCACCTCCCATATGAAGACAGGCTGAGAAACTTGGGGCTGTTCAGCCTGGAGAAGAGAAGCTGCCTGGAGACCTCAGAGCATTCCATATCTGAAGGGGGCCTACAAAGATGCTGGAGAGGGACTTTCACTAAGGACTGTAGCGATAGGACAAGTGGTAATGGGTTCAAACTGAAACACGGGAAGTTTAGATTAGATATAAGGAAGTTCTTTGCAGTGAGGGTGGTGAGGCACTGGAACAGGTTGCCCAAGGAAGTGATAAATGCTTCATCCCTGGCAGTGTTCAAGGCCAGGTTGGACAGAGTCTTGGGTGACATGGTTTAGTGTGTGGTGTCCCTGCCCATGGCAGGGGGGTTGGAAGTAGATGATCTTAAGGTCCTTTCCAACCCTAACTATTCTATGATTTTATCAAGACATGTTGGATCCATAGATCCCCAAACTGCATAATTCACTGTCAGAAATTCTCTGAAGTAGAAATTTTGAAGAAATTAGAGATTTCTTATCATGTGATGCAACTCGAACATAATTCTTTGCAAGCATATCATTGCCATACATAGATACCATTCCCAATGAACTGTACCTGCTACTAGGAAGAAAAATTAACTCTATCCCAGCTGAAACCAGGACACACCTTTAAAGTTTTTTTGGTTTGTTTCTGGATTTTTGTTTGTTTGCATGTTTTGGTTTAGGGTTTTTGTTTGGTTGGTTTTGGGGGGTTTTTTGTTTTTTGGTTGGGTTTTGTTGGTTTTTTTGTTGGTATTTTGGTTTTTTGGGTTTTTTTGCGATGGAAAAGATGGATATGCTCATATTTGAGAAACAGCTCTTTGGAATTTGGACCCACATTAATAAAAACTCAGTTTTTCACTTCTAGTCAGCTGTGCAGCAGCTACTGATGGAAAGAAAACAGTAAATCACTTCCAGCACTTCCAGGCACAATTACTTGGAGCAATGATAAGCTGTTTCTAAAAGCTAAACTTCAATCACCATAAAAGCAAGTGTAATTAAACCTCCATTTTCTTCACACATTCAAGCACAATTTTCTCCTTTACCTGTAACTAATTTTGGTGCCAATTTCCCCAAACAGATTTACAACAAACACATTTTACCCATCCCTAGAAACAGAAAATAGTTTTAAAAAATAAAATAAAATGGAAAGCCTAACCACTCTCTTTTCTTGCCATGGCATTTGACAAGGTGTAGGATGTCCTACACTCCTGTGCTGTGCGACAAGTGCAGTCTCTTAAAAGCCTTCATATCATGGCATAAAATCAGGTCTCCATATTATTGAATGAAGACTTATTTGCATAAAATAGACTGGGGATTAAATAATAACAAAGGTAAACTTTTCCTCATGCCAGTCAGTCACGTAATCTAGTTCATATTTGAGTCTTGCCAAATCTACTATCTCTTAACATTACAAAGGATCAGCACTGTTTGCTGTGGCATTTTGTTGCACACTTGATGGCCAATGCTCATTCTCACTGTTGAGAAATGGGTCTAAAGGAACACCAAATATTTGGAGGATTCTCCCCTTTCTTGCATCAGACTAAAATCAAGAATAACTCCACCTCTGGGCTGAAATCCACAGTGGCTACCGATCACAGTTTACCAGTGTGGAATTAGTGAAATGTCAACTATTTCCTCTGCACTGCACCACAGCAGATCACACGCTGTCTCAGTGGCTTTTAAATAGTAGAAATAGTATTACATGGCTTTGTTAAATGCCACTATTTAGATGAAGACAAGACAAGCATCTGTAAGGAGTGATTTCCTTTCAAGACACTGTCAAGACAACAGAAAAGATTTAGAACCTGATCTTGCAAAAATAAAAGTATTTACATTTAATGTCAGCTAAATAACTTCTTTATATGACTGAGCTACAAGTTTTCAAAGAAAATTTAGAGCAATGAAACATTAAAACTGTGTACAGTGCCTAGCACAAAGCAAATTACAGATACAGTAAGAATTGAGATACTGTTCAGTTTGAACTGCTGAAATGAAGCATTTGATACCCTGAGTAATATAGAGAAAAAGGTGTAATGATGACAACAGTGTTGTGCTAAAAATTTAGTAGGGAACAAGATCTATAATGCAAATAATTTCTGTCTAGTAATTGCAATACTGTTATTATATTTACTATTATGAATATTATGTTCACCCACATGCAGCTGAAAGTTTATTAAATATAAGATCAATAGATTAATAGAACCTGTCTTCACCATTTAAAACAGCATTTTTATAACTAAATAAGTTCTACTATTTTTATCATACAAAATATCTCAAATTATTCTTGAAAACATTAAACTTCTTTCAAACTATTGGGTGAGGGGTTCTACTATGTTTTTAACTGAACATAATGGGTATAACATATCCTTTATGGTTAAGACCTAACAGATTTTTCAATAAGAGCAGCAGTGAGCAACACAGTAAGTAACAAAGATAACTTAAACTGGCAGGACCTGATCTAACATAAGGCAAGAACTGGATGCTTTAACAGATCTCTCCAGTGAACGCGATGGTGTTTCCTGAAAGCCTCCTCCAGCAAAACAGCTCTGAACTCCCATCTAAATAGGTTTGATTCCTTATAATGTACGTTTATTCCTACTTCTTCTAACAACAAAAGTATGAGAACATGCTAGAAAGAGTCCTTGCTAGAATGACCTAAAATGAAACTAGCACTTATTTCCCAAGGTTCTCCCTGGCTGGATTCCCTCCCTTCCTGCAGGCTTTGCACCACACGGGAAAGGAGACAGCAGCATAGCAACGTATTCAAAAGCAGTCGCTGTCTCTAAAGTGACCTGCTGGGTTTAAAACAAATGCAACATAACTGTAAATATTCCCAGTTTTGAAGTGGAACAGCAATGCTGGGAATTTCTGTTACTGCCCATTTTTCTCATCTGTTGTAGTCCTAGGGAAACAGGCAAATAAAACACAAAAGCAAGAGATTCAGTTGCAAATCCTCCATTTAGATCCACACCCGCTCACTTGGTTATTGCTACCTTCCCCATGTAGAAGATACATAGCTTTCATTGTGCCACTAGGAAAGCAGAAATGTGGTTATGCATCAACATGTTGATACTTGTTTTCAGAAAGCCAAGCTCACCTCTGGTAGGTTTACATAAGGTGATAATTAATAAAATAAGCTGTAAGTTATTCTTTGATGCATGCTGGTTGACATGGTAGGATAATGCTTTGTAATGCACTAGGCAGAGACACAAAGAATCAGGTGTAACAGAAAATATTTTCAGAACAACTCCTAATTTAAGAACGGTACTTTTTTCTTTTAAATCATTTTATGTATATATGAAATCATAAAATGTGTCCTTTAAAATGTGTCTCTTAATATAAAACAATTTAAGGATATTATTTCAATTATACAGATTTATTACAGATGCAGGCTGACCCTATTCAGGTGAGGGAACAGTGCTGAAAAACGAGATGTCACTGAGAAGGGTAACCTGAATCAATGGATAGCCTGGAAGTCAAACTGGAACTGTTAAGTAAATAATCCTCATGCAAGGTTTCCTGCACAATCTTCAACTCACTAAGTTTAGATGCAGCAATCTATTCCTCTGACCTTTATTCTCTGAAAATTCACATATGTGGGCCCTGAAATTCCATCGTACCTCACTGAACCCTGCGAGCTGCATTAGCATCAGGATCAGCATCTTTCCTCCGGCTGACTGCGTAAGAAGCTGTTGAGAGAAGCGCTCTTCCTCCTGGTAGTAATTCATTTTGGAGTGCATTTATTTTTTTCAAGGAAGACACCAACTGCTGCTACAAAAAGCAGCAATCTATCTTAATAGTTAAAAGTTGTGATCAAAAGTAAAAGCCTGATTTTTGAACCCTCCCCAAAACTGTTTCAGTTATCTAACAGTGCAAGACAACTTACATAGGTGATGTTATCCTTTATTCCAACTTCATTGACAGTATAAATTGTTTAAAAGTCCTGCTATCAGGAGAGAAAGAAATTACAGAGGGGACTGTATTGCATAAAATCTGAAGACAAAATCTCTATCATTACTTAAGCAGGTGATTTTTACTGGGTGGAAGATGAAAATTCTAACAATTATAGTTTCTGATCATCTGCTAGTATTTTATGCTCTACTGTAACTTTTTAAATGGCTAAAGTCATAATTTATACATTCTGACTATACTCAAAACTGCTAGATGTAGCAATGTACAGATTTTTTTTGTATATATATATACACACATATATATATAATTTTTTTTTTGACCCAAAGAGATTAAGTAAATGCCACACTCCATCTGGAAAGAAATACTTTGCTATTTTTACCTTTAAAAAAATAATGGGAAAAATGTAAAACATTTAGCGTTAAGAACAGCATTGACCATTTAGAACTGAAAAAAAATGCTTAGTACCACCACAAAACAGTGCAAAAAAAGAATTCTTGTACTATTCTCTGGAAACAAGAAAAAGTTTCTCCTAATCTACACAGGCTGAGGATCATTGGATAAAGAACAGTGTGAATCAATATCTACCATTTTGAATGATCTTTACCAATCTGAACAACAGTGAGATTCAATTCTCACTTCCAGTGACACCTAAAATTTATGCTGGCAATGTTCTGGCATAGTCTTTAAGCTGTTGAACAAACATGCCCTAAGACAAGTCCTGAGAGACATCTATTCAGGGAAGAATAATCTGTCTTTTAGCAAAAGCTGACTGCAATGGGTTTGGGGGATGGGGTGTTTCTTGTCATCGCTGCCCCCTCCTCTCTTCTCTTGTAATTCTTTTTGAATGACAAACCTGCTCTCATGTGCTCACTTGTAAATTGGCAGACTTGAGGGAGGACATTCCCTCTCCTCAGCCCTGCCTGTCATTTTCCCATGGCACTAAACCTTCACATTCTTCCACACTGAGACTGATCAACATCATTAAAAAACAAAAAAAGACAATTAACTTCAGTGTGCCCTGACCAAAATCCAGGAGCAGCTTGCTTGTTTCCTAGTCTATCAAGCCCAGAGCTCCCTTTTACAGCCTTTGGTAGAAATTTCTCTCATAGGATATGAGAGTTACTTTATCACTTTCCAAAACCAGCTTTGTTTCTCAAATTTTGCCCAGGCACACCCTACCCTCAACTTTTTCAGCCGCTTTGAAAGCATACTTTCAAATATACGGTGAACAATACAGATCCTGGGGGAGTCCCTAACTTTTTGGCTTGCACTGGCAGAGCCCTTCTGCAATACATTTAGAATACGCAGAAGATCAGCATCTCTATTGGGTGAAAAACAACCAACCAACCCAAACACACAAACCACACACACACACAGAAAAAAAAAAAAAACAAACAAAAAAAACCAAAACCAAAACAGTCCCAACACAACAGGACAATAAAAAATTGAAGGCAAATGTACTTAGTCATTTATTTCCAATAGAACTGAGACATGTTCTTGTATCGACAATGGTTATACTCCTGTTTCTCTGAAGAGAAATGCAGAGCAGAACCCTCATTTAGGTACCATGCATCATCCTCAAGGGAAACCTTTCTCACTTCATTGAACATAAAAGAGTCTAGACAGATTATTTCAGGAGATTAGCCTAAAATGAGGCAGAAAGAATACCACCCTCAGGGAATTTGTAAGAACTACTAAAGATACTATCCCCACAGAAAAGGAAAAGAAGATACATTTAAGTCACACACTTTCATAATTGGGGTGGGTTTTTTTTCCATTTATAGAGTGAAAATCAGAGGGATAAAACACTTAAGAATTGTTTAGTAGAAACTTTTCATCTTAGAAGTTGACTGAAAAGGTTAATATCAACTACTCACTAGAAAGAAAAATTCTCAAGAGATTAGATGAACAATGGCAAAAATAACATGCTTGTATCTCCACAGAATTTTATCCTGCTTTAAAATACATCTGCAATGAGAATTATCATTATTACCATCATTACTGGATTAAAAAAGTGATGATCAGGAGTAGTATTCCCTCTGTGAGTAATAAGGGAAAAAAGAAGCCCTCTCTGTGTATTACTGGGTCAGGGGTAATCTGAAAATCGGGGAGGAAAACGAAGAGTTCCATCTAGTTTGATTTATGCCCACTCTTCTTTCTATGCATAGCCTGGGGTGCCTCATGATGATATGTAATGAGTCAGGGTGAAATATGTATACATAAATGCACTGCCAATTTGTGAAGGCTCTTTAAAGCATCTTTTTTTATACACTCCATTCCAAATTACATTTTCTGGGGGAGAAATGGAAGACATCAAGAAGAGACAGAGTTGACATAGTAAGAAAAATCTTCACTTTTTTTCCCCCATTGCTTTGCTTGTCTTTGTTTTTCCCTTTCACACCTTCCCCTCCCCCCCCCCCCCTTTTTTTTCCTGTTGTTTTTCTGATTTTGTGATTTTTAGCTTTGGTGTTGGTTTTTTTGGTTGGGTTTTTTGTTTGCTTTTTTTTGGGGGGGGGTGGTGGTGTTGGTTTTGTTTTTTGGGGGTTGTTTTTGTTTTGTTTTGTTTTAATGAAAACTGTTGTCCCATATTTCATCCTGGTGCATAAATGAAGAAACATGCATGAAGCACAAAGAAACAAGTAGCATGCTTTCTCCCCCGTATAGCTAGGGAACTCCATGGGGTAAATGCAGTGTTAGTTTTTCCGGCAAGGAGCAGAATACCTTTCCCTCCTCTTCTTTTTTCCTTTCTTCACTGCCCCTCCAATTTACAATTCACCTTGTTTTCCTAGAATATTTGGTGTGAGAGTTTAGGCAGCTCTTTCACTGCCCAAAGGAAATATGTAATATTCTAAACAACATTCTTCATTTATAGAAAAGGGGTAAAAAAACCCCACAACATTCACAACCAGTGGTTCCAAAACTAACTTCTACCCAAGAAACATAATGACTCTGAATACTTCCTATATCTTCAAGTGCCCTTAATTACAAAGGGTAGCAGAACTGCAAGTTTCCTAAGTTATGGTAAATTGCTGTTCAATCATATAGTCAGCTAAGGTAGGCAATCCAACACTTTCTTACTAAGACAAATAACCAATATCACTAATAAAAATCAGAAATATTCATTCACCTTTATTTTTGATTTTGTATTTTCCAATTCTCCAATCCTCACTCACCTAAAACCAACAAAATATCTGGAAGACCTTGCAATACCAACTTCAGTTATAATGTGCTGTAATTCCGTCCCCAGGAAAAACCCAATCCCTTCTCCTTTACAATGTTGAGATTTAAAATGTATTCTTTATGTGGATTTCTTTTTATTTTTGGAGATCTGCTTTCCAAATCCATTCCTTTCAATCATAAGGAAATTTTTAATAATTTACAAGACTCACAGAAGAGTGGTTTCAAGAACCAAAAGCGATATTGTGAAATCCGAAATAAAATGACAAAAGCTGTCTCTTACAAAGGTGTGTGTATGTATATATGTGTAACAGCATTGTTTTGCTATATTAAATGTTACCTATGACTAATAACTTTCAGTTTGTGATGGAAAAAAGTCAGTTATGATATCAGTAACTGGCAGGTGAGAGTACAGTGCCACTAATTCCTAGGAGTTCAGTAGCTCCTTTATTAGAAATTGGTTTCAAATTACCAATTTACAGATTTATCACTCTAGGGCATCTTACCCAAATTCCAGCCTTCACTCACTACCTGGTGAAGCTCAAAATGAACTGAAGCAAGCTAAAATTCTACCACGATAATTGCTGCAATTATTACTATGCACAGGAAATACTTCTGCTTCTGCCCGAACTTATATGCATTTTCTTAGAAGGTTGCTAGGAGTTGCTTGAACAGAAAATCAAAGTCAACTGTTGTTTGGTTTTTGTTTTGTTTTGTTTTTTAATTAATCAAGTGTAGCTTATCTCAGAAATTTTCATTATCTAAGGAAATTAGAACAAGTAGCCTTAGTGGGGTAAGTACCTGCTTTGCTAATGTACTTGAGACACTATACATTTTAATCAATAACAGTCACTAATACATTATCATCATCCAGAAGTCAAAGGCATCACCTTCTGTGAAAAGAAGCACCTTCCTTTGAGCTCATTGTTTATCTTTTGATAAATGTCTCTGCTGTCCTTCTGTATTTATCACCCAAGGAGGAGGAGACCATTATCTGCAATAGCATTCGATTCCCCTGACACTATTATGACTTGCACCTCCTTTGTCTTACACCTCTTGCCTCTTTCACCACCCCCATGTTTGGGGTAGAATTTATCAAAGGAAGTTGTAAATTACCAGTGTCTCAATTTTGCTTTTCATCTGATTCATGAAGCACTTTTCATAACATGAAACACAGTTCATGAGTTGCTGGAGAGCCAGCAGAAGAATAGTAGTGCATCCATTTCCATATAAATGGCCTCATTATCATGCAGACTTGGGACAATTTATAAGAAGGGATCATCATCTGAAAACAGGGGTCCTGCTGGCAATGTCCTTCTCTTTACACACAATGAAATACAATTTCAAAACTATTTGAGAAATACAACTTTTAAGTCACTAAGGTGCACTTCATTTTGACCCACAACAAAAGCACTGATTAGGCGTGGAGCTTTGGCAGACAACCAGTAGTATTTTAATACTAGCAGGCAGTTTTTTCACCCCTTTATAAAGCAGGGAAAGAGTAAAAGGAGACAGATGTAAAAGGCAGTTTTAAGAAGGTGTGAATATCATAAAAACCCCCACATTTAAAATGCACAGAGATAAGACATAAACCATATCTAAAATAAAGATTATTTCTATAATTACATTTAAAAATAAGCATATTTACAAGAAAAAGCCTTTTAGTCATCTTCTCCATTTACAGGGGTTTGCCTGCCTGTTAATGTTGGCTGGTTTTGGATTTCATCATCTATTATTTAGAAAGGTTTTATCCAGAGGTTACCAGAGATGACTGAGTTTAAGTTTAATTTAGATAAAAAGAAAAATTATTGTATATTCTTCAAAAGTTACTGGTTTACAACCTCTATCTTACAAAAGTACTTGGCAAATATCAAAGAAATGGGTTTGTGTGAAATTCTGTTGCAATTTTCCTCTCCTATCCTAGTCAAACAACAAAACTGCTCACAGTATTTTGCTGATATTAGTTATTTCCTGCAATTTAATTTCACAGGTGAAATGTTCTGAACTGTTTTCCTAGGATAGCTATAACAAACAACAACAACAACAAAAAAAAAAGTAAAAATCTCCTTTTTGAAATGGTTCTGAAAGAAAAACAAAGATATATACAATGCAGTCTGTGCAGGGAATGAAGAAGGTCCTTGTCAAAGTTTTACCCAGTGAATAGAGAAAAATCTTGGTTTCAAGAGAAAGCAAAATTATGGAATGTGAAAGAAACATTTATTTCTTTCTAACTTACTTGCTTGAGTACAACCATTTATGATTGTAAGTACTGTGAGGTCACACTATGGCAAAGCTGCTCCTGCTTAGCTACTTCACTTTATGTGCATGATACTTAATTTTGAATTTAATTGTAGTTTGAATGGCGATTTAAGCAGATGGAGAAAATGTAAGTGCTATGTGGGATGAGCAAAACATTCAGAGACCATATAGAAGGAAAGCAGCACTAGCACAGAAAGGAAGAACACAGATTCCCTGCCCTTCTCCTTTTCCTGTGTCAAAAGGAGTGCAGTAGGACTGAAGTGTAATTGGCACTCGCTGACTGGCATATACAAGTTATTCCAGGTTATTTTGTTGGTTTCTTTCTAGAACACTAAATATTTTTCATTAACAGCCAGTGTATTATCAACATACCTTCCTTGGATGTACTGTTAACCTCCCAGGGATGTTTAACCCTCCCACATCCTTTGGGCTATCACTGTCTGAAGCCCCAGTACTGCAGGGGGACCAACCCCACTCCATAAGGCTGAAACCTGTTTACAAGCACCATCCTGAAACACTGACTTAATACCAGTCTTTTTCCCTGTAAACTTCGGGTTTTCACATTAACAAGTTTACTGTCTGTTAAAAACAGCCATATCCAATACTGGTGTTGAGCAAATTAACAGAATTATATATTCAGTTACAAATAATGTATTGTACCAGCTGAAGGGTAAAATGCATTATGAATATCCCTACTCATAGTGTAAGTTCTTTAAATGGAATGGAAAAAGTACATATAGTTTAATTTCAATGTATGGAAGCAGGGTTTTTTTTTCTATGACTCTGCTATTGCATATACGTACATTCTATATTCTAATTTCCATTTTAATTTTTCCTTTACTGTTAGCTTCTCAAATGTCAATTTCTGTTTCTGAAACTTTTACAGCAAAGTTTATTTATTACTTATAAATGTACATGTAGATATACACACGCCACCCTAAAAAATAAATCCTTAATTATCTGGGAAACTCTACCAAAACAAATCGCATGGCTTACATTAGCAGCAACATGTTGCCAAATGACAGACTTTGAGCAATTGACTCTATTTTAGGGAGATACCAAAGAAAATCTTTGCTTTGAAACTCAGTTCTCTGCATTACTTAAAAGCAGCAGACTATAGACTAAGTTTGTAGGTAAGACCTATTTTCTAAATATAACAAACTGAAGATACTATGTAATTCGATAAAGGAAACAGCAAGACATTTTGGAATCTGGGCTTTTCTGAAAATAACTACCTTTAAAAAGATGATTGCACATAGGAGCGGATCTAAGACTCTTTCTACAGAAGTTAGGCACAGATGGGAATGACAGGAAAAAAGAATTATTAAAAACATAAATCCCTACAACATCGACAGAATAACAAGCTAGTTCCAACTTTAGCCACTGAATTGCTCTGGTGTGTATGGTACTTCACATTTCCACCTCATGATGGTCATAACCTTACCAGGACAGTCAACCAAATAACCCAACCCAGAGCAGTAATCACTTTCAGGCAGTGGCTGTATCAAGTAGCAACTGCAAATCCTGATCTCAGGCTCATGTCCCAGGCATAAATTTTCTCCTCTCTTACTAACTGTCCAAAACCTGTAATACTGACAGTGTTTGCCCTCATCGTACATTTTAGTACCTCGGCCTTTAAAAGTATTGCTACAGAAGTATTAATGATCCACAAACTGGGACATATGGGAGGCGAATAGCGGTAGGGAAGATACCTGGGCTTGTAGCTGGGACCATGGACACCCTGGTATAGTTCCAAGGCACTAAAAAATCCTGAAATTAAGCTAGCAATTTTTCAAAGTTAATATGTACATTCAGAGGGTAATGATTCCACTATTAAATTCAGCTTAATTGCAAACAATGCATTCCTGTGAGGTTTGTAAGCAGCACTGCTCAGTGAATAAGCATTGAAATATTGAGATTTTTTTTTACCCTGAGAGATGTTGTTGAAACATAAACCAATACAATTTATAAACACTCCCAATAGCTGAGTCTGCAGAATGGTTATAGCTGAGTATATGCTATCAAGAAATAAAAGAAAATAGATTGTATTTGTGAGACACAGCAGCCTCCGCACACCTTTTGTGAAACTACTTGTTCATGGCCTAGAAGCCTTTGTAGATGTTGTGATAAAGTAAGTGCCAGAATAGGGAGCAGTCATGCATGTGATAGGAAAATTCACTAGCGTGGCAGGGGAATATATATGAATGCTTGCATTTGCTTGTTTGCTTGTTCAGATTTTTTACAGCAGAAAGACTTATTATACTGGATGCTCTGAAATACTTCTAAAATATGCAGGATTTTACAAAATATCTTTGTAATTATAAGGAAGAAATGTTCTGCTTTCTTTTAAGAATGATTACAGGAAATTGGTTATGGCAACTTAATACCCTGTGTTATGTGGCTTCATCTCTCCCCATTCTCCGCTAACCTGCTGGAAAAGGTTGCTGTTGATTTATGCTTTTGTTTGTGAATTACACTGTATAGTATCAGAAGCAATAAGAGCCAGAAAATTGCTTCTTACAGTCAATGACCTCCTTGTCATTTACTTCCTTATTTTATCATAATAGAGACATTCATATAATGGAGATTTCCCTACCACAGAGAAGGCTCTGATCCTTGACCTTAATGACAATGTTTTTGTACCTGCTCAAGCATTACCAGCATCTTAGTGACAGCCAGCTTCGAACAGAGATTTAAATAGGATTTGTTATTTAGTGATAAAAGTGCAGTCTGCTGAAATAACTACTGCTGTTAAGAAAACAATAGTTTATCCTTTAGATTACAGTACTTCTTGTATAAGCTTTCATTTCTCTTCACTGGATAATTCATCCTCTAAACAGGACCAGCATTGCTTGATCACTGCTGTTAAGGCCATTTATTCGTACCTCAGAATGAAATAGAAGTCTAATAAGGGCCCAAAGACTACCAAAATCAGCGGGAGCCTTTTCCTCTCCTCCAGGAGAATATGATCAATCTCTATATACACTGAATAACTCTATTTTTCAGATGAGGTACCGAGGGCTGCCTTCTACTATCACTGATTCTCATGTAAATGAGAATTAACGCCATCACAGTTGAGCTAATGGAATTACATTGCAATGTAGAATCATAGAATTGCTCAGGTTGGAAAAGACCTTTAAGGTCATTGAGTCCAACTGTTAACCCAGCACTACCAAGCCCACCAAGAAACCATGTCCTTAAGCACCACATCAGGCACTCAGCAGAGGCACTTTCTAGGTAAGGGCTGAAGGTCAGCCTGTGAAAAGATGGCATACAGATGCCTAACATCACATTTTCTGTCAGTGTAAACACTTGTTACTAATGACAGACTGAGTGCTGTAATGCACACAGAGATGTGGTCAGCTAGTTAGAATCAAATTGGGCATTCTGAATATGGCTCAGTCATTTAGCATTATTGATTGTTCACAAATGCAATATTTCTAGAAAATGGCATGAACCTGTCACAGAAGTAAGTTTCCTTTCCTAAGGCCATCTCAGGATTCCCTCCTTCCGAAGGAAACAGAACTTACAAATTCCAATTATCCATCATTCTCCACTCTAATTTTCCAAATATGAAACTTCTCATCCATGCCTAGGAGTCAAGGTCAACCCTATTTGACGCTGGGGTAGAAGTACCAAAGGCATTAAGCTCCCAGGTTTGTCAAAAGAGCTGGCATGAAACGACCAAGGAGAGAGACAGATTAATACACCCACTGAAGAAGTGTTTATGGAGCAGATTCAACCATTATTAGAGATTCCATGCAACAGATGGCCCTGGAGAAAATCAAGCGTCATACGTTCTGCCACTCACAGCAATAATTGTTAATAGGATGCAGAATACTCACTAATGAAGATAGCACATAAGAGTATTATTCTGCTCTAAGGCTTGATTTGACTCAGAGAGAGCATTTCCATCTATCCCAGGCTGCTATTTCTTTTTACAGAATTCCTTTGATGCTTTTTTCTTTTAAGACGTTTTGTTCTGTTACCTTGATGATACGGCAGTGGAATGAGTTTTCTCCTAGGTTTCTCGTCAAATTTCGTTCCCTAAAAAAAACCCAACTGAAGTTGAAGAGTCAGTTTTCTTTGTCTTCCTTTCTATGCCACTCCAATTAAAGCCTCCCTCTGTGGATGAGTTCTTGCTTGTCTCATATTATTAGATGTTATAGTCTTTATGCTAAACATTTTTATATGCAGATTTTTGATGTCTCCTTAATTTAAATAACTATTGTCTTCCTGCAAATTTAATAATCTATTATTCAGTCATGTGCATGCTTGTTTTATTCAAATTTTTATATCTTGGTTTACAGATAACCGCAGATAGCACAGAAAGATGGACTACAGTAAAAGCAAATGCTCAGTTTTTGTGTTTGGGTTTTGTTTTTTTTTTTGGTTGGTTGGTTTTTTTGGGTTATTTTTATTAACAAATACAAAATTGCTGTATATGACGGAATAAAAAGAACAACAAAAGTTCCACTCCTCCACCCCTAACCTAAGCCACCAGATGAATCTGATAAATGTGTATAAAATAAGATACATATGCACAGGGCTGATGAGTTTACCCTCTGGTTGTGGCTCTCCAGGTTCAATTACTAGCTAATCCCTGTAAGTCTAGAATGACTGAAAAATGGCAGTGACTTAGCAAATGCCCAATTTGAGAAATGACATTCAAAAAGTTTCAATAGAAGGGAAGAAAAATACTTGCACTACAAAGAAATTTAGATCCTGGATGTTCAGGAAATGTCTTAGGAGATGCAGGTTGGAATTCTTAGAATTCCAGCAGGAGCAGAAGTCAAGTACCCCATTCCAAAAGCACATGCCCACCATGAAATACCATGCTCAACGAGATAGTCATCCCTCAGAGAGGTGGCTTGTTCCACGACTGCTGACTGGCTTGATCTGTTTCATCAGGGGTCACCTACATTTCCAGATCCCACTCGGATTTGGGCTTTCAGAGAGAATGTGAAGATACAGCACTACAGTAAAAGATACAGTTCTACAGTAAAATAGTAAAGCACTTCTGCAATGACACCAGTATCAAACTGAAGCTTTCCTTTGACATGAAATAAAATTCTTCTGACTTACATGGTTACCTCCTACCCATTCTCCTTTCACACATCAAGGTTTTCTGTTGGACCCAGGCAAAGATTACCATTCTCTCAGGACTGATGTTCCAAATGAGAAAAGAACCTCAAAGAGATCGAACATACTGAACAAGTTTTCTGAGTCCCTTTTCCACCTTAATCAAGAATTTTCCAAGAAGTTGCCACACTTCTATGGCGAGGAATGGGGAGAGCCAAAAGACAGCAAAATTGAAGTAGAGAGGAATGTACAATCACAAGAGCATTTATGTTATTGCAGTGATACAACTAGATCACTACCACCACCACACTCACAGCAATGGACTAATACTAGGCATACCAGTTCTACTGGACTGTTTTTCCAATTATTAAGTTTCCTGTTATAAAGAAGAGGAAATTATGTTTAGACTATCAATACTGTAATCAATTATAGTGAACAATTGCAACATGTTAGATTAGAATTTATTTCAGGAGTTACTGCTAATTACCTTCCAGAAGCTTTATCATTCAGCATAACTCAAAGGAATTCATTGCATTTAATATAGGGCAGAGGTGAAACAGGTTTAGATCAGGAGCCGTGTCCATGGCAATAACCAGAAATTAAATTAATTTAGCCTTCGAGTTCTCTTTCTGAAACAATAATACTTTTGTCTGTCTTCTCTCTTTCATCACCAAGCAGCTGTTTTTAAAGCCATTTCCATTTTATAAACACATGAATATTTCTTACTTGCTCATTATGATTATTTTCTCTCATACTCCTATAAACTGTTTCATGCTCCAGCAATAAAGAATTTCATTTTCAGTCTTTTTCTGAGCAGAATAAAGCCAATCTTGAGAATTCTCTCTTCCTATTTAAAGCAACTACTGATTACATACATCTAAAAAGACTATCGACATCCTTCTGTAATGTAGAGTTGTCCAAGTCAATTAAGTTGCATCATGATCTTCAAATTGCTATGATTTTGAAATTGTTTTGCCACTAAAAGGGATAGCAAGATTTTTATTGTTACATTTCTTTCACTGCTTTTTGTATCTTTATTGAGCTAAATATTAGGACAGACAGAAGCATTTCACGTTCTCATCATAAACCTTCCTTTTATTCTAAGGCAGTCTGTTTTTCAAGGAAAGGAAATGCACATATCTGTGAAGTATTACAGCCAGCCGGCCAAGCTCCTACAATGCAAAATATTAGGACATTGACAACATTTTGTAAAATGTGGCAATATGGCATACATTTTTGTTTCTCACAAACAGCCTTTAATTCGGCTCGCTCTCTACCAATGGACAGTAGGTGTCTGGGCTTTCAGGAAAAACAAGGAAAATGCAATCTTGATAGGTTTTAAATGTGACTTGGTTTAATTCTATCAAAAGCAGCCTGGAAGGAAGCTGAATAGTGTTTGAGAAGACAGCCTACTTTTAGAAATGTCTTCCCCAACACAGAAGACAAGGAAGCTCTTGCTGGAAGCAGACAGAAACCAGAACTTCTTCCCTGCAGCACATCTTCCTACAGAGATATGCATACATCTGACATACATCGTTGCTGTCAAGGAAAGGTCATCTCCTACAAGCCTGATCGCCAATGCTTTCAGCTTTCTGCTGCATGCTGCCTATTCTTGTGAGGGATCATAACCCAAACTTCCATTGTGCGCTGCAAGTGTAACTCTCACATCCCTTCAGCGTCTTTCATTCCTCATGCAGGGAATGGGTGAAATAAAGACATACATCTTTGCTTAAAAAGTTATAATAATTACATTTCACGAATGACACATCAATGTTCTGTCAGTGATTCATCAACCACCTCTCACAATTCTTGCTTTATTTGAATTATCTTTTTATTCCAGTCTTGTTCCTTTAATTGTTCTTCTCTACTGAGAGGGGGATTTGCTGTCCTAAAGGATAAATTCCACTTAGTACTATGGAGTTCATTGCCGCTTAGGTCACATGCAGTCAGGAGCAGATGGAGCATGTTGTGCCCTGGCTTCCCACCAACACAGATTTAGGTCTCACATCTGCCATCTCCTTCTCATCTCTGACCACATCTGCTTCAACTCTCCTTCCTGGCTTCTCCATCCCAATGACTGATTCTTCTTTACTATTCCTAAAATGACAGAATAATGGGGACTGCCACAGCAAAGTATAAGGATGTTTTGCCAGTTTTATGCCAAGAGCAAGATTCTCCAGTCAGCAGTTTTGCCTGCTACATAGCCACTTCATGCTGCTCCAACAGCATAAAGATGTGACAGAAAATCAGAAGTTCAGGCCTTCCACAGCTGCATGACAGCAAAAATTTAGAAGGCTGTATTAAATTGACTGAACTAAATACTTCACCACATCAAATAAACTCCTGCACATAAAAAAAAGTATTCAGAAAGATGAGCTTCAGCTTAGCTGTCCCTGTGTCCATCCTCTCTCAAGACAACAGAAAGCAAAGAGTTCCTCTAGGAAAGGTTTTAGTTGAGGCTACTCTGATGGCTCTTAACTTCAGCTACCCTTTCCTAATTCAGTGAGCAAGAAAATTCAGGAAGATAAGTTTTCTCAAAGTTATCTGTGGAGAATAACGTCTCCCACCTCCACCTGCAAACCAAAGCATGATGGAAGCTATGTTCCAAAACATCTTTGGAAACTATGCCTTTAATTTCAGTATTATCTAATACAATTTCACATGTATGAATGTCACTAAAATGTACGATTCCTCTTGGTTTTTTCTTGGTCTTCTGAAATCCTAGTGTTGTCAGACATCTTAAGCCCAAGTTTTTTTAATATTGCCAGTAACTGTTGAATATAAATCTTACTTTACTCGTATGCAAATCTATACAAATACAAGTTTATGGATTGCGTACTGTGTATGCTGCAATGGGCTGATTACAGGGGCAATGGCTACTGATTTTAATGCTTTTCGGAAGTCACTGTATCATGCAAGTTCAGGGAATTTTTTTTTTCTTTGTGTTTCAGCTTTCCCTTCTGTAAAACATCATAATAATTGTAATCATACCATTTTCCACTTTCCTTATACAGGAGAAAAGAACCTTGGCAATTACTATGTGATATTACTAAATTGATATTCATATTACTGAATGAAAGCAGAACTAAAAAGATAAATTACATTTCTTAGAGATTAGTGGGGTTTCTTGGTACATATTTACCATAGTTTCTACCATCATAACCTAATTACCAAGACCTCACTTTATTAATGAACAGCACAGAAATGTTCAAAAATAAGCATTTTTATCTCACTTCAAGTCCACTGAAGACTAGAAGAGATAAACAGCTAGGAGACTTTGTGTGGGGCCTGTTACAGCTATTAAAACATATTCTGATTATATACTGGAACTTTATTAAGCTATTTTGTACTTACAAAATTTGTTCTTTCTGAGAACATAAAGCACCCCATATTCTTAAGTAAAAAAAAAAATGAACCCATGGTAAAAAAGTTAATCTAAAGGAAATAATGCGTCTGGTGGGTTGAGTGGCATAGTTGCCTCTAACCTGTGTTAACCAGTTGCATAGATACGATGTGGTGCCTCTATTGTAATCATAACCTTATGGGAAGGAAACTTATGCCTGGTAGACCAATCCTACAGGCAAATCTGAGAAGACCGAGGTATTCCTGCTGCTAAGATGGTGTTCAGAGACATTTTCCCCCTAAATGGGAGATGCGTCCAGCTGATGTCCCAGGAGATAGGTAAAGAAATAGTCTCCTGGGACCACAGCAGCTAGATGTTAAAATTTGAAATCAAGCAATTGCTGCTTCCTGCAACAGAGTATTAGTTAAATCATGAACCTCACTCTCAGTTCCCAAATTTGCCCTCTTCCCAAAGGTGTAACACTGCAAGACACAGGGAGCAGTACAATTACAGGGAGTTATATTAATAAACATCCAAAAATAGAACGGTAACTCTCAAAGGACTCTGCCATCAGAACATGTATTCCCATAGGTTTTCTTGAGATCCCTAGCCTGCGGATATGCTTGCAGATCAACAATGTCACTGAGGTCTTCAGGAAAAAAAAATTGTATATTAAACTAGAAGCATCATGAAAACCATAGGCAATGAGGAGGGGAAAAAAAAAGAATTCAGAACACTAAACAGCCATATTCCTGCTTAAATTCACCATTGCTGCTAAGGGACTTTGCGAACACTGCATCCAAGTTGGAATTCAAGATATGAACTCCGGGGGCCTCATGCTTTTTTGCAAACATTCTTCAAAAACATTTTAAAGCAGCTTATCTCTTGTCCACATTGAAATATTCATGTCTCATGTCTAACAGAAAACACTTTAAATATGAAAGATTTCTTTGAATGTGTCTAAGCAGTTCAGGTAATTGCTTCAAACAGTGTTCTCTGTTTGAGAAATGCAGTGCACACCTCCCCACTCACTCCATGGCAGCCTACAAGTTTTGATGTAAAGCAATTAAAAATAAGTGGCACCTTGTCTTACTGCTCACCTTTCCACCCCCTCCCAAAAGGTTACATAATACAATGTGAAAAAGTAATGCAATTACATGCAATATTACCATGAAAGCCCAGTCTTCAGAAAACCAGTATAAATCCAATATGCTGAAAATCAGCTTTTAGGAATTTTCTTTGCTACTCATAAATCCCTCACAAAAAATCCTTCAATTCTAAAGGTTCAAGCTCAATATGACGTTGCAGGTCATAGAATCACGGAACGGTTTGGGTTTAAGGGACTTTAAGCTTGTCTAGTTCCAACCGCCTGCCATGGGCAGGGACACCTTCCACTAGACCAGGTTGCTCCAAGCCCCATCTAACCTGGCTTTGAACACTGCCAGGGACAGGGCAGCCACAGCTTCTCTGGGCAACCTGTGCCAGCACCTCACCACCCTCACAGTAAAGAACTTCTTCCTCATATCTAACCTAAATCTCCCTTCTTTCAGTTTAAAGCCATTTCCCTTGTCCTATCAATACATGTCCCTTTTAAAGTCCCTCTCCAGATTTCCTCTAGGCCCTCTTTAGGCACTGGAAGCTGTTCCAAGGTCCCCTGGAACAAGCCCAGCTCTCTCAACTATGCTTATATTAAAATATAAATCTGAAAAATGAAAAGCTGTCCAAAGCTTGGATTAGCGCGCAGACTGAAGCCTCAATGGTCTTTAATCCTCTATCATTGCAGAAAACGGGAAAATTACAGACTCTAAGTGACAGTGTTGCTAAACCCCAGAGGTGTGGAAGCTTCTCGAAAAAACACTAAAGGGATGTGTATTATGCCAGTTTTGTCAGTAATTTGCCTATCCAAATTTGTTTTAAAGAATCTTCACACAATAAAAGCAAAGCAAAATGAGGAAAAAATTTTAAGGGAGAACATTTCTACTATAGGACATACCAGCTTTTGATTTTGCAGATGTCCTATCACATGCAGTTAATGTGCAAATTTAGTTACTTATAATCAATGAGGTACCTGGTTTTGTATACTGTAAAACCTTAAAATGGAATAGCAGTATAGTCAGACACCCTGACTAAAAAATTCACTACTCTATAAGAGTACAGAATTGCATTCAGTACTGAACTCAGAAGAAAAAAACCCTTTCAACATCACAGGAAAATACTGATATCTAGTTTTATTGGGGAGGAGGGCGGGAGAAGAATGTAACTGCCTCTTGTGTAAAGTAGGTACATGTTACAACAATTTTACTAAGACCATGTGCTTATTGTTTGCTTCTGTAAATCCTATAGAGAACTACATACGAATCTTTACCAAAATCTTATTACATCTGCTACTTTACCCTAACCTCACCTTTTCATTTAAGCATTTTATGAGTAGTCAAAGAGGTATGATTTACTCTTGACAGCCCACCGTATCAGCAGCTTATGCTCAGTTTCTACATATGTACATATGGATCATTTAATTTTACAGGATCTTTGCATTTTGTAATTAAGCTAACTGCTTAGTATTTTCTGAAACACTCTGCATTCCATCTGTCTTTGGAAATAATGCTTATTTTGGGTCTTCTTTAGTTCTCTGGGATTTTACCCAATTTTAAGCACAGACATTTCTTTAGTTAGTTCTGAAACACCCTAGAGTGAAATTCATCAGACCCCATTGAGTCAAAAGCATCTAATTGATGTAAGAGTTCTTTGAGTTGTTCTTTATTCTGTTCCTGTCCCCTGCTGTGTTTTAATAATTGTATTAAAAATAATCAACCTTTTAACGGGAAATCTGAATCAGAACGGGCAGTTAATATTGTGTATCTTCTGCTGTTTAGTTGCCTTTCTCACGAAGTCATTTTTCACTAGTTCAACAGTAATGTACTTTAAATCCTTCCTTAAATGAAACGACCACAGATTTTCATATTCTATTCTACACAACAATGAAATAGTTTTTCTAAGCATTCAGGTTCAAAGATAAATTACAATAAATTTTTACAATAAATTGCAATAGAATTCAGTAGAACATGGAAACCTTTACTGCCATTGAACTTTACAACACCAACTATAACCAGTAAAATAAAATCTATCCAACCTATGAGTTTTTGCACAGGAAAGACCTATATGGAAAAGACTGTCACACACCATTGCATGAAATCCGCATATATTCCCAGCATGTCTCAATGAACACCAGCAAGTCTAGCATCATGGATGTAAGTTAAGGAGATAATTCTTACAAAAAATCATTTCAAATGATTATTTCAAATAAAATTATTTCAAAAATTATTTCAAAAAATTATTTCAAGTAAACCACTAGCAGTTCTTTTTGTTAAAGAGGTAAAGGTAAAACTGCAGTTTCACCAACAATGATGAATAACACTGGACAGAAAAAATAGAACCTTGAGTTTTTTAATTCAGCCACTGAATCACCTGTGAACAATCATAGAATCATAGAATGGTTTGGATTGGAAGGGACTTTAAAGATCATCTAGTAATACAGGAATCCTTTTATAGTGGCTTATGCATGAAAACTGACTTTGTTATTGATTAAGCAGGAATACTTCTCAATGGCTACTTTTCCATCTCTTCTAATAATGGAGTGTCAGCTGCTAAAAACCTTTGTTACATACCAGCTATTGCCTCCTAATAATCATAATGCATCTCTTTTATAGTGCCCAAGACAGATCCATAACGTTAGTATTATTACCTTCAGAAGCAGACCTGGCTTTCTGTGTATCCATATAAAAAGTACTGAAACCTCAGACTTTACTAAGACCTCATTTCAGGTGGTAACGTATCTGTCCACAATTGCTCACTGACAACTCAATAATCTACCTTGGTTTTTGCCACATATGACAGTAGTGAATATCTCAGGTTATATACTTCACTGTACTTTCCTTAGTGCTGCAGTTTGCACATATGACCATGTTCTCCTGTATCTATTACCCTAGACATACCTCTGAAATGGAGGATGGAAGACAGTATTTCATTATTAGCATTAGATAAGAAAAATGTATGACTATAAAAAGCCAATCTTCAACACAAAACGAGTGCTTAATTTTGATGAAGAAAAAGTCCTTGCCTATACTCATTAACAAGATGTTTTCAGGAAGCACCCTGCACAAACAGCTATTTCTTAGGGTCTCTTTTGCAGGGATCTGGTTTTCATCCAGCAAAAATCAAAACGGATCTACTGATTTCCAGATTCAAAAGTATTTAGGCAGGTGTTTTGCCTGCTGAAGACTCAAAGCCAGTGGTATCAGAAGATACCGTAGGACATTATACTTGGGCTGGAAGAATGATCAAACATCTTTCCTTTAGTCTGCAAAGGATGAAGGGCTCAGAGCTCTGCATTTCACTTCTGCTTAACCTTCCAACTGTAAAGTTAAGTATTTAGTGATTTTAAAACCCCAGTAGGACAACCTTTCTACTAAAACCCCTACCCTTTTATAAATTAATTTAAGGGATGGAAACATGAATATTTTCTACGTGGCCAGAAAGAGGCAGATGTTACTTCCCATTCAGCAATGAAATGTCCTTATCTCCCCAGTACACAATCTCATCAGAGGAATTACTAGTGTTTGGACTATATCAATCCTAACCTACAGTTTGAAACACATCAGTGCCATACACAGCAGTAACGTAACAACTTCCTAGATTACACAGTGGAGCAACCAGCCCTAAAGCAGGTCAATAACATCAACGGTCTGAGCTGCAGGATAAATAAAACCTGATGTTGGTAACAGGTTGTGTTTCAAGCTGTTTATGACAGTGATAAAAATTTGGTAAGACTGAAGATTTCAAAGGCTTGTTGGTTGGTTTTTAGCTTTGGTTTGTGGTGGGCTTTTCATTGTTATGGCTAAACTAGAGGCCTAAGCTTAGCCCATAACTCAATTAGAGCGATATACACACATAAACAAGAAAATAAAAACAAAGAATTTAATCTTATGAAGTGTGATCCTCACTCTGCAACAGTGACAACTCAATGTGTCATTCTGCAAATATAAGATCAGCAGCAGGAGGCTGTTCTGCTTTGCCAGTTTAATTTAATGGAAGTTTTTCAATTTAAAACAGTTTCCTTAGAAAATAGCAGGGGCCAGAATCTGACCTCAACAAAGCTGATTCTATACCTTGGTGACCTTCAGCACCTGCCAAGAGATTGTTTGATGTTTTCTAACTATAAAAAATCCTTTAAATATACGGAATGTGTCTTTGTTTGTTGTTTTTGATTTGTTTGGGGTTTTTTCTCCAAGTTGTACTAAGCTACCAAATTCAAAATTGTGCATTATTAAATGATCAAGCCACCAAAAAGCAATATAGGTGCAACCAACAGAAGCAATTAAATGCTTCCTTTAATGCAGTACGTTGACATTAACATTTCATCTTTCAGATTTACTCTGCATTATGGAAAGTCTTCTAAACAAATATGCTTAGAATATAAGTACTCAACTTTTGCATAGTTAAGTAAAAGTAGTAAAACCTCATTTACACTTGAATTTGCCAGCAGTTTGAACCGGTTTCTGGTAGCAGTGTGTTAAGAGAGAGGGGCATGTTATAAATGAGTTACATGAAGTACAAATTATTATTTTAATGTTGGATGTGATTTTTCTCATTTAAACGATCATCGGATTCAAGGTGACTCAATCATGTGCTGAATCCAGGGTAGTTCAAGAGTGAAATTTAATCATGGAAAGTATCTCCTGAGAAACTAAACATAATCTTATTGTGGTAATATGGAAGCAGTCACTTACAGAAATATCTCTCATTTCAGCCTTAATTCCCCTCACAGTTTTCATTTTTTGCACAAAACTCTGCCTGCTGTCAGGAATTGCTCTTCCACTCTTTCTGTGTCACTCTTGCTTACCAGAATATCAGAGTGATATCTGTCTGTGGCTGTAGTTCCTTACATACACATGTTCACCCCATCTTTCACTTATGTTTTCCCATGTGCTGATTAACTCTAGGAGGGAAATTTTCAAAGATATCCCAGGAGATTCCATGCCCTATTTCCACTCATTTCCAGAGCTATCTTTTTGTTTTCCCATAGAAATTAACTGGCTAACAATTTTGCTGAATCTCTATGTTTTCACAGTTCTAGTAATCATGTGTATCACCGTACAATCTTTATGTGTATTTTTCTTAGTAGACAGATATACTGGGTAACTGCATGTATGCAATTAGCTTTGCGAATTTGGTAACCATGAAAATTACCATCTTTCTCTTTCCCACATAAGTATCCCTAATAAAAGATGTTTTCCAATTAATATATTTAGATACACTTGTTTTTTTCTCTACTTTTTTTTTTTTTTTTTGATTAAATTACCTTCTAATTCTATCTAAGTAGATGCCCAAGAAATTATTTCAATATTAGTCAATAAGCCTCTGGGTAAAATTCAGTGTAAAAGAAAAAGAAAGAAAACAGAACAGCAGCAAGCCTCCTATAGTACCATATTTCCTAAATAAGAAATAAGGCTAATTAAAATTCTACCCCATTTCAAAGGAAAAGTGCCTTGTTATAATTCAGTTTTCCTAATCTGTGTAAATAATTATAAAATGCAAATATTTGTCCATTTATACATAAAGCAATCACCATTTTTCTTTCCACAAGAAATAGGTACCAAAGTCAGTTTTAGCAATCATCCCTGGGCTTGGTGAGAGACACAATCTGAACACACCAGTGGTGCCAGGAGCATCAGAGATCTGGCGTTCAAATGTTGCCACATTAGAAGCAGTTTCCACAATATTCTTATTCCACAAATACTGGTCAGGTTTAGAAGTCTTTCACCACTGATTTTTTTATTATTTATTTCTAGGTTATAGCTTGTGCTTTAAATATATAACACTGGGGTACCTTGTAACAACCTACACATTGCATTGTTTAATGTCACTAACACCGTGTAGATACTGGGGAGCAATATTTCAAAACAGGGGATCTGACCTTTAGAGACTTTCTGGGGATTCCAGGCATATTTGTCTCAGACAGAAAACGTATTTTGTTCTGGATTTTATTTGATAATGGAAGGTTAGGCAAATACAAACAGCCAGAGCAACAATCACTTGCTCATGTCAAGATACAAGCACTGAGTGTCCCAGATGTACTGCAGGCATCTTCCTAATATTTCCACACATGCTAACTCAAGGCTTGTGTCTTAGCAATTTAAGTTTCCATACTGAGAAAATGTGATGGTTGCTGCTTTGTACCTTTATTTTCCTACTGGTGAAAAAAATAGGCCAAATAGTGGCATGACACTTTAAATAGACCATAGGGCAGATTGCCTCATCCTAATTCTGCATGTTATTTGCAATGGTTTTAATCACAAAGACAGCAGAAGGGCACTTAATAAAAGACCCCCACACAAAAAAATTTACTACATTTAGGTCCTTCCTTGATGCCAGAGAAGTGCCTTATGGAAATTTACCTAGTACATGTAGGCTGGTTTAATGTACACTTCTAATACTTAGGCTGTTTTAATTAATTATGCAAGTAATCACTTTGCAGAAAGAGGAATGGAAACCTTAACATCCTTCCAGTACAAGTTCTGATCCTACCAAGTAGAGAAGGTGGAAACTTTACAACTTTTAACTTTTATTTCAGTCATCTGCAAATGCAGTGTAAACTAGAACTGATGAATCCCAGTATTGAGAAGGATGAAAGGACTTGCAGCAAGATGAAAGAGGAACAGGACATAGATCAATAAATCAAGTACTTTAATTGGACTGAGCTATTTGCAAGGAATATTTCAGAGGAATGGAATGTTATTAGTTATTAACCAACACATTTACCAAGCAATTATATGCTATTATTTGTCCAAATAGGAAGCATTTCAAAAGCAATCCCTACTTACATATTCTGCTGAAACTGGTCACGAGGAGAGGCCCTTGCTTCCTAAGAGGGCAGCACACCAGAACTTACCTCCTGATCTCGCGGACTACCTAGAGACCACGATTACATATTTATTGCTGGTCAGAAACAAGTTAATGTTTCAGGACTTGCAAACTACTCATAAAACTTTAATACACTTGCTGTGTTGAGATTGACCTTGGAAGAATCTAATCCCCAAAAGCCTCCTACCATGTCTTATTCATTCACTTAAAATATATACTTGAATTTTCACTTGAAATATATATATACACACACCAATTGCAGTTCCGCTCCACATATTTTATGCAGTCTCTCTCCAAGAACAAATAATTCTTTGAGGGATTAAAAAAGAGTTATGCTGGTTAACTAGAAGGAGGACCAAACAATGGTGAGAGAAAGGAAGAGCTAAGAAAAACCACCAAGGAGCAGGATTTCTATAGGCCTATATGTAAAGGTTTTTCAAGAGTATACAAGGAACTTAAGAAAGGTCAAATATAGACTGAACATCAAGAAATGTTCCTGACAGTTAAAATACAGGCTAAACAGCAAGAGTTATTCTTGACAGCAAAATTCTGCAATTGGTGAACCAATCTTCCGAATGAAGTGCTTGGTGAGCTCTTCAGCTGGAGCCCTGAGGACTAAATGAAGCAAGAATGGACATACAGAATTTTCAGAACCTTGGGATTTACATTAACTGTCCAGACACAAATTGGCAGGACCTGCTCTGGATGACATAAGAAAACCTGTTTCTTTCTTGCTTTGCTAGTTTCTGGTCAGACACATCTGAAACTCACAGTGTTACCTTATCTACTTTTTTTTTTTTTCTCCTTAACATTCATTTCTATTGTTGAAAAAGTATTATTTCCAATTACTGTACAATCCATATAAAAAGGGTATAAAAGGCATTTATAAAAGTAAAAAAAAAATGGGAATTTCTAACAGAGTCACAAGTAAATCAGTATGCATTTCTCTATATTTTCTCATTTAAAATTTCTGCCCTCATCACAAAAGTCACTGCCTTTATACAGATCTCATCAGAATAGTCATTATGTTTGCACCTAGCTGTGAGACAGAAAGCAGTAAAAACAGTGTTAAAGGCATCTTTTAAAAGAAATACTATGGTTCTTTTTTCCTATTTCACTGCAGATATTATTATTATTATAATGGTTTCTAGCAAGACCTAACAGATGTAGAATTAAAAACTTGGATTTAAAAAAAAAAAACACAAACCAAAAAACATTTAAACTTTGAAGGTATTATTGTTTTAAAAAGCTTGTGACTCCTGGCTACCATTGCCAATGAGTTATTGGTATAGAACGGACTGGGTGAGTGGAGCAGAGAGCCCAGTTGCATGGGGAACAGCAAAGATACAGATCTGCTGCCCCTCAAGTATCTATCCCAGCTGTATAGCAAAACAGTCATTTAGTGAATAAATGAAGCGGTGAATTTCTGAGAACAGGGAGGAAGTCCCCTAAGGATACTAATTTTTGCGGACTCTGCAAAGCAGTTTAATTTGTACTTTAAGTTGGAACACGTTTGATACAGCACACAAAAGTCAGCACCTGCACCAGTGCAACTTCAAACTCACCCTTAGCAGCAAAATGAGTCCAGCATCCATTTACACCAGTATAAACCTAGAGTTGTATTTAGCCTTCTAATTAGAACAGTTTGTTCATCTTTCCTCCCTTTTCCCCCCATCTCATTTATTTAAAGCAACAAGATTCACCTAATACAGCTGCTACCTCTTCATTATTGGCTTTGGGAATGTCAAGCTACAGTTGTTATTGTAGGAGTAACCGTGGATGAAAACTTTGTGAATGCCTTTGTTTTGGCTCAGTGCAGCATATAAATCAAAAATGGTTATGTACAGCCTGCATGTTGTTTACTCTTCAGCATTATTCTAGCTCCATTTTTACAAGCTTAAACTCAAAACAGACATTCAGGGAATTTTAGGCTCTTCAGGCCCAATCATTTTCATTAAGAGGAGCTAAATGTCTATAGGGACCTGTGAATTGAAAACTGTTCTAGGTCTTTTCTGCACCAGTGATGTAGAAATAGTAAGATTATCATCTTACCCTACAACAAATACCATTACAGCAATTGTAATACAGTTAGGGGTAAACTATTTGCACACTGCTGAGGTGTCTGAATTCTGACAGGACTGCCTTGAGGAAGGAAATGCAGAACAGTGATTTCTCCCAGAAGAATCTGGGACACTTTCTGTATAGAGATCTGCAGAGTATCTTTCAGGATAGAGTACAGAGAGTTGCAAACGGGGGTTAAAACCCAATAGTTATTTCTAACCTCCTTGGTGAGAAAAGCCACTGTTCTTCAGGAATGAAAACTTAGCACTGAGTTTTGATCCCATGTTTGCACAGCCTCTTCAGCCTGTTGCTGCATTAATCTAAAGCAACACCAGGAAGGCAATTGTTTGCCATTTCCTCTGCAAACTTCAATGCTGCTAAAGACTTTCTACATGTGTTCTGTAGATGTCTTGTTGGCAATAATGATTCTCATCATTTGTGTCCAACCAGAGCTCACAACCTTTCAGGTGGGTTTTGCTTTCCACATTGTGAAATATTTAGGAATAAATTCAATCGGAATATTGTGACTACTCCACAACTCCTCCATTTCCCTCCCAGTGTAACACCACTGCATTATGCACATGTAAATACTAAGTGGCAAATTTAAGCTCTTAAGACCAGACTGATTTGCTTTTACCAGAACCTTCCTATTATTAAGCAGCTTATTTCTGATGATTTCTCTTTACACTATTTAAATGTCTATGGTTTTAAGTTCTGTCTGATACAGCTCCATAACATACTTACAGTACATAAGAGAGAGAGAAACCCCTACTGAAAAATTACCTCATGATCAGAAACAAGGGTTCGTGAATTATATGCATACTTTAAATAGCTTTAATAAACTCAGCCACTATCTTTTTCTATTTTTTCCTAAAAAAGCATAGTAACTCTTTCAGATCAAATTTTCCTAAGGACTGCACATCACTGGAACATTGAAATGAAATAGGCTGAAAAAAATGTGGCATTTTCTGGTTCACTTGTTATGTATTTCCAATTTTCTACCCAACAGATGTGGAGAATTAGTACTCACTTGCACACAGAAATTATTTCAGTTCAAATAAGTGACAAGAAAGACTGGAGGAACAGAGTGGCTCTGGTTAGAACCTGCAGGGAAACAAAACAAAACAAAACAACCCAAGATCAAAGACTTAATTTGCTGTTTACTTGGAATTACAACTAGTTGACATTTTGTCCTCAATTCTTCAGCAACAGGAAATAGTTTCTTCCTGCTGATTTTCTGGAGTTTGTTGGGTTCCTCACTTCTTCCCTCAGCAGGTAGCTGTCTGTCCAGCTACCAGTTCTTCCTAGCTTCCTCTTTTCTATTGTGCATTATGTTAATTATTTCTTCCTTTGTTTTATTATGCATTTCCCTATTGCATCTCTGAGCTGTCATGCTAAAACCTCAGCACTCTGACATACAAGAAGTTCAAATTCAACTTTCCTGGCAATTGCCCTCTAGCTCTGTGAGATATTGTTTTCCTGAACTGTATTACAATGACTGTCAGCAATGGATCACTGTGAATATAAAGTAGTATTTCTTGTTACATATGGCTTCTTGAAAGAATCTATAGCCCAAAATAATTAGTGGCAGAGAGCTGAAGACTTGGCAGGGAATCGTGGTAGCTCTATTAGGAGAGCAATCAATACTTCAGTGATAGTCGATAGCTACCTGAATAATTATTTTCAGTTAAATTGCAATCACGCAGTGCACATGCATGCACCTTGGGCATGATTTTATAGCAAAAACTATGAATACAGCACATAGGGGTTAGTGATGGATTGCTCCAAACAGCTTGCAAGCCCTTCAGTGGCACCTGCTACACACTGCAAAACCATCCAGTAAATTATTACAACAGCCATACGAATACACCTATGTAGGTGTATCTCTTGGTTGTCAGGTGATTTTGCAAATAGGTTGTTGCCAGCGCTGTACATACAATGTACTCTGAAATGTTTCAGAAATCACATGTGAAGAAAGCTTAAGGTATCCTGGTAAACACATCATAGCAGAAAAGAGAATCCAGAGCTAGCTGGAATAGTCGGCTGCTAAACTGACTCTTTTAGAAAGCAATGAAAGCCACAAAACAGGTGAAATTTGAGTAAAAACAAAACAAAAAACCAACACAAAACACCCTGCACTTTACCACAATTTTGAAATGATAACCAGCCAAAATACCAGATGTTTAAGCTCCACTGAAAACTTAACTCAGATCAGACTGCTAGGGACTGTAAAGTACCTTAGCTTTGAAATGAACGTGAAGGTGAGATGGGGTGGTTACTTGAGTCCAAATAACCCAACATGGGCAGGACCAATCATACAGTGCTGTGCAGAACCAGTAGAATCAAAGAGCCAGCTCTTCATAGAGAGGGGACCATCTCTATTGATGCTTACTCTTGCTTTATAAAAAGTAGTCAGAAAATAGTAGGTTCCAGCACACTTCATGAGCTCAGCCTGCTTCAAGTATTTCTAATTATTTAATTTCTATCCTTAATTTTTAAATAGTGCCATAACATGTACCCACAGAAACATTTGCTGTGGTTTCATTATCCAGAAAACGTTCTTTGCAACAAAAGGAGTAAAAGTGGGAGTAAGTAGAAGTATACAACTAATACCTCAGGATGGATAATTAAAGGCTAGGAAGATTTTAGTCTCATAATTTGTCACTGGTGTTCCCTGCCTGTTGCAAAACATGTTGCTGCTAATGAATTTTACAGGATAAAGTAGAAGTGCAGGTGGCACGTGGCTACTATCATACTGCGTCTAAAGGTGAACTTCCCTGTCTTGGAGCCCTCTGAACCTTTATGTTTAACATACATTTCAACAGAAAAAAAAAAGATCAACTTCTTCAAATTGGAATTGAGAGAGAAAGAAAATCCATTCAGGGTAAGGGAGAGAAATAATTCACAGTAATTCCACCTTACGTGCCAGTTCATTTCTTAAACTGGATTTTCACAAAAAATATCACAAAAAATATCCTTCATAAACACTGCCAGAGGAGATCTCACTACAAGCATAAGGACAAAGCAGATCCAGGAGAGAGTGCAAAGGGTTCTTGCACAGGCCTCTACCTTTTATTTGTCTTTTATTTTTTCTAAGAAAAAATTATTCTATTTTTCACCCCTTTGTCATTCCCTTGGCAGCTTACATCAGCTCACATTAGTTTCACTGCTTTTTCTTTTCCTTTTCTTCTTTATGTTACATTTGGGGCATTGCCTTCAGTTTTACACAGCCCTATACATTTGCCAACGGGAAAATCCAGTCAGAAATATTCCAAATATACATCCAGAAGCTCAAATGTCCTGGGAGCTGTGGTCTAGAAACAGAGTTGAAGGTCCCTCCAAAAGAAACTGTAAAGTAAGCCTATGAAATAGTCTGTGCCTTCACAAGTGCAAAAAAATGAGGTGGGGAAGAAAACAGCCACAAATGCCATTTGTCCAAACACCTCCAATATGATAGGCAAACTTTTTTTCCATTTGGTGCTAAACAGCATACTTTTTATGAAAACCAATATTGGAAAAAATGCTCAAAAAAAAAAAAAAAGAAAAAAAAAGAAAAAAGAGTTTAAAAGCTTAAATTTAGTGCTGATATAATACTCTGCAAGGTACAGAAAAAGACAGAAAAAACCCAAGAGAACTGCTGGACCCTCTGGCAAGTACTTGGCATGAAGCAAAGACACTGGACAACCCAACCCTCTGTCAGCCCACTAGTTGGGATTGTATATAGTATTGCCACAAAAGACATAAGTAGTGATATTACAGGGAGCCAACAGTGTGGCTATTTCATCGCTCAACCACAGAGTTCAGAAGCATACATCTGTTAAACAATGGCTATAAAGCCATCAAGTCCCAGTAGAAGATGAGAGCATTTTTACATACTGAAATTACCTAACTAGAAGGTGTAAGTAGTTTGACTCTCACGTGCGAAGAGGACACAAGCTGAGACAGCAAAAATCTATTTTTACATACTTCCAAGTTGATACTGAGCAGTGGATGGAGGGAATTGGGACATATTTTTCTGCCCCTACCCTCCTCCCATCCCATAAGTAGGGATCTGAGACCTTTTCCTGTTTTGTTCCTTTGCACAGGGAAAACCAAACTCCACAGGGAAGCTGCAAGCGCACTGCTCCTCTCCCCGACCCCAGTTACCCCATCCCTGCTGTAAGCAAAGCAAGGTTAGATTCATCCAGCTGAATATCCCAGCCTCAAATTTTCCCCTTCAATACAAGGACAATTTAGGTAGTGAGGATTTTGTTTTAAGGAAAATGCTAACATTGAGGCTTCGTGTTAAAGAATAAGACAAAAGAAAATATCAGTAGTCTCAGAACAACAAAACAGGCTATGTAACAAAACAGACTCAGAAAGGTTGCTTCTTAGATTAAGCTCAAACATTTATGAAAGAAGGAAAATTATGTACGTAAGGTGGCTTTACCCAGATCCCACAGCCACACTTCCCCTTAGACTGAACCACAGCCTGTTCTTCATTGCCCCTTCATTCAATTAGTTCCTGCTCTCTGCAACGGCGTAGAAAGAGTGTGTGAAGGGGAATTAAAAAAAAAAAAAAAAAAAAAGAAGAAGAAAAATTAATCAATCTGGAGAACACAGTCCTTATTTAACAACATGATGTCTCGGAAATGTGGGAGGCTGAAAAGAAAGACAGACCCAGAACTAGATAGGAACATTGCCCAGTCACACCAACCTTTCCCTGCATCACTATAAATACCGTAGCCTCTATTACGTATTTAAAAGCATTTTCATACAGATTTTTGAAATTATGAATCAAACAGGGGGGGAAAAAGAAATCAAAGCAGAAGCTGAATTTTTAGACAGACAGCCCCATAAAATATAAAAATAAAGGTATCATGAAAAGCCTTATCTAGAATTTTTGATCCCTAATTTCAAAGCCTCATGACTTCCTGACACAATGAAGAAACATCCTTAGCACTAGTGCTACTTCTATACCAGCCAATATGAAGTCTTCAGCATCTTCATTCTGGCAGCAGACAGCCCCAGTCATTGCTGCACCCTGCATTTCCATAACTGGTGAATAACAACCAAAGATTATATTTACCTCAATATTTTCTTCCTCCAGTGTTTGTCTACCCCCCCTTACATCTTCCTGCAGCTTCCGCTGCTACACGTTGTTCACGGCTAATAGGGAAGGCAAAACATTTTCTTCACAGCCTATATAAATGTAAACAAATACAGCAGCTGAAGGTACGCTTGGGTTTCTGTTTTCTGACTCACACTGTTAGATCATGCACAGAGTCAATCACCATGGCAATGAGATGCCAGAAACCATTTCCAAACTTTCATGAATATTTAAGCATAGGCAGAAAAGTTCAAAACCAAATATTCTTTTACAATGTTTTGCTTCTTTTTTAACTCATAGAATCCTAGAATGGTTTGGGTTGGAAAGGACCTTAAAGCTCAATTAGTTCCAACACCTTGTCACAGGCAGGGACACCTTCCACCAGACTGGTTACTCAAAGCCCAACCTGTGTCCAACCTGGCCTTGAACACTGCCAGGGATGGGGCAGCCACAGCTTCCCGGGGCAACCTGTGCCAGTGAACTGTTACGAACACCATCACAATTTTCTTGCAGTCATTCTTTAGTCACAACTATTTTCAGATTCATTTTAACAAATACTTAAATTATTATTAATGCACTTCAATTACAGCCACCATGTGGAGTTCAGAATTGTGGCACAAGGTCACACTGCATTAGATAAAGAAAATTATGGAAAAAAAGATGGCTGCTTCCCCAGTAAATTGGCAAGTATCACAAATTATTTATCAAAGGAGTTACTGGAAAATATCACACATTTAAATGTGATGTAGTGTCACTGGAACTGGAGGTCCCGATTAAGTTCCCCCTCTGAAGAAACGAGGCCATGTTTTCTGCACAAACCTGGTGTAACTATTCTGTAATTTTAGACTACAATTCCTATTCAACAGGGAAAATCATTTTCTAGAATTACTACCAAAAGCCAATACAAAAGGTATATAAGCACACTTAAACATCTTTTTTAACAGACTCATAATCAGTTACACAACACCAAAGGAGTTACAATGCCATTGTAACTCAGCAACAACAGCAAAATCAGAGCTTTGGTAAAGGAAAGTAATTTGATTACAGCCTATTAATGTCCTTTAATTCAATAAAGGTGTAGGAACTTTTTTAGTTTGTGCACATTACAAGTATTAACAGATACAAACTTTAAAATAAAAGGTTTTGCTTCTATTACTAAACAATAGGATTCTGCCCCCCTCACACCCTAAATTTAAGACAAATAACACTACCATACTTTCAATATTTGCTGTTAAAGTAAATGTAAAAACCCTAAAGTGTCTGAACTTGCTCCAAAAGATGATAATGTAATGTTTATAAAGGAACTACAAAGGTAAAGAAAGAAAATCATGTTTCAGCCATCATTTGCTTCTGCATTATTAAACACATAATCTGTTTCCAAGTCCTCCAGAAAGAAAAATCTAAGTGGTAAATCCAATCTCATTCTGCCTTTTAGTCTGAATCCTTACATTTACTGTATCCAAGTACAGAAGACAACTTCAAGCCAAAATTCAATCCCCAACAAGCCAGCTCATTGCCTCAGAGCTGAGAGACATCTGTTTATAAATCTTTAAAGCTTGCCATGAACAGCCACCAAAACTTATTCTGCAGCACCAAAACCAACAGAAGACCAAATTTCCCACCACACCACAGACTGCCCATCCTTCCTCACTCCCACTTTGATGGTTCTGTAACATTTAAGGCCCTATGTATAAAAAGAGGATCCCTTTTCTCCCCTAAGCTTGTCCAATAGGTAGAAGTGCCAAGGCAGATACGTCACTGCATCAAGAAATCGATGTCTAAATGGACTTTTAGGCTTCACATTAATCCAGATGTGTATTTATAATCTCTATACATGGGGGGGGTGTGGTGTATACAGGTATATAAATAAACTCCAACCTTTAAACAAATACACAGTTTCTCACTGGGTGGAGTTTGCAAATAGTCCCATACACACCGAAAGCAACAGCAGTGTTTTACTCAAGATGATTTGAGGATATAAATATGACAAAGATTGGGGGGAGACATAATATTTTCAACTGCTATTTTTGGAAAGAAACAGCTCACCTTTTGGGCAATGGAGCTTTAATTTCTGAACAAGAAACAGAAACCTTGAAAGCTAAACTGATAGCGAACAATTGCTCAGTTTAAAGTTGATTATACTAATCAATAGAAGTCTAAAAAGAGATTGCTCCTTCCTACAGATATTGCTGCATTGGCATGGAAGCCAGCAGTGTGCAATGTCCCCAGTTGTTCCCAGCTACAAAGTCCCAATGTCCCAGATCCCATGAGGACACTTCGAGCATTCCAGCTACATCCTTTTCAGCAAAAGGCACTGGAAAAGAACACAGACGCAGCTCTATACCATGCTTCTCTAATTAATCTAATTTCAGGCCTAAATCTGTTTTGGGCCATGATCTGCATTAATATGCAGGGGTTCAGGTCCAGAAAATGTCAACAGTAAAGACAGTATTTGTCTTACAGGAAAGCAAGCAGATAATTTCTTTAAATAATAACATTTGACTGCTCTTAGATCAAGTTTTATTGCAGTAAAAAAAGTTTACCTCTATCAGAAGTTTTCTAACTGTTTCTCTGTTGCCTACATTACCTCTTGACAAGATAATTGTTGGCAAGACACGAACAAGCAGAAAACAAAGCATCAGACAGACAACATATTCCTTACCAAATTAAATCAATGTCTCTTTTCAGCTTGGTTTGTCTAGAGGAAAACAACAACAGGAAATTAAGGAGGATACGGCTCATTTTGACCAGTATGTTTGAATACATTCTTAATTATTTGAAAAAAAATCACATCCTGAATATATACCATTTGGACCTATGGTTTTGTTTGAGCTTAAATTTCATTTCTATATCTGAATACATTTTGTATGGGCATTAATGCAGGAACAAGCACCCTCTTTTCTCTAAAGCTTCCAAAGATGTCCCGATAATCTCCAAAACTTAAATGTTAGGAGAATGGATAGATCACCAGATGCTCCTTTTGTTTGTTTCCTCTTTTGCACATCTTAGGCTTTTAGGTGTTTATCTTTCAAATTTAGATTGGCTCTTGTTTGTTTATACATTCATTACAAGCTCTTTATCTCAGATTTGCCAAAGTTAAAAATCATCAATAACTTGTCCTAAACTTTCTTCAGTTTTCAAAGTACTTTCCACACACAGTGCACTTAATTCAGTCATAGAAAACAAGGAGGGGTCACTGACAAACAATAAAAACCAAAACCTTTTAAGGATACCATTCTGCATTCTGAAATGAGCTCATTTTCAGCAGAAACTACATGTTTCAGGAGAAATCTGCCCTACATATTTATCACATTCTGTCCTCATGGCTATTGCTGTTCTTACAACTTCAGCACATCCATTTTGCTTTGTTTCCAGTGTGTATAGCAGACAATTCTTTACATCACTTGGCAGCTTACATATTACATTCTTCAGACTGAATTTACACGTATAATATATATTTAAAGGTTTTTCTTTGGCACTAAGAGTTGTACATTTGCAGGTCTAGTTTCACGTACAATTCCACATGTCCAGTTTTTGGGTAGGTCTTTTAATTTCATTTACAGATCATGCTACAGGTATTTTTATAGCTATAATTAGCATCACTCAGAATGGGTGTCACCAATAACTTTCCTACATGTATATCAATACTGAATTTCATAGATTTTGTGCAGGACATTGAAGACTTTTTTTTTTCTGGAAGTCCAAACTGTATTTTGTACTGCTGGTAAATACTTTTTACACATAAACCAGGCATCTGACATTACTGGGAATTCAGAGAAGAACATTCATAATTCTGATTTTAATTTTTGCTGTGTTTAGACCTTGGAGCTCAGGATAACCTTTACACTGCAGGAGCACTGAACATACCAGTTTCTGCCAGAGGTTTATATTGTTGAAATAAGAGGATATGAACACACTTGTGGCCTGTATTTCTATAAACAGCTCACATCTTCCTATTAAATACTTCTCTACTTCCCCCCTCCTCCTCCACCATTCATGACTATATTCTTACTTTTCTTCCCACTCTGCAGTTCTGAAAACAAAGTGAATTGTAGTAAACTGGGAATATTTCTATGTCACTTGAACCTCTTAGAAAACACATAGGAAAACTGCATATTGCTATAAAACTGCATATTGCTGAAAGTGGTATAGCAGACATTTTGAAATTTTTTTTTATGCAGGGTGGGCAAAGATAATTTGGGGGTTAGAGATGGAAAGGGACTTGGATCAGACATCTGACAAAAGACGCAACCAGCATTTTTATGTCATCTTCATCTGATTAGAAAAATTATACCCATTTTCCCCCCACGTCAACAGGATGAAAAAAAGCACGTACAGGCCTTAAATTAAGGTCGTTTATTTAAATATGATGCTTTGAAAAGCCATTTGGGGATCTCATTTCTTGGTATGACTGACACTGTTTTCCCTGTTGTTGTGGTTTAAGCCCAGCCAGTAACTCAGAACCATGCAGCCATTCGCTCGCTCCCCCACTTTTTCCTCCCCCTGCTCCCGGAGGGATGGGGAGGAGAATCGAAAGAATGTAAATCCCATGGGTTGAGACGAACTAAAAACATCGATGTGTTATCAGCACTGTTCTCAGACTAAAGTCAAAAACACAGCACTGCATCAGCTACTAAGAAGGAGAAAAATGACTGCTACAGCTGAACCCAGGTAAGTATCTGTAAACAGGAATATTACATTTAGGTAGAAATAGTAAACATCTTTGCTGAACCTGCACAGGGACTATTACTTTCCATGCTTATACTTGTCTAAGAGACAAATTCCTTCAAAGCATAAATTTTACATAAATTCTGAGTTTCATACTACTGCAAATAATTTTACACAGTAAAATCTACTCTTCATAGATAAACCTTTTGAAATATCAAACTTTATACTGTAACTGCATTTACAGGATAGTAGAACTGATGTCACCTATTGCTGTGAAAGTTCATAGGACAGGAGATAATACCTATGGATTCTGCATGCCTACCTACAAACAAGCATCAGAGAGGGAATCAGAGTGTCTGAAAGAGGGAAAAAGTAGAAATATGCCCAGCAAGAAAAAGGGGATCTGGAGAAAGAGTGACAAGGAGCCTTGAGGGCTTTCTGAGAGAGTACTGGAGCAAGAGCATCAGTGTGTGCACGAACCCAGCCTGTCCCAGCAGAAGTTTACCACACTCTGGTAAACACAGCCGTGTGAGATGCATCTTTCACACCAGAGAAACTGCAGCTTCCGGCAACTTCGGCTCCACTTTAGCAGATATATCTGTAGGAAAGATTTGTCTTTCTTCCTTCACTTTCGGTTTTTGGATGTAGTTGTTTAAAATGAAGGTCATAAAAGGGGTTGCAGGGAAGGACTTCAGGTCATGGGGAACACCTCACATCCTCAAGTGTAATTTGGATTTATCTATAATAATGACTTGTATCCTGTGAGACGTTTTCAAGCTGTGGATGAATAAAGGTTCTTATTTTACAATAGTAGAATTTCCCAAAACGAAATCCTTTATTAAGCTTGCAAGAGTCATTTCTAGAATGTGGTATAAGAGAGTCAGAAGGAAAAAGAGAAGCAAAAGGATTCCGGTGTTTGGCTAACTTAATTTGGTTTTCATTTGCATTAGAATAGAATTTAGTTTGTTGACTGAACAGATCAGATACTTAACAAGTAATATGTCAGATGCAAAATTAATTTGGCAGGTTTACAACTGGGCTTAAAGTGCCCCAAATAGTTCCCTTATTATTCCTCTCTTAAGTTTAAAACTAAAGTATACATTAGTAATTAGATAAATTTAAGGTAAACTGAAATCTAACAGCTGACTGTGAATTGCCTGGGACATGCCGCTCCTATCTTACTGTAGGCAGAGTATTTGTTCAGTGGGGCAAGTGCGTACAGCTGAGTAGCTGTGCATTTCCAACCACAATGTACACCTACCCACCTACACCAGAAACTGTGCTGCATTCTTAACGTGATGAGAGCTGTAAAAATGACCTTTCAGATATAAATGCACATTAATATTTTAATCTCAAGAAGAATTTATACATTTTGAGTTTGTCAGTAAAGATCTTACCCCCTTTTTTTATTCACACAAAACATGAGAATTTACTCACTTTTCCTTCCATACCACACAGGTGGGGTACATGACACTTTTTCTTTCCAGTACAGTATTTTCAACTGAATCACAAATGGTAGTAGGAGACAGGAGGAAAGACAGAAGTGCAAGCAGAGGCTCATGCAGAAGAACGTATGTTCTTCCATATAGAAAAATATATGGAATATAGTTACCTAGACTATTTACCAGTTATTATGCCTTAAAAATCGAACAAAACCCCTCTTCTTGAACAGAAGAATATGAAGAGTAAGATTACTTAATAAGATTCTCTAGTACATAGCTTCAGCACTTGGAGAAGCCTAGCTCTTTTGAGAACTCACTATACAAGAAACATTTTAAGGATCGGAGAAGGAAGATGTGGAAACCTGCATGTCACAACTGTGACATATTGATATCATTGTCTAAAATCCCTGTCACTGTACATGGCCACAGTACCAACTGCTCCTCAGGGAGAAAGGCAAACAGATTCTGTTGAAGCACCTGAATTATCTCCAAGGAACACAAATCTTAGCCTTTTTTTCTTTTTTTTTTTTTTGACCTGTAGTAGAAATGCTTCACCTTAAATAAAACAAACATGAGATAACATGAGATAATACTTCCAAGGTATTAATTATTTTTATGTCCCAGTAGGCTACATGGTACCAGAGGAAAAGAGACATTAATTGTGTTCTAGAAGACAAATGGGAATAACATGTGCATGCACATTTTTTCAGAAAGTTGAAGTACAGGTTCTATAAAGTCTCTACCTTATTGACTAGATGATGTATGATAAATTAGGAAAGGATCCATTCAGAGCATAACAAGTTTCAGAAGTGTTTGATTTAGGATGTGTATTCCAAATTGTACACTTCCTAAGGCAGATACTGTGAGAAAAACAAAGTACCTTATTACTTTGTTTACAAAGTCACCATGCTTACATTCAAAAAATAAAGTTCCCCTAGATGTAAATTCATGTAGGAAAGGCATCTGCACTACCTTAGTATTGAAACAGAGAATTTGCCAAGCTAGATGGGGGTAACAACAAATTAAACCAATATTTCACTTTTTACACTTTTCTTGTCAACGCAAGCAGAACACCATTCACCTGCCTGCAGAGGCCAAGCCAGTGTTTAGAAATATTAAATGAAAAAATTAAATGAAAATGAGCATCAGCAGAAGCACGAGCTGCTCTTGCACTTGGGACACTCACATGGGACTTGGCACAGCTTTGTATTGATCCTTGCTCCCAGGACAGAACATCCCAAGACAGGCTATACCCACCTGAATTTATGAATGGATACAAACTACTGTCAGTGACAAGTGGGAATAAAATGATTGTTTTCATTTTTGCCTTGGAAGACTCCTAGAGACATTTTATTGTTGCATCTCTTGTCATTACTGAATGTTTCTGAATTAGTCTTCTCTAGAGCTTGTATTTGCTAATTAAGGATACAAAACAGCCCCAAGCTCTGCTGGCAATTCTGAAAAACCTTTTGGTATTTCTGTCATAGCAACTAATTCTTTCAATCCAGTCCTTCATTACATGATTTGCAGATTCTTCTGATGAAGATTTCACATTTATAAAAAACAGAGTTACCTTAAAAATAAAGTGTTTAGCACTGTAAAGCTGTGCAACCAAAAATCTGTGCATACATCCCATAAACATCCAGCTAAATTTTTCATAGCCCATCATAGTGCAGCAATCAACTGAAATGATGGCTCATTATATGTCCTCAAAACTGACTCCTGTGGTGTGAAGTGATGGCGGGACAGGAAAAAAAACGACAACTTGTCCCACATTACTCAGATATTAATGAATGCGTACTGTTTTTCATAGGCTGAATCTCCCAGTAAATTTTGAGCAAAGAGAAATATCTATCACCAGTTTCTCTATTTGAGTGGAAACAAACTGTCAAAGTACACAAAAGTAAATTAAGGTGGTCCAGTTTCACGAACAACTTATCCCCTATTTTCAGACAATTTTTAGTAATGCATAGGGTAGCTAAGGACAGAACTTCACAAATGTTCATCTATGCAAAGTTGTGCATTTTTTCCTCAAGACTTTGTAGTCTCGTGGTTTCAGGGGAAGGAAAACAAGTAACAGTGCAGACAGGGTGCCTTCAGCACAAGAGAAGGAAAGCTGCCTGACAGCAGCAAGACCTCAGGGACTCTAACACACCTATTAACGTCTGTTTTATTCTGCATATATTGGGTCTGCCGCATTAACAAACGTCAGTACTGGCAAGGAAAGCTTAGCATACAACCCCTGAGGGGTCAAGAAACACAGATGAGAACAAGCAATATCAAAAAGTAAAATGAAGAGGAAATTGGCCTAGATCTGGAAAACAAAAAATAAAAAATCATTAACAGAATTATCTTTCTAACCTTGAGGTTGTGAAGAAGGGAAAAGGGAAATGAAACAATATAAGGGAAAAAAAGATTCTTCCTGGATGTATCTTCAGAAGAATAGAAAACTGTAAGGTAGCGCCTTTGCCTCAACTTGCAAGTATAAAAATAAAAACCTTTCCGATTTCAACAATCCTAATAAGTGCTTGGAGCAGTAAGCATATTTAATATGATATTGTTCCTCATCAGAACAATGGGGAAAAGGAATACAAATGCTGAATAGATGTCATTCATGAAGTTTTCTTAACAGGTGGGAAAGAAGAGGAAAGGAGGAAAGGAAACTTAAGAGGAAACTTGGGCTTTTTATTAGGAAAAGACTGAACTAAAACTTAATATGTAAAGCAACAGGTAAAGTAAATAAATCCACTGACTTCTGCATTACATTGGTCATTACAGGAGAACACCACGATTAATACATTTTGGCTACATCAATATCTTTGGATTGCCTTGCTCTGACTACTTTTAAATCTATAAGAAAAGCAGGTGGTAGATTCTGAGGGCAGTAGATAAAGTGGTTTGTATGGGGGGTGGGGGAGGAGAGGCACAAAAGTGCACAGACTCACAACAAAGAAAACCTTTTCTAAAGAGGAACCATAGTGGTACCATAATATTCAGTATCAACACAAAAGAGCTCGCAAGAAGTGAACATCTCACGGGTTGTTCTCTCCTTCCCCATCAGGAAGCAATGTAATACTTCACACCGGAGGAGATTTACTTACATAATGAAATCTTGGCAGACTAACTTTCAAAACTTGAAATGCTCAGTATTTTCTGGTGGTAATCTGTACTGGCATCTGAAAGCTTTTAATGAATACTAACCAACAACCTGTAATAAGAGTTTGAAACACATATCTAACTAAATTTCTCTCTAAAATCACACGGAGTTTGATCAAAGTTGTTTGCCTTGCTACTGATTACTGTCATTACAGCTCCATTATGGGAAGATAACAATAGTAAAGACATGATGAGGAAAAAGTTCCCAAGTTCTTCTGCGGGCATACTTCATAAAGAAGTTCAGTAATATTTTTATCAGCCCTTACTTCTTGGTTTTCATCTGAGGAGAATCAAGAAGTCTACTAAAAAAAAATGTATTCTAAGCATTTGGTAACCACAGATAATGGAAAACTACCACATTAATCAGTGACATAGAAATATTCCCAGTTTTCTTCAATTCACTTTGTTTTCAGAACTGCAGAGTGACATCAATTAAAAATAATAAAAATAAATTTAAATTTAAAACCCAGTGATTTCACATGAGGAGGCTCTGTCATTTCACATCTGTGTGCATGTGGTTACTAAATAAGTGATCTTAATTTCTATCTATTCATGTTACAAATTTGGGATTACAGCTAATGTACTTTGATTACTTTTATAACCTTTTGAAGAGCAGAAGACAAATTAATAATGTGTTTAAATTACCTACTTATGCACATAGTATCTGTCATAAGCACGGCAAATACACAGCAAAATGGACTAGTGTGATTTAACAGGAGTTGGTTGAAAAGCAAATTTATTATTTCTTCAGAGATCTTTCACCACAAAGTTTTCCTAAAACCGGAGTTGGACAGAAGTCAAAGAATAAAGCAACACTATTTCTTAACATCAATACAAAGTTTTTCTTTTCTTCAAAATTTTCCAATAAAATACTGCAATTCTGAACATTTACTTTTAAATAAGTTTTTTTTTTCAGGATGAAAACCTATGTACATCATATTTTTATGTACCTCCACACATCTAAAAATACTGCCTGGATAAGTCTTCTTAAAAAAATAAAAATTAAAACCCCCCAAACAAACAAACAAAAAAACAAACAAAAAAAGGGCAGAAACCATTTTCATTGAAGACTGACAGAAAGCAATTGCTCAACATTTCCTGTCAACCTGCTTCAGATGCTTTTGAGACCTGGAAAAGATGACAACTCAGTTTTTTACCCTCTAACATAAGGCTTTTGCAAGTGGCCTTCTTTTTCAGAGTTGTTGTAACACATATCCCAGCTATTTGGGAATGCAATCTGTTTAACCAAAGCAAACGCTATGATTTTCTATATATACACACATACACATGCACACACCCACCCCTCTTGACTTGCATCTTCAGCATACCTTTTCTTAAAAATATTCTTATTGACAGCAACCACTAAGCTGAAGTCAAGAAAGCGCGTATGGACTCATGCCATCTGCAGTGCACACAAGTCCTGTTCCCCCAGGACCTCAGTGAAGAATACCATAAACTTATATCCACATTTTCTTCCAAGAAGAAATACAGGACATTTTTTTTTTCTCATGGAGCTAGATGTAGCAAGATGCGCCCCAGTAGCCTGAACCATAAGGTGCATCTTACCCAAGAAAAGACATTTTCTTCTCCAAGCTCTTCCTCCTCACATTTTATACTGTCTTTTTCTCTTTTTAGTAATTAGATGAACTGCTCATACCTAGCCCTACCTTGCTGTTTTTCATCTGTAGGAGACCCACACATGATAAATTAACTCCTAATTTCAGGGTTAGATCACACAGCTAATTTCAAAACCAACCAAATCATCTCGTACCCTTCAACTGCAGTTAACAGATTACACAGTATCTTTTAGTTTTCTTTTAGAAAGCCAGCAAAAGAAGGAGACCTGTGGTTTGAACTCACTAGACATGGTTGAGCTGTGGCTGAAGATAAAGGAGAAGTAATAAGAAATGTTTAGTAAAAAGCAGTAGACAAGATATTTAAGTGCCTGTAGGATAACAGGGCAAGAAGATGAATACAGCTACATCAACATCAAAGATACAATTACCTGAAAAAGCAGGGAAAAAAAAAATCATTCCATTAGAAGTATTAAAATATGCAGTGCATTGAAAAATCCTGAGCACGCAAAAATTCTTGTTGCTCCAGTGGCTTCAACTTATACCACCATCAGCAAGAGCTCCAAGACAGTGGCGCCTCCCTTGATCTCCTTCTCACTGTACAGCACCTAGCCATGTTACAGAGCATACATCATACCTTGAAACAGCTTATTTTTATGGAACAGATCATTAGCTGGGGCAAATCAGCAGGTGGCTTTAAAGTTTCCCAATAGTCTACCAATGAATTAAGAGAACTCATGCAATTATAATAAAAACGAGCATTGAAAAACAGTGTTTTGAAGATCACAACGTATAATGCATTCTGCAGCACTGATGCTAATAGGGCACATCCTTAATTGTGCAAATAATTCAGACTCTTGGCACCAGTAATCAACACTTGAGCTTTATGTAATTACTAAAGACAGTGTCTTCAGTGAGTACCTCTGTTTCTATATCTACTCATTTATGTTTTTAAAAGAATGCAGTGCTACTATATTCCAGAAAAGCCATAAGCACACAATTCCTTGCTTGTTAAAACATCTTTACTGACAAGTTGCCCATTTCACTTGTTTCAGCAAGATGAAAATAAACATATTTTCATTTGCGTTTCATTAAATTATTCCGCAACCCATATGCAGTGTCTTGATGCAGTTTGAAAGGTGAACAGATGGGATTTTATTTTTAGCTCACGTTAACACAGCCCATCAAATACTCATTTGCTTGATATACTATCATAATATAGCTTACTACTCAGCCTTTAAAGTATATCTTTGCCTGCCTTGTAACATCTAAATGACAAAAGGGAACTGTGTGATAAATATTTAATTACAATCATGATGATTGCTTTGTCACTGAAAACTAGTAAGTGCATGGAAGAACTCGGGTCTTAAAGACAAACATTTAGCAACTACCTTCTATTGAAATCAAAGTGCATTTTGTAATTATATTTCAAATACAGCCTTTCTCAATATTGGAAGAGTGGTTGTGGGGACCAAATATATGCTTTTCTGTTGATACATACGGCATTAGCAACACCTATTAGGTATCAGCAGAAGCAGGCCAAAACTTTCTTTCAGTAGTTAACTATATATTTGTATATATATTTGATCGCATTTTGGATACAATATAATAGTGCATATAATAAAATATCGTCTACAAAAGCATAGGACAGAATGATAGTTGAAGATGTCCCTGCTGAATGCAGGGAGGTTGGACTAGATGAGCTTTGAAGGTCCCTTCCAACAGAAACTATTCTGTGATTCCCTGATTCTATGTAAGTACTAAAACTGTTTTGTGCTATTTCTCAAATAATGAATGAAATAAAATTTATTGTATCTTCTACACCAGGCTTGTAAACTTTGTTCAGTTTTTACTGGGTATGCACACAGCTGTGCAGAAGAAAGACTGAGTTCTCCAGGTTTGCATGGTACGATTTTGCATTTTCTCCGTACGCATCATTATACAGTCAAACCATACACCCCTTCAATGGGATCTATCAAAGGATATCAGACTCAGCCCGCAGTCCAGCACCACAGAGAGCATTTCCTTTCACACAAACACTTGCCAAGCAAGAAATACATCTCTAACAGTTATAAAGAGACAGAGAGCAAGAACCCTTAGGATATTTTGCAGATATCTGAAGGAAGAAGTATAAATGGTTCACCAGAGCACCTCCTGTCTTAATGACCATCTCACACATTTTAGGGAAATCTCAGCAAATATGAAGGAAAAAAGAATCACAACTGCAACAGAGCTGCAGCAAGGTATTCTATGTCCTGGAGAAACTGCCACCAGCTTTCTAATGCTGTATCTCTGACAGAACTCAAGTATGCAGTGAAAGCATGCATGCATTGCAAGTTTTATTGAAATCACAAACAAACACCATAGACAAACCATGAAAATGAGAAATGATCAAATTTCTGTCTGAATCTGGACCGACTTTACATCAGGTCTACAATCCTTCAGTAGCTATTTCAAGAGTACAACCCTTTTGCACCAGCACCATCAAGGGCAACACAGCCTGTTAGTATGTGCTAGCTGTTGTTAGAGTCAGCATAGCAGCTTCTCTCTTATTTGGAGAGAGGTTTCTGCAGAAAAATGGCCAATAATTTTCACACGACAGAAGAGGTGAAAAGTTTTCACGCAACCCAAACACCTCCTTTAATTGTCACACAGTACTTCTGTTGTGAGGACCAAAATACCTCTGAGGAAATGATCACAAGAACCAACAGAAAGGGTTTATATTAAAATACAGTGATACCTTTGGCGATGCTGTTAATTTGGAAATGTTGGAAAACCTTGGAAAAACACCAGGCTGAAACATGAAAGGAAAAAGTAAGGTCCTGGTGTCTCATAAAGCTTGATTTTCATATTTGAGAGGTAAGGCTAAATGTGCTTACATACCACTTACTGCTAAATCAATTGATGATAAGCAGATGCTACCCCTTCCCTCAAATCTTAGCTTGTGCTCTGCATTTCTACCCGTATTATGAACGTGAGAGACAATAATGATAATAAAATACCCAGAAATAGTACAAAATCCCATGTGAAGAAGATAAATCAAAGGAGACAAGTCAGCTATATATAAAGGCCCTAAATTATTCAAGCTGCCTAAACACCCAGAGTGCACTCACAGCTTTATACTAATGATTGCAAATTCCAAACAGCATGGCTATATTTTTTTCCGCTTTTATCCCCTTCCCCCCACCCCCAACAGTTAAGCACACAAGAATTAAGTCTTTAAATCCTTATTTAGTCAGCAGACACTCTCTACTAATTAACATGGAAAACAATGACCATAGGAAAAGAGCAGATGGTTTGAAGACAGAGAATGAATATAAGCTGAGAGATCTGTGTGAAGATACCAAGTGCATACTCCAGCATTTCTTAAACACTGATATCCTACAATATAGCTTCATAATACATAGATTTGATTTGAAATAACATTTTAAGCAGAAAGGTCAGATGAGTCTCCACACTCAGCCAGCAATAAACCATTTTTCCAAGCTCTTTTTTTTTTAATCAAATCACATGAGAGAGAGATAAGATTATTTCCCACAGGATGCTGATCATTGTGATGTTTGAAATAATTCTTCTCATACACTAATAGCTAGGAATATTTCCTCATCCTTTGTTGGTAACTTTTCTAATGCAAGAATTAAATCTGAAATAGGAAGAGGAAGCATTTTTCCAGTATTAAAATGAATTAATTTTTTTCCTGAATCATGTTTCTGATTTTAGACATGAAATGAGTATTATTCTCCCATGTGAAAACTAACTCCTCTAATAGGAGAATAAGCATGGGGTCCTTAGAAAAATTTAACAAAAGAATCCTGATTCCAAATTATTTAAATTTTTACATTATTCTTGGTAGGATCACTGCAGTTTGTAGCCCTAGAAAAATACTGTAAAGCATTTGTATTCCTATTAATTTCTAAATTCTAAAACCAAGGGAAAAAAGCTGCAGTCACCTACTGTTGGTAACAATTAATCAGGAACCAACTTGGGAAGCATCAGATTTTAGCTGTGCTGGGTCTGCCTGCCTCGGGCTCATTAGCCAAGAGAAGAAAGGAAGGGAGAGGTGTCTGAAAACGTCCATCAGCTGCTGCTGATGTAGCCTCAGCATTATGCTAGGTGCATAATTAACACAGGGCTGAAGGAGTTCAAGAGCATTTTCAGAAGCCAGTTTGGCTGAAGGTATTCTCCAAAGGGCAGGAATATCGGGAAGGGCAGACCCTGCTTTTTCATGTAGGAGCAGTGAGCCCCCAAAAAAGTGAGTGTGATTTGGAGGAATAACACATTAGAATAGAAAACAGGTAGATGTATAACCTTGGACCCCAAAAGTAGAACACCTGCATGGCATCCAGCCATCTTATTTCACTGCTTCCCCGCCTTCTCAATGTCACAGCCATAGAGCTGTGACAAACTAGATCACCAAAATTATTCAGGTTAAAAATCCTCCACCTCCCAGAACTACAAGGTTTCACCCTAAATCCCAGTTATGGTACTAGCACTAAAAAGAGAAGTTGGTCTAACAAAGTTTTACATCCATGAAAGCATCAAGGTAGTATGCTTTAAACATCCTAAATAAACAATTCATAGTCATAAAGTAAAGCAGGTAAAAGCTAAATGAGCAAAAACAAAAACAAAAACAACCCAAACACTTTTATGAAAATAAACACAACATTTTGCAGAGTCTTGTGCTTTGTTTTGCAGATACTGAGTAAAATGCGCAATATACTTTGAGCAACATTTATTGGAACAATTTTCAAAATATGGAGCATATCACTAGCAGGTGTCTATTGAACATTCCACACTGGAGTTTAAACCTCAGACTGAGCATTCCTACTTTGTACATTTAGAGAAGCAGTTCTCATTTCGGCACTGACACTGACTTTCTTTGGTTTTCTATTCAGACTCATTTTTCTCAGTGCTTACCTGCTACCATACCATAATGAGTTTGATATCTCCGGAGTAATTTTCAAATGAGTTTACTTCTTTATGATTTTTCCATCAGCTTTAAACATAACTTCAAAATGCTGTTTCAATTGATTGCCAGTTTTTATGGTTTTACAGACATATTTTCTTATTAAAATAATCATAACCAGGAAATTATGGACCGGGAAGGTTTTTGTGGGCATAAATGCTGCACTGCAATAAGAAATATAAAGAATCCACACCTAAAACGTAGTCTTAAAACCAATCTTCACAAAGTCTCATTAAACTTCCAACTTATTTCTATTATGTTTCTGTGTCCCAATATATAACTCTTTAACCTTCCACCTTTCCAAGATGTAAAATTAACAATACTGACATTTACAGGGTATTGGTTTAAAAATGTCAGTAGAGGAAAATGAAAAATTAGAAAAACAGAACAATATTTATCAGTTGCAAAGATTTGGCCATGATAGATGCTAACATCAATGTTGACAAAATTATACACCTGAAAGTATTTTTCTCTTCAAAATAGAAGTTTCTATATTTCTGGCAGGTGACATTTATATAAAATGTACAATAAGAATCACTATGGTAACAAAAATATATAAAAAGGATTATTTTCTGTATTTCTCTTTCATTTTTCTTTCAGAATAGATCATCTCAGTGTACAAAGAAATCTTTGTATTCTTCTTCCTCGACTCTGCTGTGGAGCTCCCTTAATTATTGACTTTTGGCCAGAGATACTGGACTGTTCACGAGGCTCAGTACTAAGAGGTGCTATGCTGCTTTGCATGCCAAATGCTAAGGCATGTTGCAAATCACAATTGTAATACTAAATGATTCCACCAAAGAGAGACACTTTTTAAAATTGCATATGAAAAATAATAGGTACATTACAAGGCCAATCTCTTGGGATATTTAAACTAGATTGGGGAAAAAATATCCTCATAGTGAACATACCATCCAGTAGAAAACAATCCCAAACGAGATGGAAAGCACCTATTAGTTTTATTTCTATTCCTCTATACTTTACATGATTCTGTGCTTACAGACATATAAGTTCCACTCCACTGTAATAAGGATATTTTACCGGTTTCAAACTTTCTCATAAACCTGAAATATTTTAATTACCAAATAATCCATTTTGCATTTCACAGCCATTTGCTGAGCAACATAAACGTAACAAAACAATGACTGACTGAAAAAGTGAAATATATTCCTGTAAACAGAAAGTACCTGGTGTGTCCTTGAAGTCTACTCTTTTGGGGAGGTGCCACTGAAAAACATTAAAACCCATAATACATGAGAGGATTGTTTTGTTTTTAATAAGTCAACTTAAGAAATTCCCATAGACTAACATGAGCCAGAAACCCTTCAACATCTGAACTTCACAAATGCTCAAAAATGGGGTAGGCAGATAAAAGGCAAGCATCTGCTATAGAGTTCACTCTGAAGACAGACGAGAGAGTTACTTAGGCTCTTCGTGCATTGATCTTAAAGAAAATAAAATTATTCTCAGTCTAGTGTTACGTTATTTGTAGGAGGTTAGCATCAGCTGAAACCTTCCTTCAGTGTCCAATACTTCTCTTAATACCTGTACAGTAGCTTCAAAGCAGCATTTAGCAGCACTGTAGCTTACATACAAAAGCAAATTAAAATCTCTACTCTCCTCACCCCAGCCTTGCTGCCTGCAGTGCTGCAGCCTGGGCTGGTACAGTCACCACTCCAAGCTCTTCGCACAGCAACTTCCCCTTTGCAGCTCTGCAGGCAGCTTAATTACAAGAATTGCTACCCCTACTTTACAGATAAAGACTCAGATAAACAAAGAGGTTATATCTGCAACAAATATAAGACATTGAAATCAGATCTTTATCCCAAAGACTATACTGATCTGCTGCAGGATCTGTCACTTTTATCCTTTGTTCACACAAATACGTATTTCTAGGTTGTGACAAGCAGTGTGGGTGCAAATGCACTGGAATATATTTGAGGTTTGTAACTGGTCCAGAGAAGTAGCACATGCAAGACTAGGCAAAATCAAAGAGTGTACATACGAACTTCATAGTTCTCCCCCTCCTACAGAGCTCTATGGACTCAACAATTTTTCTTGCAGCTCTACAGCTCATATGACAAAAATACATAGATTAAAAATGTCAACTGTTGTCAATGTCAATATACATACTATGGAATTCAAATTACAAATCTGCTATAGTAATGTAGTTTTAACCGGCAAGAAGCACAGAAACAGACACTAGTTACTGTGAAGATGAAACAAGCAGGAGAATTTTTTTTTTTTTATTAAGATCTGGGATAAGTTATGGCCTATTTTCAAGAAAAAGTAATGAATCAAAATTTAATTTAGTTTTAATCTGCTTTTTTGACTTGCTTTCATTTCCCAGTCCACATTTAATCTGAATAACTATCTCAAATATTTTGAACAATGTAGTTAGCCCCTCAACAAAACTCCACCACAAATTTCCTTAAAATACTTTTTCAACTTTTTCCCTTTCTTTCTGTTAACAGGAAGACAAAGGAAAAGCGGAAATAACATTAAAAAAAAATAAAACAGAAAGTTGGTTTTGCTGGAAGAAGTGTTGTGGTTCTCTTTGAGCAAAGTCACCCTAAATCCACACCATCAGCACCTATGCATTAGTCTGAGGAGTAAATTAGAGAAACCCACACTACATAGATGAGATTAGCCAGAATTTGCAAAAGAAATGAAGTAGCAAGTTGTCATACCATATCTCAAGGTTTTCTGCTGGCTGTTATTACTGTAGTACATCACTTTCACACAGTAATTCTGAATGCAGTAATTTTGAGTGAAATTTTTATCAATATCAAAAATATTGACAAAATATTTTTGATATTGATATCAAAATATCAATATCAACTTAGATGATACTTAGATGAACACTCTTCACTGCAAGTTTCTGAGTGTAGATATGCAAGAGGCACAAGAGAAGACTGCAGCTTTCTCTGAGTTTGGATGCAATGTGACATTCCATTGCATGGTGCCTGCAAATTAGCATTTAAAAGTCCAAGCCTAACTTACCCTTGTGCTTATTTCAGTTGTTCCTCGAATGCACTGACTCTCACTCCTGTCCCCCTGACATTTTCTTCTTCCAGTGACAAAGCTAGAAATGCTAAATATAGCACAAATACACTGTGTGGGGCACCCATATTCTTCCTTTTAGTGCCACAGAACTATACTCGCTCTGCACATTTCCAAGTTCTTCTAATATTTGACATCTGGATCATGGTGTTTACTGGGTGAAGCACTGCAGTGGGAGAAGGTGACCCTATCCTTGGGGCATCAGAGCCCAGGAGAGACCACAGAATCACAGACTGGTTTGGGCTGGAAGGGACCTTAAAGCTCATCTAGTTCCAACTCCCTGCCACAGGCAGAGACACCTTCCACTAGACCAGGTTGCTCCAAGCCCCATTCAACCTGACCTTGAACACTGCCAGGGATAGGGCATAATTCTGTGTTCACATGGAACGCATTAGGGGGGTTTTCCAGATCACTGGAAAAATCCAGAGATCTCTTTTTTTTCCATCTCACTATTGGACAAAAGAGAAGCCTCAAAGCCTTGGAAGAGAAGCTGAAGGACAGCCAATGCACAAGCAAGTGCCGGCTGAACAGCGTGGATCCTCTTGCCAGATGCAGCTCCGGTCAGAGGGCTGTCCAGAGCTTTATTTAAAGCAGGAAAGACGTGATGCTGAATTTTCTGCTTCCTAACTCTGGCTTCAGATGCTGCCCACTGGTGTTTGAGCTGCACTGAATAACCTCAGCAAACCCTTATTTCCAGTTTGGAGGACTTTTTTTTCTGATGGTTTTGGAGCTTTAAAGTTTTGGAATAAATCTGACTTAACACCCACATTTAAAAATGCAAATAAGCTTTTCAACAACGAGGCTCCTGAAGAGCCTTTTCCCCTGCATTTATTGAAAATATAAGACTCTTGCACGCTAAGCCACATTATCAAGGAGGGAGGAGGCCTGTGGGAGGAGAAAAAAGTGAGCGAGCCCCATGCAAAATGCATGAGTCTTGATAGCTTTCTCTAGTCCACCATATGCATATTTCATGAATTCATTACAGCAACTACCACGTCTCTAAGTCAAATAAGCCCAATTGTTCAAATAAAATGATGAGCCTGATATACAGAAAACAGATGCTGTTGGAAGAACACTGGCACTCTCCAAGCTGAAGCTCCTACACGGCTATCAAGACTACTGTGTCTTGCAGGCTTGACCAGAAGGAGAAATAGGAGAAGAATACAATTATTTCCTCAGCATCTGTGTGAAGGAAAATGATTAAAAGCCTGTTGTGACCCAAACACTGATCCTCAAAAACATTTGTAGTAGCTTTGCTACAAACTGTACTTTCAGTCATTGATAGCTCACATCCAAAATGAAAGTTCAAAGGCAAGACACAATGTTTACAATTGGAATCTGCATCAGGATAGACACTAAAAAGGTAACAAGGACAAAAATAAACCACCAGTACAAAAGCACTCTGTGTTTCCTCCCAGATGTCAGACTGAGTGCTGCGTATTCCATACACGAAAACAGCTTGAGAGCAAAATGGGAAGGAGAAATTCAGTGTGTCACACACACAGAAAAGACACGGTTGTTCAGAGCTTTTAGCAAGGGTGAGTTTCAAACAGGGCCCTATGATGCTTTATGGTTTTCTTATGGGAAATAATTTCTGATTGTATGCAAATCCACTCCAGCAGGCACTAAGTACAGATAAAGCCCTTTCCCACACCCTGGAAGGGGGTGTTTGAAAGAGATGAGAACACCATGGACAGAGCCACCAGGAATTGTAGGGACTGTCAAAAGCATAGAAAAGATGGCCAATACCAATGGAAATTTTCTTCATCTAAAAGCACCCTTAAGAAAGGCCTAATTATTTATCAGCACACATATAGAGATTCAAAAGCATTATTGATTCGGCTGATCAGAATTCTGAACAATGAACAATAATGTAAACACCTATTCTTTCCTGAGATCTGATAAAAATAGAATTTAGACATAAATGGTTCCAAATTTTGATCAGCAAAACAATTCAAAGTTTTAAAAATTGAGATTCACAAGGAATGTCAGAGCAGCATTTTAGCTGAGGCCAGGAAGGTCTCACCATCACCCACTCCAACCTTCCACACACCAGGTCCCACACTGAACGCTCTGAGGGCATGACCTGCGTGTCTTAGGGGTGAAATTAAGCATAACAGCCAACCTCCAGAAGTGCATCTAAATCACCTCCATGGGTAGCAAGCATTCAGTCCACAGCACTGGACTGGAGAGTTCAAAGTGGAAAACAGCATATTTCATGTACTTACATCACTTTGCCCTTCTGAAAACATTGATCCAATCCTAATTTCCAACAGACACAGCCAAACATCATCTGAGTTTCTCTTTAACAAAAAAAAAAAAAAAAAAAGGCCAAAATGAATCATTTAATCATTATGTTTTGGAGGCATGTAAATTTAATGTTTTCATTTGATATCTGTTCACAGCCAAAGTGGTTTTCAAGAGCCACTTTCATTTAGCAGGCTTTCAACTTGTCACTGTCCATGTACTGCCTTAAAAAAAAAAAAAAAATATATAAATTTAACCTTTCTTCTCTGGGTGGAAAATAAATGAAAGTTTGTGAACTTTATACAGTAACATTTGTGCTCTGAATGAGCTTCGTGTGCCTCCAGCAAAGCTTTATGATGTTTGCCACTTCACAGTTTAAAAGTGTGTTCTAATAAAAGGTCAAGAGAAGAAAGAGGAAAAAAAGGAAGGTTCTTCAAGGTTATAAATATGTTAGACAGGAAAAACATTTCTGCTCTGCTAAATGCCTGTTTAAATATAAATCTATTAGTCTGATGAGGTTAAGACCCTAGAATGTAAATTTACATCTGATTTTGAAAGGACAGTGGGTGTTCCCTCATTTTCCATCTTCCTCTGTTTTCTAATTCTCTCTCCTTTTTCCTCTGTTATTTTGAAATACTCTAGAGTTGCTGAGGTTTTGGACTTTAGGATTTAAAAATAAAAACACAAGATTAAAAAGAAAAAATCTCAACTGAAGCAGCTGACTACTTTCTGAGAAAAGATGGAGTTCAATATTTTGAATGGATAATTAAACCATATGGTTGGCCATAAAAACAAAGTGAGGGAAAGAAGCATACCTGAAAACAGACTCTGCCGTAACAGATACATATTCCAGGAATACAGTTATTTGAGTTAGTAGAGTAACTATAATGAAATATTTGAATTTCAGAATAACATTTTCACAAAGGAAAGCATTCTGGAATTTATAATATATTATGGTTGCTGCTTCATGGCCATTACAATTATTTTTCCTATTTTAATGTGTCCATGTTCAGAGTGAATGCCATGCCAGCCCAGCAACACTACAGGCTCCTTCCTGCACCAAAAAGAGCCAGTTTTGGTAATCTCTCCCTCGCACTCAACTGCATCATGTAGATAAACTTCAGGTGTTCCTACAACACAAAATGGGGTAGATGGTATCTATCTTCAAGCAGTGCAGTAAGATTATCACAGGATCTTTTCTTGCCCCAGGAGTTGATCATATTGTACCTGTCAGCACATTTTAGTACAATGGACCATAAAGTAACTTTTCTCCAATCCCAGACTGGTTTGGGTTTGAAGGGACCTTAAAGCTCATCCAGTTCCATCCCCCTGCCACGGGCAGGGACACCTTCCATTTGGACCAGGTTGCTCCAAGCCCCGTCCAACCTGGCCTTGAACACTGCCAGGGATGGAGCAGCCACAGCTTCTCTGGGCAACCTGTGCCAGTGTCTCACCACCCTCAGAGGGAAGAACTTCTCCCTAATATCTAATCTAAATCTGCCCTCCATCAGTTTAAAACCATTCCCCTCTTGTCCTGTCACTACATGCCCACCCCATGACTCTCTTCTAACCCAAGCGTAATTAAATGTTTTTCATCAGAAGAATCACCATGTGATACAAGAACTCTGAAAAACTATTAGCTTATTTTAAAAGGATTTATTCGATTTCTCTGTGGGTGAGGGCTATTAACTGGTATTAGATATGGATTCAGATATTTAAAGATGTAGTTATATATACCATCACAGTAAGAAATACATATCTTTCATATAAACTCTTACAATGCATAAGCTCCTGCTTTATATTTTCTAATTGATGATTTTTATCATTGAAAGGATAATTCTAGAATTTGTAATAGGAAACACTCATTTAAATTAAATCATATATTTAAAAAATGCCATGCATGGAAGTTAAGTAAGTAACATAAAACTTACACTACTCTATTAAGTTTTTCCTCGGTTTTTTTTAACCCTGTTGTAGATTTCAATTTCTAATTTGTTTTGGTTGATATACTGTAAACTTGAAGGTTTGTGATCACTACTGCATCTGTGATCAGTTTGGCATTTAGGCTTAGAAACTTGTATTCACGTACAAGCCTGAGCCTACCAATTCTTGCAGGATAACTCCTTGCATCTCCTTTTGAGATACCCACAGAAAAGCAATAATTAACTGAAATAAAGTAAAATTTCATATATAGTTTCTAAAGACTAAGAAAACAAAAATTGCAAAAACAAGAAAGCCATGCTGATTTACAGGATAAGTATCTGATATTCAGGGTTTACCTCAATATAACCTAATAACAAGAAAAACCATGCTTCTAAAAAAAATAAATTGAAAAATTCCAGTATTCCAAAAAAGAGCACATCCTCTACCCTGTGATATTTAATTTTCTGTTTTTACTATGTCAGTGGTGTAGCTCTGGTTTGCTCTTAAATCTTTGCAAGTGCATCCGGCATGTTGCTAATAAATTTAACTCTATCTGGATAATATACCAGCTTGGATGAAAAAAAACATTTCCAGGAATTAATCAATATTTAACAGCACTACTAAGCCACAACAGAATACTAATTGTATCTCTAATAGTACAAAATTCTTCAGTGTAAGTATGAAATCTCTTCGTTATACAATCACTGAATTTCAAGTGTGAATTCCTGCAAGGCATTAGAACCCAAGCTCATGCAGCATCATGCTTTATAGAAAGTAAAAATTCCATCTACCGCAGTATGTAGTAGAAATACCTATATTCAGACAATATTTCAAATTACAATTCAAATCAATGCATACTTTAACAATGCTTATTTGCCCTCTCCTTCTCCAATTCATACCTCAAGTGAAAAAGGGTGAAAATTTGCATTATACTATTAAAATTGGTGAATTTTAATAGTCTAAGTATGTGGCAGACATTCATTCTGATGTCACCCCTTGCCTCACCAAAAGCATGCCTATTCCTTCTGTGGGCTGTAAGTCATATGGTGAAAATCTGTCACGCTTAAAGGGTTGATAGCTTTGATTCTAGACATCTGGGAATTTTTAGATAAAACCTTTCGTTAACAGAAAAAGACACTTTGTCAAAACTTAAAAAGTCATGTGAAATAGAAGTTAACATGTTCCCTGACACATTTTTGTGCAGATGTTTTCCAACATCCTATCTTCCTAACCGCAAATGGGAGTTTCACTAAAAGCAAATTTTTAAAATATAGCTAGTAACTGACAAACGCAGTCTTCTGGGGTTTTTTGCTTGTAAAGATTCACAAGATTTTGAGATATCATCCTGATTCAGGATCCAGTTTTTCAAATATAAAACCAGGTCAAAATATCACTTCCTACATAGTGCTACTACACAGAGTAAAAAATCTCTCATAGTTACAACTGAACATGATAAAGAGGTTTTCCATTCAACATGTATTAGATTTCTAAGTCTTTGCAAATTTCAGAGGGAGAAAAGGATTTTGTGAGAACTCCACAGATTCAAATTTACAAGTTATCTTTCTTACCACTAGTTCAACTCTTCTCTTAGATGAAGATTGCCAAATCATGTAAATATGAAGAATAATACTTTGTGAGTGGGCTTCAGCTTCTACGCCCTTTTAGGATAATATTCAGACACTTCTATTTCTGAAAGTTGCAGTTCTACATCTTCCGTAAAATTCATCTACTTTAAAGTAAGACCCTGAATTGAAAGTCAGTTTTTGCTTGGCTTCCTTAGGGAAGCAATAAGAGTTCGTGGCTGTAAAAAAGACTGTGACCACTGATCATGCTAAGAATAAATGCTCATCAAATGCTTAATTCACCTTAATTTTTGAGCATCATCTGCTTATATCATCCTTGGTGACACTCTCAGTTTTATTCAGTTTTTACCAGATTATCAATGTGTAACAGTTTTCATACCAATCACAGTTTCCTGCAAACTTGTGAACATCAGGTCCTTAACTCTGCCAGAAGACTAAAGGATAAGCAAAGAACACAGGAAATGTCTTCAGCAGGTATATAAGAAGTTCAGTTATCTGTTGATCTTTTAAATTGTCATTCGAAGCAATGGTACAAAACTTCAGATTATCAAAAACTCATTGAAGTGCTATTAGGTTCTCCAGAGACCTAATGAAAACTGATTAGAATTAAAACCTCCTGCTCTAAAGACTCCATTACGTTACTGTAAAAATATATTCATTATGTATAAAAAATTCACACTATCTTTCTAGCAATACATATTTATCTTTCTATTTCTGTCCATTTCCTGAAAGAATATTAGAGTCTATTAATTCACAGAAGGTGAGGAACAATTAAGATCTCCAGCAGTTTCAACCGGACACGATTATGAAAGAACATACCACTTCTAAAATGTTTCATACAACCTATATATGCCAGTATGTATCATCTTTGTAAAAACTCTACATGCTATTTATAGAATAATATTACACAGAAAAAGATATCAAATGGGTTGTTGTAGCTTTAAGCAGACAAATAGATAACCAAGCAAAAGACAATCGCTGTACAACCTACCCCATCCTTAACATTGTTGCCATTTCCTAACAAAAAGATTATTTATAATAATCTTTGACTTCTAGCTATCATTTCCAAATCATTTTCCTAATATCATGTCCTCTGTGTCTTTTGATAACATTTTTAATGACACAACAGCAGGGAATGCTCACTGTGGATTTCAGATGCCAGCCAACACACACATCGCTTACCAGTGGATTACTCCTCAAGCACTCTTAATATCAAATGTTTGAAAACCCAAGTGCTAGTATATCTGAATACAGCTAAAAAGTACTTCAGTTTCGCATGTTTAATGAATTGCTGATCCTTCAACAATATTCTTGTGGAGCAAAGAGATATTAATGACAAATAACAGAGAGCAATAAAGCAATTAGTAAGTGGCATGATAGCCAGTAAAAATAACTAGTGACTTAGAGAAGGATAAGGTAAGGTGGAAAACAAGGAGAAAGACACTCCAAAACCATGGGAGGTTCAAGTTGCATCTGACTGGGTTTACTATATTAGCTCCTTTTCTGCAGTCAGCTTCCATCTCATAAATACTTAGGATCATAAAATGTAATATCTTTGAGTAACAGACGTTATTTTGCTTATACAATGGCTTCAAGTACCAGATTGCAATGACTTATAAGAATCCAGAGTACAGTATGTTATTCTAATACTTGGCAATTTATGAAGTTGAAAATATGAAGTATCACAAAAATCAATGTACATCTCATTTTTTATGGTAAGTTACTATACAGGAAGCTGCAGGATTTTATTAGGATTTTTGTATTTCAGAAACATCTATTCATTAATTTCTAAAAATAGAGATCTGTGTTGCATATAAAGCTGGTGGGTTTATATTATCCTTTCAGAGCATCTACATGGACAAAACCCATTGCTGGCAGATCCCCCACCTTTCTCCTTGTAAAGAAAGCCTCAGATTCCTGTATCTGAAATCTTGACATCAAATGAAAATATGATTCAGAGTGCAAATCTTGAATGTGTTGTAAAATTCCCAGGCTATCCAGGACTGGTCCTTCTTTCCAAGTAACCTCACAGACCAAAACTGAGAACATCTGCATTTTGAAGGTGAAATCCCTGCCTCTCCTAGAGATGCTTTTCCCCCCAGCTCTTCTACCCCACACCTTTCCTGCATCAGGACCTTACTGTTGAGTGGTAAATATTACGGGGGCTACAAAACTATCCTCATTTCAATTCTCAGGCAGAGGAGACACTAATCCTGTGCACCACACAGAGTTTAATTAGCATTTAAATTTCAAAGGTTCAGAATATAACAGAGTGCTGCAATGTTTGCTCAGGCTCCACTGTGCAGTCTGTGTATTTTATGACATAGTTAAAGCAACATAAATAGTGATATATTAAAAAATGTGTACAGGGAGGAGGGTAGACCCTGCATTGTGCCACACAAGTACAGTTAGAGAATAAAAACTCCCAGCAAATAACCTAAAACTGAATTTAGCTCTTCAAATATTTCAGTTGAAAACTAAAAGTTAAGTACAAGCAACTTAAAATATTTTTAGGTAATAAATAATAAAAAATAATAAAAATAAATAAAATATAATTTAAAACCTTAAAGCATTTTGGACTCAAGACAGAATACAGTAGATTTATAGAAACTATAGAATACTATTAAAATACATATGTTTGTATCAGTAGAAATGAAGGAGCAGGCTGGATAAGTGAATACAAATTTGCATACTGTAATTGTTTCTACAAAAGACTGAGAACATCACATTAAATGACAGCTGTCTTTCTCAGACAAGCAGATTTTTCACTAGCTTCACCGCCTTTATTCAGCTGTCAGCAGATAATGTGGTTGTTTTGGAGCATTTTGAGTTATCCACAATCACATTTTTTATATTTTTTTTACATGTAGATGAGAAATATTTTTTCTAATTGCAGTTGTAAACTCAGAATTATCAAGAAATGTATTCATTAATACTGGCATGCTGCCACCTATGCAAGATGCTGCCATCGCAATAATTTAATTCTTATTAGATAGACAGTCTTTCAGCAATACTCTCTTTGCCTGGGATAAACATACTGGTAAATAGGTAGAACAGAGAAATAGTCCTTCAGGAGAGCAAAGAGCTTCTCAGCTCGTGCAGAGCAGCTGAGGTACCCTCATCTGCAAATCCCACAGACTGGGAACACATGTAAGCTGGAACCCAAGGAGATCCCTTATTACTCATACATTCAGCATAAGGAAAGATATAACTCACTGCTCTTGGCAGCTTTATTTGTAATGCGTAAGTGCATAAATGAAAGGAGACATTTCCCTCACACTCACTGCCCAAATTTTCATCATGCAGTACGTTAAGCACGCTTCTTTAAGATGCTACTTCAAGGTAAGTGTTACTAGCACATTTTTGTCAGCTTCAAGTAATATGACATGTATTATCCTCACACCCTAAATCCAGAAACAAATTTGCTGTTACCAGAAATAACAGCTGGAGCCAATCAGCTCTGAATGTGATTTTAGGACATCAAAAAGTTTGAAACCCTGATTTGAAACTGTATTTAAACACTGAGATTGAGCACACCATTTACGGACAAGAGAGCACGGAAGTAATGCAAGTCTTAAGCCTGTGTATTTAAAAAGCATTTTAATGCTAGACTCAAGATACTAATTGAACAGAAAGAGCAGAGACATTAGACCAAGCATGTACAGGAAATCTCTGGGCTTAAAATGAGTAATGTAGAGATATTGCTACTCTTACCAATACTACTACTACTTATTAATACTGACGGCACAGCAGTCTCTTAGGTTCTATATGAAAATCTGAGAACTTTTTCTGACTATGTTTGCCCAACACTGCAAAAAGTCAATTTATGGTGAGAGAAAATCAATAATAAACATTTGATTCTGTGGTTAGATTTTATATCCTACAGCTACTAAAAGATTAACAGCCATTATTTAAAAATACAGTGAAAATAAGAGTGATATATTACTAGCAATCAGTGGTTGGCTTGTGATAGGAAGTGTGTTAAAAGAAATCAAAACGTAATAAATGAACACTACCTGCCCACCAATGCAATGTTGCAGCCTCCTGTACAAATGAGACCTGCAGCTCATTTATAGTGGCCATTTATTGGAAAGATATTTCTATAAAAGTCAGCAAAAACGCCTCTTGCTATTTAGTAAGGAATCTTATAAGACACTTCTTCCTCTGTAAGAATCATGCATTCAGCACGTCCCCCACTCAGAAGTAAAACAGTTTTCCCAAAGTGTTTGCTTAGCCAGGATTTTACTTGTCAAATACCTTAGGTTTTATCATCTTCATTTGGAGCTGCATCACTTTAACGAAAAGCCTTCTATAATCTCCTGAGTTTCCTTTTTCTCTCATGCAATATACTAAGAAAGAATATAGGCATAAGTCATAATAAAGGTACTGAAATCAGAGCTATACATCCTTCCATTTTTCTAGGTTTTCCTAAAATGCCCTTTACTGGGAGTATAATGCATATCTTACTGGAAATAGCTAAAACAAGGTTCCATGATGTACTGTACTCACTTGGAGTACTGCGTGCAGTTCTGGTGACCTCAACATAAAAAGGACATGGAGCTGTTGGAGTGAGTCCAGAGGAGGGCCACGAGGATGATAAGAGGGCTGGAGCACCTCCTGTATGAAGACAGGCTGAGAGAGTTGGGGCTGTTCAGCCTGGAGAAGAGAAGCTGAGTGGAGACCTCAGAGCAGCCTTCCAGTATCTGAAGGGGGTCTACAAGGATGCTGGGGGGAGACTCTTCCTTAGGGGCTGTAGTGGTAGGACAAGGGGTAATGGGTTCAAACTTAAACAGGGGAAGTTTAGATTAGATATAAGGAAGAAGTTCTTTAAAGTGAGGGTGGTGAAGCACTGGAATGGGTTGCCCAGGGAGGTTGTGGATGCTCCATCCCTGGCGGTGTTCAAGCCCAGGTTGGACAGAGCCTTGGACCACCTGGTTTAGGGCAAGGTGTCCTTGCCCATGGCAGGGGGGTTGGAACTAGATGATCTTAAGGTCCTTTCCAACCCTTACGATTCTATGATTCTATGATTTATTCAATGAACTTCAATCTCTACATCCCATTTAACACCTTTTTCTTTTCAACATTGTAAAGAACAACTCTGCCCACTATTTAATGCAAGAAAAAAACTGTTATGAACAGGACCCAAACTGGAGGCAGAGAAGTCTTTAAAGGCAGATCTTTGCTTTTCTTTCTGCTTCCTTGGCACTACTGCAATTATTTAATTATTCAGGAAAGCAAATAGACATGTTTCACCTTGAAAGCACTGAAGGTGCTTTCATAAGTCAGCTTGGAGGACCTCCTCCCTCACTCTGGCCCAGCCAGGGGAACAGCCAACTTAATAGGTTTTCATCATCAAAAAGGCCAGCGTTTGAGAATTGCCTCTATCAAATTCTTCGCCAGGAGCCAAACTGGCTGTGGTTTCAGAAGAGAAGTGCAGTGGGCTGGGGTAGAAGCAGTCCATACCTTGGCAGGCAGGAGCATTATTCACCCTTTGGCCAGTCAGTCTCTGCCAAAAAGGAGACTAAAAACCCCAAGAACTGTGCACTTGGGCAAAGTTTCCAAGGCAAAGTGACACTGAACTCACCTTAAGTAAGAGAACTGGCCGGACTACTTCTCTTCCTTTTTGGAGAGATGAAAAAATAACAGAATCCTATTAAAGGGTAAATTGTGTAGTGATGTTCAACTTACAAGTTTCAAGGTATTGCCAGAACAACAGGCAGAAGGAATGAAAGGGTCTGACTTTTCTTTATAAATACAATGGAAACATGAGAAACTGCACATTTGAGGAGGTATGATATAACACAAAATCACAAAATGTAAAGCATCTTAAATTCTAAGCAAGATTTAAGTAGGTTAAACATTAATTGAAATATATTTTGTTATTTAAGCTGTATACTTTGCACTGAGAGTGAATCCATGTAAGTGAGTCCATGCAAGACTATCAAAGTGACAAAAATAGCAGATTTTATCAAGGTATTACTTTAAAATAGAGGCAAGGATTATAACCAGACTTTCCAACATAAAAACAAACTTTTTTTTTGCCTATTCTAAATCATCTGCCAAAAAAAAAAACCCCAAACCAATCCTGTTCAAAATCTGAATTCACTGTATTAAGAAAATCTTTGTTCTTAACAAAGCATTTACTACATGAAAAACAATATACATAAAAACTGCAATTCCAATGTCTCACTTTATTTTTATTCCCAGACTCATTTACTTTTGCATCTACTTCAAATTCAATTTAAGAAGGGACAATTTAACTTGGAGTTTGTGTAATGGGACTTTATGCACATTATCTAACAGACTTTACATAGGGTTTAATCTTGATAGCAATTTCACCTTCTTTGTTACCCTGTAAAATTCTCAGTACCTCAAAATACTAAACTGCAATATTTTCTATACTATATCAATACATTGATATACATTGGCTTAAGAACAGCTTTACACCCCTAGCAAAGTTATTCCTTAAAGAACAAATGGTGGAAGCTGACGAAGCAATCTACATTTTCATATATTTTTGTTGCAAAATGCGTATATTCCTATTACAAAAGCTTTGTTAGTGACACTGGAAATATTTTCTGTTCTTCTGTCTTTCTATATCAATTTGCTTGCAGTAGGAACAACAGAATACTGGAGTGTGCCCACAGTTGTGCAATAGATTTCCACTCCACCATCAGCCAAATGCCCAAAACAAAAAGGTCATTCCAGTGAAATCTGAGCTGATGCAATAGCCATTTGTCTTTATATTCTGCACTTTGTTAATGATGGGCTGAACAACACTGCGCCTACAGCCAGCTGACAGGAATTCTAACCTGATTAAATGTCCCAGTATGTTTTAATACCCTTAAATGGAATTTTTATGGCCTGTTCTGCACGCATATTATTAATACAGAACCATCAAAGAAACCACAGCCACACATAATAGCTCATCAATTTGTAGCTAGGCACTTTTGACCTTGAAGAATCAGCTGTCTTTCAGATTAATGCAGCTATGTTTTGGACAGAAAAAAAAAAAGCTATAAAACTATCATGGTTATTTTTGTCACATGTCAGCATCACAGTAGGGAATAAAGGCCATGCTGCTGGCTTTTTATTGATATCGCCATCAACCTCTGACATCTGAATTAGAATCTGGGAGACCTATTTCTAATAAGAATCCACTTAGACATTAACATTTCAGCTACAGCAGATTATGAGATGTGCTGCTAGCAGGAAGATGGCGTTTAGTCTGACTTCCACTCCCGCATCAGTGGGTTTTCACATTTCCTGTCCTTCACAGAAGACCCTAAAGCACTTAAAAGCCAGCTTTAGTTTGGACTACAACATCCACCCACAGAATGGGTCAAAGGATTTTCTGGGGAAAGAGACAGCATACGAAAAGGATGAGTGGAAGATAGGAATATGAGCTCAAGCTCTAAAAGAGGTGGTAGCACATACAGCATATGGGTGAAACATTCAGGGAATGGAAACACATGTGTACCTTGGGGAATAAGTTTACAAATAAGAATGTTGGGAAAGAAATGGACAAAATGGGAATGGAGGCTGTTGTAAAAGGAGAATTCTCATACCAGAGAGAAGCCACTAATGAGCTTTCTGAAGGACTGGTCTTAGGATCTGACACAGGAAGATGCTAAGGTAAGACAAATTGCAAAACATTCCAGACTGCCCAGGCCACTGGGGTACAGGAAACACCTTTCATGCCTTCAAACAAATACTTATTGTGTCACTAAACAGATGCTTGACATTCCAGTTTACCAAGGTGTTTAACTTAAGGAGTGTGCTTTAACTGCTATGGACTTGGTCTAGTTCACTTTATTATTTACCTAAATACTTTGCACTAAGACAGACTTACAGAGGAATTTGGGCTTTTGACCAGACATCCAAATACTTTTAGTCAGTCTGAATCTGCATTTTTTGTTGCATGAATATGTTCCTTCAGAAAGGAAAGCCAAAAATCATTCTTCTCCACATTCTGTTTTTGTAAGAGGGTTGTTAGGAATATGAAGTAAATTGCAATTCTCATATATGCTTATTTTTAACAAAGACTCTCAGTTTTCTTCCGTTTGTCTCTGATTTGTTTGGAAACAGTGAAAGCAAGAAGATTCTGCTTCCCCTGGTCTGGCTTTTTACACTTTAGTCTTTAGAGAAATTAATAAAAAGAAACGTCAATAAAACAAAACAAAAAATGAGAAGAGTATGATAAATACTCCCACATAGGGATTTTAATGCTTTCTTTAGCTTAACAACCTGTGTCATACAATCAATTAAAAACCTAACCAAGACAGACATCTTCCATTCATTTGTATAATTACAATGTGGCATCCAGAGGAACTGTTATCGGAACAGGTGATAGAATCTCTCCTGTAGATATCATATTAACTTTACCCAATCTTACAATTCCATTAATGTCTTTTAAAGAAGACCTCATCAGAGAAGGCACATACAAGCATTATTCACTACTGACACCAATATCTGGCGAGGTGAAAATAGCTAGACCAGCACCACAAACCATCACATTTTTGCCAACAAAACTCTAGCTATTAAAAGCCAAAGGCAATACCGGTATGTCCTTCATGCTCTGAGTTCTATCAAGATTTGAAAATGAAGTTAAAAGTTTAAGGTGCCCTTCCTGAAACACATTCAGGATTTTCTGTGAGATCTAGGAAGGATTTTGAATGGAGACCATTACTTTGCAAGGATAGCATAGCAGCATTGAAGGTAGAAGAAAGAGTGAGCAACCAAACATCTTGCAAGACTGTAATTTATAAAACAGGAAAATCAAGCAACCTACACAACAATCAGACTCTTACATACAGAAATCAATACTACCTGCAACTCTATGATGTTCCAAAACTTTGATTTTAGCTAAATGTCAGGCTCCTTCGAAAACACGATAATGATGTTAAAATCACGAAGTTCTCCTGCAATCATCTTCAACACCATCCTTATCAGAAGTGCCCCAGAAACAACACCTAAACAATTTCCCTCACCAAAACAACTTTGTGTTTGGCCAAGCAGACTCAAGGGAAGGAGAAAAGCCCACTCCCAGCCTACATAAATACCAGAGATGTTCCCACAAATCATGGCAGGCTGCCCAAAGGTTTCCAAGGCTTCATTTTATCTCAGAAGATTCCTCTGTTCTTCCAGAGACTATTTTCCCAGACAGAAACAGTGACAAACAGTCTGGGACAAACATTTATGCTTTGTGAGACGATACACTGAACCATGCAATCAAATATGCACCATCCTCCCAAAGACAGGGGTGCTGCTGCAGCTGGAATACCCACTGCACTACCCAATGGCTTCTGGAAAAGTGAAAATAGCACAGGGAGATAAGGGACAGGATTCAGGTCTTTGCAACAGAACAGTAACAGATGATGGGCTGTCACATTTGTTGTTTTTAAAGAGACACCCCTGATCATTACCATGTATTAGTTCTCCCAATGGAGTAGTCCTGAAGCACATGAAGGGGATGAAATTGAGCAAAAAGGCAGCATTCAAGAGCGAAACTAAAGCCCTTCTCTCAATTGACAGGACTCAGCCACAGATGCTGCAGAATAAACTTCCCTCCAGTGTATTTAATGTGGATGTAACATTCTCAAGACCAGCTAGTCCCCTCCACCAGACCTCTGTGGGGCCATACTACTTGCTAATGTGGATATACTGTCTTAGATATCCTTTTGACGAAAGGGGATGAATATGCATAGTGCCAAATAACCTCACTGCGTACTGCTCTCTAGCAGCTATGCTTTAGGGTAGCATTTCCGACAGATTTGCATTTCTTCATTTTCAAAGTTATAAGGCTTGAAAAAATTTACCTCCTTAACCCAAAGATTTCTGTGAGTTGAATGTAGAATTCAGAAATGCAAAGTGCACGTTAGAACTGTTTAACCTCTGTGTTAAAGCTTTCTGAAGCTCAGAGGAGCTTCAAGCTCTCTAGTCACCATGGAAAAGAGGTGGAAAAAGCACTTGAATAACTGCGCAAAAAAACCCCAAAAAACAACAAACAAACAAACAACAAACAAGTTCCATGCTTCATAATGAAAAATAGTTTACATGTTTTACCTCCACATTTTGCCAAGTAGGATACTTTTCATTCATACCTCATAGCAGGCCAAATAAAGCTGACCACAGCTTATGTATTTATTCCCTTAAATAACTATTTGCTCCTGATATGCAGATATGTCATTGAAAAGTTGTACATAAAAATCTATATGGCCAAAGGGTTTGTGATTTCACTGTCCATGCACACTTATTTTCAGAGCCAGACACATTTTCAGGAGTTTGTAGGGGTTTTTTTCCTTATTTTCAGTACACCTTCTCTGACTAAACTCTAGACTATGGTTAACATTCCTCCAAATAAAGGAAAATGCAGCATCACAGATCTGAGATTAATTAAGAGGACCTGACACCACGCTGTCTTTTCTCCCCATTAGTGCAACTTTGATCCTAAAATTATTACAAATGCTGTAATCCTACTCTGCAGCAAGAAACTTTGCTACAATCCTTCAGGCTGTTTTTCCAGTCTGCAGCATCTATTTCCCTTATACTTCTTAACAATTTTTCAGAAGCAATCACTAAATGGGGTAAATACAGCTCAGAAACGTACCTGCACGTAAAGGATCAAGGTCACAAAAGGAACGTGAGGCTGGACTAAGTCAGCTTCAGGTAAGGCCTCAGCTACAAGGGCAATCAAGAACCTAAACAGAGAATGTGCACAACGAGCCCTTGGAAAGCCTTTACTTTACATCTTCATATCCTTGAAGATTTCAAAGAACTTCCTGGGAGATGTTACATTACTTATTAATTATAATACAATCTGTTAGCAAACAACACAAGCTATCTAAAGTGTACAGTGTATATACAGATCTTCATCTTTCATGTAGCAATTTTACTAAAAGCAAAATATCTTAATGCAAACAAATCAGTGACATCCATGTTGCTGGAATTGAAAAAAAAGAAAGAAAAAAAAAACTGAACCAAAAAACTCCTAGCAACAACAAAAAACAGCTACTTCAGAAAAAAAAATAATATATTGAATTTCAATCAATTTAAGCCTCCCAAAGCAATGGTTATAAGACATGGAAGAGAGTTAACTGTCATGGGTATGACAGAGTAAATAGCAACCTGTAATGCATCTACGTACTGGGCTTTACTTAAGAAACAATGAGATTAGAGCTTTTACCCCACTTATTTCACACCTGCTCCCTGCACTACCACTTCAGCATTAGGTTGACTTGGTCTCAAGGTCCCTTCCCAGAGGGCAGTCCAGTAAGGTTGGGCAGAAAGTCACATCCCTTTGCACCATGCAGCTGCTCACAGCTACCAGTCCTAGCATCTGTCTCCACACATCCCTCTGACCTCCAGGACCTTCCTCCACTTCCAGGATCTTTCCTCCAGCTAGGTTCTTCACCCTCCTCTGCAATCAGCCTCTGGTCTGGTGATTGTCTCCTGTCCCTTTAGCCATTACAGAACTCAGGACATGCCACCTTTGTTTAGTCCATGCCTTAGCAAAGTATACAACCAGCTTGTACTGGTTGCAGCTAGCAAGAAACAGTTCAATTTCAGACATACATACCTACACATATGCCCAATTATCTGCCTGCCCTCTGTCAGCATTCTTTTATTTATTTTTATTCCCCCAAAAAGCTGCTCTGAATAGTAGCTGTATTTGCTATTTGGTTTTTCATTTCTAATAGTGATTTTTTTTTGTTCCTTTTTTCCCCCGCTAGCACTGTAGTAGAATCACAACAAAGTCCATTTTAAATATCAATTTTAGCAATTCAAATTAAAATATTAAAAACTTGCACTGGCACGGTAGAGGAATTTTGGACTGTATTCACAGAAAAGTAATTAGACCAGAATTTTATAGAGCAGATTATTTCTTTTCAAAGGTAAATAAAGGTGAATTTGTAGTTATATGGGCAGAGAAGGTGTATTTCACTCTTTATCTACATAGAGAGCTGTGTTCCCATTATTGACAGAGCAATATCTTCGCCTGGCTCTAAAAAGTCTTAAGAGTTTCAAAGGAAGCAGGTTAAGTGATAGATTTGCTGAAACCATTCAGGCCAAAATAAGTATTTATCCATAGGTTTAATCATACATTGCCTGACAAGTCAAAAGTATAGCTTCTTCTAGAGACAGTACTGATGTGAACATGCATCTGAATTATAGTAAAAAATGCCTTTAGACTTAGAAGGACAGAAAAACACTGCCAATAAGTAGTGAAAATCACAGGGTGTAAGGAAATGCATTATTTGAAAAGAACTTTTTGCAGCACTGACATATCCCTTTTTCCATTTTTGTTCCATAAGCTTTACACCAGCACAGCCTTCTTCACTACACTGGTGCTATTTCCAATTCACAGCAATAAAAAGCAAACAGCATACAACAAAAGCTAACTGCAACCAGTGTAAAAAAGAGCACATTTCTGTACTAGGATGACACTGCTAAGAACATTCAGTTCAATGCAAGCTCATGTTTTTCTTCAATTTTCTGTAAACACATTCTAAAGAAGTGATACATCAACAGCAAAAAGAAAGCTGTCTGAAAAACTGAACTTTAATGACTTAATGCTATGATGATCATAATCATTTGAGATTTCCCCCACATACTTGGTAAGGAACAAAAACCAAAAATTAATTCTAGTATTGACTATTGCACTTCTTACCACTGAAAGAAGAGTCATGATGCAGAAGTCTGTGAACACAGAGGGAGCATAATACTGCAATGTACTGGTGCTGCTAAAGAAGTCGGGCTCACCTTCCTTCCAAATACACATTAAAAAAAAATAAAATATATATACACTGCAGTTCCCTACCTTTCGTACTTTGGCAAAAGAGACCAGATCAATAAATAAGGCATATAACTTAAGTTATACTATCCAGGTATTAAAGAGTCTTTCATTTATCATTTAGCCCAAGACTATTTCCTCCTCCTGGACTTCTTTTAATTATATTTCTATTCACTTTATTACAAGTTACAGTACTATCTTCCCACGATTGTTTCTCCCAGATAACTGTGGGCACTAGTAGTAAGGTGTCCTGTGGTTTCCCCCATCTGACAAGTATTTCTCCTTTGTTATTTTAAGGATGAAAAAAGGGTAGAAAAATAAACATAAAAGGCAAAAAACATAATAAAAGGCTGTACTACATTTTCAATTCCTTTATAAATTATGTACTAACATGTATAAAGCCTAAACACAAAGAAGCAACCTAAAACTCTTTGCAACAGAATGTGGCAGAAAGGCGCCATTTCCTACATTTCAGATTTAGCACCCATTTTGCTATGTTTTATAACATTTGGTTTTACTATACTAAATGTCTGTAGATTCTTCTGTGAAAATAGGCATCGTGCTGCTGTTTTGTTAAATATGTGGCCAGGATGGCTGAATGAATAACACAAGCTACATACATGATTTTTACCTCAGTCAAAGCCAGTGTGTTAGTTCTTATGCTGAATTATTAAGAACAGTGACCATCTGCATTCACAGATGTGCAGAACAGATTGTACTACAATTTTGAGAAGGAATTAATGGTTCTGTACTCCAAATTTCTTACCTGTTTTTTTAAAAGAAAACAAGGATGGACCACTCGGTGGATAAAAAACTGGCTCGATGGCCGCACGCAAAGAGTTGTGGTAAATGGCTCGATGTCCAGTTGGAAACCTGTAATGAGTGGTGTCCCTCAGGGATCGGTGTTGGGACCGGTCCTGTTCAACATCTTTGTCGGCGACATGGACAGTGGGATTGAGTGCGCCCTCAGCAAGTTTGCCGACGACACCAAGCTGTGTGGTTCGGTTGATACGCTGGAGGGAAGGGATGCCATCCAGAGGGACCTTGACACGCTTGTGAGGTGGGCCGATGCCAACCTTATGAAGTTTAACCAAGCCAAGTGTAAGGTCCTACACCTGGGACGGGGCAACCCCAGGCACTGCTACAGGCTGGGCAGAGAAGAGATTCAGAGCAGCCCTGCAGAAAAGGACTTGGGGGTGTTGGTTGACGAGAAGCTTAACATGAGCCGGCTTCAGTGTGCGCTTGCAGCCCAGAAAGCCAACCGTATCCTGGGCTGCATCAAAAGAAGCGTGACCAGCAGGTCGAAGGAGGTGATCCTGCCCCTCTACTCTGCTCTTGTGAGACCCCACTTGGAGTACTGCGTACAGTTCTGGTGTCCTCAACATAAAAAGGACATGGAGCTGTTGGAGCGAGTCCAGAGGAGGGCCACGAGGATGATAAGAGGGCTGGAGCACCTCCCATATGAAGACAGGCTGAGAAAGTTGGGGCTGTTCAGCCTGGAGAAGAGAAGGCTGCGTGGTGACCTCATAGCAGCCTTCCAGTATCTGAAGGGGGTCTACAAGGATGCTGGGGAGGGACTCTTCCTTAGGGACTGTAGTGGTAGGACAAGGGGTAATGGGTTCAAACTTAAACAGAGGAAGTTTAGATTAGATATAAGGAAGAAGTTCTTTACAGTGAGGGTGGTGAAGCACTGGAATGGGTTGCCCAGGGAGGTTGTGGATGCTCCATCCCTGGCGGTGTTCAAGGCCAGGTTGGACAGAGCCTTGAGCCACATGGTTTAGGGCAAGGTGTCCCTGCCCATGGCAGGGGGGTTGGAACTAGATGATCTTAAGGTCCTTTCCAACCCTTACGATTCTATGATTCTATGATTCTAAGTACACCCTGTTTTTGCGTTGCAATGCTGCTCTTCACCTACCTTCTATGTATTTGGCTATTGCTGCTCCCATACGCTCGTTGATTTGAACGTTCTTCCTACCTTCTGTCCTTTGCTTGCCTTTTTCTTCAGGTTCAAAAATATTCCTTCTCACAGAAGGGTTTGTAAAAAATTAGAAAAGAGATCTCTTTCTGAGCTAGTCTTACTGATATTTAGTCACTCATAAAGGGATGTTTCACAGGCTATTGACCTCTCACAGGCTGAGACTGAGCTTGGTAAAGCAAAAGGAAAGGCTTTGCTGTTCCCGCAGCAGTATAGGGAAGGCCAAAAGCACTTCTTTCATAACACAACAAAATAAATAAAAATACTGTTAGCACACTATTAAGTACACATAAAGGTAGGTTACAGAAACAGCCCTGACAGTTCAAGACCTGAATCCAGACTTCGAACCTCACAGAATCATAGAATCAGCTAGGTTGGAAAAGACCGTTAAGATCATCAAGTCCAACCATTCCCCCAGCACGAAGGGCCTCATCTACACGGCCTGTGAACACTTCCAGGTATGGTAACTCCAGCACTGCCCTGGGCAGCCTGTTCCAATGCCTGAACACCCTTTCAGTGAAGAAATTGTTCCTAATCTCCAGTCTAAACCTCCTCTGGCGCACCTTGAAGCTGTTACCTCTTGTCCTGTCGCTTGCTGCTTCAGAGAAGAGACCCACCTCCTCTCTTCATCCTCCTTTCAGGCAGTTGTAGAGAGAAACCTCGCCAGAGTTCATGTGCATTTGGAGTACCAATTGGGCTCAGGGGACTCTGGACTTAGGAAGAGAACTGTGCACTTAGGAAGAGGACTGTGCAGAGCAAAGGCTGGTTGGGATCTTGTCAAAGCTACCAGAAAAGAGAAGCAGTTGATTTTGTACTTCTCTTCTGCATGACCCCTAATTTCTAATGTACACAGAATACATGTCCAGTTTCCCATTCTTATGTACAATAGTTAAATTTGTGTATTATATTCATATAGTTTCATGTGTGTTAGCATATACATAAACAAAATATACCTAAACAATCCTTTTTTTTTTTCATTCTAGTACCAAACCACTTTTCAAATATTGGAAAAAAAGCGTATTGATTTTCTGGACCATCACTCAATGTCCCAGAACACAGTTATTAACAGTTAAAGGAGAACACTTAAATCTGGCTAAGAACACTTCAGCAAATGGGCACTTAAGAGCAGCACATATGGTTCTGCCTTATGCCTGGCTTCATGCTGCCAACAGAAGAAATAGGAACTTGATTTAATATAGGTGCTTACTAGTAATAATTTTATTTCTTTCTGTTAGTATAACCTTGCTCCTTCACATCTCTGGCACTAGATGGACAAACTTTGAGCAGGGTGACTAAGCTCTCAACACAAGTAGGAAGGTCCATTACGTGTATCTACAAAGGTTCATGCACCCCATTGACATAAGTACATCAGCCAAATATTCGACTGGTTTAACTTTTAGAAACACAGGAGCCATTTCACCTATTTGCATGGAAAAAAATTGAGTAGAGACTTTTACCTTTGCAATACAGAGAGACATTCAATTAAACACTTCAGGATCAAAAGTTGTGTTGAGCTCCCAATTTGTTGTCCTAATATCTCCCAGTAAGGATACATATATCCAGCAGCAGCAGCCAGATACTCAGAGGAATTAATTGGGGCAGAAGCTGTGTTCGCACATGAAGAGGCTGGCTAGTGATGCTGCTGGAGGTGGAAGAGCAGGCTGGTTTGTCTTCCTCCTCACCCTCAACTCAGGGTGTTTTACAGTTTGTCATTCCTCAACCCAATTGTTTTCATATGCAAGTTGTACTGGCTTGCCAATCTTTGTTTCCTGTACATTAAAAACAGCTGCAGAAATTAAACTTTTTGATGTAATGTAGGCTTGCCCAAGAATAGAATAGAAAAAAAAATACTTGTAAAAATACTTAATGTTCAGTGGACATTTATTTCCTTAATGCTTCTGCAATCAGAGCAGCAAAGCTGACCCTGTAGCTAACTCTTCCTTAGTCCAAGAGCCCTTCCAAGTCCCATCAACTCCAGAAAAAGACTAGGTCTGCATCATCATAGCCCTTGGACTTTTCCATGCCAGAGCAAGCCACATCAATTTCCATGCCAGAGCAAGCCACAGCATGATGATGCTAGAAGTGAAAGATTTCTTTTAGGAATTGTAAAAAAAAAAAAATAAATCATAAACTAAAAAAGTTTGAATGAAATGACAACTAGCAACAGTTTTGTAATCCAATAGTACTCTGTGGGGTTTACCATTACCATTACCATAAATAAACTTTCTGTACAGACATTTATTAGCAATGAAATCCAAGTGACTGGAGAATATAAAAATTTTCATGTAGAACTGAAAGTACACAAGGAATTTGAGGTTTATATCTGTGTCTTCTTCCAAGTTTTCAGGAGAACAAACTTAGTTTTGGAACTTCTCAGTTGCTAGCTGAAATTTTAAAGAAAAGAAAATTCCATGCAGAGATACATTAATATTTTTATTTAAATTAGCTCACAAGTAAATATCCTCCTTTATCTCCCTTCTCCTTTCAAATAATCAACTTTACATATTTATGATCCACCAAAGGACTTATGAAACTGAGCTAAAACTGCTAGAAAGCTTTATAATGCCATTTGATTTGTCAGAAATTTTAAAATAACCTGAAGAAAACGAAGGAATTTCCGTTAACACTGGTTCACTGCCTTAGGGATCCAAGATCCTTCATACTAAGGCTGAGTTGCAGCTCTGGAGCTGACATATGGGATTTCAACATTTGAGAGGATGCAGGCAAATGTATTTGCTATCATTTAAGTTCTAATAAGCTCTTTTCCCTGGTGACTACATACACTGTGTAGAGGAAAAAAATTATTTAATACAAGAAGATAGGCTAAAGCAAAATCATTATTCTCTGTAACCTGACTCAGACATGACTTCTCTAGTATATTCTGTGAGACACTTTGTATGTGTGGTCCCAGTTCTAATTAACACCCCTGGCAATTACTGATTTTAATCTCGCTGTACTATTTTAGGTCAAGACCAAGCTGTCTAAGAGATTTATTTTTTCCTCTTTTGTTTCCAAAATTAATTAGCAGATGCTGCTGTCTTGCCAATGGACCACATTTTCATTTGCTGCTGCTTCACCATCCACATGCAAAGCTCCGAACTGCAGTGATTTGGTTGTGCTGACAGTTCACACTGGTTCTGAATGAAATTATGTATTTTACAAGGTTTTATTTATTTTAAATAAATCACCTGCATGGAGCTACTATGGTAATGCTAAGGGTAAAGGTACAGATATTGTTTTCATGGGGTGGACAAAGGTCTGCTTTTAACTTGCCCTATGAGCACCATCACGTTTTTTCCCCATATGCTAATCATTTAGAAGACAGACGAGGGCTCTCCTCTATTTCTGGCTAAAATTTTGTTCATGTGTATTTCCCACCACTCACGTGAACTGCATTGGACAAGTACCACAACTCTGCACCCAACCTCTTGAAATGTTAAGACATTTTAGTGTCTCAGGCACTACTGCATTAACACATTGTCTGCAGGAAGGGAAAAAGCCAAGAAACAGGAAGCAGTGGTAAAGACCAAGCAGAAGAACAGCCTTAAAAAGCATATCGAGCTGATGTCCAAAGCTGACATAAATCTTTTTAGACCCTACAGTTCTTCAGTTCAGACAAGAAGACACGAAAATAATCATGAGTGCTTCCAAATCTAACTTAATAGAATTCCAAATTTTATCATTAAATCATATATAGTTCTAGGGGCCAGCAGAAGTTCTCAGGCCTCAACAGTATTATTCAAATGTCAGTGTGAATGAACAGACAGATGATGTTCTCAAGAAAATTCACTATGGAAAAGAAAAAGAGATCATCTCCAAGTACCAGTCATTTGATTATTTCTTACACCAGCACAGCTAACAATGCCAATGCACCCTGCAAACCTTCTTTACAAAGCTGCACTGAGACTCACTACAGGTATTAAGGTTATAGGTGTAAACCTGAGACCTCATCATCTTCTACTGTTTCTTACTCCAGGAAAATGAAGACACCAGTTGTCTTATAAATATTACATAAGCCTCAAATCAAAACCAAGATCTTAGTAGAGTCAAGCCTTAACTTTTTGATGACTAAGGTCAAAATCTCTTCTGTTAAAAAGAATGCTATTTTGTTATGGCTTGGCCATGAGATCCCCACTGCCTCCAAGTTTAACTGGGACTATCAACTTACCCTTCTCTCCTACCTCTCCTGCTTGTCCCTCTTCCCTCCACTACAAAGACTGACTTGCTGCCCTGGAAAGATTTTTGAAGTTAAAAGTTTAATACAATTTCCTCCTTTGTACAATACAGAAATCTCTGACCTTCCTCTCTTTAGGATTCTCCTCCTCACTCGTGTCGACCTCAGAGCTATGAGAATACAGAACATGAGAACATATCTCTGAACGTTTCAACAAATGCTTTTCCTAAAAATCTGGAATTAGAGCTTGGTTCTGCCCCTTTAATATAAATAAAGCCTTAAATATCTAGAGCTAATTTAAAGCAAATAAAGCATTCAGATCTTCTCAGATGAAGTTTTAAAGTCCTTTAAGACTGCTATTACGTCTTAGATCACCCATCATAAGAAAGATATTCAGTATCAGTATCTTACAAGATTAACGTTTTCTAGTCTATTTTTAATATTCTCTTAAGTAAAAAAAATAAATCCAAAATTCTTTATTCCTTCCATTTTGCACTTGTTACCTTGACCAATTGAGTTTAGATAGAGTGAAAGGAGCAGAGGTCTACATATGAAAAATACACTTTAATATCTCATATTAGAAGACAAAGATCTAAATTTTGCGAGAGAAAAGCATTTAGAACAACAATATGAAGCTGAAGTATGTCTCTAGGGCAAAACCAGATTGTTCCCTTTCTAAGCACTGCAATAGTATATACAAATAGAAATAGGATTATTACTGTCTAATAGAGTAAAGAGGAAAACAATCATATCAAACATATAATTGTCAGAGATGCAGGTGTGAATTTCCTATATAAGCAATCAAAAAATGTGTGTCTGCAGAAGTACAGATGTATGTATGTGTAACAAAATGTAGGTATAGCTATACATATCCATGTTTAAAATAAACCAAGAAAAGCAGATGATTCTTTTCCAGGTACTTACAAGCCCTTTAAAAAAATGTCTTATCTGGCAAGAAGAACTGTATTTGCTGTGATGGTCAGTTATGGTACATAGGCACAATATTGTCTGATTTCTTTTATATTGATGTTTTTCTATCATTTTATGTTTTCATAATTTAAAATCCATCTATAATAAACTTATTTGTGTTTTGCTTAGCAGTCTAAAAAGTTATTAGCAATATATATTAGTTAATTGAAAATTTCTTCCAGTTTAGTTTACCACTGCCAGAGTATTATGAGGTAAGGTACCAGCCCCAAAATAATACTTTACAAATATTAAATTATTAACATGTAAATTAAGCAGGAGTAAATGAAACTAAGGAACAAAATTATAATACTGTATTCCTCATTTTGTTAGGATCATGTCTTTAGTCCCAGATAAAAAAACATTTTACTACTTTTCTCATTTTGGCTTATCCTTCTTACTGTTCACCTCCTTCATGAATCTTCGCTTAGACAAAATACTTGAAGACAGAGGTACATCATGTGTGATTAGCATTCCTTCTAGAACCAGTAAAGTCTGTTACTTCTTCAATGACTAAACACGTGAAAAATTAAAGTACTCAGATAGCAAACCGATATGTACCTTTTAATCATCACTTCTGCTTCTGAGCTCAGTTTAGAGCTACAGAATGCTCATTTTTCAGTCAGCAATTTAAAGTTTTTGTAACAGTCTAACACTGGGGGTATATCATGAAAACAGAAAAAAAACCCAGCCATCCAGAGTGTTTGTGAAACCTGAGAAATGGCGTTCAATTTTGTCTTAAGGGAATTAACAAAGCCATACGTATTTCCCAAGACAAAAATATTCGCATGGCTGATGCTAACCTATGCTCATGTGAGAGTGAGTGCAATATATTGCCTGCTGCTTGCATGTGCTTTCTGTGGAGTACTTCTGCCTGCCTCTTCAGGGAAATTAAAAGTGTAAGCAGTAAGCAGACATGACAAATTATTACGTATCAATAGCTTTGTTCCGACAGCTACCAAACAATGAATCATGATATTTAAGAATCTGAGCTAAATCGCTTTAAATCAAATAAGGAAAGTTTTGGTCCAAAGTATCAGAGTAACTCCATTTATACAGCCAAAAGTGTTATTCACATACAGCTCTAACATAAATTCCTGCTTGGTCTTGCTTTTTTGGTTGTTTTCAAGAATAGCTCCCAAAACATGGCTGATTTCTAGGATTTTTTTTATTTTTTTTGTTTTTCTTCCTACGCTTTATGGTGCTAAGAACCTAACAAAATTCTGAAGTGAGTTTTGCTTAGACAAGGAGACAATGACATCTGGCTAATTAGAAGAGGTTCTATGATTTAAGACCTTGGAACTATTTCCAGGCTGTTTCAGGGAAAACTACTGAACAATTCTCAAAGTTATAAATAGGCTATTTAACTGCATTAAATTATTAAATAATCTATCTACTGCACAGCAGCTGCATGGTTCCACTAGTCCAGCTTCCTGTGCTTTCACAGTAGACAAACTCTACAAATTGGCTCCTCCTCAATCTCACAGGTAAAAGGCTTTAAACAGAGTAGAACTAAAAGCAGAAGGCAGCACAGTTAACATTGCCAAGTCAGGGCTGGAAGAAAGCAAACCACAAGCCACACAGCTTTTAGGGAGCAGTCCCTGGAGCACCCCATTCCCTGGGCTGTTCCCCATCTTTGTTCTAATAAGGACTACAGGGAATGACCCAAAACAAAGCCAAAAACCTAATCCTACTGTTAAGAGACTCGTGTGGTCTCTGATTTGCTAAGAATGCAGACAGCTCAAACTGTTCAGAGAAGCAAAACCAGATAGAAATGAGGGATTTGCTATACACCAGGTCTTTTTCTAGAAAGACTGCACTGAAGCAGTAGTTCCCTGTGATAAAATTTACTGTAGTGCCACTACATAGTGCTATACTAATTTGTGAATGTACATGATAAAAGAGACTTATGCTGCTTTGGTGCAGAAATGTTCTCTGCGCAGTTCTGGGAATATAAACTAGGTCTCCTCTGATTTGAGCAATGCCAAGAAATTCTTGGATTTTACACTGGCAATCTCCCAAGGAAGAGAAGTCGGTGATTTATAGGAAAAGACAGCTATAAAAAGCTCTTGTTTTCTTCAGTTTTAATTGACTACAGCATCATTGGCCTTTTGGATTTACTTCCCCTTTAGATATCTTTTTAAGATAAAACACGCATCTTGCAGAGTGCATACTAGACTGCATTTGTTTGTTTTGCCATTTTTCTTCTCAGAGAAAGCCTCAAGAACACAGATAAGGAGAATGTGGAAACCAGTGTCATATCCCAGCCAGGCCCAAACCTGTCTGAGAAGGTATTAACATTTCCCATCAAAACTGTTGGTCATCACACTGTGGACACTGGCACATCTGACACACAGTATATTTTTGTATATTGTAGTATATTATATATTGTATATTGTAGTATACTATATCTATTGCCTATATATATATACATGTATACAGTTTACTGACATTAACACCAGTGAAGCATCCTCTCAAACAGTGTAGGATGCTTTAATCTTGAATAGCAAAATTACATAATGCCCTAGTTTGCTGGGACACACGATGCTCAGATCCTAGTAGAAAACCCTACTTGGAAGGATGAGCAGAATCATTCTCATCCATAAACCAAATATGAGCATAAACTAGACCTACTTTGGATAATGCTGCACCCTATAAACCAACTGAATGTGCTTTTCACCTCTTTGTGCTGCTCTTTAAAGATGTTTCAAGATGCCACCCCAGTTATGACCTTCTCTATGCCATTGCTTGTGGTATAGAAATGCTGTCTGATTTATTGTTTCTGCTGCTGAATTTAGTAGTATTTCCCTTCAACACTGAGAAGCAAAGGGATTGGTACAATTTTAAGCAAATGATCACACTACAGAGAAATGCCTGGGTACAGAATCTAAGTGATCAGAGAGCCATCCAGTGGACCCTTAGGAAAAGGAAGAAAAAGTCACCTCAAAAAGGGAGATGAAGCTATATCTAGAGAATTGAATATCACTTCCCTCTGCTGGATGCTTGTCTATATTTATCTTTATCCCGGGCAATGACCAAAAGATAAAATAGATAAAACAACTGTCATTTAAATAATGGGAAAGTGCGGAACCTGAAATATGTGCAGACTGTGCAGACGTTAAAGGGCATATATTCCTAACCTATAGCATCATCTCCACTTTTTATTTCCACGATAAAAATTATAAGGAAGGGATTTCTTTTTTTTCTTTCCTAATGCCTCAATGCTATTTTTATCCATTTCTGCCTCTGTCAACTCATTTTTACATTGAAAACTCATCCATGGATAAAATATTCATAACCAATTATTCTTGATCAGTCTTCACCTACTTCTACAGCCTCAATATCAGAGGAAAAAAGAGCTTTTCTTTAAATAGCTTTTCCCAGTGCAGAGCCTACATTTTATTTTAATCTGAAACAGCACACATTTTAACTAGCAAGACAGAAGAAACCTCATCCACTTCACAAATATTTACTACCTAAACTCCTCCCTTCCACCTTGTTCTCGGTGTTCAGCAAAACAACATTTATTGTTACAAATGGTACAGAATACTAGCAGTAGGAAACAGCATTCAGTTAATGGAGACAGCAGCTGACAGAAAAGGGCCTCCCTGGAATTACAGAAATATTTACACTAGAATTTATTTAATTTTTTCCCACCCATTTTATCATTTATTTCAGTTTAAGCAATGTGGTATTTATTTTCACCTTGTCATACAAAGTACTGAGATTTACAAAAAGATTTGTTTTACTCCAAAAGGTTTGAGATTTTAATTGTAACTGCCTGAAATTTCTTAGTAATTGCCCAAGACTTTGTCATGGCTACAAAAGAGGAAACTAAGAACTTGCAGCTGCTTAGATACCCTCATAGGAAAAAGAGCGCATGGAGTCCCCGGATCGGACACACAGGCTAGTAGTGCTCTCCTTGGTGGTTCCAGCTTACGAAAGGAACATGGTTTAATTTGTTAGAATAAGCAAACATGTTCATAGATATATATACCTCAGCATCCTGCTAAAAGTGGCAGTTCCCACCACTGTTAGTGAAATAAGCTGCAGTTATAATTAGACCTCTTCTCCAGGTTACCCTTCCTTTCCAGAGCATCACATTAGCTCACCTTGGACAAAATAAATGTCATGCTTTTGCCTTAACCTGAACTTGAAAATTGTTCAAGCAGCATGATTGTTAAAAAAAAAATGAGCAATTCAGAGAAGTGATGGAAGCATTGTGACCTTGATACATTCCTCCATATGGATTTATGCTTGAAGGTCTACTGCTGCTATATGTTCACTTGAGAAGGATAAGAAGAGTGGAAGCACCAACTAAACGAATTAATGCTGGTATGGATCAGCTGCTTAAAGATGTCTCTGTCCCACCTCCATATAGTCCGCACACCTCCATACTATTTCCACACTACATCACAAGCATTACTCAGTGATTGCAGTGCTGTATTGGAAACCCTCCTGCAAAAAGTTATCAATCATGTATAGAAGCAGCTAACTCTTATTCCTTTATTTACCAAAGACATAATTAAAGAGAATCCTGCTGTACTTCAGCAGGATTTCTAGGGCTTAAATGCTTGCAAAGGGGGAATTTCACAGTTTGCAACAAAACAACACAAAGTTCTAGAAGTAAAACTAGAACAGGCAGAATGAAACCATTCACTGCAGCACTGGTATTCCTGTTCTATACATCTTTTATGAAATTTCCATGCTAGGTATATTAATTTATTAGTATACATTAAAACAAATCATTTGTACTAAAGTATATGCCAGATGACTGAAAAGGATTGACATGCTTACAGAACAAACCAGAGTGATGTGTATTATATTTCTACACAGTCTGCAGGTAAATTCTAATTATGTTTTGCCTTTTTAAGATCAAATCCGGATCTTTCCTCTGTGGCATTTCTATCACACTCAGAATTCCTCAGAGAAGCACTGAGCTTCTCTCTCATATAAGATGTAAGATAATTTTGAATACAATCTTAAATGCTGCTTGAAAATTATATGGTTATTTTTAATCAAGAGACATATTTGCATGCTGTTTATCTAATCATTGAAAATACGTGGAGGATTTAAATCAATGGATTAAAGTATAGGTGGTACTTAATGAACTGACTTATTTTATTCAGTTTATAATATATTACATTTAGTGAGCATATATATACTGGGTTTTGATACAATTATTTCAATAACATTAGATACTTGTTACCTATTTTCTTGTGACTGGAGTATACCCACAGGTATCTCATTTTGTTATATAACTGAATTAGTGATAAGTAATATGTCTGTGGAAGTCTGTGATGGTTCTAGGGAGACTCCGGGAGGTAGAAAAAGCTGTAATATGTTGAAAGGACTTGTGCACTTGGTGAAGAAAACTCAGCAGCCTGATCCTGTATCTCTATGCCCAAAGTACGGGCACCTCCTCCCTCCATTAAGACTGCTCATCAGAACTGTAGTATGCCAAAATGAAATGGGATTTCTGAATTTTAAAAAGTGGAGGATAAAAATTCATGTGAAAATGTCACTTTAGATGACGGGTGTCTTTGACGAGATACCTAAATGTCAATATAATTGCAATAATTCTTCATATTAAACAGAATCATAGTCAAAATGCCTAGAAGAGGTCAAGAATTCACCTAGCACATTTGGGTTACCACGATAGATACTCAGCTATACTCAACCCATTATTGCAACATGATTTTCTAACCTTTAAGCACTCCTGAAGCATAAGTCAAATGCTTAATTGTTGTACTTCCTAACATGAAATTCACAATACAAAAACCTAAACTATAATTTTAAAATATGAAAACTATCAAAAAAAAAAAATTAAAAAAAAAATGGACCAGCTATATACCTCCTTGAAACTCTGGACAACCAAAAGGGAACTGGTGTAAGAGGCACACAGGACAATTAAATAAATCAAACATCTTAAAGGCACAATCTCACATTTAATGCTTCCTTGCAGAGATATACAATGTGAATATAATGTTTCCTTCTATAAAAAAAGGATTATTTAGTAATATTACAATACCACTGCACAATCAACTTTTATCAGAGTACCTCTGTTCTATCAAATAAAAACGTATATGCTTATACATAAAAGCGTAACACTTGATTGAAAGGAATTAATGGAAAGGTGGATCCATCATAATACTAGAGGGTAACAGTGAGGACTGATTTATATTTTACATTTCACATTAATTTAAAATGTACTTTATTTCAAATCAAGAGGACCTGGATTAAAAAACTAAACCAAACCAAACCAACAAAAAACAAACCAAAACCCAAAACCCAACAATTTTTAAAAATCTGGGTTTTTTTTCTATCATGTACTTTCATGGGAGGAAAGTGTTTTCCTTTTGTTTTTTTTTTGTTTTCTTGAAGTCTAGGAATTGTTTTCAGTTCATTTGTGTTAATGTCAGAAAAAAAATCAATATAGCAATATATATATCAAACTTCCTCCCATCAACAGAGTTGAAGAAAGTCATGAAGCAGATTTAGACTCCTAGCAGAAATACAAGCTGCAATGGAAGCAGCAGTTCACCTCACTGGAGGTCAAACACAGACTTGCTAATATAGAAATAAGACAAAACACCTTGCAGAAGTACAATAATCTTATAAAGGAAGAAAAAAGAATCTCCTATTGTAAAAGAATTTTCCTACTGTAGTGGTAGGACAAGGGGTAACGGGTTCAAGATTAAACAGGGGAAGTTTAGGTTAGATATAAGGAAAAAGTTCTTTACAGTGAGGGTGGTGAGGCGCTGGAATGGGTTGCCCAAGGAAGTTGTGAATGCTCCATCCCTGTCAGTGTTCAAGGCCAGGTTGGACAGAGCCTTAGGTGACATGGGTTAGTGTGACATGACCCTGCCCATGGCAGGGGGATTAGAACTAGATGGTCTTAAGGTCCTTTCCAACCCTAACTATTCTATGATTCTTCACAGATATCTGAATTTATCATCCTCTCTTGTACAGAGAAATGCCCACTTTATGTCATAAGATTACAGGTGTTTGGACTGTTACTGAATGCCCAAGATCCACCTTTTCATAGGGGTAAGTGTAAATCCATCATAAAAACATATCCTACTGTTTTTCTGCACTCAGCAGTGATTAGTATTAAAAAAATAACACGAGTTTGGTAAAGATGATTCACAGGTTCTACTACAATATACAGATATGTATACCAAAACATTCCACACTTTGCCAGCTTCTCATTTCAAGTGGTACTTGGGTTCATTGCTATTCACTAAGATTATTATTCCAGCTAATTATAAGAAAAACATAGACTACAACAAAGGAAATAATCAGTCACATAACACTTATTCATGTTCAAGTACATTAAGTAGGCAATAAATAATTGGTATATACAAGCCTCTGCAAAGAAATGCAGTGGCAATTGTTACTCTTGCCTCCCAAAACAAAATTATTGCAAAAGAACAACTGCAGAGTTCACTATCTAAAAAAGCACAAAGAAATCCCTTTTGCCTCACTACACGCTACGATATGGACAAAACAGTACAAAGCATCTAATATGGTAATACAGGCTCTCCAGAGAGAAAATAAGTGAACAGTATTTGACATCCTTAACCTCCCACACATGAGCGCTTCCAAATGGATTTTTTCACTTTCCTTTCATTATGATTAAAGACAGAGGAACTACCAACTTCCTCCCCACCATGTGCAATAATGTAATTTCCACTACTTGTGCAGCAATGTACATTCAGAGGGGAAGTATAAGCAGCAGCAGCAGAAGCAGCAAGTAAGAGAAAACTGCCTACAGAAATAACTTATTTTCAATCCTAAGTATTTAGTGATTTATAACATGACACTTGTTATTTGATATTCTTCATGAAAAAGGTATCCTAATGCAACTGTAAATGATTGAGCTATATCCAGAAATATACACTCCCTTTTTCACCCACCTATCTTGCTACAACAACTTATACAGAGATTCCAGGTATTAAGTCCTTCCTTCAAACAATTAAAGTGGTCCTTCTTCCATTGGAAAAAAGGAACCTGGAGCTGGCTGATATCTTTTACAGACCAAGTCCATCCTGCTGGTATGGCAAATATCATGTCCCAAAAAGCTTTTAATGCGCTTATCAGTCCCCACTTTCAAAAAGCAATTTAGTTATTCACTTCTACCATTGTCCTAGCTTGACAGTCAATAATCTGAAATCAAACGTTGTTACTGGGATTTGAAAACAGTACTGAAAAATAATTTTTTGCAAAGCATTATCTTTTCAACCAGATATAAACACAGGATTCCTTCAACATGCTTCTGAGCATGTATAAAGTCTACTCTTACATCACAAAAGGCAAAACATCAAAGTGCAAAAACCTTCATCTTTGAAAACTGCATTTACTACAAGGCATATTAGACAGTAGAGAACAACTGTAGCAGGGATAAGGGAGAAACAAACAGATATGAGAAATCATGTGTATTTCATCTTCAAAGTACCATAAGAACAAAGCAAAACTTCTTTCTATTTTAAATCAAAGCTTTTTAAACTGTTCTGACCATTAAGCAAGATAAAGTTCAGAAAATGTACTTGCCGAATTCAGTGGCTAGTGTGACTAGTTCAGAGATCAGGGAGTGGAGTTTACTGAGACTACGTTCCTTCAGCAATCACACCATTCCAAAAATCTTTTGTCACAGAAAACTGAGCAATAGGCAAAAAGCCAAGCTTACATACCCCTCTCTCTCCAACACACATCCCACTTGGAATTTATTTCACATCCAAACTAATTCTCTTCCAAGAGCTCGCCTAAATCTCAGCAGGCAGCCAGTTTAAGCATCATGTTTTCCTTTAGGAATATACAGCATGACTGACATTCAGAGTAAAATATTTCATGTTGGTCAGACTTCACCCATCTCACTTACCAAATGAGACCCCCAAACAGCATGATGATTTCTGAATCCTCAAAGCAGTATGTGTCAAGACCTTAAAAAACTCTGAGACATGTAACAACAGCACTGGCAAGGTACCAACTCCCTGCCAGAAACAACAGTAGTTTTGTGTTGTTTCGCTGATTTGCAAAAGGAGATTGCAGCCACAGCTGCTCTGCAAACTGAATCATACTTTCCACAGAAGGCAGAGAAAAGGAGACATCTTTCAGAAGGCACACTGGCTGAAGTAGTACTTGCAGATGCATAACCACATACATGGTACATTGCCTGTTCCGCTGAAGCAGAAGTCAATAGCTCTGCAAGAATTACGTGAGACTTTCAAAAACTTCAGGCATAAACCAGCCCTTACAAATTCTGCTGTTTTATCATTCTAGGTGTTTTAACTCATCTTCCATGATTTGTGGGTGAATGCTCCATCCCTGGCGGTGTTCAAGGCCAGGTTGGCCAGAGCCTTAGTGTGAGGTGTCTCTGCCCATAGCAGGAGGGTTGGAACTAGATGATCTTAAGATCCTTTCCAACTCTAACTGTTCTATGATTCTATTAATAGGTCTAGAGAAGGGTGATGAAGCTTTGTCTGGATTTACTGGGAGAGGTGTAAGGCAATAATCACATCAATAGGATCCCATGACAGTGTTTCACAGAAGGTGCACCACAAAGGGTATCTTCCAGAACAAACCACCCAGGTTTATGGAACCAAATGCTCACCTCTGGCTTGTTTTTATCATGTATGGGGTTTTGTGGGTTTTTGGTTGGTTGGGGGTTTTTGGGGGGTGGGGGGGGGGGTTTGTTGGTTTGTGGGGGTGTTTTCTCTTAAAGTACTTGGCAAGCAATAAAGGACTTTGATATAATAATAGATCAGGCTGAGGAAGTCTGACAGAGCAGAAGTATCATATGAGTTTGTCCTAATACTACTTATCTCTATCAATCCATTTATGCCTATAGGTAGATACAATACAGCTACTTCTTCATCTATAAAATGAGAAGTTTTCATATAAAAAGTAGCTGCATATAAAATCTGACAAACTTAACTTCATCATTTTTTCCTGTGTTCATTTTTGGATATTTTGTTAACTTGGTCTGAACTGAAACTTCCATTCTGAACGAACTCTAAATTTGTTGTAATAATTTCCATTTGTGAGCAAGAAATTATTTATTCTGGCAAGTAAATATTGGCAAGTAATCTTTGTCACAAAATTTGAATGAAAAATACTCAGACGGGGGTTCTAATATCCCAGATTAGAAGCATTTTATAATCATACAGCATTTCCATTGATACCCATGGTAAAACATTAGTTTTCAAATCTTTAAACACCTGTATGACAAATGACATTTTAAAAGCACAAGAACCAATAGTGTGTCATTTGTCATTTCCTCTCACCAGCTACTATTTTGATAATTCCTTCCCTCAGAAGATGAAAATTTACTGCACGTAATACACAGAAGTGAAGGGAAACAAAACGCAATAAATGAATTCAGAAGAGACTACTCAGAAAGAGTGTGTGATGGATATTCTTTGCCTTTTTGCTATAGCAACATACACCTGATTCCTAAACTAAGTCATTATAACACCACTAAAATCAAGTCGATTTTTTTTTTTATGAATTGTCATTGCTGTGGTTGCAGCCAACAAACTTCATATTTTTATACCTTACATCATCTTTTCTGAAATGATGATACTTCATTTATAAAAGTCCAAAATTAAAATTGGCAGACATAACCAAAGGTAGAATTTATCCTCTTATTCTGAACAGCTATGACTATGTCTCAAGAAAAAAAATCTGAAACATCACAAGAAGTATTCTTTTCAATGCCAAAAGAATCAAGTTTAAGTTCACAAATACCAAGAAAGGGAAACCCTCACCAAAAAGCACTTGCTCAAACTGACAAAACAAGTAGTTATTATATCAGCAATTTATCCCAAGTTAGTAAAAATGTTAAACTCCATATTGGAGTCCTAATTCATCATTATGCTGAATATGGATGAACACACGTATTCCCACATTGGATCATCCACTATTGCTCAGTTATTTCTCCATGCAGAAGTAAAACTACTCCAAGGAGTTAAAAACCATAGCTTTAGCATTTCTTGTTAGAATGATGGCAGTTCACACTGGGGCACTTATATTACAAGCAGTATACAAGAGATTTCTTGAAATGGAAAACAATTTCTTTCTAAACTGTTTAAAGAAAAACAAATATAAAAAAATGCACATATTTTATTCCCTTATTAATTTTTAAAATTGTTTCTCTGGCCTACTTGCCTCACAATAATGTTTCACCTGATTGCTTATGTCAGATATATTACCGTCATGTCACAAACCATGCTGTATTCAGAAGTAGATTAATGATGAATATTTGGTTAGAGATGGGAAAACAACACTGCACTGATTTTTGGAAGGAAAGGCTGGAGCAGAATTAATAAGGCAATCTGCACAGGGCAGAGATCTGCCTTGCACAGCATCAACGTTAACCACAGTATCTGTGGGCTGGCCAGCCAAAAAGACAGGCTGATACAGCACATAAATGTTTTCAGACAATGAAGCTTTAGAAATCATTTTCTGATGTCAATGGAATTTTGTTTTGAAATCAAAGTTTCACTGAAGCAAACAGGACATACAGCGTAGTATGACATGCTCCAGATTTTTAAATGAATGCCCTTGCCCACTCCCACAAGCAGCTGGGAGTGGGCAGAACATGGAATACCTTACTTGGAGCTGTATCATTCAGTCTGATCATAAAACAGTGTCCCACTGAAATTAATGAGAATTTTTTCGAATTATTACTTTGCCATTTTCCCCTGCAGTACTTGTTCCACTTTTTTCTGTTGAGCTGAGGCAAAGCAAATTTAAGCCACTGAAGTCAGTGCTACTTTTAAAGACAGACATAAGAGGAAATACCCTTATTTTAAAGTATGTCTTCTCCAAAATTTCCACTTATTTGAAAAAAAGCTCACTGAAATCACAATTCATGACGTGCACGCATTTAGTAAATGTTGCTGTACAAATATGTATTTCTTAGAATCACCACCAACCTGAAAAAAACCCAGCCGTCCAAACACCACTCCATTCTTTAGTTTTACACAAGGAATAAGATACTAGTGCTTGTGATGAACTCACACCAAAGATAAATGGAATTCTGTCTTAACATTCCTAAATTCAATTTCCCCCTCTACTTTTCAACACCCATGTTTGAAATCTGCTGCTGCAGAGACTCTCAAAATTGTTTCCCAACCCTGGTTCTTAATGTCAGTGCAGCATTCGATGGTCAGGCTACAATGTGCTTAGATTAATTTGACAGTTTGAAATGGAAATTCTTGGCAGAGACAAGAGGAAAAACAATTTTCCAGATGCTAAACTTTGAGTCCATTTCTAGGTAAACAGCGTATGTGTTAATAACTAAAAAGCTTATTATTTTATCATGGGAGTGCTTGCAAATGTTCAGTTTAGTCAATTTTACTTTACAGTCGAGAAACAACAGGCCAAGCAGTGCATGTAATGCTTGTTCTACTGTTAATTCTACTAGTTAAGATTTTTGTACTGGAGAAGAGCAATGGAATTTTTACACCATAGAATTGCTCTGTCAACTACATCATGCATCCACCATAGGGCAATGGAGTAAATGGGACATACAACATTGCTTTTGTGTTTGAAATCTATGCTACCAAATATGCAATACAAGTTAAAAAAAGCTCTGAAAGTCATTTATAAACTATCTTCAGCATTGGAAGCTAGATTCATGGGGAGGGAAACACTTTGATTATACATCCACAGAGCTCCAGCATCATAGGATGCATCACTTGACAAAGCAGGTAATACTTTACAGGAGATAAGTAGGCACACCTTTGAAAGCTTTAACTGAATAGCATAGCTAAAGTGTCCACTGCAGAATGTGTTATGTCCTGCAGGATGTTTAGCTGAAGTTTACTTACAGCAATGTAGTGACAAAAAAAGCAATTCTGACATATGATTGAAAATGAAGTTACAGGCAAATGCTGGCTTGGTGGTTTACCACCACACATTTAAAACACTCCTTCTGTTTCTCCGTTACTTTATTTAGTCTTCTAGATCTGGTAGGAAACAAAGAGAAAATGCAAATACATCACATATGAATAAGCAGTTCAAGGACTCTCTATATCTGAGTGGGTAAAAACTGCCTTAGGAAAGCACTCCATTCTTCAAAGTGTAAAATACCTTCTCATATATTGCTGAGTTCACAATATCTATTCTGTATCACAAGATTTCTGCCCCCCTTTTCCTGGTCTCTCTATACAACACCCTAAATGATTGCTAATACAATTTGTTTCAGAAATCAGGCAAGTCACGCTGGTTTCTCTGAAAATTGGAGAAAACATTTCTATACCTTTAATTCATGACATATTCAGGCTGGTTAGCTACATAGGGGGTATTAAAATTTTCATCTTCATTTTTTACCACACCCCCCCCCCCCAACATTGCAAATACCATATGAACTATGCAGACTGGATAGTACTTGCACAGAATTTACAACTAGAAGCTCAAACAGGCACTTGCCTACTGTATCTGAAAGTCATCACAGTCACGTACAGAAAATCAGTCTACCAACTTATATGTAATTATCTTTTATTACTTCTATCTTTATCCAGATGGTTCCATCTTGCCTTTCAAGGTCTGTCAAAAATCTGTGTCCAAATCTTAAGTGACTATTGAAAAGCTGTAAACCATCTGATACTTTATTCCATTGTTATTGTCTTCTGAATAGATACTACACCAAATTTTAGCTTGTAGAACATGAACCAAGTGAAAAGACACAGTTGAGCCACATCTTTTCTCTAAAGGACGCCATTGAGGACCACTTAGTTGACATGTCCTTTTACTATTTTTGGTATAAAAGGAATACAGACAGAAACTTGTAGAGTGATTCAGTATCAGTGAATAGATTTGACAGAACATCTTCATTGTTAAGGGACACTTCCCTGTTTCAAGTAACTGGGAATTTTTAAATGATTTGGTGTTTTTCTAAGTGCTTTATTCAACAAAGAAAACTGGCATTAAATTTGCCTAGATGACTAATTCTTTTTCCCTCTTCGCAAAAGAACTTTTTCACCAAAAAGTGTTCTGTCATCTTGAAAGCAGAAGTTTGGACAAAAACCACAAATTGGGTTTGATTCGATTTGGGGAGGGAGGAAAGAGAGGAGGATATGGGGTTGATTCAGAGAACTGCCATCACATTTTTTTACCTAGTAATTCAGTATTGAGGACAAACTGCATGCACAGAATTGGACTACTGATCCACTTCTCTGATGTAATAAATACTTTGATATTTTACATGAATCACCACATTGGGCACAAAAAGAAAGGAGATTCAACTTTAGACCTTCTAGCACTGGCACTCTGAACAGATCAGTACTGCAGACTCCTCAACCAGAAGGAAGTGATAAGAGTCACCTAGGTGAGTGCCCGAAGTCCTGGGTGAAAGCGAAAACAACGTCCTATAAAAAACGGCTTACAAGTTCTATCATCTGTGTTTGGAGATTGGAACTAGATGATCTTAAGGTCCTTTCTAACCCAAACCATTCTATGATTCTATGAAATGAAGCTTTCAGGAGTTCAATACATATGCTAACATGCATTCTCTCAAAAATATATGGTATGCATAGTAAGAAATACTATATTACATTTACCTGGGTTTACTTTCTGGGTGAACTAATCTGGTGTCCTGGGTTCAGCTATAGCAGCCATTTTTCTCCTTAGTAGCTGGTGCAGTGCTGTATTTTTGACTTTCAGCCTGGGAACAACGCTGATAACACTGATGTTTTCAGTTGTTGCTAAGTAATGTTTATTCCAACCAAGGACTTTCTCAGTCTCATGCTTTGCCAGGGAGGAGGGGAAGCCGGGAGGAAGCAGAGACAGGACACCTGACCCAAACTAGCCAAAGGGGTATTCCATACCACAGCACGTCATGCCCACTATACAAACTAGGGGAGTTGCCCAGAAGGCCAGATCGCCGCTCAGATCGGGCTGGGTATCGGTTGGCGGGTGGTGAGCAATTGTATTCTCTCCCCTTATTATTTCCCTTATCATTATTATTATTGGTGGTAGCAGTAGTGGTTTTGTGTTATACCTTACTTACTGCACTGTTCTTATCTCAACCCGTGGGAGTTACATTCTTTCTATTCTCCTCCCCTCCGGGAGCGGGGAGAAGTAGAAGGGGGGGAGTGAGCCAGTGGCTGCATGGTTCTGAGTTACTGGCTGGGCTTAAACCACGACAGTTCTTTGTGGCGCCCAACGTGGGGCACGAAGGGTTGAAATAACAGATCTGACTGGAGCATGTCTAATTGCATTTGTGATAAGCATTCATTGTTTCAGATTAATAGTCACTTGTCACAATGCTGATTTATTTGCTCTCAGAGTTGTTGCGCTTGATCTCAGAGTTTCAGCATGTTGCACCTTACTTACAGCCAGAATTTGCTGTTTTAGTGTTTATCGCCTGGGGGGCCTGGGCTAAGGTTCTTGTTTCACTGTACTTCATGGTAATGACTTATAATACAATAGACTCACTGATCATGAAACTGGGCTGGTATGCGTTCCCAGCATGGCTATCACCCCTATACTTTGGGAGGCATACAATGGGAATTTTTAACAATTAATTACACATCTTTCTTTTTCCTTCTCTCGGGGGGTCAACCTATGGAGAAGATATTCCCTCACACCCTCCACTCCCGCACCAGGCCATTTACAGTAGGAACAGATTCTGGAAAAGTTAAAGATCCCGAATATCCTTTCAATGCCCTTGAAAGCACCCTGCTCCTTTTGCTGGGAACCAACTTGTTGCTGCGTATGCTCTCTACGTTTTGCCTACAGCATGACCACTCTGAGAACACCTGATCTTGTCCAATCTCGGAAGCTAAGCAGGGTCCGGCTTGGGTCTTGTCTAGCGTTAAACGACGATATAGGAGGACCACCAAGAGATTTGCCCCAAGGCTGGACAGCCATAAGTAGCAGGGTGGGTGGGACAGTACGGGCAAGTATCTAGGCCAGTGGGCCCCTCCAGTGCTTTGGAAGCATCGGAGATGGAAGGCAGCTGTGTGGAGTCCCCTGCGACAAGTTGCAGAAACTGCTGAGGGAGAGGGTGAATCGAGTCAATTTGCAGAGGTGAAAGCCATCCAGCTGGCCTTGGACATTGCTGAACGAGAAAAATGGCCAGTACTTTATCTCTATACTGACTCATGGATGGTGGCAAATGCCCTGTGGGGGTGGTTGCAGCAATGGAAGCAGAGCAACTGGCAACACAGAGGCAAACCCATCTGGGCTGCTGCACTGTGGCAAGATATCGCCGCCCGGGGGCAGAACCTGGTGGTGAAGGTACGCCACATAGATGCTCATGTACCCAAGAGTTGGACCACTGAGGAACACCAGAATAACCAGCAAGTGGATAAAGCTGCTAAGATTAAAGTGGCTCAGATGGACTTGGATTGGCAACAGAAGGGTGAATTATTTTTAGCCCGGTGGGCCCATGACACCTCAGGCCATCAAGGCAGAGATGCAACAACATACAGATGGGCTCGTGATCGAGGAGTGAACTTAACAATGGACTTAACTTAAACTATTGCCCAGGTTATTCATGAATGTGAAACGTGCTGCAATTAAGAAAGCCAAACTGTTAAAGCCTCTCTGGTGTGGAGGACGATGGCTGAAGTACAAGTATGGGGAGGCCTGGCAGATTGACTACATCATACTTCCACCAACCCGCCAGGGCAAGCGCCATGTGCTTACCATGGTGGAAGCAACCACCGGCTGGCTGGAAACATATGCTGTGCCCCACGCCACTGCCCGGAACACTATCCTGGGCCTTGAGAAACAAGTCTTGTGGCGACACGGCACCCCAGAGAGAATTGAGTCAGACAATGGGACTCATTTCCGGAACAACCTCATAGACACTTGGGCCAAAGAGCATGGCATTGAGTGGGTATATCACATCCCCTACCATGCACCAGCCTCTGGCAAAATCGAACGGTACAATGGGCTGTTAAAAACTACACTGAGAGCAATGGGTGGTGGGACTTTCAAACACTGGGATACACATTTACCAACAGCCACCTGGTTGGTCAACACGAGGGGATCTGCCAACAGGGCTGGCCCAGCCCAATCAGAACTTTTACGTACCATAGAGGGGGATAAAGTTCCTGTGGTGCACATAAAGAATTTGTTGGGGAAGACAGTCTGGGTTATTCCTGCTTCAGGTAAAGGCAAACCCACTCCTGGGATTGCTTTTGCTCAGGGACCTGGATATACTTGGTGCGTAATGTGGGAAGATGGGGGGGGTCTGGTGCGTACCTCAAGGGGATTTAATTTTGGGGGAAAACAGCCAATGAACTCAATTGTATGCTGTTGCCTGCTACGTGACACTTTTATAGCCCACCAGCTAGATGTCTTCAGGTCACCAGCGACTGACCCTGACTTCCCTCCAATCATCACCCCAACAAAGAATGAACTTTGACGAAACCAGCCGAGCTCAGCAGTGACCAGACGAGTTCAGCGGTGTCATCAGCAGGCAACAACCCAACACTACACACCGTCTCTCCTACCTTGAAAGACTATCACAAGAGATGGAGCCTGACATCATGGACTGGATGAATTCAGCAACTTTATAGGGATTGGTCCATGGACTAAGGAATGACATCTCTCTCTTGTGTGTGTGTGTATATATATATATATATGAGAAAAAAGTGATGCTATGTTTTAAAATATGGGATCTGAGTATGACGCGAATCGTATGGAATAAGGGGTGGATACTGTCCTGGGTTCAGCTATAGCAGTCATTTTTCTCCTTAGTAGCTGGTGCAGTGCTGTGTTTTTGACTTTCAGCCTGGGAACAACGCTGATAACACCGATGGTTTTAGCTGTTGCTAAGTAATATTTACTCTGATCAAGGACTTTCTCAGTCTCATGCTCTGTCAGGGAGGAGGGGAAGCCGGGAGGAAGCAGAGACAGGACACCTGACCCAAACTAGCCAAAGGGGTATTCCATACCACAGCACGTCATGCCCAGTACGTCAACTGGCAGGAGGTAACCAGAAGGCCAGATCACTGCTCGGGTCGGGCTGGGTATCAGTCCGCAGGTGGTGAGCAATTGTATTCTCTCCCCTTGTTATTTCCCTTATCGTTATTATCATTGGTGGTAGCAGTAGTGGTTTTGTGTTATACCTTAGTTACTGGACTGTTCTTATCTCAACCCGTGGGGTTCACCTTCTTTCAATTCTCCTCCCCACCCCTCCGGGAGCGGGGGGAGGAAGAACTGGGGGAAGTGAGTGAGCAGCTGCATGGTTCTGAGTTACCGGCTGGGCTTAAACCACAACATATGGTTAGTACTATGCATCATTGCTCAAACTTGTGTACAGGGCTCTGAGTTACTGATCCTAACCAGAAAATGTCTACATATTGACCACAGTATTCAAAGCTCCATGAAACAAGGATGTGTCACCACAAAGCTGCAAACCTGTGCTGAATTCACTGCAAGGGAAATAGTTGATGATAAATTCTCTTATCAGGACAGCCACTTAAGAAAACACCATACCACTAAGCGCTGTAAATAATGCTAGAAATTCAATCTCATCTGCCAGCATTCATGGCTGCATTGAACAATTTTGTTTATCACTCAATTTATACAAACATTTCATTCTTTTGTATTATTTCTGTTGGAAGAGTTTCAACACAACAAGGTAGACCATCATTACTGTTATTGAACTCCCCTGTGTTCTCCTCTGTGCTACTTCACACATGAATTTTATGCAAAATTTGAGATGAGCTTCCAGAATTTAAAACAATCCAAATTAACATGATCAATGTATATTAACACTAACATTTTAAAGTTCATTGTTCTTTTCCATTGGAATATAAATATGACATTTTTCTGAATTAATCCATTTCTGTAAAATGAATTGAGACCTTTCTCTGTAACAAGTTGTTCTGCAGATAGTTAGAGATGTGTATGAACATACTTCAAATAGGTAAATGCAGGTCTAGTAGTTAAAGAGAAGTGACAAAATGATAAAAAAATTCATTAGACTGCAGTTCCTTATCAACTGAGACAGATGGAAAATACATCTAGAATAAGGAATATACTGAGAATATTTTATTTAACTAACAAAATCAGCTTTTTATTTAGAAGTTACAATTTTAAGCCATTTTTTGCTCTAATTTTGCTCATGAACAGTTGTTTACTACGTCTATGCTGATTGAAGACCAGCACTATTATGCTTGCAGCATTGTCCTGACACTTTTAATATAGGAAAAATAAACTAGTGCAAGGAAGAGTGAGGGGATGCATAATTACACACAGACATCATATTTGTTAAAGTAACCTTCAACTGTTTGTGATAAAACTTCAAGTGAGCTTAATAAATCAGCATATTTGTTTTTTCATCAGAAAGGATAAGGATGAAATAAAGATTTACTTATATTCAGGAAGGATCCAAAACTATGTTATACAACTGAATCTAGATGAATATAGAAATGAACGTTTATGAATATGTTTCTGCATCCTTAAATGTATTTACATTTTTGATCAGTCACCTATTGTGTTTATTTCTCACAAATATTCCAGCAAGAATTTTGATGACAGAATCATAGAATCATAGAATCATAGAATCGTAAGGGTTGGAAAGGACCTTAAGATCATCTAGTTCCAACCCCCCTGCCATGGGCAGGGACACCTTGCCCTAAACCATGTGGCTCAAGGCTCTGTCCAACCTGGCCTTGAACACCGCCAGGGATGGAGCATCCACAACCTCCCTGGGCAACCCATTCCAGTGCTTCACCACCCTCACTGTAAAGAACTTCTTCCTTATATCTAATCTAAACTTCCTCTGTTTAAGTTTGAACCCATTACCCCTTGTCCTACCACTACAGTCCCTAAGGAAGAGTCCCTCCCCAGCATCCTTGTAGACCCCCTTCAGATACTGGAAGGCTGCTATGAGGTCACCACGCAGCCTTCTCTTCTCCAGGCTGAACAGCCCCAACTTTCTCAGCCTGTCTTCATATGGGAGGTGCTCCAGCCCTCTTATCATCCTCGTGGCCCTCCTCTGGACTCGCTCCAACAGCTCCATGTCCTTTTTATGTTGAGGACACCAGAACTGTACGCAGTACTCCAAGTGGGGTCTCACGAGAGCAGAGTAGAGGGGCAGGATCACCTCCTTCGACCTGCTGGCCACGCTTCTTTTGATGCAGCCCAGGATACGGTTGGCTTTCTGGGCTGCGAGCGCACACTGAAGCCGGCTCATGTTAAGCTTCTCGTCAACCAACACCCCCAAGTCCTTTTCTGCAGGGCTGCTCTGAATCTCTTCTCTGCCCAGCCTGTAGCAGTGCCTGGGGTTGCCCCGACCCAGATGTAGGACCTTGCACTTGCCTTGGTTAAACTTCATAAGGTTGGCATCGGCCCACCTCACAAGCGTGTCCAGGTCCCTCTGGATGGCATCCCTTCCCTCCAGCGTATCAACCGAACCACACAGCTTGGTGTCGTCGGCAAACTTGCTGAGGGCGCACTCAATCCCACTGTCCATGTCACCGACAAAGATGTTGAACAGGACCGGTCCCAACACCGATCCCTGAGGGACACCACTCGTTACAGGTTTCCAACTGGACATCGAGCCATTTACCACAACTCTTTGCGTGCGGCCATCGAGCCAGTTTTTTATCCACCGAGTGGTCCATCTATCAAATTGATGTCTCTCCAATTTAGAGACAAGGATGTCATGTGGGACAGTGTCGAATGCTTTGCACAAGTCCAGGTAGATGACATCAACTGCTCTGCCGCTGTCCATCAGTTCCGTGGCTCCATCATAGAAGGCCACCAAATTGGTCAGGCAGGATTTCCCCTTAGTGAAGCCATGCTGGCTGTCACCAACCACCTCGTTGTTTTTCATGTGCCTTAGCATGTTTTCCAGGAGAAACTGTTCCAAGATTTTGCCAGGCACAGAGGTGAGGCTGACTGGTCTGTAGTTCCCCGGGTCTTCCACCTTCCCCTTCTTGAAAATGGGGGTTATATTACCCTTCTTCCAGTCATCGGGAACTTCACCTGACTGCCAGGATTTTTCAAATATGATGGACAGTGGCTTAGCAACTTCATTCGCCAGCTCCTTCAGGACCCGTGGATGGATTTCATCAGGTCCCATGGACTTGTGCACGTTCAGGTTCTTAAGATGGTCTCGAACCTGATCCTCTCCTACAGTGGGCCTAAGGTCTTCGTTCTCACAGTCCCTGCATTTGCTTTCCAAGACTTGGGTTGTGTGGTCAGAGCATTTGCTGGTGAAGACTGAGGCAAAGAAGTCATTAAGAACCTCAGCCTTCTCCAAATCCATGGTAGCCAGTTCTCCTGATAGCTTCTGGAGAGGGCCTACATTGTCCCTAGCCTGTCTTTTATTTGCTACATATCTATAGAATCCTTTCCTGTTATCTTTTACATCCCTTGCCAAACTTAATTCTAGCTGGGCCTTAGCTTTCCTAACCTGGTCCCTAGCTTCTCGGGCAATGTTCCTGTATTCTTCCCAGGCCGCCTGTCCTCGCTTCCACCTTCTATAAGCTTCTTTTTTCCCCTCTAAGTTTCCTCAGCAGCTCCTTGTCCATCCATGGAGGTCTCCTGGCCCTCCTGCTGCACTTTCTTCTAGTCGGGATGCAACACTCTTGAGCACGTAGCAGGTGATCCTTGAATACCAACCAGCAGTCTTGGGCCCCCCTGCCCTCTAGGACTGTATCCCATGAAACCTTACTAAGGAGGTTCCTGAAGAGGCCAAAGTCTGCTTTCTTGAAGTCCAGGGCAGTGAGCTTGCTGCACGCTCTTCTCACCGTCCTGAGGATCTCAAACTCAACCATCTCGTGATCACTAGAGCCAAGGCTGCCCTGGAGCGTTACATTTCCAACCAGTCCCTCCCTGTTGGTGAGCACAAGGTCCAGCATGGCACCTCTCCTCGTCGGCTCCTCTACTGCTTGAAAGAGGAAGTTGTCTTCCACACAATCGAGGAACCTCCTGGATTGCTTGTGCCGGGCCGTACCGTCCCTCCAACAGATGTCAGGATGGTTGAAGTCCCCCATGAGGACCAGGGCCTGCGAGCGTGAGGCTGCTCCTATCTGTCTGTAGAGCGCTTCATCCACAGAGTCCTCTTGATCAGGCGGCCTGTAACAGATCCCCACCGTAATGTCCCCCGTTGCTGTTTTCCCTTTGATCCTGACCCACAAACACTCTGTTACCTCATCACCCGTCCCCAGACAGAGTTCCATACTCTCTAGCCTATCACTGACATAGATAGCAACGCCCCCTCCCCGTCTGCCTGGCCTGTCTTTTCTAAACAGCCTGTAACCTTCCATTCCAACATTCCAGTCATAGGAGCCATCCCACCATGTTTCTGTGATACCAATGACATCATATTCCCGTAGCCTTGCACACATCTCTAATTCCTCTTGCTTGTTCCCCATACTACTGGCGTTTGTATAGAGGCACCTTAGCCGAGCTCCAAATGAAGCCGACTCAATGGCTGGGGCAGCTGGAACATCTCTACATCGCTCCAAGCACTTATTACAGGTGCTGGCAACTGACCAGGAATGTTGGGATGGATCAATGCTCCCCTCCCCCAACACATCTAGTTTAAAGCTTTCCTGACCAGCCTGGCAAGCCTCCTACCAAAACAGCTCTTCCCCTTCTTTGTCAGACCAGCTCCACCAGCCTCCAGTAGATCTGGCCTCCCAAATGGAGCCCCATGTTCTAAATAACCAAACCCCTGACTATGGCACCAGCTTTCTAACCATTTATTAACCTGCCAGACACGCCTAGCTTTTTTATGGTCCTCCCCTTTGCCCTGGAGAATCGATGAAAAAACTATCTGAGCTCCAGAGCCCCTAACCACCTCTCCCAGGGCTCTGTAGTCCTTCTTAATGTCCTCCAGGCAACTGCTGTCTATATCTCTAGCACCCACATGGACCACTACAAGGGGGTAATAGTCAGCAGGACTTACTAGAGCAGGCAGCCTCTCAGCAACATCCCTGACCCGAGCCCCCGGCAGGCAACACACCTCCCTCGAGACTGGATCAGGCCGGCAGATGAGCGCCTCTGTGCCTTTCAAAGTAGAGTCCCCTACTACTATGACCCTCCGCTTCTTCCTGGAGGCACCAGTAGCGATCCTCTTTACTGGTGCATCAGCAGGGTGCTCATTAGGTGTGGTGGGTGCTTTCTCATTAGCCTCCTGCAGAACCACGAAGCGGTTCTGGGTGGGGACATCAGATTTAGGAGGAAGCCCCTTGTCGTTAATTGTCCTCTTCCTCCTTTTTTTGTTCGTTTTTCTCGTGACTAATTCCCAGCTTCCTGGGTTGCTGCCCTCCTTCTTTCCTATACGAGCAATGCTGGACGTTTGCAGCCCCTGCGCAGTTTGAGCCTGGAGCAAGCAGCCCAGCTTCCTCTCAGCTTCCCTGGCATCTTTTAGCTCTCCAACAGCCTCCCGCAGCTCAGCCACCTGCTGCAGGAGGACCTCCACCAGAGCGCACCGAGTGCAGCCCTGTCCATCGTGCACCCCCGCCTCACGAGACCAGTCGAGGCACTTTCTACACTCCGAGGTCTGCGCCGCAGCCTCCCCTCTCATCGGCTCTGTCTGGGTGCCTACGCTGGCCACCGCCGGGGCAGAGCTCCCACAGCGGGCCCTGCTCCTAAGGCGAGTGCTCACCATCCCGCTCGCTACCCGCTCGCCCTGCCTGCGCGAACTGCCGTGCCACGCCCTGACTGCCCGCCCTGTTCGCCGCGCTCCTGGTCGCTCGCGCTCCCTGGGATGGGTTTTACCCACTGAGGGCTGGTGCCGTCACTCCTGGCGCCGCCCCCTGTGAGTCAGCTGCTCGCGTCAGCTGAGCTGCCGGCTCCTGGGCAAGTCCTGTCGAGGACTTGAGGCTCCCTCGGTCTCTCTTGCCGCTCCGAGCTGAGGCTCCGGGACGCTGTGCTTCCCCCCGCTCCGGTGTTAAAGGCGTCCTCTCTGGAGATACTCACCTCGGCAATTCAATGTTTATACAAATGTTTATACATTTGTATATGTTTATACAATGTATATGTTTATACAATGTTTATACAAATATAAAATTGCATATTATTTGCTTTCTGTAAGTATTCTGACAATTCTAACACAAAGATTCATTCAAACAGGAAACAAACTCTGCAACTCCTACATCCTATCAAACAGCTTCAATTTCATATGCCAAGTATTTAAAATTAAGTATACACACAAGCATTCAGACCCCAAGAATTCTCTGCACTGTTTGCTCCATAGTGCTTGGTGACAAGTAATAAATACATCTGAAGACATCTGAAGGTCTTTGTGAAATTGAACTTAAGAAAAATCATTAAGTGATTTTTATTAGTGAACTATTCATACACATAACTTCTTTCAACAGTAAAAGTATGTGCGAAATAGGGGGGAAAAGGTAGTAATGATTTTAAGTTACTACAGAAACACTAATAGCTTAAGTCATGATTATGAAAAACTGGTATGGACCCCAGTATGAGCTACTGAACATGAGTATGTGGAACTAGATTTTAAAATTCCGGTAGAAAACATTGCTGAGAAAAAACCTAACAGTGATACAAATCCCATAAGTGCTGAAGTTCCCAAATACAGATCATTAACTACAAAAGGTAGAAGCATGAAAATGGTACTACTGTTTTCTTATCTGACTTTTAGGAAGTTATTTAGTGCAATTGGAAACTTTAAATTATATGTGAAACTTTCTAGTTCTTCTCATATTTTATTCTATTTTTAGAGTAAAACCAGGAAACCCCTGCTCTATTCAATCCTACTTGTTATGAGATTGCAACCATTTAATGATCTCATTTAAAGAGAACTTCATTGTGTAATCACACAAAAGAAGAAACTGTACATCTCAGTTTTGAGAACAGGCTTCACATTAAGAAACATTTGAAGTATCAGGAAATGCAACATCTCATTTTATAGCTTTATAATGTTAACCCTTAAACAAATATTAACAACCATGCAATGATCCCAACAACTTAAAGACGGAAGGCACATCCCAAATCTGACATGAGATACTGCTGGGATCTAGTTAGATCCTGTCAATTAACATTGAATTCCAACAGTGTATAACTGGTCTGTAATTAATCAGAAATAAACATTTTATCCGTGGTCACTAAACATCACTAGCCAGCAGGTCTTATGCTAATTATTTTTAAACATCTTACAGAAATCAATTTGATAGATGGATCACTCAGTGGATAAAGAACTAGCTCGATGGCCGCACGCAAAGAGTTGTGGTAAATGGCTCGATGTCCAGTTGGAAACCTGTAACGAGTGGTGTCCCTGAGGGATCAGTGTTGGGACCGGTCCTGTTCAACATCTTTGTCGGCGACATGGACAGTGGGATTGAGTGCGCCCTCAGCAAGTTTGCCGACGACACCAAGCTGTGTGGCTCGGTTGATACGCTGGAGGGAAGGGATGCCATCCAGAGGGACCTGGACACGCTTGTGAGGTGGTCCAATGCCAACCTTATGAAGTTCAGCCAAGCCAAGTGTAAGGTCCTACACCTGGGCCAGGGCAATCCCAGGCACAGCTACAGGTTGGGCAGAGAAGAGATTCAGAGCAGCCCTGCAGAGAAGGACTTGGGGGTGTTGGTTGATGAGAAGCTTAACATGAGCCGGCAGTGTGCGCTTGCAGCCCAGAAAGCCAACCGTATCCTGGGCTGCATCAAAAGAAGCGTGACCAGCAGGTCAAAGGAGGTGATCCTGCCCCTCTGCTCTCGTGAGACCTCACTTGGAGTACTGCGTACAGTTCTGGTGTCCTCAACATAAAAAGGACATGGAGCTGTTGGAGCGAGTCCAGAGGAGGGCCATGAGGATGATAAGAGGGCTGGAGCACCTCCCGTATGAAGACAGGCTGAGAGAGTTGGGGCTGTTCAGCCTGGACAAGAGAAGGCTGTGTGGAGACCTCATAGCAGCCTTCCAGTATCTGAAGGGGGCTACAAGGATGCTGGGGAGGGACTCTTCCTTAGGGACTGTAGTGGTAGGACAAGGGGTAATGGGTTCAAACTTAAACAGGGGAAGTTTAGATTAGATATAAGGAAGAAGTTCTTTACAGTGAGGGTGGTGAGGCACTGGAATGGGTTGCCCAAGGAAGTTGTGGATGCTCCATCCCTGGCAGTGTTCAAGGCCAGGTTGGACAGAGCCTTGGACCACGTGGTTTAGTGCAAGGTGTCCCTGCCCATGGCAGGGGGGTTGGAACTAGATGGTCTTAAGGTCCTTTCCAACCATTACTATTCTATGATTCTATGATTCTATAAATATTAACTACACAATTCTAGTGAGTAATTAATACTAAAAAAACCCCATGGCCCTTCACTTAGTGGATCAAGAATTGCTCTACTTCACAGAATGGCTGGGTTTGGAAGAGACCTCTGGAGATCATCTAATACAACCCCCCTGATAAAGCTAGGCCACCTAGGGCAGGTTACATGGGAAGGAGTCCAGGCAAGTTTTGAGTATCTCCAGAGAAGGAGACTCCACAATCTCTCTGGGCAGCCTGTTCCAGCACTCAAAATAAAGATGTTTTTTCCTCATACTCAGATAGAAATTTCTATGTTCTTCTTCCTTATCCTGTCACTGGGCACCACTGAAAAGAGTCTGGCACCACCCTCTCAACATCTGCCCTTAAGATATTTGTATGCATTGATGAGATCCCTTCTCAGTTGTCTCTTCTCCAGGCCTAAACAGGGAGGGCTCAGGGGTTTTTTTCCACTTGTGCAATATAATCTTACACTTTTTAATTTTACTTACCCTGAGGGCTTGGGAAGGATTTCTGCTCATTCCAATGTATTCTGGATATCAAATTGTTGAGTATAGCCATGAAAGTTCTCTACAAGGTCTGCAGACAGAGGAAAACAGAAAACAAACTTGCTTTAAACATATGCACACCTATTGACCATTTTACAGGTATTCAAAGACCAGGCAGGTTTCTATCGTTTATACTTTGGCAGCTGCTGTTAGAAGAGCACAGGAAAGATCACTTAAAGTAATATTCTTAGACCATGGCTAAATTTGGTGTTGCCCGTACAATTCTGATCCATTGGACAGTGCATAATCCTCCTCTACAGAGCAGAATGAGAGTGTATGGTCTGATTTTCCATCTTTAGATCAAAGTATTTTCCGACTCTTCTCCTAAGCGTGGCCACTCTCTGGTAAGCCACATCACTGTTTAATGCTTTCACATATCAACCTTATCTTGCTGCAAACCAGAATTTATCATTTCTCCAATTAAACCAAAACCCTACACACAGCTTATTTTTAGTTTATTTAAACTGCAGCAAGTCCAATAACAGATCTGCGCTTCTTTAAGATGCATAGGGCTTTTTTTTTTTAGTTATGCAGATCCTCAGTTATCCCTTTGACTTCTGGGGGTTTGCTGCAAGTTTCCCCTACTTTTATTTTTTGATGGTATACGGGTTTGTAAAATACCATGTTGTTTTAATACATTAGGCATCATGTTTCACACAGAGTGGAAACATCAAAAAGCTCTGATGTGTGACTTATTTCCAGTTATGCAATCTTGTACATTCTGACTATATTAAGGACTCAGCTTTAGCATCTTGTCAGAGGACTTCTCAATGAGATTGGAGATGAGGGTATAAACTGAAAACTTGGAAACACTGATTTCCTAACCAGTTCACTACAGACTTTGGTTTAGAGTCCTGAGCTCTATAGTGCAGCATTAAATTCTTGCTTGATGCGCAAGAATTGAGGGAGGTAAAAAGAATCCAAAATAAAACAGCAAAACATAAACATTTTTGTTGTAAGTTAATTTTGAAAGGGATAAGCGCAGCTAAACTTGGTCTATGGTCCAGACCTTCATCATTCTGCTACAATAGACTAGAAAAACACTGTTCAGGACTTCATCTTTTCATATCTGTGCATTATTTTGTGTGGTGTATTACACAGAATATGAACATCATCTAACCAAGCATTTATCACTGCTATTGCAAACACACTTAATAAGTAAATACTGCAAAACCTAGAATTAAATATTGATTTTATAAATTAATGTTATTTGCAAATCATCAACCATTGCTCCTAAGAACCATGAAGGAAGAGTTTATTTGCAGTTTATTTTTTAATCAGCAGCAACATTCAGTCTTTTTCCTGGCTAAAAAGCAGCTACCAAGCATATCATCAGCAGAGGCAAACACAGTTCTGTTAATTGTATTGTGTATATAATATACACTATATAACTATATATACGTACACTATATATATATATATGCATTGTGTTTTATGGTCAGTGTGGAGAAGCAGGTGTGTGATTTCTTCCCACTTCTCCGTACAAACAGACACAAGAAGTGCTGCACATGGTTTCACAGACATTTGCTGGTAGTTTATTCCCTGAACACTGAGGTTTTGGTATCACAAAAAAGAAAACTTGAAGCTGGAAAATTTGAAATATTTCAACTAGATATTTTAAAATGAGTCACAGAGATTAAATTTTGCTAATATACCACAGAACATTAAAGGAAAAAAGGCCAAAAATTCTGTTCATTACATTTTGAATCTGAGTTACGTAATAGTCACTTTTCCAGTTTGAGTCAGCATATTTCTCTTTAATTCAACAGCTAAACAAAAAAGTATTTTCTGAACTTCTTTATTTCCATCAAGCAAATTTTCTCACTGGTCTGAACAAGATCAACAAGCTGGGGATTACTGTTTTGGTGCATGTAAATAATACGAGTAAATAATGGCTAAGAAAATTTAGTGCATCTTAAATGATTGTTTTAAAATAATAATAATCATGGAAAAGACAATCCCCGCATTCTCAAGCATTACACATGTTGGCATTCAAATTGTACCTTGTTTAGTGGCTTTGAATTACACCAAGAAGTTCAACTTTTACAGCTACAGAGCTGGTATGTTATTTTGATGCAATGTTAGGTCAGACATGAGTACTGGTTAGAGGAAAAAACACAAAGACTACGCTGAAATTTACTTTCAATTGTTTTGTTTCCCTTTTAGGATAAAGGCTTTATTTAGAGCCAATACAGTCCATTTAGGGGGAAAAAAAAAAAAGTTTTATCTTTTTATAGGTTTAATGAATCTTCAGGGACCCATATGATTCAAGAAACTGTAAGATTTGTTTTCCCCACACATTGGTGGCAAAGGCTTTTAAACACAGAGGCCTACATAAAGAAAAAAAATGCAAGATTTAAAACACATGGTGTTTTAACAAAATCAATACTTTTCTTTCATTAGCTATTCACACAGGCATTCAGTCAATACCATGTATGGTAAGAATCTATCAATCACCACTTACAATGGAATGGTTTTGAAAATATTTTATTCTGATCCTAGTTCTGATCTGAATTAGGAAAAAAGGTATTGGGAGAAGTAAGAGATTATAAATGCCAAAATGCTACTGATCATTAAAAAAAAAAAAAAAGGTAAAATTAAAATACCAATGAACAATTAGAGGCCAAAAGCTTCCCTTGTCTTGGTTCAGACTTATAGACAGCTTCCCTTTGTTTACTCTAATTGCACTGGCTTTAGACAGAGATAATATTTAGCTTGAATACAAAGCCTGTGCCTGGACTTATGTTACCAATCTGACTTCTTCTGCCAAATTTTAAGAATGAATTCCAGTGTGGGTCAAAGACAAGACAGGATTAGTCTGGAAGTAGAACATCACAATCCCATTATTATGGGATTTGAACGTTCTGTGTGGGACTTTGGATAGGTCCATGTTGCTCAAACCTCCGTGTCATGTCCACACGGAATTCAACGGAAGTTGTTCTGTACTACTGAAGTTGGATTTACAAACTTCCCTTTGCATTACTCAGCTCAGGAAACGAAAAACATCTCCAGATAGTATTATGAAGGGCTTTTGCCACTAAATTTTTTTTTTTTTTTAATATTAAAAGTATTTCAATTTCTATTGTAATGACAAAGCCAAACATCTACATCTACAGTTTAGGCAGCCATATTCAGTACTGTACATGGGCCTTCTGAAAAAAATCAATATAATTTTAAAATAATATTGAATTTAATGAAATTATTTAATTGCATGTAGACATTTATATTTCTGTCATCAGAAATAAACTTATTTGTGAATAAAAGGTAAATAACCTTGCCAGACAGGAGTTTATAAAACTTTAAATCAAACATTTATGTCCATGGTTGACATCTGTTCAGAATACTTAATCTTCCTGCAAAACACCTAGCCAACTAATACCCTCATACGTGTGCCAGAAGTTGAAGCTTGATTTACACAAGTTCAATGTCTGAAGCAGAGGGATACTGAGTCCTAAGTTCTGCTGCCTCAGCATCTTAATATGCTCACACTAAAGGCTTCCCAAGACTTAAAGAAAGGCAGCTAAATGTTTAGGGAGGGGGTTGAATTGAATCAGAAGAGCTGCAGCACCTTTACATGTGAATTACGTTGCCTTGGCAGAAACAGCCCCTATTAAGCAGATTCCTAAATTAGAAACACTTAGTCAGCATTGAGCTAATCCAAAGTGTAACCTTCCAATTAGTAGCAGCAGAGGATCCCAGCACAGAGATATCAGCACAGGTAGCACCCAAATAACAACCATGTGGTTCACATGATTCCTGTTCCTATTGGTGTCCCTGCCTGTGGCAGAGGGTAGGAACTGGATGGTCTTTAAGGTCTCTTCCAACCCAAACCATTCTAGGATTCTGTCTGATTCTATGATTCAAAGTGTATTTCAAGCAGAGGAACAGCTGTCAGGTGGCAGTTGGAATGGTAAACATATTTACCAGGAAATGGCCACAAGCAGTTTATGGAAACAAGGTGGCATATGGGGAAAGGAAGATATGAAAAATGCTATCAGAGATTTTAGGGGGAAGCTCACCAGCTACTTTTATCTTGTTGACAAAATTGCATTGAAAATCTTCACCCAGAGAATTGATTTGCTGGTTCCCCCACCAGGTAGGTACTCTGTACAATAAAATGCAGACAATGAAAAAAAGTTATTTTACCCCATGAATAGCTTTAAAATAACCTGAGTTACTTTTCATCCATTAGAGGATGTGCATTTTGTACAAAACTGTAGCTACATCAGGAACACACAATTTCACAACATGCAATATAGTACATTGACAGAAAGTTTAATATTTGCCTCCTATCATATATACATTTGTCCAGAGCTTAGTACAAAGACAAATAATCCTGATCATTGGCAACTATTGTTACCAACAGCATCAACAGCTCAAAGAATAAGAAAAGCCAAATCAATGATCTGTATATTGATTCCACACATTTTCTAGTGTGATACAGTCTAAGACTACTTTAAGATGCATATTTAAACACAAATTACCCACCAAGAATCAGGAAGCACCATTTCTATCAATTTTGTTGAAATACCCTCCCTTGAACCACCAGACACTAAAATTAAGGTGTGCACTACAAATATTTTTCATATATAAGATAACGTTATTTGTGCTGTTTTACAGATGTGCGAGGTGATGTCAGTTTTAGTCAAAGCAGTATCAGCAAGACAACCAACAAGCTAAATGTGGGTTCGACTGATCACACCAATCACTTGCATGTTTTTATTTTGTCATTTTGCTTGACTAATCAGATCGTACCTGCATTTCAGTCTTTCACAATTTGATTAGGCAAAACATTTATTCATCCAAGCCACTTGTACAATTATGACAGATAATTCAGGGATGCAGACAAAGATGAAGAAATCAAATCTGACAAGATGCAGAAAATAACTAAATTAACATTTTCTCTTTGTCAAAGAGGCTCCTTCTCCACCTGCTCTCCCTTCTCCTCCTCTTGGGCATCTAAGCAGAGTGTTCACAGGTGTTGGCAGGTTTCTGTTAATGTTTCTGATCTGTGAACATCCATCCTTTATTTAGCAGCAATGCCCATGAGTTACAAGCAGCTTTGATGCACTGCCATTGTCTGGGGTCACCAGGCACAGCGCAGCCTTTCAGAGCCAGCGCTACACAAGGACCAGGAGGGTCCCTGGAGGTCAGAACATTTTCAACCTTTAGTGGTTAAAGATGCAGGTTGAAAACTGTGGCAAGTCTAGAAAATTCTGCCATTGTTGTATTAAAAAAAGACAGCAATTTTAATACAAATAACTTTTCCTTATCTGAATGTGAAGGGAAACCTGTTAGTCAACAAGCAATTCCATCACATATTCAGTATGCAGAACCTGTAAGTCTAGTTTCTAGTGTACTTTGTAAGCAAGAGGCAGACAAGTAAGAGTGAGAGGGAAGGCAGTGTAAAGAGAGTAATTACTTATAAGGTCTGTTACAACAGTCTCTAGAGGTGTTATTTGTTGACACAGCAGCTACTTAAAAGCTGCATTTGGATAAGCAACTGGTACAACACAATTCCAAACTGCTACTCAGAGACTAAGCATTGCTGGAGAGAGATGAGCTTCTTGATGGATTTATTGTTATTTCTTAAAGTATTCCAGAAGCAAAAAGGAAACCTCCCCCAAGATTAGCTACATCTGATTTCAAAGTAATTTACACAGAGAAAATAATGTTTTCCTACATTTTAGATGTCAGATCAATTAAAATTTCTCAGACAGGCATGAATTAAAACTCATGAGCTGGAAACTGTGCATGGCACAGCTCATAATACAACAGCCTGAAATTTAATAAAATAAGCAAGCCACTACAAACAACTTCACAATTGGAAGAAATTAAGTCACAACTTTAGCAGAGTACACCTCTGAGCTCCATTCCTCAGCCACAGAGGCTGGAAATTTCCACATTCATCTTATGCTAATGCTGCACAGGATAAATGAATACAGCATGATGCAAAAGGTGCATAGATACTACCAAGTACATTATGGTGTAGGAAGTAATTAAAAGACATTTGTATTAAAAATAGAAAAAACAGTAGAATAGGTAAGCCTCTAAGCTTATTTAGTAACCAGAATACTAGCTATATACTTCACCTATACATAGCTCTATCACTGGTATTATGGCTGCTGCATCAGCAAGCTATACATGCATGTATATTCCTATACAGAAGGAATGAGTACACACAATTCTCCACGTACAAGCTCTGAGCCTTCATTGCTAAAGGCAGTCTCTTGTAGTTTATAATCAAAATACTTCATCATCTGGCAGTACCAGACCAAAACCTCTTTAAAATTTGCATGACTTTGAGTACCAGAATTAAAACTAAGGAACTGCTAGGTGTCTCAGCATACGAGTGCCACGAAACAATGCTCCACACCTGCTAGAAAATCCCATTCCCTTTGAGTATAAACACAGTCTGGCATTTTGCCGTATGTGTTTCCATTGATGCTTCCTCTGAAGTTCTGACATGTGCGCCAATCTCTACACTTACTTACAAAAGGAGAATTAAACTGCATTTTATTTGTGTTTATCTCCCTGTATTTCACACAATACTAGAAGTTCAGGATTCTTTACAAGTCAGACACTCATGAACGCAGAGTTAGCACATAAGCTAAAACAAGCTTTTCTTTCAGTAGCGAGAAGCTCAGCAAGTGATTGATGAATGAGATAGGTACTGATGACATTTATGAGGGGTTTCCATTTGAATAAGACTGCAGAATAATAAAAGTCAGACAGTTCTCTGAACACCTAAATTTACAAGAAATTACTCCCAGAAAGCTTCACAAAGATGTTTTAATCACAGAAACAGTTTCCTTGGTCAGTTCCTGGATCACTTTGGTTTCTTTTAAATTGAAATAATTTGTAACTGACTCCATCTCTCCTGACCTTGACACCAGATACAGCTGTATTTCAGCTCTGGCCAGGTTTTCTTATGCCCACTATTAAGCTTAGTAAAAACATCATGTATCCTTCTGTAAAGCTTCTTCCACCATACATTAGTAGGACAACAGATAGCCATCAGCATTTGAGTCCAGAATTCAGACTACAGAAAGGAAAGGTTCAAGCATGTTACCTTAGCACCTGGGTTATTTGAAAGAAAAAGTTCCGCTGACAAAGCAGGCCTTTGGGGTTTGTTTCCCAAATGCTGAAGAACACCGAAGGATTTCTTGTGTTGCTGCTTGATAAAATTAATGGCAACTCAGGCAATTTACACATGGTTTCTAACTTGCCAGAATTACATACATACTGACGTAAGTACTTTGTGGTGTGTGATTGAGAGCCCTCCAGCAATCTTACCATCTTTCATGATGAAATAACATTTGATTCTGATCCTCTAGGTCTTTGGGGTTTAGATCAGAAGTTTGCTTCCTGTTTTACTGTATGCCTCAGGCCCATCTAAATTTATTTTTTGTTTTAAAAGACTTTGGATTTAAAAAAAAAATAAAAAAATTCACTTTAGGAATGAGATGAAAGGTGAGCAGGAAATTATCAGGCTATCTTCTTGGACTGAAAATAAAACAAATTCTTAAAAATATAAAAATGAGTGAAATAAACTGCCCAATATAGATTAAATAGGTAAAATAATTTTTAAAAATACCAGAAAACAAGAAGAGATGAGAAAAAAACTGCAAAATAATAGACTGAAAGGATCAAGTTAGCAGAAACAAGTTAGGTGTTTTTGCTTAAAAAAATACTTCAATCAGAAATTCATTGGTAAGTAAACTTCACTGATTTGAGCCAGGATCATCAGTATTTAAATAGAAAGTCTCAGGAATCCAGAGTCCTTCAGCATGGATCCTTGCAGCACTGTAACTTTAAGCTTAATTTGCTTTAATTCTTGATATCAAAATATCAAACCATTTATTTCTTGGGAAAAGGGGTGGGGGAAAGGAAATTCACAAATTCTTTTTGTTATTAGGGTTGTGTGAATATCAATGAAGATCAACATGAGATCATTAAAATCAATGAGGACAACTCTGAACAATGATTCAGGGAGGGTGCCCCCCATACTTTTATTAGAAGAATTTACCTATAAATCCACAGTGGAAACAGCCTTACAAGTTACACTTCTTTTCACTATATGCAACCAGAGTATTAGATTCATATGTATGACCCCAAGACAGTCTGCCTGCTGCTTTTATGAGGAAAAAAAAAGATATTGCACTTTGAAGTATTACAGGGCATCTGTAAAGTAAAGAGTCAGTAAGCCCATTTCTATAGTCTTACTATCATGCTGACAGGACTGACAGTGACAGCTGAAATTTTTGGATAAGCAGCAATGCTTTATTTAAAAGGATTAAAAACTTTCACAAAATCCACATTAAGAAAAAAGTCATCAGCAGACCAGGCAAGAAGAGAAGTGCGTTCACATGTTAGGCACTTGCACTGCTCTATCTTAAGGGCTGAACCAGGCAATTTGGCACTTTCACATGTGCAACAATATGACTTTTTACTTTATTTCCACCATTTTTGCTTCTCTGAATCTTCTTTTCATATAAGAAGCTTAAAGGCCTTGGACTTTGGCTTCTTCTGACCCAAATATATGAAGCTTCAGAGAATATTTCATTGAGAGACACTAAAGAAAAGATAACTCTTTAAACCATCAGAGATTTAGGTGAAGATTTAACATCTGATTCTTCTAATGTCATGCGAAAATAGCATCGTTGGAAATATACTAAAGTACAATATATTATTATTTGTCATGTATGTTATAGTCACACCTAGAAGATTCAGAAAACTCTAGCAAAAGTAAGAAGAATCTTTAATTCAGAAATTCCACTTTCAAAAGAGACGAGAAGTAGCAGTATGAGATGGTGCTAAATATGTTTGACTACAGCAGCGGCTGAGATGACCTGCTGTTGTCCCTTGTATCCCCAGCTCTCCTATGAACTTACAATGCTAAGCTAATGTCCTTGTGCACACAGCAATAGGAACTGAACAACATGGTACAGCAAAGTATGGTTTCCGTCCCTCTCTTGAACCAAATGCAGTTCAAGAACACATGTCTTTCGGTAGCCAATATCATCTACAGGCTATTCCAATCATATTGACAAAAACTGTACCTTGCATACCTTGGTTTGAGGCCCAACAAACTTCCCAATCAAGACATGTTATACATGGCTAATGTGCTGAGCCAGATCTAGGGCCCTAATTCAGATGCTTCTGAGATGCAAAGTGATCATAGATCCAATCCTTCACAAAGGAGAAAATTCCACACAGAAAAAAACAGAATTAGATGCAACACATCGAAGCTTCAGCAATTCACAGCTACTGCAGTAACTACACCTACTATGAAGAATTCGCACAAAATAGCACAGCACAGGACTTGCACCCTTCTTGCACTTAGGCTTTGACTTGCACTTGTATCTAAAAAATGTTCTGTGGACACACAAAACCCATTTCATTTAGAATCTACCCCCTAGAAAATGAAAACTTGATTGCTTTGCTGCCACTGCATTAGCACAGCATTTCTTCATGAAGTTTCACTTCCAGGACAAAATACTAGGTCAAGTTCAGTGACTTCAGCTGATTTCCTTTCCTTGGAAGGAAAATACAACAGTAACGACATGACAGTCGCACTGCTCAGGATATCACATCTATAGTGTGAAGCCATACTAAGGATAAAGACTGTAAAATGGGGGGGGATGTCCTGCCCAAACCTGAGGACTGAAGTCTGTATCAAATACAATATTTGGTTTGGCTTTGTGACATTTGGAAGGAGCATTTGATGTAAACTCTACCCTCCCATTACCCACGTGTATGGAGAGTGTTTTAAAACAGCATTCTTTAGAAATATGCAAGTTTAACATTTCCATTTGCTCTGATAGTACTGACTTAACATTTCTGTAACGCCACTCCTACTCATTCACTTTTGCAATTATCGCTACCAAGACCTTGATTTTTTGCATATAGACGTATAGCTTCTGCTGTAAAAAGCTTTCTTCTCTTATCAGTAATCAGAGCTGCTTTGAATTCCCATCTTGCTTATTCTCTTTGTTTCTATTAAAAATAATTGAAAGTTACTAATAGAAGCCCCTATATGCCCTTCTGCCCATTGTCTTGCTAAATAGTTATGGTAACATGAAAAAGACAGGCAGTCTGTGAATCATAGCAAAAGTGAAGAATAAGAAAACCAACCACCTTTAAATGAACCTAAATACCTCCTACGAAAAATAATTTAATTGATATCCAGGGTAAGTCGTAAAACTGGTGAAAAGCAAAGGTTAAGAAAGACAGTGATTGAGAGCATTTTTCTGACATTTTACATGTCTTGGCTGATCTTGTTGATAATATTCAACCATGTGCTGAAAACTAAGAAAACCAGAAACAAAGCAGAAGCACATCAGAAGTAGAACAGACATTACCTAAACGATTTTGAGCATAGGCATGCAGTCATAAGGGAGACTATTAGAGACATCTTCAATGCTAAAGAATGGACTGTCTCAACATTGAATGCAGAAAGATTTTTTCTATCTTTCCCCAACCCTCCAAAAAGGCAGAAAGTAAAGAAAGTGCTGAAATCACTAATTAATGTGAAGCTACACTAAAGACAGATCAAAAGCTCCCTGGCTATATACACTATTGGGGGCGGGGGGCAGGGAGGGAGAGAAAGGAAATCTGAGGGAGAAAACATGCTGTAAAATGCCAGAAAGTAATACAGCAACTACATCCAGAATATTTTTGAAAGTAATACATTCTATTAGTAGGTCAAAACCCCAGCACAAGTGGTGATGGGATAACTACAGTTATTTTTCTGTCCAGGGTGACAAGGGAATAATAACTGATGACAAGCATGGCATCTATGAGAAAAGTTTTATCGGCAGCCATTCAAGCACACATTTCTCCAAACATGAAAAATGTCAATATGCAGCTAAAAATAATGAGTTTCACAGTTAAAGTAAAAAATGTTTAAGTAGTCTTAAAATGGTGTCAAATCAAGAAGAATAAAGAATTCAAATTTGCTACTAAAAATATCAATAAAGTGGGAGTAAGAAAGAACTATCAGTTTTATGGCTGATTTTTATAGGTGCTCCACACTAACTCCATAAAAGGGAGCCCAACAGTCCATTTTCTTTTACATATTTCATCTATAATCTCAAGTCTGGACATATAAGCAACACAGCACCTGATTTCTCTGTGCAACTAACATGCAGAAATTAATCCTGAAGTTCATCAATCAAGCTACTGTTTAGGTTATATTTCCTTGTTCTGAAAGACATGTGGCAAACATGCATATTCCATTAAAAACAGAAAAAGAAACCTCCTTATGTCCCTTCAGAGCAACAGTAAGGAGATTAGAAATATACGCCACTGAAAAATACTTTCTAAGAAAGTTCTTAAGCAGAAACTAAAACCAGAAATTTTACTTTAGATGCCCAACTTTTCGCTATATACCACTTTTACATTATTTTTGTACAAAATATCCTTGAATGTACACATAACAACTAAAACTCAAAAGCAGCTGTACTCAATGCACCTTCAGGGTTTTTTTCAAGGAGAAAGGATAAATATTTAAAGAACACATCAGAGGTTTCCTTTCCTGGTTCTTAGACAATTAATCCGTCTTAAATCCATTTCTTTTGTAAGCCCAGCTCACTATATTGTTTGATCAGGTGGAAGACCAGCCATGTCAGCATTACAGACAGACAGTGTTATGTGCCATTTCCTGAAGAGGTATCATACAATTTAATATGAAGTTTAAAAAAACATTATACTGCATTTAACATGAAGGAAAAGGAAAAAAAGTGGAAAAAGTGCTGTATATGCAAGACCAAGTTAAAGAAGGAACTAGACCCCTTACCGAACTGCCCCATGTATTCATATATTGTGGACAGCTTCTCACCCTTAAAAGGCTGAGTTGAGGGAATTACAAAAGAATGGAGGGTAACTCATGCAGTTAGATAAAAGGCACTGCTGCTAGCAGGTAAACCTACCCTTGAAAAATTAGTTATCACTACTGAGCCATGGCAGAACTATCATCTGGCTCAGAGATGATGTTCCATTTTTGTCAAAAGTAGCAGGGAGAGGGTAACAGCAGAATATAAAGAATCAAATCAGAAACTGCACTAAAGGTATCTCGTGAAAGTCAAGTGCTAAAATATTTTGGAGAAAGATAAAAGGAAAAAAAAAAAAAACCCAACAAAAAAAACACATGATACCAATCACTGCCTGAGAACAATAAAGGATGTTTGGTGAGGAAATGAAGTATTATGTTTGAGGCATAGTAGAAGCATTCAGTGGAATAAATTACATTTATTTTGGTCAGCTCACTGGGAAAGCAGTAGGTGATTACGATGTTCATTTGAATGTCATGGGAATTTGATGAGGCATATCTAGGAGTTCAGCAAATTCTGCACAACAGCAAAACCAGAGGCAACTCAGTCTAGTATAAGCTACATGCAGCTGATATTTAGCAAACAGATTATAAAGCTTAGTATTTTTTTTCTGGGATTTGGTCAAGAGACACAGTCTACCAGAATGTACTTGCAGCCTCCCAAGCCATGCAGAGTGCATGGAGTTTGGTTCTCAATTTATCCAAGCAAAATATCAGCCAACAATAAAAAATATATATCTCTAGAGAGCAGTAGAGCTGCCCCAGGAAAGGAGAATTCATGTGGATAAACTACTTGCCTCTAAACACACTGATGCTCTGTACTCTTGTTTTGCCCTTTGCCTTCCTCCTGAGGCAATGCATTTTTGGGAAGGCTTAAATCTCAAATCTGCCAGCCAAAGCCACTGCTCCAAGGCTACAATCCCCTTTAAAGCTCTTAGTCTAACTAGTAATCACTCGGACATTTCTAATATATTTCCAGCAATACTGATTTTCACACAACAAGCTGGAACCAGTAAAGTCAGAGCATCGGTGTCACTGGGAACCCTGGGGTGCACCATGGCAGTGCTGCAACAAGCAGAGATTTTCTGTTGTGAATATTACACATTAGAGAAGACACAGACCAAAGGGCTGAGTTAGTGGCATTACCAGAAATGCTGACAGTACTCCAAAATTTGGCTTCACAGATGCAACATATCACTGTTTGGAGATGGAAATCATGAAATCCATCTCTGCTCAAGTGTAAAAGTTTCACTTTCACTGAAGAATCAAAAAGCAATTTCATTGATATTATTAAAAGATACTCTTAATTAAATCCATCTCCATTACTTGGAAAAGTTTGATAAACTTCATTTCCCAGTGGGAAAATATGTGAATTAAAAGAGAGAATTCTCTTAGCTCTAAAATGGCACTTTATATCTCCATATTAAATAAATTAAAATACTTTAAACCCGACATTAAAATCCAAAATAAACAGCCACTGCAAAGTGAAATAAACACAATCACCATTAACATACACGTGCCCTTCATAATGTGTCATAAGCATCTAATTTTATGATGAAACAAATCTTAATATATGAATGCACTGAATAAGAAATAAAATTTTCTTATATTTCTTGTGCTTAAGAATAACATCTGCAAGTATTATGAAACCAAATTATTGAAAGAACAGGTATGAAATAGAGCTCAAATCTACTAAATATTAACTGGCATTTTGGTAGTTGCAATGAAATATGAATTCCCTTAAAATGCTTTACCCTTGCTTGGTAGCCCTTGATAAAACAGTACTATTCCCTGGATACAGCTTGATGATGTTTTTGGCATTCCAACAAAGAGGAAATCAGGCAAGAATGCCAGGAGGCCTGCATGAATGAATGCAGGAGCTCCTGGACAAACTCAAACACAAAAAGGAAGCCTACAGAGGGTGGAAGCAAGGACAGGTGGCCTGGGAGGAATACAGAGAAACTATCTGAGCAGCCAGGGACAAAGCTAAAGCCCTGATGGAATTAAATCTGGCCAGGGATATCTAGGGCAACAAGAAAAGCTTCTAGAAGTACATCGGTTATAAAAGAAAGGCAAGTGAAAATGTGGACCCTCTCCAGAAGAACATGAAAGACCTGGTCACCCAGCACATGAAGAAGGCTGAGATACTCAATGACTAGAAAAGGAGAAACACAGCCCCTGTTTTCAAAAAGGGAAAAAAATGAACTGCAGGCCAGCCAATCTGTAGTTCCAGCAAGAACTCATGGAGCAGATCCTCCTAGAAACCATGCTAAGACACATGGAAAGTCAGGAGGTGGATGGTGAGAGCCAACATGGCTTTACGAAGGACAAATCTGAAGGGGGCCTACCAGGGTGCTGGAGAGGGACTCTTCATCAGGGACTGCAGCAATAGGACAAGGGGAAAGGGGTTCAAACTTAAACAGGTGAAGTTCAGGTTAGATATAAGGAAGAAGTTCTTTACTGTGAGGGTGGTGAGGCACTGGAACAGGTTGCCAAAGAAGTGGTAAATGCTCCATCCCTGGCAGTGTTCAAGGGCAGGTTGGACAGAGCCTTGGGTAACATGGCTTAGTGTGTGGTGTCCCTGTCCATGGCAGGGGGGTTGGAAAAAGATGATCTTAAGGTCCTTTCCAATCCAAACCATTCTATGATTTTATAAGATTGACTCATTGATCCAAATTGTGCCTGACAAATTTGGCAGCCTTCTGCAATGGTGCTACAGCGCTGGTGGATAAGGGAATAGCTATTGATGTCAATCTACCTGGTCTTGTGCAAGGCATTAGACACTGTCCTGCACAACATCCAATAAATTTGTATTCCAGTTATTAATTAGTATATAAATGGCAAAGAACATGAGCCTTTCTGCATTCACTACTTTACAAAGTATCAGAAAACTCCCAAAACACAAAGTATTTGCAATAAAAGCTCTTCTCAACTGGAGATATTTTAATAGAAACCATTGTCTGATACAATTAGAGAAACTGCTTGTCAATTAGAGATATTTTTAAGATGAACAACCATCAAATGGTCACAACTAACTCAAAGCAACAAAAGAGATATATAGCTCCGAATATCTGGTTCAGCCTTTCTGTTTCATTTTATTTCTGAACGGTATAAAAACCTAGTTTTAGCATAAACTTTATGAAGGATTAAAGATATGCAGAGCAAAGTAAACAAAGGAAATCCTTAGACATTATCCTGGGTGCTTTAGGAAAATTAGTTTTCTACTGAAAATTCTTTACAAGTAGTCTTCACAACTAGACTTGAGCAAGTTAGTTGCAGGAAACAATTTATTCATCACATTTAGCCTAGATTTGCCCCTAAACAAAAATGAGCTTAAAAGAATTACATTACACAGAAATGGCTTTAGCTAATCCTTTATAATGCACCAGGGATGTATGCAAATTAATTTGCTTCTCAAAGTTTAAAACATTGCATAGTGTAGAATCATTTTATGATTGTCTGGCAAATTGCTGTAATGTTTGTTTATGCCTGATAATGCATACTACAAAAAAAGCAATAATTTAACAACAGTGTACCAAGGGGACTTATAAAAACATTAACTTGTTCCGTGTAAAATAAGAGAATCAAGTAATCTAAGGAGGGATTATCACAAGATATCAGGAATATCTCCAGCATCTCTGCGGAAAAGCCTCTACAGGGAAATCCCATGAGTTGTCTGAAGATTTTATTAATTATTTTAAATAGCACATCAGTGGTTCATACAGAAGCTGCTCTCTGGAGAGCTGGAATATTTTCCTTTGGGATCCATCTAGAGTAAATATTCCTGATGGGAACCAGGTTTACACAACAAGGATAATTTATCTCATAAAGAAAACCCAGAATCTAGACTGTCTTTATTTGACCATGAAAGGAAGAAGGGAAGAAAACAAATGCATCTCCTTTCCTGAAGTATTTGTGTACAACAGCTAAGCACCACCATCCTCCCTGCTCCAAGCAATTCCCTAGTACATAACATACATTAGAGTTAATGCTTAATAGAGATGACAACCTTAAACAGTTGATTACCAACATAAATAGTGTCTTCTTTAGAATCCTGCAAATGACTGCCATCAACTGCAGTCATCTATCAGCCTAGATGACTTTGTATCAGAAGGTATTAATTAAAAGAATAAATACTTGAAGTTACACTGAAGTTATGACCTTGAGTCTGCTTCTGCTCATCTTTGTACCTGTACAGCAGTCTGATACCTGAACCACATTTTGCAATAGCAATGTTTTTACCGTGACGTATCTATGATACACATTAGGAAAAAGCCCACAGAACAACACATGGCCAAAAAAATATCTCCACTTCTGTGCAAATGCATCAGAAATGGATTTCCACATGTTTCTGAAGCATCCATTAGAGTATAGACACTACTGGAAACAAATGCACTAGTGTTAATATCATAATTCAAAGCCAGAGCAACTCCATTTATTGCTACATAATGAGCTCTTTCACACGTGCACTTGTCAGGTCTCAAGAAACATAAAATAATTTTCCAAGAAAGGAGCAACTCTTCTTCCTTTCATCTCTCTCCTCCTCTCCCTCACCTGTTGTAGTTGGATGGCTAAGAAAAGCTAAGTATCAAATTGTAGATAAATCAGGAAATGAGGACAACTATCTTGATACTAAATCTAGAATTCACTAGTGACCTTTTGTTTTGCATTTGTGTCAACATCTGCTCAGGCATCTCCTAGTCCTGAGCCACTTCTACTGGAAGAAATACAATTTATTCCACATGATATTCTCTTCTGTGCCAAGTGTCACACAATGATTATGGTGAAAGCAAAGACTGACTACGCACTCATATTAATTAGCAATTATTAAGAGACAGGTCCCCATGATTACTGCTTCACAGACATGAAAATGAATTCATTACTAAGAGACCATTGCCACCTAGTGAATATCTGATCAGCTTTGACAGGTCAAATAAATGAGTAATCAAATGATAAAATAACATCTGTAGAAATTACTAAAACATAACCTCCCCTTCTGATTAAGACACACTCAGCTTTACAGAGGTTATTTACATGGTTCAACACAGCAGGCAAATCTTTGTTATTGCAAGCCACACTTGCAGAGGGAATGTTATGAGAGACATTAGAAAAGATCTTGACTCAAATATAAGTTTGCTGCGTTCTATCTTATGGTTCCATAGCACACGACTGTGATCACAGGTTTAGATTTTAACTGAATAACCTTTTGACCCACACCACACTATTTCTATTTTAAAAAACCCAACAAGAACAAAAGAAAATAAAGACTTTTCAGTATGGACTCAGAAGGCAGCCCAAGGTATTCTAGATCTTAAGCACTAGAGTACACTTATATTCTGTGATACATTGTCAGTACAATGCAGCATTATTAGTTTTAGAAATACTCAAGACATCAGTAGTGAAGTAACCCAATATAACAACAACAACAAAAAAAAAAAAGGAAGAAAGTTTTTTCAGGCCCCAAAATGTATTGTTTGATATGTAGATACTTCACAAAAATAGGTGGCTTTTTTCATAATTGAAGTTATTATGAAAATCAATAAGCCACTATAGTATTTTATAAATAGTCATCACAAAACCAAATGAGTCCATTTTCAAAGAACTACAGGTTAATTGGAGGCAGTAGGCACAACTTGCTGGCCACTTTTTATCAGTCTACAGAAAAGAAACAGGAGGTTATTGTAGATATTTGATTCATATAAATTAGAACATATGTGTAAGAAAAAAACCCCAAAATCATATCCGTTTCCTCAAAACTGATTTAAAATAGCTATTGCATATGGTCCAGATTTCCTCTCAGCATGTTGCCCTTATATCTGAATAGTGGCCAGCAAGTTGTCTTCAGAAGAACTGATATTTCAAATTAATCTAAATTTAGAGGCTGTACACTTCCTGATTAAGTTATATTTTCAAGATATTTTTATTATTGGGCACATCTCTTGTGGATAAGGCTTCTTTCCTGTGAATGCATTCAGCAATGAAAACTATTATTCAGTCTGATGATTAGGAAGTTAAACGGTATATTTTCATTTTTCAGTGAGGCAAATAAATTCAGCCAGTTTCTGTGAACCTTTTCAAGTGAATCAGAAAATTATTTATCAGATCGGAGGTTAAAATTCCAACATTTTGGTTGCTGGTCTTTGATCCAATTATACATCCATTTTCTAATTAAAGTTCTTGAAGTCTCACACATCCAATAAAATGCTATACTCTCCCAAAAGCATATCCTCACACAATTACATTCCCATACCAAAGCAACACTATATGGGTAGATTTTCAGTAGATAAAACAAAAATGGTATTATATCAACTTTAAATATTTCAAATTAAGAAAGCTTTTCAGCTCCTCCTTAATATCTTTCTTTGTATACTTTGCTGGGTACTTTGCTTTGGATGTTTTGCTTATCAGTGTAAATAATGTTTTTGTTTATACAGTATCTTTGAGACCCAGTTAACCACTATTTTTTATTCTGAGCATGAGTGGACAAAGAGATTTACCTTGACTTCTACTTCAGTTAAGTGTAATCAGGATATAAATATATGTTTGCATGAAACTGCCAATTGTGAATATCTTTAAAGATTAAAGATATACATGGCTAAATATGCTGCATATGTAGACTTCCAATGAACAAAAAGTATTTATTTAAATAAATTTGAAGCTACAAAACCAAATATTTGTGAAGAATGGTAAAAGTTAAACAAGAACAAGAAGTAACTTATAGTTTTTTATGGACATAGGGGGACTAGGTTCTGGCTTCTCTACAAATCCAACAAGGAACTGGGCAGGTACGATTGGTATAATTCAAGTATTCAATTGCTATTTCAAATTAGTTACAAAGTTTTATTACTGAGTAGCATTCGATCATGCTGTTTTTCAAAATCATTGCACCTAGTTATCTACAATATGTAGAGAAGTCAAAAGGATTAGCATCAAACTGGCATCTTCCTCCCCACCCTCCAATGCCCAGGGCAATCTGGAAGGCCAGTCACTGTCTCGCTGACTTCTTCTGATGCTCTATACCAGATCAGCAGCTGGCACACACACAGCAAAATGCAAATGCAAAGCAAACATAATAGAAAAAGGCATAAATGATAGTAAAGGCATGATCAAGCCAGTATTCTACCACATACATAGCAGTTGTAGCTTGGCAGCTTCTTGAATTTTGGATTATCCATAGATTTGTCTTTAAAGAGAGGGAGTATGTATAATCAACCAATATTATAATACTGGTGTTTCAGTATACTGAAGTTCCTCCAGAAATGCACACCTGGAGTGGCACAGCTGCTTCTGGATGTGACAGTCAAGTTTGACTGTTTTAAATAATATTTTCAGAAAAGGCATAGTTCAGGAAGTATAAGATATCACACACATTTCCTCTGCCTTCAGTTACCAATTAACATTTGCTAACTTATAGATGATACATCCCTGCACACACACCTCCATGAAATATAGATATTTCTGATATCCTACTTCAGAAACACGCATTTTAATGTCATGCTGAAACAACTCTCCAATATTTCAACATTAACATGTTTTCTTACCTAGTTCTTGTTTGGTCAAAATAGGTGTACACCATCTATGTTTCCTCCTTGACCAAACATACAGCATTCCTTTCAAGTTTTGTTTCTTTACCTAGACTATGGCTAAAATCCTTGCTCATGGACATACATAAATTAGTTGACACAGAATCTACTTTTAAAGCTTCATTTCATTCTTACTGCTTTCCACACAGGTTTTGCTTTTCTTTTTCCGAGTGCTCTTTTATTTTTTTAAGCTCTCCCACCTATTCCCCCAAGATAATTTTTCTATCATAAATAATGTATGAACATGCCTGTAACACTATACTGATGCAAAGCAAGCAACCATTTTGAAAAAAATCAAAGTACCCACAAATAGGCTAAAAATTGGCTCAGAAATCCTGAATTTTAGCAAATACTTAAGAGCAATTTCTTGAGCAAAAAAATATTTACAGAAATTTCTGCTTTGACATGTGTAACTTTTTTTTTTTGTTGTGATTTGATATACTGCATCTTAGCATTTTTGTGAGGTTGACTGGCAAAGTGGCATTCCAGCTTGAAATTATAGGAATGTATTTTATTGTTGTCATTTCAGTTAAGATAGAATAAAGAAATTACTTCCCTAAAGGTAGACAGTTATAAAGTTCAGACTCTGAGAAGTAGGATACATCCTGCAGCATCAGTTATAACAGATTAGGTGGATAGTCAAAGCTAATTACTGAAGCACACATGACATTCAGTGGAGGCTGATGGACACTGGATGACATTTTGTTCAGTAGATCAGTTAATTAGGTAGACCCAATCTGCCTCTTAAAATGCCTGATTTTTTTCCACTTACACACAGAGGGAGTCCAGGCAACTACCTTAAGCTAATGATATGACTTCCAGACAGCTGAAAGTAACTGCAGTGAATGCCATCCTACCAGTGTAACTTAAATAAGTGACACCACTCTCCCTAAAATTCATAGGTCACTATGATTAATGACAACATTGATAGATTTTCACAATGATGATCCAGTGCCTTTTTCGAGTGCAGAAATCCATGACAAGTAAGATTGGGTAGCACACACTATCAACAGCTTCTACACCCCCTAGACCATGGGCAACTTCTGGATAACGAATACCACACGAGAAGTAGTTTCATGATTTCATCATTAGTAGTTAATGAAGTTAGTCTTATTTTAATGTTAAAGACAAGACATAAGCTTTGTTTACTACTACAGATGAAAAAAAAAAAGAATATTTGCCCACAACAAAACCTACTCAATTGTTGCATTCATGCACAGGAGAGAGTATTAACTGCACCAGTGTCTGGTAATAGTTAAACTATGGTAATTATTGAATTCAACATGAAGGAATTTCCAGATGTAAAATTCTGTCTGAATAGTATGTGGAGGGTGATAACTACAGAAAACCTCATGCCATTACCCCATCGCAAAGCAGAAAAAATTGCTGCTTTCAAAATATTCCCACTTTGCCAATTAGTCAACGGTTATTCAAGGTGGAAACTCAGTGCCAAAATATCATTCTTATATTTAGACAGATGTAATTAGAGTAAAACATAGAAGTTGTATTTCTTCCCATGTCCATGCCAGGTCCTGTAGAAATAGAGACCTTGGTGAACTTCTGGTTTTGGGGTTTTTTTCATTAAAAAGTTACCTACTCTACTGCCAGGACAAGAGCCAGGTTAAGGGCATCTTTCACTTTAGCATCAGGATCCAAATTATTTACTTCACATTTAAATACGGGAAAATGTAGTCAAACTCCTAACTATGCCTGGCTAAAATAAGGGTTCCTATTTTAAGATTTATTTCAAATTAGAATTTAATACTTTCTATTCTCTGCCTTAAGTATAAGTCACACCAAAACTGTAAATACCAGTGAAATCTGGAACCTGTCCACAGCCTTTCACGAGCTCTACCTCAGACCCTTCCATTTTTGGCATTGCTCTTGGTTCTGTTTACAGAAATGCCATCAGAAAAGATTTCACCCAATAAGCCTGTTACGAACCAAGACAACAACCCATAGTAAAATCATCCCACTGAGGAGTTTTGAATTCTCTATTACCAGTTTTAACTGATGACATATTGCATTTTCACACAGCCAGTCCAGCAGTGGATACTTAAAGCATGATACAGACACCACATTTCGAACACCTGATCTGAGTATCATTCCCCAGGTCAGTGGCACACACAAAGATGTTTGTGAATATTATGCAGTTCAGCACAGTTTAGCATTAGGGTATTAGATGAAAGTAACATGCAACCTTTGGCTGCGGTTGGCTTTCTAAGGCTTTAAAATATTTTCTGTAGGAAAGAGTTTATTGGTAAGGTAGCTACTCTCCAAGTAACTTCTTACTTTGACACAACCATAAGTGATAGACAGGAGGCACAAATTCAGTAAGAATTCAGTATTTTGAATTGCTTTTGCAACTTACAGCATGAAACTCAGTATTTGCAAGGATGCTCACAATACCAAATACTCACTGATCCCTTATACACCTAAGCATAAATGAAACAAAAGCACGCTAATTTGTAAAGAAAGCTTAATACCCTCAGCATTATCATTCATGCTCTGCCACATGTAGCAGTCCAGATCCCAGAAGATATTGGAAAATGCAATATTGATCTAAACCCCAGAATATTCATCAGAAGTATTGGAAGCATCAGCTATCTAATTAAGTGATTAATCAGAAGCAGTATGACTACTTTAGCATAAGCATCTGGGAGATGTTGAACTTTCATTAACAATATTTGCATTTATAGGCATTGCAATATATGCTGACAGAACTGAAGCACTGGCTGAAGATAGAAAAACATGTTTACAAGCTTGAGAAAACTGCATTTGGTCCTCAAACTGTTCTCAACTGTCAAAAATAACTCGTGGAAACAAGCATGAGAAGATGAGGGCTCATAAAAGATATGCATAGTAAATTAGGAAGGAAATATATTCAACTGAAGGCTGTTGAATTAGCAACAGAAAAATTGAGAATATAATTAGTTGAAAAGTGCTTTTTCCAGATAGTATCCAGGTATGTAAAGTAACCAGACAAGTTTAATTTGGTCAACATCACATCATCTTAAGTGACCCTGCAGAGAACTGTGTCAGAGGACGTATGCGCATCCCTTATAAAATTGCACCATAGGTTGGTTTCACTGCAACTGCAAATACAATTTTACATTCACAAAGATAGTAATAAAAAAAATCAGGGATTACAATGAGAAATTAAACTGCTTGATATGCAAATTTGTAATAAAGTACCTCAGCAAAAAAAGCAGCAAGTGAGCAGTTATGTTTCTCTACTTCATCAAAACTTCTCCATCAGGAAAATTAAGCTACAGGAGACTTAGGGAGGAATGAGGGCAAACATTTTTAGACTATTAGAGCAATGAACTGGAACTGCATTGTAATTTTTTCTATGTTTTAAATTTACAAAAGCTGATTATCTTTGTGGAATATTCACAACTCTATAAACAAAGTAGCCTTAGCTATACATGAGACCAACAAGTTACAGGGATAAGACTGTAGCATTTAAGGGACTTTGATGCATGCTCCTTCAGTGTTGGTGACTCTGCAATCCTTCCTCCCTCAAATTCCACAAAACCACTACATAAGCTAGAGGAGTGCTTAGACTGCTCAAGGTTGCCAGTCCTTGATAATTAATACAGAAAATTATTTTTAAATAAAATTCCACGAAGTCACACTCATTTTAGAACACCACCACTCTTTCAATTCAGTTTAACTAATCCTGTAATTCTTGCTCTGGAGTATGACTGCACTGTGTGGGAAATACATATCAAAGCAATTATTCAGAAAAATTATTTAAAAAACAGTTATTTGGGGACATTTGCATATGCAGACAATCCACTAATGTCTACCTGGGAGAGAAGAAAGTCTTGGACACAGGCTGCACACAAGTTGTAATCTCTTTACTCATTAATTTAAGACAATTTAGTTTGATAGAAATTAATTCATCCTGCTGCAGCTTCAGCTTGTCTCTAATTCACTTGATAAATACTTTGGAAATTGCCTGATTATCCCTTAAATGTCTTAGACATCTATCAGCACCATAATAAACAAGAAATAAACAAGTAGCTGTTTTTAAGAAGAAAAATCATTGCACACAATTTCCTAATCCCTCAATTTTAAGTGACATAATGAAAATAATCCACAGCTGAAGAAAATAACATTTGGTTTTGATTCAGTTGTTTAAGTGACTGGAAGGGATATGGGGAGATATTAGTCCTTTAAACAAATTACTCTCAGCATCGTTTTCAGCACTGTTAGTATAAACACTCTGCATAGCTTCTTTGCAAGTGGAGTATGGTGTGATTCACAATGAGCAAGCTCTAAAGCAATAGAAATTAGAAGCATAAAAATCTATTCAACAGACATTTTCTCAGAAATCAGGAAATTTCTACAATATACGACTGGAAATTGTAAATCAGCCCTCAAGAACAGAAGTCTAAAGCTTTTGTTCCAATTTGTAAACAGCCCCTAATAACATGCAGTTTAGACAAGAAATGGGCTCAGTATGCAAAATTAATTCTCTAAGGCTTCTTTCACACAGACCTTCAAGTTGTTCACACTGACTTACAAATACTAACTTTGCAGCTACATTTACATCACCTGAATTTGAGAACTGATCCGTGGAAAGCAGAATTCTTCTAATCAGACCTACAGTGCTACTTCTAATTAAAAACAAGTTTATTGAAGTAACATAAATACCCCATGATTATAGACACTGCACATGCCTAATTTCCACTAGGTACCAAGAATTTGGGACTCCTTAAGAAGTCCACAAATAGAAAAATAGAAATAAGTCTAGCTTGTTAGATAAGGGGTGTTTGGGTTGGAGTACAGCCAAGGAAGGACAGATGACGTGAAACACAAAGTTACAGTTTCTATTTCAGAATGCACAATGTCCCAAATGCTTATTCCTTCCCTCAAAACACAGCAACAGGAATTACCTCAAATCATTGCTCTTTTAAATTCCATTAAAGCAGTGCTGGAAAAAAGCTGTGAGCTATGAATTTCAAAGGATGCAGAGCCGTTTCTCCCATTCTTCCCCCTTTAGCACTAGGACAGTCTTCTTCTACAAACATAATAATCTAAATAAGTAATTAAAAAACAAAGCTAAATTTAGTGAGAAGGCAATGACATTGGCAAAATAATTCAATGAGTGAATGACCTGACCACATGTGCAATCAAAAGAAACTAATCTTTGTAGACCTCCGCTGAATTATTGTGGGCTGGCACACTGTTGTCAGTTCTGAAGGTTAATGCAGTAATGAAAGATGACTATCTCTCAGTTACTGAAAGCCCAAGCAGGTATTCCATTTTAAATTAAAGGTGCTCCAAGCAGCCTGAGAATAAAAGGTTTGTCCAAAGTCTCTACCACAGCCTGTGTGGAGCACTAACTGAGGTTCCATCACCCTTAAGGGTCAGGTATGGCTCAGATGCCAAGACGCTGACAAAGCTCTGAATGCAGTATTCTTCCCAAAACTGGGTGATAAATTTACATCACCTGAACTGTTTATGATTGAATCCATTGTGATTTTTCAGAAGAGAAAAATTTGGGGTATTTATTCATGCCTACTGTTGATCAGTGTTTCCTAGAATGTCATTTGAATTTTGTGAGATGTATTAAGTAAATAAGGAATTAATAATCACAATTCCATAACCTTTACAGGCCAATCTGAGCTCACTGATGGCTGTCATATCTTCATCTGGAGATAAGGTACAGCAGGAACAGACCAAATGGTGAAATATCCAGCACACCCAAACAAATGCTCCATTAGGCACCAATAAATTGCACGCAAATGTGCTACATATGATAGAGCTAACAGAGAGAAGAGGGACTAATACCCATTTAATCTCTGGGTAAGAAGCCAACTGAAGTCTCCATTATGCCATTCATAAATAAAAACATAATTAAACGATAACGAGCATCAATGAACTAGAACTAGTGGGCTGTTCAGGCATATATTTCAAATAAATCTTCAGCCTTGCCAGCAATCACAGCACTCAAAGGTCTTGGCCACCTCAGCTTTAAACAAAGCAGTGGTGATCTCACATTCATAGGTATCACTAACATCTACAAGATTCACTCTGTATGCTACAAGCAATTCATACAAAGCCAAGAATGACAACAATGATGATAATGTCTCCTTTCAGGGTGGAAAGACTTTGTTATGAAGTAATAGATTAATCCTGTCTTGACCATTTCTTGCAAGTCTTGGGTCATTTTCCAAATCATACGTGTCTCTGAAAACCTGAAAGCAAGTCTACATTTAAATTCCAAGGTTACTTTCCATTAGCTTTCAGCAGATGAGGAGGGGAAAGGTTTAGTAAGTGAAAGAGCATAAAGACCATGTAATTACCATAGACACCCCCAAAAAAATAAAGCATTATAAACTTCTCAAGATGTAGTAAGTTACGACACTGAAATGATAACCTAACAGAGAGTATGAAGTTTTATACAGGAGTAGTTTAATTTAAAGCTTTTAATAATGCCAAGATTTAGGAAAGGGTAAATAGCAAGTTCTAAAGGTGGTATACACTTAGCTTTTGAGGAAGATGTTTTAGAGAGTCAGAATAAGTCAGTTTTGATCTTAAACAAGCTTTTTTTTGTATCACTGTAGTTGGTGGTTATAAGACAATTACTAGTTTTCATAATGACTATCTCCACCTGAATCACATACAAAGAGAAAAAAGGACAACCTACTTTTCCCCAGAACCCTTCATTGGCTTAAATTCCTGCTTTGTACTAATTCCATTGCAACAGAAGTGTCAAAGATGAAATTGCAGGGGTGATGTGTCCCACCATGATCTGAGGGTATGTTTAATCCCAAATCAGAAATACAAATCTGTAGCTTTAATGATCCATAAAAAGTAATTATTAAATCTCTTAGAGATGCTGGAATTCAAGCCTCTTCATACCAGCATGACAGACATTCTGATGAAAGTAGTAAGAAGCACAAAAGGACACACCGTAACGCTGTTTCACAGCTCTAGGTAAAATGACAAACTAGTATTTACTCCTGAAAATAAACATTTAAACTTTTCATTTAGTAATCTGAAAATAATCCCAAGAAGCTACCGTTTCTGTGTGAAGTTTCATACATTCCTTAGAAGAGTTAAAAAGCAAAGTAAACCAGAAGTCAATTACTCATATTTTAAGCATTTAGCATTAACAAGTTTTTGCTGTTAAGATTACATAAATTATACAGTACTCCTGTTACGAGTAAAGGTTAACACACCCACCCGTTGAATTGTGAGCAAGAAGAATTGCCAATAAAGTGGTGTGGAGAATGCAGTTGAGTTCCCCTCTTGGAAACAGAGGCTAATGTGTGCCCTAATCCCATTCAGATTATGAAGAAGCATAGATAGCAGTTTTCCTGGATTTAAATGCTAATGAGACTTTGATTTTTAAGAGCAACATGGCATCATGTAAACACTGGGGCAAAAACAAATGCAACTTTATAATATCCTGATAATTTTTAAGTCACTTGGTCTGTTGTTGACAGAGAACAAAAAGATACGCTTTGGTTCACAGAGAAAATATTTTCTCCATAGAACATCAAATAGCTTCAGGAAACACTGAGCTATCTCTTGAACGACTGAACTACAAAAATAGATCTGTTATTTACAGAAGTACAGTTTTTGTCATGATATTTCTCATTAGGGAGCATTTACTAAAGTCCACAATAGCTATAACACATGCTCAGGTGCACAGATGTGGCACAGCACTTTCGAAAGGAAAAATACCTTCTCATCGTTAGAGCCTCATCCACAGAGCTCCTTCCATTACAGATAGTCATCAAGTCCCATTGCAAACCCTTTCAAGACACATTAATCCTTTTCAGATAATTTATGTGTGGCCATAGCAAGTCCTGCCTTCAGCAACACACACATAACTGTATATGGATGTCCAAAGTGGCAAAAAGCTACTGAAGCTGTGTCACTTGAGATAATTGAACACTTCTGTGTCATGAGTTACTTTAGTTTCCATTTGGAATTTTTTCAGGAATGTGTAAAAGTTCTCCACAATCCCAGAACTGGGAAATCTGAGAAAAGAAATTCAGTATTAAAATGAAGCATCCTTAAAAGGCTTTAAATTTGAAGGAGTATAAAATTAAGTAATATGAGTCCTTTTTAATTAGATATTCATAAAAAAGGTTTGTGTAAATAAACCCCAGACATGTTGGTAATTTTTTGGTGGAAAAACCACAAGAAAGACGTAGGGGAATGTAATGACATTTTATTACTTAAACTGAGACTTAACTATAACATTTTCAACCATTGTTCTTCGTGTCATTTATTACCACATCATTTTTCCTTCAAATTAAAATGCTCATACTACCAAAATAAGTCTTATTATATTGAGTACCTGGCAAGTATTTACTGACTTCAGCACAAAAGGGTTTCAATTCCCACCCAAGAGGAAGAGATTAAGTCCAGGGTTAAACAAAGTGAATTTCTACCAGCTGTCCTTTAAGCAAACTGAACAAAATGGATTGAAAAAGATAGAAAAGTGCCACCAGCGCATATAAAGTTCTTTGGTTTAAAGTATTTTGCATTTTAAACTAAACTTTGTTATTCTTCATAGAGTTCATGTAGTAAAGTAGTAACCACCTTTTTTAATAAGGTAGTTATCAGCAGTACCCTTTTTGTTGCTTTCTATTATTGCTCACACTTTCCTTTTAGATACTGGACACTGATGGAGGGTAATGAAACAATCAGGTTTAAAGGAGTCTGCATTTCACACAATATTATTATTGTCATTCTGCTGCTAGGTCAAGGTCAGAGGGGGAAACACTGCTCACAGGCTCTCGGTATAGTCTCAGTGGTCTCCCTAACGGAGTAATTGGAATCGGTTGAGCCTGACTGCAATACCACACTGAGCACATGCATTCGTATTCCAGTCCCAGCTGGGAGAAAAAGGCTCATTCTGGTCCACTTTTGCTGGAAAGTTTTTTTTAAAGCCTTCCTTTGCCAAGTACAGCTCAAGGTTTACAGACAGAAAGGTTAAGTTTGGAAAAAAATCTGTGAAAATACACATAGAGCAAAACCAGCCAACGTTATATCAAATGCCTTCCCTAAATCACTTTAAAAGGTCCAGCAGGAAATGACACAAAGGTAATACTTTCTGTAGAACGCACATTGCTTAGTTAATATTATTACAAACTCTTACGATATTTTGAATTCAGCCTCACTGAAACACTGCATCTTACTAAGCCTGCTCAGAGGGAGAGACGCACCAGATAATACCAAATAATGTTTTCAGAACCCCTAAATAAAACAATGTGCAACTTCTCCATGGAGGAGGGTGTTCCATCAACAACAGCATAAGCCTTTCATGAACAAAGCAAAAGAAGGAACTGATGCCCTCCAGTCCTACAACATGCATAAGAGCTACACTCCTGGCCTCCTCTCAGAGGACAGCAATACCTAAAGGTACTCACAGCCCGCAAGCTGCTGTTCTGCAGTCATTAAGCTAATTTGAAAAACACTCTAAACCTCAAAATAATTATGAAATTACAATTATTTGTGTAACATAATTACACACAATTTTTTATTTTTTTTTAAGAAACAGTTCACCTTTACGTCCTGGTCCCCCTTATCTGTACTCCTCTAAGAAACTGCAAATCCTTCGCATGTACCCTACAACTGTATAGTTACATACTATGTGAGCTCACATTAAAGACGAAACAAGGCATTTTTCTTTACATACCTGCATCTAAGCTATCTTGCTATAAACATAACTTTATACTACCCAGCATGACTCTAATGATATAGAAAATAAAAAAATCAGATCAGGTGGAAAAACTTCTAAATTCAGGTTATAAACTACAGGCTTTTACATTTTTCTATTAGAAAATATGCTAATTTTATTGATATTTCACAAGACCTTCAAAGGCCATGCTCTTCTTAAATATAGCAATCCTCCCACAAAATTTTGTCCTTTTACTCATAAGCCTTTATCTGCTGGTTGCAGATGATATCACATTCACTTTTAAAATAATATTTAAAGGTCAAGCCAATAAGGCATAGAAAATGTTGAACATCTTGTAAAATTCAAACAAGGCACTGCAGAAGCCACAGGGGGGTACTTGATAAAATGATCGAGCACTTTTTAACGTATTTATTCAATGATCACCAGGGGCACAATGTAATCCACTTCTAATGGAAATCCCTGGGAAGGGAAAACTCTGCTGAAAATTCATAGAAAAAGTCCTCAGAGTTTCTTCCTCATCTGTTTTCAAACCATATGAAGGAGAGGTTATAGCTCAGAGTACACCTAAACAACAGTATATGATAAAGATGCCTAAGCTAGCTTTAAATTGTTTCAGGCAACCGGGACTTCCAGCGGAAGAAAGCAACCAAGCTGTGAAGCACAAGGGTCTATAGGGCAGACAAACCTCATCAGTCTTGGGAGATTCTTGGGGTATTCTGAGCATTATGGCCAACATGAGTGGTTTCTCATACAGGATAAATTTGTTAGCTACTTACCTAAGCAACTCGGTCTCACTGGATAATTGCAACTTTGTTGTGTGCGCTATCACCTCAACCCTGAGGAGCACAAAATACAGATAGGAGGAAGTGTTGCTTTTCCCAGTCCTGACTAGTGCAAGTTACCAATGCAAATCTTTAGGCACCTTGTATTAAACACTGCCAAGATGATCTAATCTACGTGCAGAGGTAACAAAGAGGTAGATATTAAATCACAATCCTGTTTCTATTTGAGATTGCGTACATTTTTTCTCGTATCAAACTGTTTCCGGTTAGTAGGGAGCTTAGAGGAACACATAACCTGCTACTCAAAGGGTCTCAGTGAAGTTGCCCAGGGCTTAATTCAGACCAGTATTTACAGTCTGCCATGCCAAGTTCTAGGTGTTCAGTCTACAACAGCAATTCCTGAAACCAGAAATTTCTATGCACATACATTTGTATACACATAAAGAGCATTAAACATGTCAAAAGAAAATTCAAAACAATTACACAGAGGGCTGTTTTGTACGCAGCACCTTTAACCATGTAAGAAATACAGCTTTCAGTTCTTCTCAGTAGAAACATTTAAAACCGTTTTCTTTCTGCCTGCATGGGCAATTGCTACTATCTATAAGCTATTACATACGAAGTGTCAGACATTTCTCTGATCACACATGCAAGAGAAGAAAGAGACAGACCTGTGTTTCTTGAGAAGTTGCATCCCGCTGGAATGCTACAGAGGATGCTGAGCCTGCAGGACGTGTAGATGTGCCAGCAGAAGGACAAGAGACAGCAGCCGAGCTCCTCCATCCTTTCAAAGCTGAGATAGTTTTGCCCCACCAGAACAACTCTTAGATGCCAAAGTTAAGTGACAGCTTCTCCAGGCATCCACAGGTTTTGGCTGCCAAATGTTTTCCACCATGGTGGATTGAGCTCTGTAGTTCTGGGCATAAACTCTATTTTGAGCTACCAGCCAGGAGAGTACTTAAGCAGACACTTTTTCATGCATTCATTTATTTTACTTCAAACAAATACCTAAGGCACTGTTCAGAAATGCATTGACTTTTAATGGTAAAATAAGAAGAGAAAGCCTTCACGACAATGCAGTTATGTTCTTTATTGAAAACGTATACATAAACCCTGCAGGAGAAACAGAAGGAGCACAGAAGGAAAGGAAACTTTTAAAGAAAAACTTGACTTCCATTATTGCTGCCACATAAATGAACATTTCAAAGGGCACCTGTATGCTGGATACACTAACACTTTGGAAGTGTGTAGGCACATATGCCTATAACAGTTATTCATTTATTATATTTATGCACGGTATTCACATATGTAATTATGTTAATATATTAATATATGTGATATGAGAATTTATGTACCCAAGTATTATTGCTATAATTTACCAACAAAAGCACTGCACTTGCTTCATGGGAAAAGCATCTCCAGACAGATGGGTTTTAACAAGACAGCTTTCTCAGAAATCCCTTCTAGCAGGGTATTTGAGGATTTCTGTTGAGTAATATTTATCAGTTTTTGCAGACTCACCTCCCTGTTTCTGGAGCATCCTGCTCTGAGCTTGATTGATGGAGTTAATTATTATGGCAGCATTATCTCACAAAGCAGTACAACTTTCTGCATAGCTTGTTGTTATCATGCATATTGAGCTGGTATGGCAGACCAAACACCAACAAAAATACCAATTTTCATATTCTCTGAATGTTAAAATATAAAGCAAATTCCTCCTACTCATGGTCAGTCTTTGAGACAAATTCTCCTTCCACGGAGATCTTAAATACCATATTTCTAGTAAACTTTTAAATGTACAAATCTTCATCTTCAAAAATCTTCAGAAATCCCTTTATCATTTATAGATTTGTTAGCTTCCTTGCTTAGGCTGAATGCTTGTGTGAGTGCATGCTATGTTCATAGAATACATAGAGAGTATTTAGTTCTGAAAACAGAGCCTGTGATCGCATTCAGTGGATAATTGATATGTTTTCTATACCAGACCTCATCTCTTCTCGCCTAGGATCCTCACTTCAATCACTAGCAAGAGCTCCATAACCTCTCAGGTGTTTCCCTGGTGGGGTCAACACCACTGGTGTCACCAGCTATAGCCACCAGAAAGGATGATAAAAGCCAGAGATAAAAAGAAAAGTTTGCCAATCACTAAGACTTGACCAGTGGACAAAGACAATGGACTAGAATAAGAATTTAATTAAGGATCCACAAGAAACTCATTCTGATTAGTGATGTAAATCATTAGGTCAGAAGCTCTGAAGAAAGTCAGGGGAAACAACATACGCTGTCATTTTAGAGGTGTGTCTTCTGGGATCCAAATATGTGATCCTTAGATACATAAAAGTTTACTAAAAATATAAGAAGAGGTAGAAACAGTCGAATATTTAAAGTATAAACCAGAAGCTATACTTCAATAATACTCCTTTTCACCTTCCATTTTCATTTTAATAAAATTTTCATTTATAATAAAAATCACTTGCTTGACAGGCTTATAGTTATTAAAGATGGTATTAACAGCTACTTTGCCAATGAAAACACATCAGTGGAAGAGGTTTGAGTCTCCTGTTGCTACTGTTAAAAATTTAATCCTGTTTTGGAAAAGTGACATTCAAAAAGAGACGGGAGAAACAGCACAACAAAAGGCACCACTTCTGAAGAAGCAGAGAGGGAACAGATGTTCTGATCAGCCCCTCCTGGGCTCTTTATCTATTTATTTCCACCTTTTCAGTGATGAGAGTTTCTCAGCAGTGCTGGAAGGAAGACAAAGTGAAAAGCCGAATTGCAAATTTAGTTTCTCAGGTGCTTGTCTTGATCTTCTCAACTTAATGCAGATGATGTTGCTATCTATTTCTTCTCTTGTTAAGCTCCCTCTTTCTACCTGGCTTTATCAATAAGGTCATAGTATCTTTCAGAAATAGAGGATGGCAGGCTGATTTCTAGGAAGTTGTTTAATGGACTAATAAACCAAGTTACATTAATATTTCAATCTCTAAACACCTTTTCTCAGAACAATAGAACACCCTGTTTCCCCATGAGATCGTCCACTAACTTGGATCTACTTTGTTGCACTAATGCCATTCAATAATCTCCAAATGCTGTTTAATGCTGTTTTCAAGTCTACACATGGTACTTGAATTGAGTTCATCAGAAACAGCTCAGTTCTGAAGCAAGCGGGCTCTTGTCCTATATGGGTGACAGTAAGGAAGAGAAAAGAAGATACCCTTGAGATGATGGATTCTGTATATACATCTGTTTACTTTTTCTTACAAAGCAGCTGAAATATGCAATGTGTAGAAATCCTGGGTTTGCTTGGTTTGTACCCGTTTAAGTAACTTGTGGGTCTCTCCACAGGGTAATATAGTTCCTACTAGTTTACATGGTTTGAGACCAGAGAAATTTATAAAAGAACAAACTACTAAAATAAAATATATATATGTCAAAGAGTCTGTGAACTGCAAATTATTAACAGCTGACAGACCCCTCTGAAGAAATCTCACTCAAAGCTTCCTTGTTAATCTATTTTTTCCCAGGCATCATCTAAGAGCCATTTAAAACACAGGCTGGATGGACAAAGATCTCATCTGGTCAAGCTGCTCACTTGTTCTAGTGGAGAAAAATATGCTAAAGTATTCTTCAAGGGCTTTAAGTAAAATAAATAAAAACACAGTGCCTTCTACAGATGAGTATCAGAAAGACTGGTTAGAATGCGTAACAGGAAAGTAAGAGCACACCGACAGCTCACCTGAATCTCTTCTCTAACCAGACATCAGACTGCCAGCCTTCTACCCCAAAGCACCTATGTTACTCATTTTTTATTTCACGTCCTTGCTGGAGGAAAAACTGGCCATTTTCTCTCCATTTCTTTGTTCTCAATTCGTATTCCTGCCCACTTTGAAAAGTACATAGATAAGGAGATGGTTGCAATTACAACTTTTAAATGTATTTTGAGAAGTGAAAGCTGTGCTGATTATTCCAGATGTAAATATTGCTGCAGCTAAGCAAGTCCATTGACTTAAAACTACAAGGCAGCAAGATTTACCTTTACTTTTTGGGAAGTTAAGTCCACAGTACGTACAAGTAATCATGCACCATACTGTGCTATGCACAGACTAATCAACTGCAAATATCACTACAAACGCCGGTCTTTTTCCAAGTGCTGCTAACTAATGATATCTCTGTCATCTTCTGTAATTTTCCCTTTATAAACTATTTAAACCAGAAATAATGCAGATGGCTTGAGCTGGCAAGCCCAGGGATCTGTGGGGTGCCAGCAGCTGACTAAATGATTCCTTCTTATTGTTTTAAAAAGATTAGTTGGCGAATTTTCCATTATAAAATACAAACTATGTACTCAAGATACTCCCATAACTCAGTTCTCTTATTAATTGTGACCTACTTCAATACAGGTTCTAGGGATTGTTTGTACAGTACCCAGTCAAATGGTTATCTGGTCTGTAGACAATGACATTAGCAACAGAACGGATTTTAGTGACAGTACACATTTCTATGCATCACCAGAGCTGATGAAAGGAGCAATGGAATTCCTTTCCCTTTCAGAAAGGCATCACAGTCTCTTCTCAAATATGTCCCAGCCCTACGGAGGCAATGAGTTTGAATTCTCTATGTTATGAGACATTTTAAGGCAGAGTTTTCTTCCTCATAGATTTCACTATAATCTCCCTTAAGTTTCATTTTATTCCTTGCTTCCATAGAAATACCCTTTCACCAAGTAATTGTTACCTAGAAACACAAGCCTAATTTTAAACATTCTCTCAACTACTTGTGGTTTGGTTTTGGTTTTTAAACCTAAAAGAAAAAAAAAAATCACACTGAAGTTTAACTAACATAGTACAGCTCTTTTCTTAGGATGTGCTTTATAAGTAACATTTATTCTACTTTATTTACAGGGCTTTGCAGTTTAAAGAGAAAAAATGTGACCCACTCCAGATATTGAAGACCTAGGGGACATACACAGCTGATTTGCTGGGTGTGCGCAGCAAGCCTAACACATCCGATGGGTAATTCGTGGCACAGCATAGTGCTGCATCACACATACAATGAGAGTTTTTTCATGTCTGCTACATTCCCTTCCTATGAACTTTACAGAGGGGAAAAAAATGGAAACACTGCATTTGTTTCATTAAATGTTAATTCACCATGTATGCTTTTTGAAAGGTTTTTAGTCTGTTCATTGCACTTTGCACTTTTTTTCCCTTGTGTTTCATTCAGCCTGCTGTTTCTCATAAACGAAGTTCTGTTGAAGGGACTTAATGGCACTTATTTTAGAAACAACTTCATTATTTCAGTCAAATCTACTACACAGTTAAACATTGCTGATTATTTGCATGATCTTCATAATGGAAGCGTCCTCAGTATGCTGGCTGACTTTGCTATGTTAGGCCCAACATATATATTAATCATGTAGCTAATCTAGTTCTCATCTGACCTTGATTTAGTAAAACTACAATATTGCAAAAAAATTAGGTCCTGTGGAGATACTTTATCAGACTTACAAATCTTTATTGCTACCTACTTCACTTTGCAGAAGGATTGAAAGGTTATTGAATACTTTACTCATATTCTGCCCCTATCACCTCTTTCTCCTCTCTACTTATGAGTTTCAGTCAAACAGTTCTTGTGGGGTTTTGGTTTTGGTTTTTTTTCCTTTTCCCTGAGGATTTTGAAACAGCCTCAGGAAACTAATTTGTTTTCGTTAAGATTTTCCTTAAAAGACTCAATTACAAGCAAGCAACAGTAATAAAACTATGAAGGCAGAAGTCCACACAGACAGGTCATAAGCTACCCCCATGACAACACTGCCTTGGCATGTTTAATATTAATACGTCAACACACTCAATCTTGAAACTTTTTATAGTAAAAATGCAAGGAAGGGGAATTTGCTACATAATTTAATACAAACACAAACATTCAACTGTGCTTTGATCCTTTTTTCAATGAATATTTATAGTCTCACAAGCATCAGTTCAAATAGGAGAGATGCGACAGGTTCACATGGGACATGAGCTCTCATGGGCTGCAGAATGAGTTCTTAAAAGCCCTACATATAAAAGCCACGAAGATAATAACTAGTACTGGAGGGAGTAGATATGGAGTAGAATAAGTGTTATTTAACACCAGGTGTTTCAATTTAACCAAAATCCCCTATCGAGAGGCTACAGAGACTATACCATAGCTGCAGCTGTGCTGCAGGAGCAGCTCCACTGCCCTTCTCCCACCAGAGAAGCCCCTGTGCTCAGAGAAGACCCTGTGCTCAGCCTCATTGCTAAAGATTTAGGTAACAGAGGAGCCATTAAAATGCTTTAGAAACTGTTTCAAACTAAGACTGTTTTTTTGACCTTTTGGTGATGAATGTGAACTGAGAGCTGCTAAGGTTCACCCTCCCATGATGCTAATCGTCTTAGAAACCTGATCAGTGTTCTTCCTTGCCTCAGGCAGGTGACAGTTGCAGTGATGACATGCAGTGTCACACTATCAAAGTTGGACGACCTAAACGTGCCACTGGAGGAAAATCTTTACGCTTTAATCAGCATAGTGGAAGCCTCTGTATATTCCAAATGCTTTATTCCACAGAGATTAATCCTTTATTAAGTACAGTAAGGGTACTACTCCCCCTTCCATCAGCATTCTAGTTAACCTGGATGATTTGCCATCTACAGCACATAAAAGCTGAAGAGAAAGATTGTAAACAAGGACCAGAGAAACACACCAGTGTAAAGACAAGGCTGCAAATAAAGTTTTACCTGTAGACACACAGGTTGTAATTATTCTAAAGCAGTTTTTTTAACATGGCAATTCTTCACATTATGCTTAGGATCTTGCTTCAAAGAACACCCATTTCAATAGCCTCTTTCTTTCCCTCCATCTATTTAACCTTTTGATAGGGGAAAAAAACCAACAAAGGCCACACACAAAACCAAACACATTCATATGGAAGCCTGGAGGTCTAAATAACTTGCTTCAGGTCCCCATGAATATTGGACTATGGTCTTTATCTCATCATAAATTCAAATGAGGTGTGCTCAGAAGTCAATGGAAAAGCTGCTCTGAAGTTACTAGTGGAAGACATAGTAAAATAGAAACAGCAACATGGAGAACCAAAAGACAGTACAGAAAAGTTGAGTCAGAAAGCCCAGATAAATTATGAAGTCTACGTCAATCAGACCTGGTTACACTAGGTGACAAGCCCTGTTTACGCATTTCCTTCTCAACACCATAACAATCACACAGGAGTGGCCTTTGCCTTTCATTGCTTTGAAGATCTGACCAAGCTACAGCCCCCTGTTACTGAACCCGGTATACAGCAAACCTAATACACATTCAATTCAAAATTTATTTCTTTTGTTGTTTGCTTCAAAGTTTCCAGTACTTACACATTTTTAAATGCACCTGCCTCTGCCACTACACTTAGAAAAAGACATGCCAAATACATCCATCACTTCAGCTGGCTTCTGTCAGCAGCCTCAGAACAAATATGCCCATGAGAAAGCAGCAAAGGGGTTTTCAGCACGTCAGTCCGACCACGAAACTGGACTAACAAGAACCAGGAGGGGGGAAAGCAGCATTGTAAACTGTCATTCAAATGCTGTTGCTATTATTTCGTTTTTTACTTAGCACTGTGTACACAAAGAACAAAATCATTTTTATTGTATCTACAAGCAAACACATTCCCATTCCATTTTTACTGCATCTATGTTACTTTTAAATTCTAATACATGTTTACATGGGTAATTAAGCATAGTGGCTTACAAGAAATTTTTAAATGGCAATTATCAACTGGAATTATTCCCAGAAGTAATTTCTAAAATTTGGGCCACTGCATTTGACTAAGTTTCAGTAGTACGATGTAGTTTCTACTTTTTTTTCCCTAGCTAAATGTAGATTACAAAACGATTTGATCCAGGAGAAATTGCTTTGATAAACATGAACTGTGGCTTTTCACAAGCAGTATTGCTTTTCTAGCAGTTTCAGAGACAATCTGGCAATATAGTTAAAACTGCAAATATCGAAGAGACTCCCTGCAGTTTGGAAAGAAAATGGCAACAAGCACAACACTTGCACCAAGATTATGTAGCGTAGAACAGTGCAGCCATATGTATTCTAAAATACCAGGAATTGAAGCCCCCTTTACTTGCATGCTCATGAAAAGGTCTCCTCCTTCTCTAAAATGGAACATGAACTACTGGAGTTGTACTTTCAATATTGACATTCATAACTGATACCAAACTAAAAGTATTTGTCTGTTGATTTACCTATGTGTCTTAAAACAGTCAGTTTCTTCTTCAATAGCTTGTTTTAATGACCAAATTTTACTTGAAAGTCAGTCTAATTTTGTCCCAACATTCCAATGTTAGTAAACCCAATTTAACCATTAATCTGAAAAGCTTTAGAAGCTCTCTTGCGATGTGAGATGAAGGCCCCCCAGTTTAGGAAGTCACCATCGCTCACAAAGCAGGAGCCAAATTAACAATATCAAATTCATATACCGGTCATTACACAGAAGTGAGCAGACAGGCAGTTTCCTTTGCTGAAGGCTCTTGAAAAGCTACTGCTGGTAGAGCCAAGAGCTCAACGCCTAAGTATGGTTCAGTAATAAACCCCAAAAGGACTAATTAGAAGGGGTTTTTTTAATGTATTTTTGTAGGTGGCAGTTCTGTAATCCAATCATAAAGTTTGTGATTCAAGATAGTTTCTACCCCAGGACAAAGAACAATTTTGGAGAAGCCTGATGATTTTACAGGTCCCAGAGTCAAGCTAAAGCCACAGAGGAGCTCCAAACCTTTGTCTTGGTATATTTCTTTTTTGTTTCTTCTATGGTAAACTTGCCTCTTAACATCTCCTTAGCAAACACCAAGCAAAACTGCTCATTACTCCAAAATCCTCCTACCAAGCCAATATAATATCTCATGTGAACTTTTAGGCCTATTTATTAAAATTTAGTTTGCCTTTTAGCTATAGCATTACATCGTCTTTCAATGAGATTAAGCCAAGTCTTGTTATCACAAAGCAAAAATTAGTTGAAACGACTGTGATGAATAATTTTGCCATAGTTGAGTGGAAGACTGAAAGAGTCCTTCCCATCCTTCCCTCATTACAGTGGCATCTGTGTGCGAAGTGATGAACTGACCTGGGGATCCCATCAGTTAATTAGCTAAAACAGAAAACCACTAACCCTATTCCTTGCCCAGAAAGCAGAAACTTTCCTGGCTGGTAAAAGAGAAATAGGTATCTGGACATAAAGAAGCTAGCGGAGATCGTGAAGGACAGGAGTGTTTCTTTAGGCAGCAAAAGCAACTCACGCCAACCCACAGGGCTGTGGCAATAACAGCCTGGACTCCTAACCTGGTACAGTGGCTCCTTGCAAGCCATTGTATTAACCCACCATAATCTAGATGTGTTTGATGTTAAAACACTCTAGAAAAAAATGCTGAACTATTGTCAGTGCAAAAAAATTCAGGAAGTAGTGACCAGAATGGAAAACACCATATGAAAGAATTGAACACAGGCAAAATCAGGATTTTCAGAGTGGAAAGGTATACTTCACCATAATGATAAGAATCACAGAACTTGCCTGTCATTATAGGGTAACAACTGCCATTTTGATTTTCCTGAGAAATAACCATTTTACAGCTCCATACTTTGTAGCAGCCCTTTGATACTTCACCATGAATTATATGGTCTAAGGTGAGGGCGTCCCTGCCCATGGCAGAGGGGTTGAAGCTACGTGATCTTAAGGTCCTTTCCGACCCTAACTATTTTATGATTGTATGAATTACCTTAAAGGACATACTTTCTTCATGCTGGGCATTTCCTCTCACGAAGTGGTCTAGTTAAAAAATAAAATAAATAAATAAATAAAAAAATTCTTTTCCATCCTCTCCATGAATATGCATTATGTAGTTAAGGACTATTTCAGAATCACATTCTTTTTTCCCCCCCCACAGAATTAGCACCTCATTTAGTGTGGTTTAGATCCAAAAGAAGAGATGCAGCAGCTATCACTTAAGCCATCATAATTTTGTAATTTCCTAAGTTTTTGTGTTTGACTCAGCAACCTAAGTAACATTCTTATGTATGTTTTTGTATGCTATCCACTTACTTGAAACAGTATTAGTTCTTGATAAAAAGATATTTCTGATAATTTATCAGTAATCGTAAGTGATCACTGCACCTCTGGTCCATATAGTTCATAGAATCACAGACTAGTTTGGGCTGGAAGGGACCTTAAAGTTCATGCAGTTCTAACCCCCTGCCACGGGCAGGGACACCTTCCACTAGAGCAGGTTGCTCCAAGCCCCTGTGTCCAACCTGGCCTTGAACACTGCCAGGGATGGGGCAGCCACAGCTTCTCTGGGCACCCTGTGCCAGCGCCTCAGCACCCTCACAAGGAAGAGCTTCTGCCTCAGAGTTCATCTCAATCTCCCCTCTGGCAGGTTAAAGCCATTCCCCTTGGCCTGTCCCTACAGGCCCTTGTCCAAAGCCCCTCTCCAGGTTTCCTGGAGCCCCTTTAGGCACTGGAGCTGCTCTAAGGTCTCCCCTTCAGGAGCCTTCTCTTCTCCAGGCTGCCCCAGCCCAGCTCTCTCAGCCTGGCTCCAGAGCAGAGCTGCTCCAGCCCTCGCAGCAGCTCCGGGGCCTCCTCTGGCCTCGCTCCAGCAGCTCCACGTCCCTCTTGTGCTGTTGCCCCAGAGCTGGATCAGGACTGCAGGGGCGGTCTCCCCAGAGCGCAGCAGAGGGGCAGAATCCCCTCCCTTGACCTGCTGCTCATGCTCTGGGGATGCAGCCCAGCACACGGGGGGGTTCTGGGCTCAAGCACACACTGAAGCCGGATCATAGGGAGCTTCTCATAAACCAGCACCCCCAAGTCCTTCTCCTCCATGCTGCCCTCAATCCACATAGAAATCCATCCACAGAAACATATAAAAGTACCTCCTAGTCATTGCTAACCACATAATAATTAGACATGCCTAAAGATCACAATACCTAGAAATTTGTTTTTATCACCAGAACTTTTCCCACCTGAAGGCTGGCCAGAAATATCTAAATATACAGCTTGCTTTCAGGACTATTCTTCTCCTTCATACTAGTATGAACCTATGAATAGCATTGGTAGATATGGCCCCAGGCAAACTAGGAAAAGTGCCAAAACCAATAGGAATCTTGTATGAAGCTTCCAAAACAGCTTCAATTTACACCCTTTCTATTTGAAACATAGATCAGTGTCCTATGCATGAAATTCTCCCAGAAAAAGCCCATCTTCCTGCAGATCGTTCCCAAAAGAGTCTACTGGGGGGGGGGGGGGGTGGATATTGCTAAACAGTTAAAGAATACACATTTAGAGACGTACCTATGCACACTGCCTCCTTTTTCCCCATGTCCCTCCAGCTGTTAAACTTAGTTTTTAGATTAAAGCTTTCCAAGAAAATAAGTTTATGCATCATTTGGCATCTACATATCCTAACTTTAATTGGCCACTAGACAGAACCACTGTAATAAACCAGCCGTTAGCCTCAACAGCAGCTTTGGAGTCTTGGTCTGCAGCCACAGTGAAGAATTTCATCTACAGAGTTCCCACAAGACAGGATTTACACCTAAGCATCTGCTTTTGTTAGCACAGCTTTCTGTATAAAGCACATTCTTGTCTGAACACTGGTGCCTCTGCTATTTGAAAGTAATTGACAGCCTGATGGTTAGCTATTTCTATGGTTAAATTATATTTACCCAAAAATGAAGGGCAATTCACTTTGAGTAGGGCTTGTACTTTGAGTGCCAGCATGATTCATACCTTTTTCCTCATGATATTTTGAGTATATTATGGCATACTAAGTATTAAAAAGATATTTTTTTTTAATGTCTAGCAAATTAACTGATTGTTAATTACTTTCGCTCTTTCATCAAGCTGTTTTGTTGGTTGCTTTTCCAGATGAATCATTTAAGTCAATTCAATAACAACATGATCAGATGAAGCAGATTTTAAGCAGCATTAAACACCACTTAAAAATATCCACCTAGTTCTGTGCCTTACAAGCTACCACCAATGTGCCTACCACATCACATCACTCCAGTGAATCTGACAGTGTTCTACACTGAGACCAGAGCTTGGTCTAATGCACATATTTAACGGCATTTTTCATCACAGGATCAATTCTCTTCCTAATTTTCTTGGTGTCAAAAATATACTAAAACCAACTTTTTCAATAGTAAATATTTATAAGAACAGAGTAAGATCTGATTAGATATTCCTTAAATATTCCAGGATTGCAACATACATGCTTTGATACTTCAGTCTCAAAATTCAGTAAAGATCTCTTTCATAGTTTTTCCTATTGATTTGTAGAGATCATTATCTTACATTATTTTAAGTTACCAGGCAAGTAAGAGACACCAAAAGGTTATATGTATCTTTGAGGTCACAGTTTTAAAAGACACTTGAAAAAACCTCCACAGGAAACTTCTGTAGATGCATTCATTTGTGGTTTGCTGTGAGCAAAGGAGCAGTGCTGTTTCTAACAAATCAGTGCAAGCCAAACCAAAATTAGCAAATTGTCTGATGTGATAAAGCCAAGTTGAAAACTTGCCTTCAGGAGGAGAAAGCTAGCAAAGCTAATAATACAGTTTAGTCTGCTACTAACAATCTGTTGTGGCATAATATAGATGGTTCATTTAGAAAAAAATATCATGAAAACTTAAAAATAATTTCAGGTACCTTTTTTGCAGCTCACTCCCCTGTGTGCTCCTATTTGGAACACACTATCAGGCAAGTTCGAGATTTCCTAGTGCTCTTTGTTTAGCTCTAGGGGCTGCTGGTCAGGCAGATAGATAAAAGGTCACCATGCAGAGCAAGAAGAAACCTCAAATATGATGTCTGTGCTTTACTACTGCAAGGGCAGAAAAATCTTACAGCTCAACACTAACCAGGCATTTCCCAGGACTCCCCATCCAGTTCTTCCTGCAGAAATATAACAACACAACTGTGCCTCATGAGCAGGTACCACGGCTGAGACAGGAGTACAATGTCACCACTATGGGAAGCATGAGCAGAGCACCTTGCTGGCAACCTAACAGAGGAACTGTGTGGGACAGGACTCATTATTTACATCCCTGGCTGACACTTGATAAAGTCAATTAAACATTTGTACTTTGACACTAATTTCAATAAACCTCACAGCTCTATCTGGCAAAAAGCTGGTGTCAGGAGGAAATAAGAACTGCATGGGATTCTAACATCTTGCACAGCTAGCAGTCTTCCTGGACAGGACCAAATGTATAGGCTTTGTTGTGGTTTGGGGTTTTTGCGTGGGGCTTTTTCCTTTTCTTTTGTTTGGCCTTTTCTGTGTGTGCATGTGACTGGGGTTTTTGGGGAGAGTTGTAGTTTGGGGGTTTTTGTTACCTGGACCAGCAAGTAAGCTGTATTTTTTTAGAGGTCAATTCTGGCAGCTTACCAAGCAATTCACTTGGAGCTGAGTGTAGCCACTGGCCTGAAGCTGCAAGATCAGGAAAGCCATTGGTGTGACCTTGGTAGCACATCTTCAAGCAGAAATGATAACAGGAACTGAGATCTCTCCCTGTAAACTATTCCCTTTTGTGCAAAACCTCTCTATCGCTGCAAGTTATATTCCTCCTGACCTGGGTTCCTAAAGCAACTGAGGCCACTGGCTTACAAGCACAGCAGCCTCAGGGGAGTCCTAAGAAGTAGAAAACATGATGAAGCTTTCCATGTTTCATTCTGCAACATAGCAGCTGCAAAAGCAGAGGAGAAACGACTGCTATATGTCATTCAGAAATAATAGAACCCAGACTGCTTCATTATAGAGATATAATGCACATACTCTCCTTGAATGATAACAATCCATTTTTTATTTTTAGATTCGCTGTGGATCCAAAGTGACATGTTTCCACTACCACATAACCCACTATACTTTCCAAGCACAGGCTATATATGTGGTACATACATATAAATATACTAGGTTATATTTAATAGGTCATAAGCAACATTATTTTTGTCAAAAAAAACCAAAACAAAACAAAACAAAAAAAACCCCAAAAACAACAACAAAAAACAACCCAAAACTGTACTGCATGCTGTTCTCTAACTCCTTGCCTGCCTTTTTGCTTGCAGATATGATTCCTGATAGATTTATTAATATTTGAGATGATACAAATGGCAGACAAATATTTTATAGAAGACATTGACAGGCTAATAAGCTGTAGACCACGTTATTGTTTCCCTGATTAGAAGCAAGATGAATACATGTGCCAGAGTAACCTATTCATTTTTTACAATTTCATGCCACCAGGGTCTTTTCTTCAACTAGTCTGACAAAGTGCAGATTAAATATTAGCAGATTTAAATCTAACATGTTATGATTTTCTTTTTATGGACTTTTTGAAGCATATTTTGCTTCAGCTCATTACACACCAACACAATAAACTGGATATGAGATACATTGCTATATATAGTGAACATATTCCCCCCGACAAAGAATGCTAATGTATTCTCAGGATTAAAGACTGTTAGAAAATACAATGTAGAGGCACTGATTTTAATTTTATTTTTTTTTCAGATGTGCTATAAGCTCCCACTCTAAGAAACTCAACTTGTCAAAAATCAGATGGTCTTCTCAACACCTTTTCAGGTTTTCTTTTGCCAAGTGCAGTTAAAAATTTTATTTTAATGCTTATTGGCATTTCAGACTTCATAAAAATGCTGTCAAGTAGGAAAGAGGCTTAAACTTATCTCCCAATAAAAGCAGGGCCATCAAACCAGGCTGCAAAGTGAAGGTTCCTTTTTGACACATTATTAAAACAGTATTGAAAGATATAATCATAAACCTAGTGGGAAAAAACCAAAGTCTGGGCTGGATTCTCATTTGGCATAACCAGAGTATATCAGTAGTAACATTGCTAAAAATCAGTGTTTTCACTACTCTCTACATGTAAATCAGAGCCATGAGCCCTAACAGAGGTCTAAGGTTTTATTATCAACGTAAAATAGCAATTTGCATAGAACTGGATTACAGCTGCAGAATTCAAAACAAACTTGATATTTGGATATTCAGCATCCAGTTATAAAGCAATCACCCAAACACATCTCCAAGCCTAGGTATGATTACTAAATTATTTGGATCTACTGTAGTAACTGATATACTACTACATAACAAAAATATTCCTGGTATTCAATAAAACCAAGCTGACAACCACAACTTAAATGACAACCTTACTTCAAGTTCTGTTCAGCCCATATACGCAAGGCGGGACAACACAACACTCACCTCCCAGCATTTCTTTTCTCTCACCATAATAAAAGAAATTAGTTACTCAAAATGAAGCCAAAGTATCAAAGTCAGAAGTCCTGATGTCAGGATCTTGACCCAGCCAAGTATAAAGTAATATTCTTAAATCAAGGAGGATCTAGCTTTTAGTTTATAATTCACATCCACCCGTGCTATTCTCAGCCATGATGCTGACACTTTGCCAGACTCATAAAAGGGATCATTTTAACTCACATGCTAGAAAAATAGATGGCAAAGCACTGCTGATGTTGCAGTAACCAAAAGAATGCTCTCTATTTCTCTATTCCTCAGCTGCAGAATAACATTATTTTTAGAGAGAAATATATCTAGCCATCACTGAAAATGGAATCTATAAAAAAAATGCTGAACCTCTGGTTTGTTTTATTAAATCCAATCCAATAGGAAGCAATGTATTGTAATGCAGATTTCCTGCAAAATACCTCTGTGCAGAAGCACTGAGTAATCAGTCTCTACTCTTGTACTCGATATGCAGTTCTGGCACAATATTCGTGATTGCTGATTGCTTATTCATCTGATTTTTCAAAATAGAGTTAGAGGATCACATCCTGGCATCCCTTCTGAGCATGAAAGCAAAGAGATTTCAATGGACTTTCAAATCTAGAGGAATTTCTCCCCTTCTTCTCACTCGGGGATGAGTATTTCATATTATGGCTGCCCTCACTCAGGGCAGTATTTTTTTCAATATAAGCTTGCTAACATTTTTATATCGTGTTCTTTCTGCATCAGATTACAGGTCCACGTGATGTCCAGATTTACTATGTGATATCTTCTAAGGATGTCGGGCACTATTACTTTGTTCTTAAAGCCCATTTTGCCTAGCTGAGGTGGTCTGCACTTCTTTGCAGGACCACAGCCAAGCCACAGCTCCAGTGGCACCTTGTGCCCGTGCACCTCTATAAGCCTCCTGTATCTCCACCCTTCGAGGCCTCCATTACCACACCAGGCCTGGATTTCTCTATATCACATCATTTGCAAGTCACAAAACTGTGGTGGCACTGTACAAAGATAAACAAGAAGTAAAATGAAGATGCTCCAAGGGCTGGAGCAGCTCTGCTACAGAAACAGGCTGAGAGAGCTGGGCTTGTTCAGCCTGGAGAAGAGAAGGCTTAAGAGACCTCAGAGCAGCTTCTAGTGCCTAAAGGGGACAACAAGAAGGCTAGAAAGATGAGTCATGAAGACTCCAGCCTGAGAAGGCCTGACAGGCCCTAGTCATGAGACATGCCAAATTCACCACAAATCCATGGTGGTGCTGTGCTACAGGCTTGCACCATTTGGATTGCCCCCTCTAAGCTGAATGACACAAGTTATACCAGTATAGAGAAAGCAGAGGAAAGGAAGGCTAGAAGTAACTCACACATGGCTTTCCAAGGCCAATGCCTTCACGCTATCCCATGTAACACAAATGTTGTACACATGAAACCACAGATGAGCTTTCCACACCACCAACAGTACAGCAGCATAGAGTATAATCCTTGTGCTTGCCTTCAATTACAGCAGCATCTCATCTCTAAACTCTCATTTAGTGTACAACAGAATAACTAGTAAACAGAAGATTTTACCTAAACATGAGAAAAATCTTTGATTTTCCAAACCAAAATCATGAGCTCCATGCTTCAGCTTCACTTTGTCTACAGAGCTACCTCTGTTCACTGCAAGTTTGACCAGCACTTTCAAGTTAAAAACTTCTCCTTTGTAAGGAAAGCTCTTCATAAGAAACATTACTTTGTTCTGAATCCAGTGAGATGAGTATAGTACATTTTACTAGTAGAGGTTTTAGTATTCAAACGGGAAGGAACAGCAGCACACTCGACTGCACACAAGCCTCGCAGCTGTTCAGTGTCTCCTTTATCAGAGATGCTTAGATGATCTCCAGCACTGTGACACAGACCTCGCCTCTTCATGTAATACATCTGTATTCAAACGTACTATACACATTTAAAGTATGCAATTCCGATGAGGCACCTTTCCTATAGATAGCTATAGGTGAGACAAACAGGTAGCTCTATAGAGAGGAAGCTTCTGCACCTTAACAAATAGTTTGTAAAAAACCACATTCAGTAACAAAGCAAAACTGTTGCTTTAAATATAAGAGCCAGTACAATATAGGATTAAATATAATAGAACTGAAACAGAGTTGATAAAGACTAGTGGTGTAGTTAAGCAAACTGAAGCTCCTTTCAATGGAAAAAAAAGACAGTAGTGACACATCTGTCAAATTTTCAGGTGAAACTCCCACACTTCTTTCCCGCATACTAAATATAATCCAGAGATACGAGCAGACCTAGGTAAATCTAATCCTTTCATAAGGGTTTTCTTCTCTTGACAGTATTTTTATTTTATTATTTCTGTCCAGGATTTCCTGTGTTTTGCTATCTTTCTCCTGCTTTTCATTCCAGAAACAGTTTTAGAGGTCAGTAAAACTCTATTTGCCCCTGTACTGCAGTGCTCTGCTGAACTCTGGCCTCAGAGCCACATGAGAATCTACACTGACAATTTTGTTTTCCAGCTGAATCCTTTGAGGTGCAGTTTATAATGCAGCACAGTTTGAATATCAAAAAGGTGGGACATCTCCAATTCACACACACGCCCCAACCTGGAAGTTACATGTTCCAGTACTGCCCATATTCCCATTTTTAGCTCAGTATTAAACTTTATAGACAACCTTATAGTCCATTACACTATGTAGTATATATTCAGACAGTGCAATATTTTGGCTTACTATGTAGAATATTTTTAATTTGAAGACATTAAAAGGTAGTATAAATTTGTTTAATCTTCAGACATGCTATACTGGACCAGCTGAAAAAGGTAGCAATGTATACCTGAACCTTTGCATCCTTTCCATTTTCACAGAGCAAGATACTGCACTGGAGTATCTTTCACACATGCTACTGTAGTGCTGCAGAACTACAGCCACTCAGACCTCCACACATTAGGCTTACTTAATTTTCTTCCTGGGGAGATCCAGCCCTTTCAGGTCAGCCTGGGAAACTCAAGTCTGTGCAAGTGTGACTCAAAATTTAACGTAATGAACAAAAGCGAACTCATACACCACTGGGCTTCCAGCAGTAGCCAGCTTTCAACTTTAACCCAGTTTTTATTTTGTGTGCCTTATATGCAGAGGCTACGTAACTTGTAGAGTTTGCAGAAGAAACAAGGAGCTCTCAGGTCTGTTCTCAAGGACACAAGGTTGCAATGCTTTCCCCTTCCCCCCCCTCCAAGAGCTGAATTTCCCTGATGCTATCCAGACCATACCTAAACCTCAGCATTTAGGATTGACCTGCTGAAGGAATTAAACCCCACACTGCTCCAGTTACACAGCAGCTTCAGGCCTTTACACAGGGATACCCCTCCGGGCCCTGCCAATGCAATTTGTCAGTCACCCATAGGATCCACTTTGCAGATGCCTGCAGGGGACAGCTCTAAAGGCATTCGCACAATACGACGCAGCAACAGCATTGTTCTGTTGGTTTGGGATATAATGGACCTGGAGCCACCCATAGCAGATGGCTGCTGAGGTGTGAAAAAGAACATTCCTCCTAAATAGGGGCTGGCTGAAGACAGGAGGTGCTTTTTAACACCAGCAGAAGAACCTGCTGCATCTGTACTAAACCTATAGACAATTATGCTTAATGGTGTATAGAAAGGTTATTAGCAGCAGGCAGGGCTAAAATGAATTTCACAGAATTCATAGAATGACATCTGGAATCTTCACCATGGCCTCCAGAGTTCACTGCATCACCTGAATTGCAATAAAGTATTTAGAAATAAATTATAGGTTTCATTTCCATTTTATTCCATTTTTTTCCATTTCCATTGCAAAAGCAATGTTAAGTTGCAGGGGTTTGTGTGCCAAGTGACATAGGAGAGTTCAGAATTTTAAAACTTCATAGAATTCTAGACTCGTAATACAAGTTTGCTTACATAAAAGCAAGAAAATAGTGCCTAAGTATTCATTAAATCATCTTCACCAATTAGGAATGAGACTATTCCGATAGGTCTGATTTGTATTCTAAATGTATTTTGAACAATTACTCATGCTTTTATGAAAAGCTAATGAGAAAAGTTACAGACAAAGAAGAAAATGCAGCAAATGGGAATGAAATTATCTCCACCTAATTAATCAGTCATTCCCAGACAAGAAAAATACCTAAATAAATTCATACTCTGCTTTTAACCTAGCTGTTATTTTCCATTCAGTCTGATGACCCAAGAAAACTATTAAAAGTGTTTAAGATTATCTGAATGCAATCTAGTTAAAGAGCATGAAAATAAGAAGAGAATGGCTAAGTAGCTGATATGAAAGTGTGATAAATCCTACTTGGAAGATATTCATGTAATTTTAAGAAATCAGCTTCAGGTCTAAGTGCACAAGAAGTCAAGAGAGCATGTGACTAACTTCAGCTGTATTCAGGGCAGAAGTTCAGCACATGCTCCTTGTTTTTCTGACCCTGTCCCACTCATTTTGTATATGGAGATCAAAAGGTATACATGGCACGTGCTTGAAGAAAATGTTTCTTCAATTTCAAGTCAGTTTTAGAAGCTTCAGGTAGTTAAGCAGGTTAATTTGTAGGATTACAAGAAGACATTTAATACATGCAAATTGGTAATGTATTTTGATATCAACAGTTACAGCTGAAACGTGTATTTTTGTTAAGAAAGCTTAAAATCTTGTGGGCTACACAAGTCCCAGGTGCTGGTCTGTCTTCCAGTGGAAGGAAAAAGTTTTTGTCTATTGCAGACAAATGCTGTCCCCTTCTTCCTTTCTTCAAAAATCACACAGAAATAGTTATACCAGTTGGTTTTACCTCTGAAATAATTAACTCATCTCCTCAGTTGCTTTACCATCATTTATACACTGAGAGATTTGCAGGAACAGTCTAGAACTGGACCTCTAAGACTGCACTTGCCTCCCTACATGGCCCATCTCTGTGCCAGGTGCTAATGTCCCAGAGACACCACATCTGACCTGCTTGCAAATCTGCTCTCACATCACTCTGTATTATGCATTTAGCCCTCTGTCTGAAGGCACACTGAAGTAGAAGTTAGTTACCATACAACGCCAGACTGAGAACTGCTGCTCTTCAGTACCTGACTCATGAGTGGAACAGACATCCCTGCCTCTGGGAGAGAAACATCTATCACAGCAGTGGAGCAAATGGCTGGGGACAGCAATAGCATCTGTTGTCAAGTCTGGTCCTCATCCCCTCCTATGTTTCTCAGTGTCTGTATTTTCCAGTGGGGATTAGGTCAAACCTGAAAATACCTTTGTGTCTGCAAACATCACAGCAAAGTCACCAATCTCAAAAAGGGCTGTGTATTTTTGTTGAGCAAAATTAGAACCAAGCCACTGACATTTATGCTCATGCCCTTTTCTAGTTTTTCAATGTTACACCAAAAATAATTAAATATTTAAGATGATTCCTAGACACTGACTACTAGAAATATGTTCAGAGCTTTACAATAAGGCTACATTTAAACAAATACCAATGAACACATTAAAGTAACTTAATCTGACAATAGGAGTGAACAGTAAGAAAATTCAGGAGGAGAATAATTGAGCATAAGCACACTTTAATTTAAACTCACACACTTTCAAGCATTATGATCAAATCTCCTCTGTGACAGTGAAAAGATCTTAACCATCATAGCACATCTGATTAGGGGTGGGGGAAGGAGGAAGGAAGGATTGCAGATGATGGCCTGCCATTCCTAGAGCTCAGGGAAGCAGAGTTTTCTCTGATCAAACTCTGCTAAAGCTCCATTCCCCTCAAAGGATACTAAGGTCTCTTACAAAGCATTTGAAATACAATTAAGTAAATTTTTATATGCTTCTGCATATGAAGACTGTATTTCTCAGCCAGAAAATATCTTGGATTTTATCCAAAATAGTTTCTGAGCTTGTTCAATTGCTCTGCAGGAAATATTTCCCCAAGGATCACTGGTTTCTCCTACCCGAACTCATTTCAACTGTTGTTTCCCCAGAAGACAAGAGATTTTTGTGGGTTTGACTGTAGGTAACAATATAGCACTAAAAATACAGGTTACGTGAGCTTTAACTTTCCCAAATAGAAGACATTCATACCATCTCTCATTTTATTTAATCATTCAACTTAAACTAAGACAGACAATTCCATTTAATTGGTAGCCTTGCATGCAAGCTGGGACACCTCAGTTTTGCTTCATTTTCCCTGATTCTGCACAAACCATTGTTAGAGAAAAAACACAAAACAGATTGTGTATAGCTGCTCCTCAGCAGGAACACCTCTGGTCACATCCAAGGAACCTTCAAGCTAAGAAACTGGTTAGAAAGAATATTTTAGAATATCCTTTTAAGTTCTACAAGATTTGTATCTTCCCACAGAAGAGAAATCAAATTTCCTGGTTCTTCCAACTTGTAGGAAAATGCCACCTGGTAAACAAATTTACGATAGCAGCAAGTTTGCCAATGCTTCCTTGCTGGTTAACTAGGCACTGACTGTCTCAGAGGGTCTGGGTTTTCCCAAAAGAATAGAAAGAACAGACCAACTGAGAAATTCCGCTCTGCAATTTTATGACAAGTTGGTTAGGCCATCTTCTGCAGTAGTTTATTCTGGCCAAGGTCCAAGATCAGATTCCAGCTTCATCTTAAAGAAAGTAAGATTGAATCACTAGCTTTTTAATACACAAGTGACATGAAAAATCATGAGCTGGGACTAAAAGAATGGTATAGCTTTACACTATTTTCTTGCAACAGTTCAAGTGGCAAGACATAAATTGCACGCTTGCAATTTATCAAGTGCAATTTGTATTCAGAGAACAAAGGACTGACAAACATCGGATAAAAAACAATATACAGATTACTTTTTTTTTTTTTTTTTGAAAGATCTAAGTATGCAATACCTGCCAACCACAAAAACCTTACAGAATGCAAACAGACCACACGGTGGTGAAAGAACGAGTACTGAGGTATGTGACTGAGGAAATCTTCCAGGGTATGGGAATTCCAGCAACCTCTCAAACATATATTTGAGAGACATTGTTTTCTTAATGTATGTTATTCAGTCCAGTCCTTTAATTTCTTATTTTCAGCCTTTCATACTTTATCTCAGATATTTTTTAATCTGCTAAAAGCATCTTTAAGACCACGGTCAATGCTGCTTGCACTCTCTCCCAATCAGTGAAGCTGCAAAGAATGAAAGAGTTCATCCAACATGCAAGAAGTAACTTCAATAGACAAGTTGTATAATGTAAATCACAGCAAGTGGTCCATTTTTCCAGAAGCAAGGCCATGAGCTTGATGAGCACAGTAGGGAGCAGCAAGGTGAACATTTTGCTGTTGCTTGTTTTATTGAAGATACTTTTACATGAAATAGGGTTGACAGGAAAACTGCAGCAAAAGCTTAACATAAAGCCATTATGTCAGCAATAAGTAATATAAAGTATTTGTACAGTAACAGCTATTTTTAGCAGTAGGAAAAAAGCTTTGGAGAAAATATCCCTAAAGTACTAGGAAAGTCCTAAGTTCAAGTTTCAAACTTCAGCAATGTCTTTTTTATAGCATAACCTTTGATCTTTTGAGTTAATAAAGCTCCTAATAGCAGAACCAGAACATAATTTTACCCAGGATGGTCCACCCACCATATGTGCCGAGCCACAGGGACCACCTCCGCAGCCTAGGGGCAGCATGTCCAGATGTTGATGGGTCATGTCCATAAGGGAAGCTTATCTCCTGCCACCCTCTCTGCTCCTACACATGCAGCAACAGCTCAAACTGCCTGCACGCTCCCATCCCACAAATTCTGCCCAGACCACCCAGCCAAATATGTCTAAGTGCTCCTACTGTAAGTACTCCTGGTTTAATTTGGTCTTACAGAAGGGTCTTTTTGTCCCTTCATTCTAGTTTCATTGGAATTACTATTTTCCCCTTTTAGCATCAACTCCACAAATGCTTGATGTATTATACTACTAACATTGTTACAAAATATTAACAGTGATTACTTCTATTAATAACTACTTAAATGTGTGTTTTGATTAGAAAATTCTAAAATTTACTGTGAAATCTTGAGTCACAATATATAAAGTAAAACCAGCCATTACATTCCTCCAGGGGAAAAAAAAAAAAAAAAATTAGAAAAAAGGATTATTACCCAACAAAAATTCAACTGTAGTTTAAGAAAATATTTGTTTGGCTTATTTTTAAACAAAATAAAAAAAAAAAAAAAAAAAAAAAACCCCCCCCAAAAAAACCCCAAAACCCCCAAAAACAAATGCAAAAAAAAAAAAAAAAAAACAAAAACAAAAACAAAAAAACACCATCAAAAAAACAAAACAAAAAAAAACCTGAAGACATTCAAGCAGGATGTTTTCACATCATTAATAGCCCTGATGTTGGTTTTCAGATTTCTCCCCCACCACACTGTTATCAACTTGTTTGTATGAACTAAAATGATTATTTCCTCAGAATACTACACAGGAAAAACTCAAGACAAGACAGCTGTTATTTTGACTTTAACAAGATCATACAAAACACTGCGAGTTTGGAAAAATGACTCAAAACAATAATGCAAAGTCAGTGGGGAACCAGCTCACTTCATTAGACATCTGCATCAGAAGTCTGAGACTCATACAGAAATTAAATGGGTTTACGTAATCCATACTATTTATTATAGCATGTTGTCTCTTGTTTTCTAGTATTAAGTACTAAGCAAAACCAAACCAGTCACCATTCCTCTTCCCTAAGGATTTTGTTTCCCTTGCATTTAATCTACAAAGCACTAAAATAAAGCAAGTAGGGTATATTGGCATAGTTTATGGAAGAATTCACTCACTTTTGTCCACCTGCTTCTACCAATTACTACAAAACACTAAATCCATATTGACAGCATAAACTATGCAATCTACACCCCACAATTTCCCCATAACCTGGTTCTTGCACACCCACTGTCCATAGCCAAGTATTAGCAAATGCTGTAAGAAGACCTAATACTTCTAATAACTAATGTTCTTCCCTGGGGTTTAGCACATTGAAGGCTGAAGGCAACATACAGAGAACTGCCTACAGGCTCCTTTTGGAAAGAGATGAAAATGGTGCTCTAGAGAAAGGGGGCAGGAATATAGAATTGGACGCTTCTGACTGGAACCAAGAGCTTTCTATGAAGAAAGTCGCCAATCTACAAAGACAGTTGTCTGCAAGTATATCAAGTTACAAGATCCCTTAAAAATTATTCATGGAAAATAGCCAAAGTAACTGGTTTTCCCCCATCTCCCCCTCTGTTCATAAAACCTTGAATTCCACATTTAAATAGACCAGTCACTTGCAGAGCACCAGTTTTCAAGTTCAGGAGAAACTTCATACCAGTGAAGTTCAACACTGAACACTAAGCACACCAGGTATATATGTTATATAGACACACATGGTGTATATATATACCCACCTTGATTCTCCAATCAAGAATATATATGTTCTTGACTGGAGACACCCAGCAACAGCTTTGGCTGGAACCCGTCACTTCACATACTTGGTGCTAGGAATGCCTTCCCACTCCCTACAAGACTAAGATACTTGCTAATAGATTTCACATTCTTCAGACAGAGAAGCTTCCCAGAGATAGTAAAATTTTGCTTCTCAAAAGGCATGTAGATAAAAAGTCTAAGGGTCTTTTTCTCCTCTTCCAAGTTGCCAGCTACACTAGTAATGCCCGGGTAGAGATACAGACCCAGCGTCAGCTTAGAAGAGAGGACAAAACTTCCTGAGCAGTAGTACTTCCAAGGAAGACAACCCTAGACATGAGTTGTGCTACTGGGCCACAACAGTTTTCTAATACTTCCCTACAGCTGAATCATCATTTCCTTTCAGACAAACATCACAGCTGAGCCCACAGATTTGAATAAAATGACTACCTCCATAGACACTTCCCTCAAAACCCAAAGAACATGGATCTCGTCTCACATTCTCTTGCTTTAACAAACACACAGTGCTTCCTTTCTGTAGGATCAAAGCCGACTGCTATTCAATGTGAAACATAAGGGAACATATAATAGAAAGATCTATTTCAGGGCTAAATTTGCTAGCTGCCTTCTCAGTGAAACACAAGTGTTTAAGGCAGATAATGAGAAGTTGTTCTAGCAGGGAAGAGTAGATTATTATCAAGTGATGCTGTAATTAAGCTCTAATTAGGTATTTTTAGGCATCTGCAGTCTAATCTCGCTTCAAACCCAAGAGAGCATCCTCACTATACATAAATAACCATCAATTCAGTTACCACTATTTATTGTGACACGCCCATATTCATGTACTCTTCATACTGGAAGTGAGGGACCATGATATAAGTGCTTTTTAAAAAGTCTGTCATTTATACATTAGAGCAGCAGTGATGCAGCATTACCAGCATGTCTTACTGCTTCAGGAGATACTGCTCATTGTATGCACTATTCCAGGGCTTCCCAGGCAGTTGGGCATCAGAATCCTACCTCAGGGTGTTGCCACAGGACATTAACAACCCCATTGCCCAAAAATCCATTTGAGCCATAGCTGTTACTGGCACTGGTGCAGACACTCAAGGAAATAAATCTCCATTTTCGCTTAGCTTTGAAGTAAAGCACTCCTAACCAGTTAGCACTTTGACAGCTGATAAAGCTTTGGCACTTGAGGCAAGGCAGAGAATAGGACTGAGCCAACATGAACAGACAATGTTGTTAGGACTGACCAACTGTATCAGCACAATATAGTATAGCAGTCACAGGCTCAGTCTTTACCTAGAAGAGTTCAAGCAGATGATTCAGTCTAAACTGAATAATTTTCTAATTATACTTCAAAGATATTTTGGATGTGAAATAAAGTCAGAAAACAGTTACAAAGAACTTAAAAAAGGGCTTGTAAAATCCTACTGGAAGAGAAAAGCAATTGGCCAGAAAAAGAGGGAACAACTGAGGTAAAGGCAGTAAAAAGTGAAGCAGAAAGGATGTTTCAATGAAAAATATGTTTTGTTTCTTCATATTTCTCCATACCAGCCCAAAGCATGCATATGCATACATGACATGTGAGCACGGTGTAGCAGCACAAATTAAAATGCATTGATTTTTACAAAATAAATATTTGTTTTAGTGAAAATCTATTGCAATTACTTAAAGTATCCTTTTTTCAACAAAAATTAATTAATCTAAGAATACGCTGACTGGCTGCAGTGGCAAAACAATTACAGTGCTTACCCTTATGAAATGATAGATCTTTGTGATGCCCTTGAATTTTGTCCTTTAGAAAAACCCATTAAGAGCTTTACAGATATTTGCCTGCACTAGTGTTTTTTTGCATTATCACTTTCAAGATAATCTTGCCTATATTTCAATGTCAGGTGTATATAACTGTCTCCATGCCTACTTTTTGGCTTTCAACCGCTACTTTAAATCAATGCAAATGTAGTCACAGTTCTTTGACCAAAAGGATTGATTGCTTCTATACCTTCAGGATTAAGAGTCCCTTTGGAAGGCAGCCTTTCCCCACCATTGGCTCTAGTTACATAGAACACACAACTCTAATGCAACAGTAGCATCACCAGCCTTTTCTTCACAACTCAAACCTAACTCAGTACCTGTGGACACCGCTACTGAACCCAGTTAAATGCTTCCCTTAGCTTTTCACCCACTAAGTATTGGAGCTTCAGATATTATGACAACCCACATCCAAACAGTGAATGAGCAAAGCTGTTACTTAATTTACATTCTCATTTTCTACAAAAATGATGTCTTATACATGCCCTTCTCTGCCTTTTTCATTTCAGACAACTCTGCAGGCAGGCATCTCAAATCTGCCATATTTAACTAGGAGGTTCCTAGTATTTTCCAAGCATTTAGCAAATTAAAAATGCAACCCCAACTACATTTTAAGAAAACATGTTATAGTACCCTTAGTTTCCTAGATGTACAGTCAAAATACATCCAGTTTTAACAGAAGTCCAGTTTCAGAAAAAGGCAGAAGCACTCAGCAAAGATAGAGATCCAATGTGAAATTAATTGTTTTCATAAGTAACTCTGGAGAATCAATTTATATCAGGTTTTTTCTTCTTTTCTAAGAGTTTACCATAGTCATCTTATTCCACCAATACTCCCCAATCCATGTAAATTAATATTCTTACAGGGACTGAAAGTAAGGCTCTGTTGGGAACCTTGTGAGAACTGAATGAAGATGTACTCATACCCTCATTCTCTCAGCTCTGTCCCATATTAACACACTAATTTGACTAAAAAGTCAAAATGTAAAACTGTTATTCAGAAATGAGAAAGTTTATGTAAACTACTTCTTCAAGTTCACTGATATATGCTGTGCTATAAGTGATACACTTTTCCTTTTCCTAATGCTGCCAATTACCCAACTAAAATCAACCCCAAGTAGGATGGCTTGCACTGTTTATCACTTTTACAGAACTATTCATTAAATACACCACCAGGAAGACAATTTAGCATGTTAACTTTGTTACATGAAGTCTCAAATGTTTTTAGGCTATAATCCACCTGGGAAAGAGCTATTTTTACCTTTAATTTCCGTTAATAGTGACACAGCAAGATTACCTCAAGCTGCATTAATGCTCACTATGTTTCAAGGTTTGCTTGAAAGTTTTGAGAAATGGTGGAAAAACAAGCTGTGGGAAACCCTTGCATCTTCCAGATGAGGATCAAGCTCACTGTAAGTTTACTATAGATTTTTAACCAGCCAAATCTCAGTTTTAAACATTCAGCCCTTTTTTGGCATCACTCCCTCTTGAATATTGCTCCACAGCATTCTGGCACTGCTCAGCTCTACAGCACACAGCCCTCTTCCCTTGGATCCCAGCAAGAGAAACTCCACAGTCAATTCTGGAAGCATTTCAAAAAGCATAGCCATAATATCCTTAGCAACAGCTTCCTATAACAAGAGATTAATTTTCACTAATGAAATGCTAATGTATAAATAACTGAATATTTACTGAATATTAACAATGAAGACAATAAATAGCATAAACAGCTATTTAGTATGTAATTCTTTGTAATCATATTTTTCATTAATTTGTGTTTTGCTACTGCAATTCCCTTCATAGAAGGGCAACATGTTAGCTAAACCTTGCATTATTGACCATAAATAGGTGATATGTGGATACTTTCCTTTCAAGCTAAGAGAAAGCACTTAAGCTATGAATTTAGAGAACACATTCCTGTGGCCAGAATCCACCTTTAACTGTAGATTTATCTGCTGCACTGACTTTGTGCCATCCCTCTCCATCAGTAAAATCATGGATTTCCAGGTACTCACCTACAAAACAGACTGCTGTAAGTTCAGCAATGTATATTCTATTTAAACATTGACTTTATACAGAATTCTTAAGGTTTATATCTGTAAACTGTTAATGTTTTTATGCCTCAGGAAAGCTTTTTATTAAAGGATTTAATATTACCTGTGGACAATAAGCTTTTAAGTACACAACAGATGATTCATCACAGTTGCTGATATTTTTAATTCTATTTTAGGCTTAGTTACTTTGTGTTAATTTCCAGTATAGTAACCTGGTCTGAAAAAGGAGTGAGAAACAAAGCTGTAAATGGAGACCAGAGAAAGGGCAATTAACAGCAATTCCTGGGGAAAAAAAAGACTTCTACGAAGTGTAGAAGTTACATTTTTCATCCTGAATGACATTGCCATTGTCATTATTAATATGTCTCCTTACATTACTGGCACTTCATTGCAGTTAATGGCCCATTTCCCATGCTACCTCACTCTCAATCTGTGTCTTCCTTTATCAAACCAGTAGTAAGTGAGCAAAGACAGCACTCTTTATTAACGGCTTCCAATGAAGACTGGATGTTGCACTGGCTTAAACAAGAGCTACATAGATAATCAGAAATATTCTTATATGATAAGTAACCCATGCAATTCATGTCTTAATATCCATAATTTCAAAGGCTATGTGGCAACTAATTAATTTTCAACCCATACTTTATTTTAAAAATATCCATAAGGATCCGTTTCATGTGCATGAGTGAATTCAGAGTCAACAACGCAGCATTTTTTGTGCCTAAAGTCCCGCAGTTTGGAAATACTGATGCTAACATTGGTTTTTCCAACTTACTACTCATTTAATAAAGTCATACTGATTTTCAGTCTTCTTTTCTTTTAAAACAGCAAATTGTTGTTCTACCATTACTGTAAAAATAAAATATGCATTTAAGGATATTCTTTTTTTCCAAGGACTAGAGAAATCATTTTCAAGCAATTTCAAGGAAATTAAGAATACAAGCCAAAATACAGGAATAGCTATCATAAGATGTTTTAATTACTCTTTTATTATCCCCCCAAAAAAGCCCTGAGGAAGTGACCTCTATTTGCTACATTCTTTTCATACAAAGAGCAGAAATGCCAGAACTGCTAGTTCTTCAACAATTTTTTCCACTTTTTTGGCACCTGTTCCAGCAAAATAGACACTAACTGAATGTGCAAGTGTGAATATCATATCAGGCCACACACTAGCACATAACTGTTTGTAGCAGAATTCTGCCAGTAAACTATATCAAGACTCTTAAAACTGCCTGAATATTTCTCCTTAGGGCTGATATACTGATATGGGAAGGTTATACATAAATTTGCCTTTTTCCCTGCTAGAGCAAGGAAGGAAGACAGGAGCACTTTTTTTGCACCAAAAAGTAACTGATTCGATACAAACACAGAACTTCAACGTAAACGACACCAGATTACAAAATTTTGAGGTTAATAACTGAAAAGGTTGTGCTTATAAAAATTATTTTCTCTCATGACAATGTTCTAGCATTGTTTGCAATGGAAAACTGCATAAAGCCTGTTTTATCCTTTTTATTTTCCTACACTAAATGGATCCCAATATATCACTGGAAATCTGGAAAAGTGGTAATTTCAGAACAAAAATGTTCCTTGATAGCAAAGGCTACTTGGATAAGCTAAGCTGGAAGTTCGTGTCCAGTATGAGGTATAACTGACTGAAATATATTAAGGGAATGCAAATTTCATGTTCATCAGGGTTTCTTTGGAGAAGAGATAATCACTCAAACATCTCATCTATCACAAAAAACCTGACCACTGCATTCAGTTTCTTCGAGATTTAGATCAACCGTGATGTGTCACTTGACTTTGGAAGGCTCTGTAAAGTCATCCATCACATTCTTTAAAGCTTTGCATATCACCTTCTGCACAGAAGATGCTCGGGGGGGGGGGGGGGGGGGCGGGAAATCACCAAGACAATGCTATGTAACCCTGTCAAGCTGCACTGTAAAATAGGCTTCAAAAGATCGTTTTATCCAAAAGTTACACATATAGTGAGAAATAACGAAATAAAGATATACTTCGTGTCCCGGGGTACTTCTCTAGAAAGAAGAACATTCCTTGCAAACACAGATACTTACTAAAAGCATTACTTGGGGTTTTTCTGCCATTCAGTTACGTCCAATGCTCTACATAGATGGTTCAGGACAGCCTGTTTACATATCTTGTTTTCATAACCCATACAACACTCAAGTCTTCAGTCCTTCCTCAAGTCAAACCACATTCCTAGGAGCAACAGCAAGGCATCCAAAACCCCTGCATCCCATTTAAATCAACGTACAACCCATACATTCAATACCCCCAAGGCTCTTCACTCTACACCAGCCTTACTTCTACACCTCTGTTTGCCTCCAAAACTGGAGAAGTTACTCTGGACAGATCCAAAACAAAGAATTGGTTCAATACCACAAAGTTTGATAACAATCCTCACTTGGTCACAAGCCTAAGATACTGAGGTGTGAAGGGGAAAATGACAGACTTGTGTGCTACAATTTTTTTAGAAAAGAAATTTATTTTCCTAAGAAGTGGTGAGGTTTTAGTTGTTTTTTCTTCTCTGTAGCATCCTGATTAAGGGACAGGAAGATGGCTAAGTCAACATTCAAAGCAGGAATTTTGCTCAATCATCTGACAAAGATTATTGGAAGACAAATCTATTCCATGGCCATACATACTAAATATACAAGAAATCCAGTACTACACCTAGCTGTAACAACTTCTCTACTGATTAGTACTAGCTCCATTTATCCACACTTCTTCCCACTCCCCAGCAGTTTACCAGTCTACAGACCATTTGCAAACAGCTTTGTTCTAAATGCACATTTGTAGTTTTCAGCACTACATGCCCTCAGCTTCACTAAATCTGGAGTACTGTGTCCATTTCTGGGCTCCTCAGTCCAAGAAAAACAAGGAGCTACTGGAGAGGGTCCAGTGGAAGGCCACAAAGATGATTAGGCATCTGGAGCACCTCTCATGAGGAGAAATTGCAGGAACTAGGTCTATTTAGTCTCGAGGATAGAAGACTGAGAGGGGATCTCATTAATACATACAAGTATCTCAAAGGCGGGTGCCAAGAGGATGGTGCCAGACTCTTTTCAGGATGAGGAGTAATGCCCATAAACTAAAACACAACAAGTTTCACCTCAACATGAGGAAGAACTTCTTTACATCAAGGGTGGGAAAGCACTGGAACAGGCTGCCCAGAGGGGTTGTGGAGTCTCCCTCTGGAGCCATTCACAACCCGCCTGCGCACGTTCCTGTGTAACCTGCTATATGTGGCCCTGCCTTGGCAGGGGGTTGGACTGGATGATCTCCAGAGGTCCCTTCCAACACTAATGATTCTGTGATTCTATGAAATCCAGCTCCTTGAGCTCAAAAAGTAGTCTGCTCCGGTTTGTGTGTCGCTCCAGTTAACCAATACATGAATGTAGTTGTGCAACTGAAGTCATGTTCAGTTATAGTGTCTAAGACTGAAATGATCTTTGCTGAAGACAGGAGTGACCCACAGCAGTTAGCAAAAATTACGTCAGAAGTTAGTTAAGAGATGAAGTGTTAAACGATGTTTTAGCACATACAGCATTATCTATGGGCTTTACAGAAAATAAACTGTATAGAAATATGAGTGGATGGTGGGGCTCTGGCACAGGGTGCCCAGAGAAGCTGTGGCTGCCCCATCCCTGGCAGTGTTCAAGGCCAAGTTGGAGGAGGCTTTGGAGCAACCTGGTCTAGTAGAAGGTGTCCCTGTCCATGGCGGGGGGTTGGAACCAGATAAGCTTTAAAGATCCCCTCTGATCTAAACCATCCTATGATTCTAACAGTAAAAAGCCAGGCTTAAGGTATGATCATTCTTAACAAATCACAACACTTGAATGATTATTTAAGTTGCAATATAAAACGATTTGCTTCCTAGCATAAACATACCATGTCTGTCTATATTTTACTCATTTAAACATTTTTAAAAATAATCATATATGGAAAAAGTACTCTCTTGCACAAAAACTGCTTCATCTCACTAAAAAGGCCTTCTAGATATGACTCTACATAGGACTAAAACCATTGAGCCATGTTTAATTCTTCTGAAAGCAAGTGACACTTCGGATGATACCAGGATTACACTTAATATGTAATTGTGTCATCCACTGTGTCTGCAGCCCGAAAGAGTTTGCTGTTCCACTCATTGGGAAACTACACGGTAATTTGGCATGGAAATTAAGGATACCACTGGACTTGCTTTCTACATATATAATGGGCAAAGCATTCAGGCTCCAGAGGTAGAAAGTTTAAATGTCTTTTTTCCCCTTCTACCTCTCACACAACATTCTTATGGCATCTGAACCAGAAGAGGAAAAACTGTATACCTGCCTTCTGTGGCACCTAACAAATGAACATCCGCCAGCAGTGTGAACTCTCCTGCTGGAAAGCATTTTGTTCAACAGACCAGCACTGGACCAGTAATTCCAACAGGAAATTGAGAGATTTCAGTGAAACCTCCACCATTCCTAGGAAACATTGGGATATTAGTCATTAGGATGACTGTTGTTACACGGTTTAGAATTTGTATTTACTTCACTAAAATCCACCAATTCTTGCACTTTTAAATATAGTTTGGTAATTATTTTAAATAATTAAATAATTTAAAACTTTGGCTTGAAATGCATATAAGTAGCATTACAATATCAAATCACTATTTTTATCTGCTGTTCTGGTGATTACTTTCATACTGAATCACCAGATCCTGCTAGCTTTCATACTGAACACTCCAAAGTTTGCCCAGGTCTCTCAGCTGTGCTACATTTGAAGAGTTTCAGTTTTCCCAAAATGCAATTTTTCTGTTGCACAGGAGTTTACTCTAGCACTACTGCATCAGTAAACCTTGGAAGAGTATTAGCTGACCCAAGACAGGAAACTGGGGAAATTTCTACAAATCTGTACTTTCAGTACCCTTTTCTTTTGTGTGAATTCATATTAACATAGCTCTAAAGAGAAAAAGAATATGGAGAATTTCATAAACACTGCATCAGTTATGGGGATTTCAGAAATTTGAGGGATAATTAGAAGATAAAATCTGCCAGCACACTAAAACCCACAGATGAAAAGTAGAATAAATAGGGATCATAGAATGGTTTGGGTTGGAAAGGACCTTAAGATCATCTAGTTCCAACCCCCTGCCATGTCGCTCAAGGCTCTGTCCAACCTGGCCTTGAACACTGCCAGGGATGATTAAAACTGAAGGCATATCTACTGGTCTTTGGAAGCATGGCAAGTGGGGAGCCACTTTTTGCATATCAGTTGTTTTTGGTTGTTTGGGTTTTTTAATTTTCCTCAGAGCTGCATGGCAATCATTGCCTCTCAAGCATCACTTGTTATCACCCAATACTGAAAAGCAGCTAAGAAACAGCATATCTGGTAGCACAAAGTGACCAGCCATCACATAAACACCACAATATTTCCACATATGATTTTCTCACCTCTCAAAGAACTGCTTTTCATTTGTTCTTCAGTGTTTGAAGGTATCCTTGCTTGTACACTCTTGCTTTACTTCTGAAAACTCCCCACCACTGGGAGGTTCTATTTCTATCTCTAATTACTCTTCCGTAATTGCTCCAAAGACAAGACATCTGTTGCTGCTCATTACCATTTCTCTTTACTGTTCGAAAGGATCTTTGATTGTGCAATCATTAAAGGATTTGGGGGTCTTCTGCAAGACAGCACCAAATTAGACAAAGATTATAGTCGAATCTCTTGTGAACTAAGGTGTCTGGTAGGTCTGAGAATTTAAATAGAAATTTAAAGGGATTTTAGGAGTCTTTCATTTGAGTTTCATATACTACTGCCACATTTTTTTCATTGCACCTATATGTGGAAACAGAAGAGCATCTGCAGAAGGAATCAGAAGGCTGAACAGCAACATTCCCATGCCAGGCATTTAATGGCACTGCAGCACAAGGTGACCAGGACACTTCTAGCATGCCAAATTGCTCCAAAAAGCCATCCCACCAGACTGTAGGTACTAACTGCCCAGTTCATTAGTGTTAACCTAACTCATTTGACTGACTAAATAACTCAGTGGGCACAGCATTCTCTAATAAATACACTATTGATCATGTACCTTGTTGCCACTTAATCTTCAACTACTCTTTCACATAAATATTTGATTTAGCCATACAATATTTCCTTATAAATAAAAATAAGGAAACTAGAGTTTCTTTATCCCAAATTCTACATGCACACACATTCTTAACTGACTACAAATTACACCAGCTAGACCAGACCTCCAGTACTACATCTGCATGGTGTTGGCCAACTTGGCTACTAACTGGCATCTCAGGATACTGAAGTTCAATGTGCATAAGCCTGGACCAGCGTCAGAAATAAAGAGCTTTATATACCCAAGAGCCAATGCTTCCAAGCTATAGAGAAATGCTGCTCTGTACTTATCAGTTCACATAATAGCCAAGTTACCTACATGGTGCAAGTGTGTGGTTCCCACTTCTACTGCTCACACTATGTTTTTAACACTTCTCTATTTCTGAACATAATCCAGCACAATAAATGGACCTACCTACTACACAAGGGAAATCTGCACTGTCATCTGTACAGTTGCAACTGGTATTTGACCCTTTATCATGCCTGCAGATCCTAGATATACAGGAACAGACAGACAAGAAGTTTTGCAACAAAGATTTCCTGATGGAAAAAGATGAGAGATGTGTCATTAAATCAACGCATGACATACCTTTCTCTAGATATTCACATGTGAAAAAGGATCTTGCTGCTTTTTCCAACAGGTTAGCACCGCACAGGGCAGAGTTCTCACCTAAGTAAGGTGCTGAGATACCATTCTGTCCTGTACTACACTCCAAATGAATGCCCTCACAACAAAGACGTCTTAACACACATTAAGATCTAAACAGGGCTTTGGCCTGCTGGAATTCTTGCAATGTCCTTGATGTTTTATTTTGATGAATTGCTCAGTAATCAACACAACTCAAGCATTTACAATTAACCAGTGCTGGTCCACAAAACAGTAAGCCATGCAACCCAACTGGGTGCAGCAGCATATATTTTTCTGAAATAAGGTTTTGCTTTCATTTACAATTCATTAAAGTGACATGACTCATCAAAGCGACAGTCAGTAGTGCTATCTAGTCTTCCATTATGTACTGAACTCAAGTTGCTTAGTTTGCCTGTATCTGTCCCATTTACCTTCTAAAGAGTAATGAGGTGTTACTTGCTGCTGTTATGCTGTATAGACTTGTTTCTTTTTAATTAGTTTATGATTTTAGAAGAATTTCAAGGGCAGAGGTATATATACGGATTTTTTTTTTCAGTAATCAGCAGTCTATTCATTTCTACTTTTATCTATCCATTCCACAGTAAAAATTACCATTTTAGGGTAGCTATTAGAAAAATAGTTTTAAGCTAACATTTTGACATATTGCCTAATGGCAACAAGTCATCAGTTGAGCTATTTCAAACAGACACATTGCAAAGGCTTTTAACATATAACAGGCTGTTTTAATATCGTTTCTCTAGAGAAAACACATGACTTTGACTGGAGTTCTCTGCAGTACATAAATACTTTATACATTGAGGAGGTTGCTGGTGAATATATCTGGACTGAAGAGATTAAGCAGACACAGTTAAAAAAATTACAGCCACTTTCTCTAAATGGAGACTTCTGCCCTTCAAAGCTGAAGGTACTTATATCAACATCTCTGAAGATACTTCTTCACAGTAGCTATGTTTTGGATTTGTGCTGAAAACAGTGTTGACAACAGGGACCTTATTTACATCCCTGAGCAGCACACTTACACAGAGTCAAGGCCTTTTCTGCTCCTCACACCACCCCACCAGCGAGCGGGCTGGGGGTGCAGAAGGAGTTGTGAGGGGACAGAGCTGGAACAGCTGATCCCAACTGACCCAAGGGATATTCCATACCACAGGATGTTGGCTCACCACATAAAGCTGAGGGAAGAAAGAGGAAGAAAAAGAAAGACACAAGAGTGTCAAAAGGACAAATTTATTACAATAAATCTTATTTTACATGCTGTTGGAAGCTAGTCTGCTTAAAACTCAAAGTAATTTTGTTCCCTGTGAAAGCATGATAAATAAAAATGCTGAACTTTCCTCAAACCCAATAGTTAATATTTAATCACATGACCTTAAACTCACTTTAATAGTAATCAAATCTAGCATTACTGTATCTCTCCAGTTGATCATCACATCAGTCTTTAAGAGGAGCTCCCATTTCCCGTTTGTGTGGATGACAAATACTGCTACACAAACAACCCAACACAGGCCATGGCCTGAAACAGTACAGCAGGAATTTATTTAAATCCCCCATATCCCTAACAAGAGGGCCCTGTTGGGCAGCATTTCCAGTCCTACATGACATACTGCTCGTGGAGAGCTGAGAAACCAGAGCCGCTGTATCCAGAGACAAGACCAGAAACACTGTCTTCAGCACAGCGCTCAGTTGCAGGTGGGAAGTGATTTTGAGTGTGCCACCCTGTCCCACAGCCAAACCACACAAGCACCAAGTACAGTGGTGGAATTAGGAGTCCTTGTCAAATATTGAGAGTTAAATGGAAAAAGTGAACCAGAGTTCAAAGGCCTTCCTGTCTCCAGAACCGTATGTAACACAGAAAGCCTCAACCCAGCAAGAGCAGCAGCAGAAATACTTTTTTAGGCTAACACAGCAGAAAAGAAGTCAGCATAGCTGGGTTTCCTACTTTTTTCCTTGAGCCTGAACTTGCTTTTCCAAGATCAACTTCTAAGCACAGCAAGATCCAGCTGCCCATTTGTATGCGAAAAAGCAGAATATGAACAAATGCTGAAAATACCCTATTTATACATGTCCTGGGCATTTAGGAATACCCAGGTATACATGCCTTTCTGCTAAGTTTGACTTGGGAGCTGAAAAGTCAGTGACGAATGACTATGAGATCTGTTGAGAGATTCAAAATCTGTAGATTAAATTCACACTTCTCAGCATACAGAGGCTTTCGAAAGAGTCTTTGCAGGAGTAGCTGAGAGATAAGGTACAGGGCATAGAACATTTAAGAAACCAGTACAAGTCAGGATGTATGTGTATCAAACATTAAATGACAGATCAGAAGTAAGATACCCCTAGTCCCATTCTGTATCAGAGCTTTCACCTCCAAATACTTCAGGAGGAGTATGCTAACGTTCCCAAAGCAGGGTTATTTTACCCAGTGTGCTAAAGCAAATCAACACACTGAGTCTCAAACACACATGTTGACTTTTTAACTTGTTCGTCATACCAAGGTGGTTCTATACTTCCCATAAACCCTCCTCATAAAAGTGTGGGGTTTAGTATTATAATCAGCTAAGGTAACTAGAGGTTATACCTTTATCCTATCAGTTACCACTAAGTCTTGCCTCACCTTACATACTGTTGAGCTCTTGCTTAAACAATAATTGAGTACTGTACTTACTTACAAAAATATGTACAGTATTTTCTAAGGACTTTCTGCTCCTGCCCTGCCATTGCTATGGTCACAAGACAGACTATCATGATTACCCATTTTCTAAACTTTACTCTCTTCACTATCACTAATACCACTACTGTCAACACAGTGGCCAACTAAGACACAGAAACAAAAGTGGAAAGTTTAATCTTTCATCTAACAAGGCAAACAATTTGCCAAGGAACAGCAGCTATGGTCCCACAGAAGTTATTACAGACCGACATGAGACCAGAAGCAACCTGTAGAACTGAACCCAATGGTTTCCCATGTGAGAGGGCTGGCAAGCAATTGTAGCATCCTTTCACCTAGGAGTTTGTGCTTCAGAGCAGCAGAAAACCATTACTGAAGGTACTAGGTATTTCAATATAATGACATTCCAAGCTATTTAATAAAAATTCCCTTCTCATTTAACACTGTGCTTAGACATGAATCAAAAGCCATCAATCAGCATGTTATCTACTGTTTTGTACAACAACTGTTCCATCAGTGTCAAGATACTGACTTGCAATAAGTTTTTCAGGGCAAATGTGGCTGCTTGTCTTCAAGAGGAAAAACCAAACAATGAATACACAACTACAACAACAGAATACCTTAATTTTGTTACAGCAATTGCCTGTAAAAACTCCAGCACTGCAAATACACTCAGTTTAACTTCTTGATAATAGCAATATATGGAAAACAAATTGTCTCACGGCTTTAAAAGTAAAATAGCTGCATGCTGACAGAGCACATTTTAAAATAATTCTTCAAAAGATCTCAACACCTGAGTGTACTTGCAGAAACCGGAAAGGTAAAATTTGAGGAAGCAAACTCTATAACAGATAATGTAGCATAATAAATTTAATTGTTCAGGCTGCTAACCTTCCCTATTCAAATTAGACAGCCTTCCAGGTTTCCTCTCCAAAGGGGGAATCAGGATTTCAAGAACAGTACAGGACTTTTCACCTGTTCTTGTTGTCATTTCCCTCAGTACCGTGCCTCTAGTTGGTCCTCTCTGAAAATACAAACGCAACCATCATTTCTGAGTGAATGATTCATCTCTCATCTTCGTATTCTGACATCTCCTTATGGCTGCTGATATTCCAGCTGCAGCTCCACAAGGCAAAAATGGAATCCCGACCTTCCCACTCAAGCTAACTCTTTTCCTAGTCGTGCAAGGCAGTGTGCCGCTCCTTGTCACTGAGACTCATCACTTGCATATCACTGACAATTCTTTCCCTCCCATCCAATATCTGGTTAGACCTTGGTTATTACTTTTGCTATTTTTCAGGTTGGGCTTTCCTATCCATTCACATGCAAGTTTTCACAGCCACTATCCTCACGAGTCTTTTTTCTCCCCATATATTGCTATTCATATTAGCGGATAGTGCCCTATACACATTTGCAAGATAGTTCATTTACCAGTTCTCCAGCTTCATTGACAGCTCTGTGCTTTCCCTTATTCACCACTATCTTAAATGTAATTTCTCTTTTACAATAAATTATTTTAAATGCAGGTGTGTACAGTGCAAACAGAAGTTTTAGTCGAGACACAGCAATCTCCACTGGTCCCCTCTGTGCTGGGCCAACTACTGCATCACCATTGCCACACACCCCAAATAAACAGTCCAAGTTACTGCATTCATTTTTGAATTTTTGAATGCAGTACCAGAAAGTAAGAGTGATGGGCGAACTTCATGTATCACACATTAGACTAGGCATGTGACAAAAAGTATGGGGATGGAGTGGAAACAAACAGCTATTCTGAAGCAGAAGAATGTCTGCAAGGAGTAAGAACATAAAGGTAAGAATGAAAGCAGGCAGACTAAAAGAGCAAGTGTTTCTTATGATATAAAAGGGAGGCAGTGAGAAAGGAAAACATACAATAGTGGCTGCACAGAGACAGGAGAGAGTTCCATGCTTGCCAGAATAGAGAGGAATAGAAAACTAAAAGAGAGAAAAAACCCAAGATGCAATTTAAAAGTTTGAAGTGGAAAGGTTCACCAGGGTGAAAGGATGCTCAGATCAGAGAGAAGCTGCACAAAACCACAAAACAGTAGCTCTCATCTGTCCAAAATCAATAGGAATCCTTTGAATAATTTAAAGTCAATGAGTCAGGTTTTAGTTTGAAGGACAGAGGGAGAATAAATAAATTTAAAGGTGAAAAGGAATTGGAAAGAAGGACCTATCCTGCAGGAAGCTGAAACAGACTAGAACACTGATTTTATGCATTCTTATTACTACTTTCATGAACTTCTAGATAACTTATGTCTTCTGCAATTAATATTGCAACTGTAGTCTTTCATCAATATAAACACAGTAGAAATAGACAGTAACTACACTAGCAATGTCATTCATCATTGTCTTAATTAAAGTTCATTTACTCAACAAGTCTCATTTCCACATTAAGGACAAAAACCTTATGACTAACAAATTAAAGTTTCAAATCCATCTTCATATACCTTTTTAAGTTTAAATACAGTCCAAAATTCTAAATGTAACAGAAAAAACCTGACCCATAGATAATCATTATTATCGCATTCAAAAAGAGTCTAATAAAGATGCAATACAAAAATTCTGAAAACTGAGATAACTTGACTTCTCATTGCAAACTACATCTGCTACACGCATTCTTTATTTTCAAGCCTTCTTCAACATTTCCTAGGACTTTCTGATGATAATTTTCTCCTCTAAAAATATCCCCAAATCCTTTCACAACAAATGCTGAACAAAATGCTGCATATCCCTTCTGAAGAAAGCTCTCACAGAGTAGAATTAGAAATGTCAATCTGAAAATGTCAAAATAACTCAAAAATAAACTATTTGAAATACCAGAAATTTAAGCGTTTCAGCAGACTGATCTGAAAACATTCTTTCAGGTCAAGAGAAAATGGCACACTGTCTACAGTGAAGCTTTTCAGTCTGATACCTCTATCCCGTTCAAACTCTTACAGCCACTCAAATTTTACTCCTTGGTACACAATTAGATGGTCAGATAGAATTTAGGCAAATTAACAACTCCAGCACATGGTGATAGAAGGCATGTTCCTCCAAAGCTCACTTACAGAAGAACACAGAGATGCATGGCGCAAAGGAGATTATTTTCATGGAAGTAGTTTGAAATAGTGTATTTGGAGTCAACTCAACATAGCAAAGCATTACACTCAGAGTAACAGTGAAGCTTCCCCTCTGTTTCCTTGACAGCCAAGTATGAGACTTTACTAGCAAGTGACCTCAGAAACTTGGTTGTAGTCTCATAAGGCACAGGTGTACTTGGCTTTTAGGTATGGAAGAGATGCCTTTGGTTCAGATGCTCGAGACTAAACATTACTTTTTCTCCAGAGCTGAGCCTGTAGATTCAGTCTGCAGGCTTTTGATTCAGGAAATCAGTTTTATTTGTTCCCCTAGACATGAGTACTTTATGTGAGTACTCATGTCTACAAGTATTTGCATGATTAGGATATAGATATTGCTTGGGCTGGAAATAAGCATATATAGATGTCAATCCCAGCCTGCACCAAGAATGAGTGTTTCCCCTCATACACTTCTCCCACCTTCCCCTCCCCAACACCCCCCCTCAAACAGATACATCGTCTTCCTTACAGGACTCAAAACATTACACTTCACTTACGGAGAATCATAGAATAGTTTGGGTTGAAGAGGACCTGCGAAGGTCATCTAGTCCAAGCCCCCTGCAATGACCAGGGACATCCTGAACTCTATAATTTAGGCTGAGCACTTTTGCAAGCATGACATCAGCTCAGAATTTGCATTTCTGTTTTCTGAGGAGGGCTGAACAAGCATTCAAAAGTTTTCACACTGAACCCATTCTTTTAGGGAAAAGCATTGGCAAGAAGACACTTGTGGCATGATAAACAGAGTCAAGACACATGCTATGGTCACCACTTAATCCCCACCTGCTCTGTAAAGCCACATGCACTACAGCCAGGGGGTTCCTGGTGAGGCCAAGGCAGTTCTTGTACTGAGCAAGAATAACTGGATATTTAAAGGCTAACTTTTCATGTTTTGGTAATCTCCACACCAAACGCTATTTATGGGTGACCCTCTTCAGCTATTCCCACTGCACACTGTGAGCCTTTCTTCGCTTGATGAAGAACTGAACTAGCGAGGCTTCTGTTAATGTGTTAGCTGTTGGAAACACCCATTAGTCACCGATGAGAAATTACTTGTGTCCTACAGGACACCAAGCAACATACTGCAACAGAGAAATGAAGAGGTCATACACCTGTCTAGCATCTTTCTGAGCGAGTCTGCTCCCAAGGCCTTGTATCTGTCACACACACCCCACAAAGTTTCCAGAGGTCTGCTTTTTTTCTTTTTAAGCCATCACACACCGTACACAAAAGTCCTTCACATGTTCAGCCCAATTTCGGTCTTCAGTTTGCTCTTGCTTCCAGAGAAGACCAACCCAATGTATTTCTCCACAAAAGATTTGACTTGCTTAGCAACTGCTTTGGTCTGAGCAGCAGCAGTGTGGTCCATCACCTCCTTAAGACCTAATGCGGGGACACCAACTGGCCTGGAGCAATCTTGTTCATCTCCAGAGCTGGTATTCACCACCTGCCATTTCCTCTACTCCACATACCGTCCTTGTTACCTCTCTTCTTCATACCTGAAAAATCAGGACAGGGAACACATTGACCAGCTACAGCAGAGATCTGCCAAGGTTGTCATTTACTGAACTTGGCTGAAAGAAGCCATAAACACCACCAGCGCAGAAGAATGACACTGACAACTGTTTTTTCTCTCCTGACCATTAGTTCTCATTGTGTTTACTACTCCCATACTTCTGTGTGTGTGAACTTACTCTGAATTTTAAGTTTGAAAGACTTTCAAAATTTACACTGGGATGTATAATACAATTTTCAGTTCAAGTTTTTTAATGATTATCCTGGATTTTACTTTCAAGGCGGGGTGGAAAAATCCAGATGTGAGCCAATGTTTGTAGCCAATGCCAGGAAAATGTGAATAAAGCCAGGAGAAGACCGATACATGAAAATAAACCACAGATATTTAACCTCTCGTATACAGTTTCCATCCATTGTCTCTTAGCAGAAAGCTATTTCCAGAAGCACTCTGCTCTAAAACAAAACACTGAAGACTGGAGCTAAGCATACGTTAAGGAAAAATGCATCCATGCCTTCTGAATAGTAGGAGATCAATACAGACAGATGACTCACTTTAAAGAGTTGAGTACTCTTTAGGAAAAAAGCATCTGAGTTTATAAACACTAGAAAAGCCCATTTTTTAATTAGAGACCACTGAGGTGCTCTAACTTCTGGACACGCCTTTTGTGAAGTTTAGCTCAACTACTTTACATAATGAATTCAGTGCAGCGCTGACACAGCTGGATCATTTGAACAGGATTCTTGAGGTCCTCCTGGAAAGAGGAGCAGACACAGACTTGACAGCAGCAGACACAAGTCACCTCCACAAGCAGTCGAGACTTGGTGGAGCTTATTTTGGTTGTCATGCAGCTTGGTCATCTTTTGCTATGTTGTAAAAGACTAGCTTCTCTGGACCTGACAGACCAAGGCCTCTGAAGAGTTTCAGATTATGCACACATGTGCATTCCCAACATGAACTGAAAGCTACTCATCACTCACTCTGAACTCCCAGAACCCTGCTTACAGATTATCCATGAATAGAAAGGGATGACAGTGACTCAATTTCTTACACACTGCAAATTATCTGCTATTATGAATTACTCATTCAGGCTCTAAACACCACATTTAAATGTGTGAATCTTCTCACTTCCTTGTTAATAGTGAAGGGCACTTACATTTACATTTCTCTCTGAAGGGTGGTAAAGCAGTTTATGCCAGTTCTTCCTGGAGGAGGAAACTGGAAACTGGTATACACTCCCAGTTACTACCTTTTTGAAGTTGCTGTTACTTCCAATAACACATATCAAGTATCTCAATTCTTTCAATGTCATTCCCATGCCAGCAGAGGAAAAAAATCACGCTGCTCTCTTCCAACAATTAGTTATTCCCCAGATAACAACATTCAGGCAATAAATTAAGTGTGCATGCAGATAAAATTAATTTACAATCATTACAGCTGGAACAGTGTGATGGGTTGATCATGGCTAGACACCAGGCACCCAAAGCATCTCTATCACTCTCCTTCCCCAACTGGACATCGGAGGGAAAAACGTAACAAAGGCTCATGGATTAAGATAAGGACAGTGAAACATCACTCACCAATTACCATCATGGGCAAAACAGACTTGACCTGGGGAAACTAGTTTAACTTGTTACCAAAGTAGGATAATGAGAAATAAAACTAAATCTTAAAAACATGACATCTATTGAAACATTTAAAGTAGTAAATTACAACTTAATATAATGAAACATAACCAGAAAAATGTCATTCATGATGCTGTTTAAAGCCTGAGAGTCTACAAAATGAGGCAAAGCACAGGTATAATGTGGAAATTTCCATTTTGCTGATTTGCTGGGTACAGGCACAGTGAGAAAGGGGTAATGCAAATGAGAGAAGTTCCTCTGTTTCCAAAGGAACCCATATGTACATAGAACAAATGAATGAAACAGAAAAGGAAGAAACAGTCAAAAACCCTTTGCCACATTTTTTTACCCAAAACACAGGGCTGTATTTGCGACAAGACTAAATGTTTTCTTCCATATCTAACCAAGGAGGATATTCAGAAGACACTGAATACTTCCGAAACATCTGCAAATTGATGAATTCTGCAGTTTTTAGAGAGCTGGTCAAGACCTGCAGTGCTTTACAACATTGTCTATCAGGCACTTGCCATACCAGATACCTGCATCTAAAACCAGTGAGACAGGATGACATGGGAGCCAGGGAAATAACAGAATGGCTGATACAGAATTATTTCAATGTCTTCAACTGAGTTATCACATTAATTATAGAATCTATTGTATTTATGGAACTAGACTGTGTCAGTATAGCCTATGGTAAAACATTTGGTTATACCTGAGCTATATCCACAGGGGTAAAAGATACTTAGGTACCAGAAATAACATTTAGTTTTATCCAGTATCAGATATTTAGAGACAGAAGGTGCCTGCAATCATGCTACGGAATGAGCTTTTGACTAAGACAGATACCTTTGAAGTATAAAATGTTTGAGATGGTATATTATATTCTCAGAAGTAGAAAATGCAACCAGAGAGCAGAAATCATTACACATGCGTGTTGCTGGCAATTGTGCCTCCCTCAACTTTAAATTACTTGCTGCTTTCATCAATACCCAGAAGACGCAACTAGACAGCTTCTGCCAAATGATCGATCTGGGGTGCATCAGTAACACACACTCAAATAAACAATAGACTGGCTGCTTCTAAGTAAAAGGTAGTGTATTTAGGAATGAAAATAATATTTTAATATGAATTAAGAATTTTTCCTATCATGCCTTAATTTTTTCTTGTTCTATATAAACATCTTAATATGAAGTATGCAATCAAAAATGTACGTAAAGCCTTATTTCCTCCCAAGCAATACTAATATAATTTTATTTCACTGAAATTGGGGCACAAGATCACTGCTAAACCAATGCAAGCTTGTGATAGTCTGTCTCCACAAAACTGAGCTAGCCCACATTTTTGATCACCCACAAAACTATAAACTGACAGTTCTGTGCTTGAACTCATGCGTTTCCCCACCAAAAATCCCAAACCTGTTGCCCCATTTCTCGATCACAATACATTAGAAATATCCTGATGCATTTACCAAGAGTGCTGATGTTACTACCTAAGTGGCAGGTCAAAAGGAGCCATCAGAAAGGCAGGTATTTGAGCTGCGTGGGAGAAGGAGGCCTGGTGTCACTTTTACAGTTTGAAATTCAAAAGCATTTTAAAAAAAGGATTCAATTAGGTCATGTATTTACTGTGAGTAGGAGGACTCACTGAGGTTGTCAGAGGAAATGATATTTAATCAACATGATGTCAGTCAAGTGCCTGTCAAACCTACTACAATTTTTCAAAATCCAAAGTGTTTTATAGAATAACTGATGAAAAAAAATATATGTAGGGATCTGGCCACATTAAAATAAATTACAGCATTCGAGCCTTTTCTAACAGTTCCTGACAGGAGACATTGTCACTGTGTTTATTTTAAAAGCCTCCATATCTCCAATATGGAAGAAAAGTCCCGACCCCCAACCCTAACTCCCCACAACCCTAAACCCCCCCAACTCTAAGCCCACACACCCCCCCTAACCTCCCCCCAAGAACATGATTTGGATCATTTACAATACTTAATTACGTAGTTATGAAATTACACAAGACGGGTATTAAACTGTACCATTTTCCTCTCCATTTGCATTGCAGCAAGTGTTTCTGAAGAATGAACAACCTGATCATCCAGAAATAGACTGTCCCCTTGGAAGCAGACCGGGGCATGTACAGTTTACCCCTGCGGAAATCAAACCTGCCACTGGACTTGCCCCACAGCAGAGGTTAAATAGCTTTATATTAGGCTATTTTAGCAGCACTACCTGGTGCACAGAAGGACGCGACTGGGGTTAGACTTAAAGGGCTCAAGAGAGGAGAAAATCAGAACTTACATCATGAACAATGCACAGAAGAAGCTGCAAAAAGCCAGCTCAGGGCTAACACCAAAGTCAGAGCTATACTTACGTCTCAAGACCAACTTTGGTTTTGATGTTTAGTCTTGAAAACCCTAACTGCTTGCACATTACTGTGTTGCCCTCCGTGATGTCTGCAGGTTGAAAATCCCCCAAAGGGCCACAGCAAGCACTTGGGAGACAATACTGGGCAAAGCTCTATGTGAAAATCTTGTAAAACTTCACTTGTGCAAAGGTCCAGGATCAGACGCTCCAAAGGTTTATCTGGTGTAGTCTTCAGTCATATCAGTTTGCTACCTCTACCTGTATACTCAGGGAAGTTCTCTTTTTTTTTTTTTAATGGAGTGAGGGTCTAACGAGCAAATTAAATCAATAATATTCAGTAACTCAAACCTACTGCCTGTTGGAAACGTCATGGTTTCATATCACATAGGGATGTAGGTTAGAAAGGTCAAACTACAAGGAGTGGTGTGGCACGGCACCACGAGCCTGACACGGTAAAGAACTGTGAACGATACTTCAGAGTAGTAAAACCTCTGCATCAGCTTTCCCCAGTAAAGTGCAAGTTCATTTCAGATTAGGGTCAGGTCACAGAGCAGAGCACATTCTGACTTACGCAGAAGTATGTACAAAACACAATGGATGAAACCAGCTTCGTAAGCATTTGCAAGCTCCAGCAGGAGCTCTCGGCCCAGACAAAGCTCTCCAAGTTCAAAAGGAATTATTCATAAGAGGAACAGACGTTCCTGCAGCAATAGATGAAGAAACTATTAGTCTCAAATCAAATGGAAGACTTACTACTTCTCAGTTTGATACACTGACTGTCAACTCCCCCCTAAGGGAGGAGAGTTTACAGTGACTATATGAACAGCATGAGGAGACTTCAGGTAAAGATAGTTAGATAAACTGGAAGAAAACCAACTTACCGTATTAGTAATACTACAGCGAGGCCCTATTCGAAGCATTAAGTAGTTAACTTCACTTAAAATGCTTAGTTTGATTGATAAATTTTTGGAATTACCGTACCCATGAGAACTCTTTGCTGCCTTCCAGTGAGTTCAGATTATAAAAGATGCATTTCCATGAAACAGAACTTCATTTTTCTTTGCTTTGGAGAATAGCATTCTGGAGATAGACTTGAGATCACTGGCTTGTTTTACAGGAACTGCCAGAACCAGCCAAGGAATGAAGATGCTTCCCTTTAATCATATTGAGCTATAAATTGCTATTGAGGCAGCATGTCCTTCTGCAAAGCCCGATTCAAGATTGCACAACTGAATTCTGTACATATGTTCAATGAAGACATTTAGAGATGCACCTTCGTGTTTAGCAATATCTGACCAAAATTCAGCTTTGTTATTTGGGAAGAAAACTGTGCTTGACCAGTAAGCAATTCAGCTCAGCACCATCCCCAGTATCAGTACAGACTGGAGGAAGAATGACTGAGAGCAGCACTGCTGAGAAGGACTTGGGGACGCTGGTGGATGCAGGGCAGCAGCATGTACTTGCAGCCCAGAAAGCCAATCGTGTACCCTGCACAGACAGAAACATGGCCAGCAGACTGACAGTGGTGGTCCTCATCCTCCTCCTCTGCTCCACTCTGGTGAGACCCGACCTGGACCACTGCCTTCAGCTCTAGGGCCCAGGACAAGACACACACAGACCTGCCAGAGCAGCTCCAGGGGAGGGCTGGAACACACCTCCCCTGGTGTGAACATGGGAGCTGGGAAGAGAAGGCCATGCTGTGGCCTTCCAAGAAATAAGGGTTTAGGGGGGAGCTGCTGCATTTTCTTTTTGTTGAGTTGAGTTTCGTATTTTTCCAGCCTTTTTTTTTTTTTTTTCCATCAGGTTTTTTCTCCCTGAGGGTTTTTTTTCCTTCTTGTTGTTTTTCTTTGTTCCTTTTTTCTGTTTTTGTTGCGGTTTTTTTTTTTTTTTCCTGGATTTTTTTCTATGGTGTTTTTTGTTCCATGGTTTTTCTCCCCCTACTTTCTGCCCCCAGGTTGGTAGGGGGTTTCCCACACACACATTTTCCCCCACCCATTTTTCCCTTCTGGTTGCTGGGCATACTTTTCCAGTTCCCACCACCACTTTTCTCCTCTCTCCCTTCTCCCTCCCAAACTTCCCCACCACCACTTTTTTTTCCTCCACTTTTTTCCGCTGGTTGGTTTTTTTCCCCACGAGATTGGGGGGGGTTGCCCCCCTTTTTTTATCTGTCAGGGTTTTTTTTTCCCCCAGAGGTTTTGTTGGGTTTTTTGGGGGGTGGAGGGGTGTTGGGGTTTTTTGTTGGTGTTTTTGTTTTGGGGGTTTGGGGTGGGGTTTTTTGCTCCTGCCCCCCCCCCCCCCTTTTTTTTTTTGGCTGTGCTTTTTCCCACCCAAGTTTTTTTTATTATTGTTTTTTCTTTTTTCTAGGTTTTTTTACCTTTCCCCCGCTCCCCCTGGATTTTTCTCCCCACCATGTTTTCTTGTTCCAAGTTTTTTAACTCCATGAAGGCTTTTTCCCCCATTTTTCTTCTCCCTCCACCCCCTTCCCTCCTCCCCACTTTTCTTCCCCCTATCAGTTGGTGGGGTTTTGTTCCAAAATTCCCCCCCCCCCCCCGTTTTCTCCCCACACACACACACACACACACTCTCCTTCCCCCCCTTCCTTTTTCCCCACGGGGTTGGGGTGTTGGGTTTTTTTTCCCCCAGGGATTTTATTTCTTTGCGGGTGGAGAAGGATTTGGGTTTGGTTTTTTTATGTGGTCTTTGTTTTGTTTTGATTTGCTGGGTTGGTTTGTTGGGGGTTTTTTTGAGGGGTGGCTGGGTTCCCCATCCCCCCCCCCCCCCAGGTTCTTTCAAGTTGGTTTTTCTCTATTCCTTTTTTGGGGGTTTGGTTTGTTTTGCCTTTTTTTGGGGGGGGGGGGGGGCGGGGAGGCTTTGTTGGTTTATTTTTGGGGGTTTTTTTTTCTGTTCTATTTGGTTTTGGGTTTTGTTTGGGTTGGTTTTGCTTTGCTTAGCATCTTCAGAGATGTGGACCTCAAAGTGTTTATTCTCATAACAACCCGCCACTGGAAAACTACTCTTAAGCAGCACATGTGCTATACATAACTACATATACTTCAGTTAGAAGCCTGAAAACCCTGGGTTCTCTGCAAGGAAGCAGCATTTGTGGGATAAGATGATGATTCAACATCTAAACGGTACACTGAAATGCCTCTCTATTGCTACAGCTAAACCGTGCATCTTCAAAACAGGTCTACACAAGCTATTCAGATAGACTTTTACATCTACCAAGATTCACCACTTAAATGGACTTCTGTCCCACACTTATCACTAACTCTGTAAACCATTCCAGAGACTAGGATTAGGTTTTTTTACTTTAAGTTTTTCCTATTGCCAAGTTACGCCTATATCATTAGGGGAAAAAAAGAATGTCTGAATTGGTAATCACCCAAGTTACACTTTTGCTTCTCTATAGCTGCTTGCTGCTGTGTTTCAAATAAGCTAAATGCAGTTTTCAGAATTTAATGCAGCCTATTTTTAGCAGTGCAGAAGATCTGATTACAATTTTTTTTCATTTTACTATTTGATATAAGATGGGCATTCACATTTAATCATATCCATAGATTACCTCAATGAATACAAATGTGTTACATTATCTTTAAATAAATGAATATCAATATGTTCTAGCGTAACAGAAGTAACTGCATATTGATAACAGTCATTATCATAAGTCATGGTGGCTGGCAGAAAATTCACTTGTATTTTTTAATAAGGTGCAATATTATGGTCTATTTTGAGATGATAGCTTTCTATTTCCCCATACATAACACAATATCATTTCAATATAGCTGGCAGACCCTGGGAATAGATAAAAATTCAGAATGTAAACCTGCAAACTGTAAGATTTTACAGTCTTTTGAAACTAGGGTGGATATTCCAAGTACCTCAGCAAAACTGATATGAGGTAATCATTATCTGTGCCAGGCTGATGTACCTTCTGTTCCACTCACCACAGCAGATAACAGTGACTAGCGCATTACCCTAAATTCATACAACCCGATATTTCAGATTTTTCATTCTAGTTTATTGCAGTTTGCAAAGTGATCTGAAAGACACTCGAGAAAGGGACATCTCTCCCTCATTTTTAAGAGGCACGAAACTTTAATGCTAACTCAGATATTCTGGATGTATCTGCTACAGGAGAGTAAGGAAATTATAACATCAAATATCAAGATTGGAGCCTCTCATTCTGTGCTGCTGCTCTACTTTATTGCTTCACAGTAGCAGAAAGAACTTGATAAAATAAGCAGACAACTGCAGAGTCCAGCACTGTGGACAGAATATCACCATGAAACCATACAAGCTGGAAACAGACTCCATAGCAGCTTTGCAAAGGCGGCTATGAGGGGTCCCATCTGGTCAGGGAGTTTAACATGAGTCAGTAGTGTGTGGATCAGCAAGATCACAGCAAGGTCAAAGAAAGCAGAGGGACTCTACCCTCTACTTAGCAGCTGTAAGGCCATAGCTGGACGCTCTGCCTGGTTTTGAGCTTCCACACACGGATAATACTCACAACTAGCCCTCAATAGAGGTGAAAACAGAGCAGACCTCCTAACTCATCACTAAAGTGGGAGCTGGAGTTCAGCAAATGAAGTAGCGTGAAGAAACAAGTTTTAGTCACCATGGAGCAACAGAAGGCATTTAAGAGGTGGATCTTGCTGCTGTACACAACACCCAAAGGCATGGTTACAGAGGGAACACAACTCTTAGTCTTCCTCAAGGCAGTCAGTGAAATGGAGGAAGCAACAACCACAGATTGCAGCAAAGGAAAACTCCAGTTACATTAAAGGCAAGTTTCACAGTGAGAGTTGACAGTCCTTGGCACCACCTGCCCACAGAGGAACCACCACCTCTGGAGGCTTTTCTTCCCTCCAATGGGCTCAACACGGCTAGGAAAGAATTACTTTTCTTCATAGCAGCCCATATGGTGCTGTGGTTTAGATTTTTGACCAAAACAGTTCAATACAGTAATGCAGCTTTTGCTGAACAGCATAAGCACTGCTTATTTGCAAAGCACTTCTGCTGATCGCTCTGCCTCACCAGTGAATACCAGAAGGTGTGTAGCAGGCTGGGAGGGGACACCACCAGGCAGATGACCCAAACTACCCCAACAAATATTCCACATAACATCACGCTCAGCAATGACAATAAAGAAGGGGATTGAGAAGGATTAGCCATCTTCTGCTCAGAAACCGGCTGGGCATCAGCCTGCCAACAGGAGGTGGGAAGTGGCTGCCTCTGAATCATTTCATTTTCCTCAATTATTCCACTTCTCAAACTATTTTATTCTCTTACACCTCCACACACACACTTTTTCTTGCTTTTATTCCTCCTTCCCTATTGCAGCAGGAGTAAGTGGAATCAAGAGACCAGCTGTGTGCTGCTCCACTGCCCACCACGGACAACTCACACCCCCGAGCTACATGGTCCAACTCTGAAGCTGCTCCTGCTTTGAGCACAAGACCCAGAACTTCTCCCAATCTAACCCATCCTACTGAGCAAGGAACAAGCTTCTTTATTCCGAACACCCCCCCCCCCCCCCCAGAAATAGCTCCCAGATTGCTAACAGCAAGTGCCACAGCGAAAAAACCACCAGATCCAGCCCCCAAACAGCCACAGCACACAATGATTTGTAGTAGTTTTGTCATTTTACCGAAGTCTCACACAGGCAGAAGGAAACCATCAGCTTAGCTTCATCATAGGTAAACAAATAAAAGCATTCAGGCACCCAGAGCTGAAATAGCCGCTGAGTTTATTAGTCAAACTTTCTCCAGAAGTAGTATTTGAGTGTTCTCCTGAGGTCCTCTATCGTGAGTGCAATTAACTCCGCATTCGGGCTATTATTCAACCAAAATCTCAAGCCCAAAACTTCGTAATCACCATGAAAGGCACACAGTTTATTTTAAAATACAAGTATTTTTCAATATTAGTAAGAATCCCCCAAGACGTGCCTCACAGGCAGGCTGCACTGCCGCACAGTACCCTGAGCCCTCGCAATAGTACGCCACCGGCAGATGCGCACACCGAACAGCATCCCTCGGAGCGAGGCAAACGCTTCCAAGCCCCTGCACCGCACCTCATCGCTCCTTTGCGGCGCACACAAGCGTGGTTTTGCGGCGGGGGGGGGGGGGTGTTTCAGGCTCTCTCCTCGGCGGCACCGAGCCCGCACACCCCCCGGCGCAGCCCCACGCCACAGCGGCGGCAGCGCCCGGCCGGCCCACCCCGCGGCGCGCACAGGGGCCGGTCAGCCTCCGCCTGGCAACCCCGATCTGCCCAGCAACAGGGCCCCGCCGCGGCCAATGGCAGGTTTCCATTGCAACGCGGCGGGAACCGGCGGCCAATGGGCGTGCGCGGCAGGGCCCCCCACGGGACCGGCCCCGAGGCGCTGAGGGCGCCCGTTAGATACAGCCACTGCGACACAGCCCGTATGGGCAGGGCAGGCACCTGGCTGAGCCCGCCCAACAGGCAGCGCAGGCCTGGGAGTGGGCATGCACCCTGCCGGGCGAGACAGTGCCTGGGGAAGGACAAGGAGAAATGGGTTTAAGTTGAAAGAGCATAGATTTAGATTAGATATTAGGAAAAAATTCCTCGCTGTGAGGGGATTACTGCAAATGCAGGGAAAAGTCAACCTGAAAGTGGGCACGTAAAAGTACTGTATTTGTTATGCTTTACTGCCTCACGCAAGGCATTTCATTTGGACACAGAACATTGCTGCAGTGAGTAAGCATTTCTGCGGATTTCAATATACATAGTTTCCCACAGATTTAAATTTGTATGGAAAGTTGCACATTTCTGAGCAGCAAATACTGTGTGTGCTTAGTTAACAGTTCTATAAGCAGCCAAGTTGTGGTTGCTATCAGGTATCATTTTCTGCTGCGTGCTCTTCTTCGACTTCACAGCAAGTGTAAAAAGTTGTTCTTAGGAGAAAATCACCTTTCCACTGAGAATTACTCTTTTTTTGTATGCTCTCTGTTATTGGCTTCCACTGCTCTGCTGCTGCATTGTTCAGGTTCTGTGCAAGGTGACTGACACATTGAGTGCCCCTTCCTTCTGTTTTTAGTAATAAAAGGTCTACAGACATAATGATTTGTTTGTGCTTTTGTGCATTTTTGGAAGTAATTTTTCCTTTTATATGACTACTCTTCTCCAATTTTGCTTTTTTTTTTTTTTCAAATATTCCAGTTACAATTAAGGCTGAAGTAGGGAGCCACGCTGTTAAAACTATCCAGTGGTTACCAAAGAAACTGATACTTCTGACCAGCTTGTCCAGTCCATACAGTCTCTATTTCCTACAATTTTCAGGGTTCTTAAGATTTAAAAGGATTCTCAGTTAAGTGCAGCAACTCTGAAATCGAACAAAATTGTTACGGATGGTTCAGTGAAGGTCTCTGCTCAATGAAAGCAAAAAGGGCAACAAGGTACTAAGGTATAAAAGGGATGAGACTAACATTAATAGTATTTATAACGCACTTAGGTACAGCAATAATACTGATCTCTAAAAGTTACACAACAAAAAGTGGTTAAGTCCGGTTCTGGTGTGCCCAGCGTAAGAAGGACGTGGAGCTGTTGGAGCAAGTCCAGAGGAGGCCATGAGGATGATCAGGGGCTGGAGCACCTCCCGTATGAAGACAGGCTGAGAAAGTTGGGGCTGTTGAGCCTGGAGAAGCTGCGTGGAGACCTCAGAGCAGCTTCCAGTGTCTGAAGGGGGCTGTGAGGATGCCGGAGAGGGACTCTTCATCAGGGACTGTAGCAATAGGACAAGGGGTGACGGGTTCAAAGTGAAACAGGGGAAGTTCAGGTTAGATATAAGGCAGAAGTTCTTCCCTGTGAGGGTGCTGAGGCGCTGGCACAGGGTGCCCAGAGAAGCTGTGGCTGCCCCATCCCTGGCAGTGTTCAAGGCCAGGTTGGACACAGGGGCTTGGAGCAACCTGCTCTAGTGAAAGGTGTCCCTGCCCATGGATCTGGATGATATTAAAGTCCCTTCCAACCCAAACCATTCTGTGATTCTGTAAGGCAGAAAAGACTATGAATTGAAAAGAAATTTAAAACATGGGGTTGTTTACATTCAACAGAAGACATGAAGCAATATTTTAAAATAAAAATACATCAAATATTTCCATGCATGTTGTAATGCTACAGGAGATTTTTTTTCTGTCTCTGTGCATATTTATGTATATTATAATGTGAATTATCCAACTAAAATAAATTCTTATTGGGGGGGAGGGAGTGTAGAAATAGCAGTTATATTCAGCTGATAATTCTATTACGGAGTGATGTAAATGAGATCAGAATTTAGTCCAAGGTTCTGTTCTCCCTTTCTAAACTGGTTCCCTCCTACCATGGCAGATGTGAATACATATGGGAGAAAGAACAGAACAGATCCATCTAGTGGGAGGACAGGAACAGTATACATATTGCTGTATTGTATGTAACCACAAAGCAAAGTTAAAATTCTCACACAGAATATGATCATACATGTATGTTTCATGTATGACATATCTTGCATTGTTAATAAGCATTACATTTAAAATCAGGTAAAGCGATATCACATAAAGATATGATAAAGGAAAATCAACAGTTATATCATCAGCTGTTCTTTAAGTTAATACATTCTGCTATATTAGCTTTATAGCTAAAGTTAGCTTTAGTGTTTTTCTGTGTCCTTTAAATATACCTAATATGAATTGAAATAATAAGAAATAGGACACAGTGGAAATTTTATTTCTCTAATTCTTCATCTTCGCCCTGGCTGTAATCTCACTTTTAATGTCCATAGAGATTACTAGGTTTTTACAGTGATGACTGTTTTTGTGGAACACATCTTTCCAAGTGAGTTAATGGTGATCGTTCCTTGAGATGGGATTTTGTTGGTATTTGTGTCAAGTAGTAACAAGCTATCTTTACAACAGAAGAACCGGGCATCATGATGGAGTATCATCCAGAAAGCTTCTGAATTGTAAAAATATGTACATTATGCAAACCTGGGTCTTGCCTGAAGGGTGAGAGACAAGAAGCCTAGAAGTAAGTTGACACAGTTTGTGAAGTGAGAAACAGACCTCGTTCTTGTGCAGTTTTTAAAATGTCAGGAAATTCCAAAGAGAAAAGCCTAGTTAAACTGAAAATAACACAGCACCACAAATCTGAAGTAAACATTTACTGGCATGATTCATTTGCTGGTGGGCATGTCCAGCAGGTTGGCAAATGAGAGTCAGCCTTGTCTGACTTGGCTTTCGTGAATACTTTTAAGTTTTCCAATATTCTCACATATCTATCCAAAGAAGAAATGATAATGCAGCTGCTGGTTTGGTTTCTCTCTATATTCTATTGCAAAGGATGTTCTCAGAAAGGATTTTTACAAGAGCATGTAGTGATAGGATAAGGGGGAATGGCTTTAAACTGACAGAAAGGGAGATAGATTGAGATTAGATGACAGGAAGAAGCTCTTCCCGTGAGGGTGCTGAGGCGCTGGCACAGGGTGCCCAGAGAAGCTGTGGCTGCCCCATCCCTGGCAGTGTTCAAGGCCAGGTTGGACACAGGGGCTTGGAGCAACCTGCTCTAGTGGAAGGTGTCCCTGCTCATGGCAGGGGGTTGGAACTGGATAAGCTTTAAAGTCCCTTCCAACCCAAACCATTCTGTGATTCTATGATATGCTGCTGCTACCACCACAGAAAAGTGCATTAGATCAAGTTATTCCTTCAAAATGGGCACAGCCTTGCAGGAAAAGGATGAAGATGTTACATGACACTGAAGGATGTAGTTTTTCTTCCCCCAAGACGATACAGGTAGATCCTAGCAGGGAGATGCACCCATTCACATGCCTCTTGTGTTGTGCACCAGTTTTATTCTTGCTCCGTTACTGCATGTCTCTGGATGTAAGTAAGAGAGAAGTGGCAGAGCTTTCAAAAGATAGTGGAAGTTCTCATCACCGTGACAAGATAATAGGAAATAAGAAAAGAGATTAAAAACTTCTTGCAACTATTATCTCTCTAGAAAATCTCTGCTTAGCCCTGTATGCTGTTTTACACCATTTTCAAGAACTAGAGCAGACGCAGCAGTATTCAGTGCTGCAGACTGCTTGACATTCACCTGAAAACCATTATTTGTGTGCAGTTTCACCTCAGAGCTTCAGAACTTTGACCATTGTGGTCCAGAGTATATTAAGAAACAAACAAAAGTTGTACTGTCCTGTAGGAAAAAGAAGACAGTTAAACCTACTAAACTTCAGCAATTCTCTATTGCGTTATGGCTATATTCTTAGTGTTTGGAAAACTCAACAGGGAGTAAATCTGGTTTCCGTTGAGTCCATCCTTGTAAAGCTTAATAAATGGTGTATTCATTTTATTTTATGAGTCACTGGTTTTGTGGCATATTTGACACCAAGCAGAAGTTCAGAAGAGTGCTGCAACCTCTCACAAGGAAAAATTAGAAGACTGGAAACAGGGAGAGAAAGTAAATACTTTAAACATATACAGAGTTGAAGGCCTAGGGGGTCTAATTGATCTCCTGATGTAAGCGTGCAAATTAAAGCCTTCAGTTTAACAGCTTGTGAAGAACTGCGAGCTCCCATTCTCTCACCCACTACTGAAATGTTGGCCCTTTTTGCTACACATTTTACTAAAAGGAGGCAGGTAAATCTGCACTGTGAATGCTCACTGGACAGCTGCCAGGGCTACGGTAAACCACAGCCCATGGCAAGAAAAAGACAGCTAAAAATGACCCAGAGGGCAAGATTTCATATCTCATCAAAAAGCTCTATAATAGTCTAAATTTAGTGGTGACGTAGAAGCAGAAAAGAAACAAAAAGGGAAAACCAAACAGAAAATCTAACTAAATCTGGACCATCTCAGCTCTATAGAAAGGAGACTTTTTTTTTGGAGATGTCTCCAGTCTCTCATGCACAGGGCAAATTAATTATTAATAAAAAGTAGTAGGAAAATTATGGGGGGGGGGGACAACCACGGAAACCAAAACCCACAAAAAACCAGAATCGAGACCATGGTAATCAAATAGCCAAAGTTCACTGTACAGATTTTCAGTGTACTTTTTTTTTTTTTTAATAGCAAAAATTCCTAGAAATGGTTGGGTTGAGTCATATCCCCTTCGGAGCAGTCTGTGTGTCATAAGGCACATAAGACAGTGTTTTAGGACACATAAACTATGTGTCTCACATAAGACACATAAGATCTAGCATAGTAAATTCTCAGCAGTTCTAGATTAACTGTCCAAATGTCATAATGGTGTACTGTTTGGTATCAGCTGATACTTAATTGTTCAGGAGCCTTCTCAGGGCTACTAAGATCAGCTAAATTTAAATAATGATCTTTATCTCCGTGCATTATTTATGCAGTGTAGGGGAAGAAATGTAGGACCTCCAAAAGACTATTCATCGCAAGACCTATAGCATTTTGGATTGCCTACTGAAATGTTCTCTCTCTGTTAGTCATATGGTAAACTGAGGGAAACTATTCTTCTAATTTAGATATGTGAGTTGCCAAATGGCAAAAAGTATAAATATCCCCATTTTTCTTCTTTTAAAGTGCTTCCCTCAGGATCTCATTTGATCTTGGGGGCAATGTACTATTTTAAAGCAGAAGGATTAGGCCTTCAGCAAAAAAAGAAAGCAAAATTACAGAAAGAATAAAAGAAAGAATAAAAAAAGGAGCTGGCAAATAATTTAGCCATTTTCCTATGTGTGCATTTCAACCACTTCTTTGTATCTAATTAAATCAGGACATTTGGTTGTATTTTCTATCCAGCCATTGATTTTTTTTTTTAATCTGTCCTTACTAGACAAAAAAATGTGGTTTTCATCCTGAAATTATCTTCAAGTTAAAATAAAAGTCAGTGGGGGTAGCTACAATATAAACTAATCTATTTCAGAGATAATAATTAGTGTCCTTTTAATCTAGAAATTTAGAAATGTTTAGAAAAATTTAGAAACATTTTAATTTACTTGGCTCAAATGAGAAGTGGTGGTTTGGTTCTTGCTGTTTCTGAGATTCAGAAGTATCTAAGCCTCTCTTCAGATCTCTCCCAGTCAATTTCTTCATTATTTCTTGTACCTTTTCCAGATTCTAATTTTCTACATAAAATTGTGTTCTCATTAATAGATATGACATAAAGTGAAGGTTTAAACAAAGTAAGTGTAGATAACAAGCACAAACTTTTAACAACAAAAGTAACTGACCATTCAAACAAGCTCAAACAAACTGTGGAGTATTCATGTCTTTAACTTCAAAGCAGTGCTGCTTTTTTCCACTTCATACAGTGCTTGCTGTGTGACTTCTAACACCCTTTCTTGCTATGAAAACTTAGAACCATTCCAGTTCTCAGCCTTCTGGTAAACTCGGGGAAACATGGAGCTGTGCAAAAGTCATGGTGTGCTGAAGACTGAAGAGTGGCTTGTGAATGGAAACAGTGAAGAGCAGCTCTGGGAGACACTAGAAAAAAACCGCTGTATTACAGCACAGGAAAACACTGTTCACCCTTAGATTTTCTGGCTGGTGAATGTCCTGGACCTAAGAAAGTGGTTTTCTCTCCTTGTTTTTGCAGCTAACGACACTGTTGACCAGAGGAAAGGGAAAAAGTGCTGTAGCACCCAAACAAGTAATCAAAAGGAGAGACTGGAACAGAGAAGACAGGCTGACAGTAGCCTGTGTAATGTGATGGGGAGAAAACAATCTTCTTTGGAGGAGAAAATGGGCTTAATTAAAATTGAGGTGTTTCTCGAGTTCCTGGGCATCCTGCATTCATAACAGAGCTGCTGGAAGCTGATCTCCCTTTAAAAAATCCTTCCCTTCCTAAATTCAGTTTCGTTCCATTTTTTTTTTTTTGTGGGGTTTTTTGTTGGTTTTTTTTTATATATATGTATGCTTAGTTTATGGATCCTGAGGGTTTGGCAGTTTTTCAAATTTCATAGAATCATGGAATAGTTAGTGTTGGAAAGGACCTTAAGATCATCTAGTTCCAACCCCCCTACCATGGGCAGGGACACCTCGCACTAAACCATGTCACCCAAGACTCCGTCCAACCTGACCCTGAACACTGCCAGGGATGGAGCATTCACAACTTCCTTGGGCAACCCATTCCAGTGCCTCACCACCCTCACTGTAAAGAACTTCTTCCTTGTATCTAACCTGAACTTCCCCTGTTAAGTTTGAACCTGTTACCCCTTGTCCTATCACTACAGTCCCTGATGAAGAGTTCCTCTCCAGCATCCGTGTAGCCCCCTTCAGATACTGGAAGCTGCTCTGAGGTCTCCATGCAGCCTTCTCTTGTCCAGGCTGAACAGCCCCAACTTTCTCAGCCTGTCTTCATACGGGAGGTGCTCCAGCCCCTGATCATCCTCGTGGCCCTCCTCTGGACTCGCTCCAACAGCTCCATGTCCTTTTTATGTTGAGGACACCAGAACTGTACGCAGTACTCCAAGTGGGGTCTCACGAGAGCAGAGTAGAGGGGCAGGATCACCTCCTTTGACCTGCTGGTCATGCTTCTTTTGATGCAGCCCAGGATACGGTTGGCTTTCTGGGCTGCAAGCGCACACTGAAGCCGGCTCATGTTAAGCTTCTCATCAACCAACACCCCCAAGTCCTTCTCTGCAGGGCTGCTCTGAATCTCTTCTCTGCCCAACCTGTAGCTGTGCCTGGGATTGCCCCGACCCAGGTGTAGGACCTTGCACATGGCTTGGTTGAACTTCATGAGGTTAACATCAGCCCACCTCTCAAGCATGTCCAGGTCCCTCTGGATGGCATCCCTTCCCTCCAGCGTATCAACCGAACCACACAGCTTGGTGTCGTCGGCAAACTTGCTGAGGGCGCACTCAATCCCACTGTCCATGTCGCCGACAAAGATGTTGAACAGGACTGGTCCCAACACTGACCTCTAAGGGACACCACTTGTTACTGGTCTCCAATTGGACATTGAGCTGTTGACCACAACTCTTTGCGTGCGGCCATCGAGCCAGTTCTTTATCCACTGAGTGGTCCATCCATCAAATCGATGTCTCTCCAGTTTAGAGACAAGGATGTTGTGCAGGACAGTGTCAAACGCTTTGCAGAAGTCCAGGTAGATGGCATTAACTGCTTAGCCCCTGTCCATCAGTTCCATAGCCCCATCATAGGAGGCCACCAAATTGGTCAGGCAGGATTTCCCCTTAGTGAAGCCATGCTGGCTCCTTGAACATCAATGAGCAGTCTTGGGCCCCCCTGCCCTCTAGGGCTACATCCCGTGGAACTTTACTAAGCAGTTTCCTGATGAGGCCAGAGTCTGCTCTGTTGAAGTCCAGGGCAGTGAGCTTGCTGCATGCCCTTCTCACTGTCCTGAGGATCTCAAACTCAACTATCTCATGATCACTACAGCCAAGGCTGCCCTGGTGCATCACATTCCCAACCAGCCCCTCCCTGTCGGTGAGCACGAGGTCAAGCATGGCACCTCTCCTTGTCGGCTCCTCTATTACTTGCAAGAGGAGGTTGTCTTCCACACAATTGAGGAACCTCCTGGATTGCTTGTGCTGGGCCGTACCATCCCTCCAACAGATATCAGGATGGTTGAAGTCCCCCACGAGGACAAGGGCCTGCGAGTGTGAGGCTGCTCCTATCTGTCTATAGAGTGCTTCATCCACAGCCCTCGAGCCTATAACCTTCCATTCCAACACTCCAATCATATGAGCCATCCCACCATGTTTCTCTGATGCCAGTGATATCATTTCCCTGTAGCCGTGTACACATCTCTAATTCCTCTTGTTTATTGCCCATACTATGGGCATTTGTACAGAGGCATCTGAGCCGAGCTCCAAATAAAGCTGGCTCATTGGCTGGAGTGGCTGAAACAGCTCCGCACTGCTCCAAGCGTTTATTACAGGTGCTGGCAACTGACTGGGAGTGTTGGGATGGATCGATGCCCTCTCCCCCAACACATCTAGTTTAAAGCTGCCTTGGCCAGCCTGGCAAGTCTCCTACCAAAGCAGCTCTTCCCCTTCTTTGTCAGACCAGCTCCATCAGCCTCCAGTAGACCTGACCTCCCAAATCGAATCCCATGTTCTAAATAACCAAACCCCTGACTATGGCACCACCTTTCCAATCATTTATTAACCTGACAAATCCGCCTGGTGTTTGACCTGGAGGATCGATGAAAAAAACTACCTGAGGTCCAGAGCCCCCCTCTCCCAGGGCCCTGGAGTCCTTCTTAATGATTCCCAGGCTACTGCTGTCAATATTGCTAGCACCCACATGGGCCACAGGTGGGTAATAGTGGGACTTACTAAGGCCAGGCAGCCTCTCAGCAACATCCCTGGTCCGAGCCCCTAATAGGCAACACAGCTCCCTAGAGACTGGGTCAGGCCGACAGATGGGTGCCTCTGTGCCTTTCAAAGTAGAGTCACCTACTGCTATGACCCGCTGCTTTTTCCTGGAGACACCAGCAGTGATGCTGTACCGGTGCGTCAGCAGCATGTTCATTTGGTGCGGTGTGCTTTCCTCGTTAGCCCCCTGCAGAACTGCGAAGCGGTTCTGGGTGGGGACAGTGGATTTTGGAGGAAGCCTCTTGCTTTTAATTGTCCTTTTCCTCCTTTTTTTGTTGTTTTTTTGTGTTACTAGCTCCCAGCTTCCTGGATTAATGCCCTCCTTTTCTACCGGCGCCAACTACCACGCCATGCCCTGATGGCCGTGCTCTGTTCGCCGCTCCCGGGGGCGTGTTTTACCCGCTCAGGCGGTGCCGTCCCTCCTGGCACCCCCACCGCGAGTCACTGCTCGCATCCGCGGAGCTGCCGGCTCCTGGGCAAGGCCTAAAAACGGAAGCAGCTTCTAATGAAATCAAGGTCATTGACCACTTCCAGAGCGTGATTTGCTATTAGCAGTAGTAGGACCCAATTTCCATAGTATTTAAATCGCAAGCCTGCCCTAACCTGTATTTTCCTGTTGCGCGCTTCAGAGGAAGGTTGTTAGTACAACACAACTGCATTGGTCTTACTGGGCTTCTTGGGCAGATCTTCAAACTGTGAAGCCAGAGCAGAAACCAGAACAACAGAACTGGTAGATGAAAGCACAGAGAGAATTGGGGTGTTCTTCCCCATTATTAGTTTCTAAAGTAGCAAACTGTCATTAACCTAGAACTGTTACTAATTTTAAGTAGGAATGAACCAAACAAGAGTTTTAGCAGTTTGCTAACATAACAAATTGTGGGAAGGGAAGAAAAAAAGGAAAAGGAAGAAAAAAAAAAAGGAAAAAAGAAAAAAAAAAGAGAAGAGAAAAAAGAAAAAGAAAATTAAAGAAAAAAGAACGAAAAGAAAAGAGAAGAAAAGAGAAAGAGAAGAGGGGAGAGGAGAGGAAAAAGGAAAGGAAAGAGAAAAGAAAGGAAAGGAAAGAAAAGAAAGAAAAGTAAGAGAAAGAAGAAAAAGAAAAAAGAAGTGCCCTTATCTAAAGATTCATTGTTATTGTACAAGAAACTGAAAAAAAGTTGCTCAGTAGCCTACCCTGTCTTAAGTTAGAAGAAGTGTTTTATACTGGCAATCACTGGACAGCATAATCAGGATCTTCGGGGGCTTCAGAAGAAGACATGAGGACAATTTTGAATGCTTTTTTAAAAAGTGTGTGCTGCAAGGGCTGGCAGGCTGATTGGGGGTTTATGGCTTGAGTAGCTCTACATTCTGTGCTGCTGGGACAACACTGAGGGCCAGAGGGAGGTTTGGTTTTTTTGGGGTTTTTTTTTAATTAAATTGTAGCATTAATTTCTGGGTTGAATTCTCTCATTTTTCTCATACTGAAAGTTTGTTGACTCGCTGGTTTTCACACTGTTGGCTGTCCAAGCTGCGCCTGACTTCACTGAACAAGTCTGGTGTCTTGACCTCATTAAACCAAGTGGCAATCTGACTTTTCGGTGAGAGCAGGAGTTCCTGTGTTCACAGCAGATGTTGTAAATTGCCCTGAGGGCAGTCTCACTTAAAAATACAAAAAGACTTCTGTTTCTAACATGCATACCAATAGCCTGGAAGCTTATCAGAGTTTGAATGGGCTGTGGAGGTATCTTGCAACACAACAATGTCAGAAGCTGCTAGTTCAACGCTTCCTGTAGTGATTTCCAAAGAAAGAGATGTACAAGCCAGGAAAATATATGGGTTAAGCACTGTGCAAATTGTGTGTCTTCTGACATCAGCCAACTCCTTTGAAGTGTTAATTCACAGAACTTGTTTCTTTACTACATAAGTTTAAGCATCATTTCTGGTTAATAGGCAGCTAAAGCACTCTGATGGTGATAGATTTTTGATAGTAGATAGTAGATAGCAGTTCTGCAACAGAATAGTGCTTTTCTTATTTGATTTTGGGTATTTTGGTATAGCATAAATATCTCTTTAGGAAGACTTGGGGGCCACCAAGAAAAAATGATCTTCTTATCAGGGAAATAGTAATAAAAAAGTGTTTGTTTCTAAAAGGGCAGACCACTCAATTAACGGCTGTTATGGCCAAAATACTTTGTATTTGCCTCCTTCAAGATAGTGGAAGAAATTGAAGGGAGGAGCAGGAAGGAGATTTGGAAAGGATAGAAGGGGCTAGGCTAGATGTGGTTCTGGGCAACCTGATCAAGTTGAAAATGTCCCTGTTCATTGCAGGGGGGATTGGAACTAGATGAGCTTTGAAGGTCCCTTCCAACCCAAACCATTCAATGATTCTATTTTTTCACATGTCTGACAGTGCTCTGTATATTGCTTTTGCAATTTTTCCTGACTGCAGTATTATCTCTTCAGGAAAGCAAAGTTACTTAAGTCATTTCTGTATGTTTTTTCTATTCATACCACTTGCAAGCAGATTTCCTACTCAGTTTGATTCTGTCTTTCCTCAGCCACATCTGCTGACTGTATGCAAAATTACTGACATTCATTTTGTTCAGAGCATTACCCAACATGTGTACGAGGCCTTCCAGAAAGTTATGAGATACTAAACATTGCTGCAGTGATATCACGTTTATATTGGGTTGTAGGAAAAGCAAGAGAGAGAGATTGTTTTCACAAGTCTGTATCAAAATGAAACATCTGCTCTTGATTTCCTGGGTTTGGTTTTTTGTTTGGTTTTTTTTTTAATAGTGATTAGCAGTTAATAAGAGGTTCAGTATTATCTCATTAATAGTTTTTTCAGAAGTTCGTAAGTGCCCATGAACATAGAAATTCAGAAGACATTTTGGTGACTTAAAATTGTTAAGCTAACGTCTGAAAGAGTCCTCTGGGAGGTGTTTGATCGTTTGGGATGTGCTGATAGTGGTGGATACCTACTTCACGTACCAGGCCTTCTAGAGAGAATTATCACTTCGGAGAAGTCTCGGAGTGTGGAAAGTGAAGTCCCTGTGGAGAGCTCAGCCTTGCTCCTGCGTGAAAGTACAGCTACCCATCGCGGTGTGGTAGCCTTGTCCTACCTGCCAGGGCCTTCCTTCAGAGAAGGGCATTTTGCCTTGACCTTACCTGGTGCTGATCTGGTACTTAGACATCAAAAAGGGCGGAGGTTTTTAGGCTGATATGGTTAATCCTACCAGCCACACACTCCTAAGTGTTGCTGAGCTGGCTGTTGTGTGTTGAGTGGATGTGACACTGAACATGTCTGCCTGTAATTAGGAAGGTGTATAGGCTGACACTTGTTTTTCTTAGTTTAACAAAACACAAGCTTTGATTTGAAAAAAAAAAAAAAAAAAGAGACAAACTTGAACATTAACATTGTTTTCAATCATTTAAGTTACATAGTTCTCACTCCAGAAGCTTTGATCATGTATAATCCTGTTGAGAGGCTGAATTGTAATCAGCCTCACATACATTATGTTGCAATGCTGTGGCACTAGTGCATGACAGAATTTTATTTTCCATTAATTCATTCTTTGCTGGAAATATAAACACTCTATATGCTTAATAGTCCAAAAAATGAATGTTATTGCTTTTGAAAATTGCTCATTAATGAGAATTTTTCTTGCTATTAAAAAAATCTGTGTGCTTGAGGACCATCTTTCAAATGCTGGCATACCTATTTTCAACACCAACAGTGTTGAACAATCAAAACAAAATCACCCCAGACACTGCTTTTAGTAAAAGCAACCATGTTTTTAAACTGATCAAAATGGATGTTTATAGCATCTCTGGAACCAGGACTGAATTTAAAATAGCTTATTGCTGAACGTAGGAACAATTTTGTATCTACTCCAGTGCAGCAGAGATGGCTGTGCAAAAACATTGGTGGAACAAAGTCATTTTCTAAGGAAAAAGCCTGTTGTTCTAAAAGGACTGTTTTTAAGTGGGGGGGGGGGGGGGGGGAATTATGGTAGGAATTGCATTGACCTGAGTCTTAGAATCCATGCAAACACTCAAGAAGTGGTGGAAGGTACAAACAGACATCACTTTGCCTTCTCTTCTGGGCCTGATTTTCTATAGCACCCATAGACTTCAGTTGAATGAAGGATAGCTGTCATCTCTAAAATTCAGGACCATGCATTGTAACTCCCATCACAGGCCTGTTGAAAGAGCATGGTCTCATTGCCTGACAGCCTGTATCCATAGGAGAGACCATCAGTGGAAGAAAAACACGGTGAAGAGAAAGATGATTGGAAAACTTCCAGCATGCTGCATGCGCATTTGGTGGGCTGCATCCTGGTGGGCCATGGACAGGTCCTGACAGAACCCTGGGCACTTGCAGGAGGATTCATGTACCCATCCCTGGCAGTGTTCAAGGCCACGTTAGACAGAGCCTTGGGCAACATGGTCTAGGGTGACGCATCACTGCCCATGGCAGAGGGTTGGAACTGGATGATCTTAAGGTCGTTTCCAACCCAAACCATTCTATGATTCTTTGAAAGAGCAATCCTTACTGCAGGAGGGGGCTGAGCGCATGCTGCTGTATGGGACACCCAACCTACCTGGCTCTGCCAGCACAGAGGGGGTATTTGTAAAAGCTTCTATATACTAAGATGAATCACTTAATTAGAAAAAGCTACGAGTGCAACCGTACACTCCAAAGAAAGAATTGAATTAATTCTGTTATCTATTTTACAGAATATGAACTAAATCTCGATTATCCTACCTGCAGCTTTCATGTAATGAAAAAAAAGTTTACTAAATTAATGATTCTGTTTTCCATCATATTGGAAAAAAGAGGTCATATCTGCATACGTACACATATGTACAAGTATGATTATATAATCTTCACCAGAAACAATCTTTCCATTATATTCTGGTAGGCTGCAGAAATACCACATCTAGAAATATTTTGTTTTATCCTTCTGATGTCCTGTGGTGGTGTTCTGAGAGCGAGCTAGAGAGCTATAGGTAGCCATGGGTATTTTTATTATAATTATGTCCTAATTCTATGTTAAAATCACAGAATCACAGATTGGTTTGTGTTGGAAGGGACCTTAAAGCTCATCCAGTTCCAACCCCTGCCACGGGCAGGGACGCCTTCCACTAGAGCAGGTTGCTCCAAGCCCCTGTGTCCAACCTGGCCTTGAACACTGCCAGGGATGGGGCAGCCACAAAAAAAATGCAAAAATAAAAGGAACAAAAATTAAATTTAGAAAAAAGAGTTTACCTCCACTCAATTATAAGTAAAAATACATCCACATCACCAAACCTTCTTTGATGGCAGCAGATGTAGTAACTGATAGAAAGGTGTCCTTGTTGGACCACTCAGAAGGGAAGTCATGGGCTGAGTGTGTCTGATTAATGATTTGATGTGACATAGTTCCAGAATGATCAGTTCTGTTCCTAGTTGAAGCATCTTGATAGGCAGGTATCTAATACTGGTTTGGCCCATGTACTGTTACATTTTGTCTCCAAGGCTGTCAGCCTGACAGTGCTTCATAAGTAGTTAATTGTGACGGGGGGGGGGGGGGTGGAGAGAGGAAGGGAGAAAAGAAAATCTCCTGCGTTTATCACCTGATAATGCATTTTAGTTCTTTGACAGCATATTGGGATGTTTTTTCACCCCTCTTCCTCCCAGCCATTTGCATTTGTAGCAAGGCTTGTTTTCTTAAATCAATACTGGGCAAAAAAACAGGAAAAAAAAAAAAGAAGAATTTTTTTTAAACTCACTTGTCTTAAATGAAAAAAAAACAACCCCAAACAAACAAACAAAAAAACAAACCAAAACCAATATTTAGTCTGCAGGCAAATGTATTATCTACTTTCCTTCTACATAAACATGCCGAAGGTATTGTACATAGCTAACCAGCGTGCTTACAAGAAAGGACTATTGTTTTGAATTAGTTAACTCCTGTTCCCATGATGCTGCCTTGGTTGGTTGTCTGAAGGGGGAAGCAAACAAAAGAAAAGTGATATTAAAGAAAACAATGTTTTGTTCATTATTATTTATACTGAAAACTGGAAATAAATTGAAAATAATGCAACATAAAAATGTGCTATTTTTTAAAAATAAATCAGTGAAGCTTTATTTGTAATGCTACATCCTGAGTTTTTGTACAGCCAGTGAAGTTTTATTTGAGACATCTAATTAATATATGTATTAGAAATGCCCGGGTAAAATTTAGGAAACCATATATTCCCAGCACACCACTGAGAATAGTATAAGGAATTACTTTCTTTCCTGGTTTGATTTCCAGCATATCTTCTTGTGCATACTGTGCACTACTTCATGATGTATAAATATGTATTTTTTCCGTACAAGCAATCACCACACAACACATACAGGGTGCAGACCTTAACCATACATAAATAAATAGTCCCCAAAGGGCTTGCTGCTGAGACTGTATTTTATGATATTCAGAAATACATTCTCATGCTCTTTTATTAGAGCTCTAATTTCATTATGCTTCTAAAACATATGGAAGAAGGAAACAAGTCAGATCCTCACACAGTAAGAAACCCATACATGCCCACAGCACACGGAATTAAGGGCTCACGAAAGTCACTAGAAAGGTGTCCAGTCACTAACACTTCATTTGTTGTACCAGCATTTGATACCAATCGATCAGGCATGAATTATAACTTCAGAGTGACCTTCTTTACTGCACTGCTTAATATTTTGTCCTCAGTACCACAAATTTGGTTCAAAAACTGAATCATAAATTATATCAGTTCAGTCTGAAACAAATATATTTGTGGGGCTGTCCAGCCTGGAGAAGAGAAGCTGCGTGGAGACTTCATAGCAGCCTTCCAGTGTCTGAAGGGGGCCTACAAAGATGCTGGAGAGGGACTCTTCATCAGGGACTGTAGTGATAGGACAATGGGGAATGGGTTCAAACTGAAACAGGGGAAGTTCAGGTTAGATGTAAGGAAGAAGTTCTTTACTGTGAGGTGGTGAGGCACTGGAACATGTTGCCCAAAGAAGTGCTAAATGATCCATCCCTGGCAGTGTTCAAGGCCAGGCTGGACAGAGTCTTAGGCGACGTGGTCTAGTGTGTGGCATCCCTGCCCATGGCAGAGGGTTGGAACTGCATGATCTTAAGGTCCTTTCCAACCCAAACCATTCTATGATTCTATGACATTTAATCCATTTTCCTTGCTTAAGCAAAAAGGTCTTTTGCACACAAAATATTTCGGTTGATCTGGAACAAACCAGACTGCCCTCAAAGACTGAAGTGGATGATTAGATTTCACAAACTAGCAGAAGGAGGAACCACTACCACCTCTTTTATCCTTTGATAGCTCACACTACGAATCTTCAATCTCGTCTGCTACAAGAAACTACTTACCTACAGTTCCAGGAATTGTAGCTTAAAAGGCACTCTGGCATGAGGATGATGAAGGAACTAGGCAGAAGAAAGGCTCTTAAGCTCTTCTGTAGTAATGGATGAATAGTGTGAAAAGCTGTAAATAGTTTAGTGCATTCACCAGGACAAGTGCAGCAGAGGGTGGCTGGACCCAGTTCACTGTGCTTGATAGCTGTCACCCTTTGCCTCTGCCAGTGCACATGTGTTGCCGCAGGGTGGGGATGCTCTAGCCCCTCATTCTGAACCCCATCTGGGTGTCTAGTCCATCACACATACCACCCTCCCCCCCGAAATGCAGAAACGGCAAAACACAGTCCTGTCATATATGAAGTGCATATAGCTTATGAACCCAAGAAGCGTGTTTGAGCTCTGCTGTGAACCAAGTCAAGAATTTTATCTTATTTCAGTGGAAAACTGTTGTTTTGTGCATTGTACAATTATGACCACACATTGATGTATGCTATAAACTGCAGACATCAAGGAGGGAAGAGAAGCCCTGTATAAGAAGACTTTACAATTACTTTGCTCATCTCTATACTGGTGTGTGGAATAAAGATGAAGTAACAAGCATAAAAGACTTAGAGTCTGAAAGAATGAGGAGGAATAAGTCCCCCTGGTACCCAGAGCCCTGTTTCTAAAGGTAAGGAAATTGAAATCTGTCTGCTAAATTCTGTCCTTGTAACCTGGTGGTCTATTAGCATCCTGAAGCACTGTGAAGTGGTACAGCTGTTAATAAGCTGGAATCTCAGGTTGAAAATACATATATTGTGAGGAGAGGCTATACAAACTGAAACTACATCATCTTTAAAATGAGCTGAGGAGGAAGGCAGTGGTATAATTAAAGTACTTATATTTTTTGAATAGAATAAATGAGGTCAACTCAAGTTGCTATGTTAACCACCAAAAAAAAAAGGAAGCATTTAATTGTTAATTAAATAAAAAAAACCAGAGCAGATGTTTCTAAGTATTTTTTTCATGTACAGACTTAGAGTGAAACAGTAGCCTTACCAAACACAGGAAAAAACAAAAAAGAAAACACAGAAACAACAGGCTATAGAAAGAACCTGCATAAATTCTTTTTAGATACCTGAATTACAGTCGTCATAAAAATGCTTTTCCAGATCTCACTTTGCCTTTAGCTTCCATAAATTAATAACACATATTCTGGCAGAAATAAAACTATATTGCAGGCTTGCCTCAGAAAACATAGGTAAAACGTGTCCCCTCAGCCACAAAAATACAGGCTTTCAATGTACTGGCTCTACTATAAGTCTGTGAAAGAATATTTTTTTTCAAGCATTCCTGGGTATTTTACATTAAAGTCTCATAAAGCCATTAATTTCCACTTCTGGAAAAGATACATTCTTCTCCAGAAGCAATTGCAGTTTCATGGAACAATGTCATTTTGAGGACAGAAGAAAGAACAAATTGGTGCTTTGATAACAGAGTAGATATTGAGTTTAAACATGGCGGGTTAGAAAAACCTCTTGGGTTTCAGAAGAACAGTGCATGAACTGAGATTTTAAGGGTGGAGTGGACTTTCCCTGACTTCTCCACTGTCCCTGCATGAAGCATCAGAAAATGTTCCCTTTGGCTCACATAACCTACTTGTACATCTACTACCCAACAGCAACACTAAACAACAAAATCAGCAAATACTAAACATCAAACACTGTTTGACAACTGTTTTCAGTTTTACCTAACTGTAGGTGAAAGAGTTTTTCCATGCAATTAGGTCATATAAGAAGGGAAGGAATGCCAATGGCATTTCCTTCATGTAACTCACTCCAGATCTTTCCCAATGTCAGGAATTTTTGTCAGTCATACTTCACAGAATGGACAGTGGTGCTTCTTCCAAGAGTTTGAGCCTGACAGGAGCATTGCCCGAGAAGCTAGGGACCAGGTTAGGAAAGCTAAGGCCCAGCTAGAATTAAGTTTGGCAAGGGATGTAAAAGATAACAGGAAAGGATTCTATAGATACGTAGCAAATAAAAGACAGGCTAGGGACAATGTAGGCCCTCTCCAGAAGCTATCAGGAGAACTGGCTACCATGGATTTGGAGAAGGCTGAGGTTCTTAATGACTTCTTTGCCTCAGTCTTCACCAGCAAATGCTCTGACCACACCACCCAAGTCTTGGAAAGCAAATGCAGGGACTGTGAGAACGAAGACCTTAGGCCCACTGTAGGAAAGGATCAGGTTCGAGACCATCTTAAGAACCTGAACGTGCACAAGTCCATGGGACCTGATGAAATCCATCCACGGGTCCTGAAGGAGCTGGCGAATGAAGTTGCTAAGCCACTGTCCATCATATTCGAAAAATCCTGGCAGTCAGGTGAAGTTCCCAATGACTGGAAGAAGGGTAATATAACCCCCATTTTCAAGAAGGGGAAGGTGGAAGACCCGGGGAACTACAGACCAGTCAGCCTCACCTCTGTGCCTGGCAAAATCTTGGAACAGTTTCTCCTGGAAAACATGCTAAGGCACATGAAAAACAATGAGGTGGTTGGTGACAGCCAACATGGCTTCACTAAGGGGAAATCCTGCCTGACCAATTTGGTGGCCTTCTATGATGGAGCCATGGAACTGATGGACAGCGGCAGAGCAGTTGATGTCATCTACCTGGACTTGTGCAAAGCATTCGACACTGTCCCACATGACATCCTTGTCTCTAAATTGGAGAGACATCAATTTGATAGATGGACCACTCAGTGGATAAAAAACTGGCTCGATGGCCGCACGCAAAGAGTTGCGGTAAATGGCTCGATGTCCAGTTGGAAACCTGTAACGAGTGGTGTCCCTCAGGGATCGGTGTTGGGACCGGTCCTGTTCAACATCTTTGTCGGTGACATGGACAGTGGGATTGAGTGCGCCCTCAGCAAGTTTGCTGACGACACCAAGCTGTGTGGTTCGGTTGATACGCTGGAGGGAAGGGATGCCATCCAGAGGGACCTGGACACGCTTGTGAGGTGGGCCGATGCCAACCTTATGAAGTTTAACCAAGCCAAGTGCAAGGTCCTACACCTGGGTCGGGGCAACCCCAGGCACTGCTACAGGCTGGGCAGAGAAGAGATTCAGAGCAGCCCTGCAGAAAAGGACTTGGGGGTGTTGGTTGACGAAAAGCTTAACATGAGCCGGCTTCAGTGTGCGCTTGCAGCCCAGAAAGCCAACCGTATCCTGGGCTGCATCAAAAGAAGCGTGACCAGCAGCTCGAAGGAGGTGATCCTGCCCCTCTACTCTGCTCTTGTGAGACCCCACTTGGAGTACTGCGTGCAGTTCTGGTGTCCTCAACATAAAAAGGACATGGAGCTGTTGGAGCGAGTCCAGAGGAGGGCCACGAGGATGATAAGAGGGCTGGAGCACCTCCCATATGAAGACAGGCTGAGAAAGTTGGGGCTGTTCAGCCTGGAGAAGAGAAGGCTGCGTGGTGACCTCATAGCAGCCTTCCAGTATCTGAAGGGGGTCTACAAGGATGCTGGGGAGGGACTCTTCCTTAGGGACTGTAGTGGTAGGACAAGGGGTAATGGGTTCAAACTTAAACAGAGGAAGTTTAGATTAGATATAAGGAAGAAGTTCTTTACAGTGAGGGTGGTGAAGCACTGGAATGGGTTGCCCAGGGAGGTTGTGGATGCTCCATCCCTGGCGGTGTTCAAGGCCAGGTTGGACAGAGCCTTGAGCCACATGGTTTAGGGCAAGGTGTCCCTGCCCATGGCAGGGGGGTTGGAACTAGATGATCTTAAGGTCCTTTCCAACCCTTACGATTCTATGATTCTATGATTCTATGACGGTCCAGGAAGAGGATCAATCCCATACTGTAGCACTGCCTCTGTCATTGTTGGCCTTCCATATCATACCCAACACCACCGAAATACAGAGGATTTTCAAATGACAACTAACTCCCTAGAGTCTTCTCTGAAAAGGAGTCCTCTTTTCCAAGATTAGTGATGATATTCTGACATGCAGAATACTTGCATACACATAGTGCATATATTAGTATCAATGCCAAAAGAACAATTCAAACTACTCATTTGAAAAATTAAGTTCTTAAACTTTCAATTTTTCCCCGAGATGCAAGCCAGAATGTTCTGTTGCCTAAAGGGGATGAAGAGCATCATTGTGATTATTTTATTTCTCTAAACAAATACTATCTGACAAGTATTAAAAGTAATTTCAAACAAAACCTGAATACCCAAAGGCACGGCTTTATTGCTGTGCCAGAGAGCTCTGCTCAGGCCATGCCCTTGCACGCTGCTAACTAGACTTTTTTGGCAGCTCCTATGTCAGCAAAAAGTGAGTCTATCTTCAGTATGTGATTGATACTCGGTTCAAAAAGCTTCACTATAGTGTAACCATGATGAAGTCTCCATCCTTGGAGTTACTCAAAAGTGGTCTGGACACAATCCTGAGCAATGTGCTCTAGGTGACCCTGCTTGAGCAGGAGGCTTGGACAGGGTTACTTCCAGAGGTGCCTCAACCATTCTGTGATTCAGTAAGGGCCCACAGTATAATTATTAAAGGCTGAATAGGTTTTAGTAGGTCACATGAAGTACTTCCTAACGCATTTTTCCCCTATAGGTTGCATGTTTCTTCATTTACCAGACCTTAACCTGTGTCTTTCTTCTCCAGCGAATCCTCATGATTGCACCTGGGCTGTCTGCAAGGCACATTTGGGTTGTGTGAATGAAACTATTCAGTAGATGGAGATCATTTCAAACTCAGGACTCCCCATATGAAGCTTAGTACCTTGACTCCTTGAGTAATAATTTTAAAGTAATTATTCTGATGGATAATATTCTTCAGGTTTCTTTGTAATAGTTTTTCTATGTGTAAGTGATTTCCGTGAATCCCTTTTGAATAAAGGTCCAGGGGTACCTTCACCTACAATTACAGGAGCTGGTTATGTACCATCTGACCCTTAAATGTGATCTATTTCTAGCTCTCCAGGTGAATCAGAAAACTCTCCTTTGCCTTTCACCGAAGCAACTTGGTGAACAAGGATTTCCAGATTAAGATTTGATTTAAAAAAATAATCTAAATTCACATAATCATCAACTATGCAAAGTCTATATCCTGATTCTTTACATGAATACCTGCTAATTAAAGATGAAAGGCTCATAATATGGCTTTCAAGTAGGCATTGGGAACATAACTCACTTCCTTAGAAATCCTTCAAGAAAATATCAAGTCCACATTTGCTGATGTACTTGTCAAATGTGCCATAGATATAAGCCCCTCGCATCTGATTGCCTTCATCATATTGTGTTTCAGGAATGCAATGCAGTGTGACCTTTCTGATGCTGCGTGGCAGAGCAATAGTCATGTCAACGCACTTTGAGCAAGTAGCTTTTGAAAACAGGGAAGTGAAGATGCAGGCCAAAGGAAAGCCATGAACCTGTGATTCTTTCACAGGGTCCAGAATGCTTCAGTTCAGATGAAAACTGAAGCACTGGCATCGTTTTCTTGCCCTGAAGTAACTGATTTCATCTAAACAGGACGCAACTTCACAAAGATTCAGGATTTTCAGGATAGGGTTTATCACTTTGTTCCATGCCATTAATTATACATATCACGCATCTGATCTGACAGTTTGATAGTGTTTTATATCTTTAGTGAATCCTTTCCCTGGGAGGGAAGAAAGAGAAATTAAAAACTTGCCAGGGTTAAAACTTAGGAGGAGAACTCACTTGTCAGGATAATGTTGGGTTTTTTTGTTTGTTTTTTTTTAAAGTCTATACATTTGCTGACCACAATTTCCAAAGTGAAAATTTGTGTCTAAAACTAGGATCCTAACCTCACACTTCAGAAACTTCAATAAGAAGCTTGTGAGGCATCCCTGCCCATGGCAGGGGATCGGGACTAGATGATCTTAAGGTCCTTTCCAACCCAAACCATTCTATGATTCTATGTAATGCCGAGCAGGGAGTAAACCCAGAACATCAGAGCGCTGCTCAGTGCCATGCAGTCTGAAAAATCAAGCCAGCAAATTGCACATAGTACATTTTCATGAAGATACAGTAGTTGGAGAATAGAGTTGTGGTTATCTTACAGGAGGATTTTGATTTAGATGCCAAAATTGAGAGCTAGGAAGGCTTGCTTCCCACCTCACTCTCCATTTGTCTGAGGTTTGAAACTTCACCTGTAAAATGGTAATAACATATTTTTCTACCATTTCTGCTAAGCTCAGATGGTCTCCAAAGACCCAGTTTCTTTACTATGTGAAATTCATGTGCCCAGACATTGCTTCAGTGTACACTAGACTAATATAACACCAGGCTAGGGAACACAGACTAGTGCTAAATGCCTGCTTCTTAAAAATCAGACCTGACTATCAGAACAAAAATCCATGTTAGTTCATCATCTCCTCAGTCCTTCCTCTGCCCCTCCCTGCAGTTTGTGTTTGTTGGGTGCTCAGTGCTCAGAACTGGACCTGCAGGCTTTAGTATATTATTATTCTGCCTTTTTCCACCTATACAAACAGCAAGTGAAATAATGTGATTTTGGTGAAAGGGTGGCTGTAGGCTTTAGCTCCTTCATTTGGTTTAGGATGTTAAAACTGAGGAGAATTTAACATTAGGGCCTGGCTGAGCACCTTCCTAGCACATCACAGAAAGGTCCTGTTGCAGCCAGTTGCAAGCTTATTGATTTACGGGAAAGTTTTTAGGCTTCTTAACTCACTTCCCAAGTGAACCTTGGAGGTTCTATCAACAGGAAGCTTGACGATCAGGAGTCTCCTGCCCCGTAGCTCTGATTGAAGTACATCTCCCTGGCCTGTGCTCCACCTCTGCTGAAGAACAGCGTGGAAGCTGCCTGGCACCATTGCCAAACTCCTGCTTTGCAAAGCGCATGAGTTAGCATGGGCGGCAGTCACTCCTAATAAAAGTTTGCACTTCTTCTCTGCACCTCGAAGCTTTGTTTTTGAAGCATCTAGCATCAACCTTCTGTACCTGACCCTTGCTGTAGTTAACAAGTATCTTTTGTTTCAGCAGCTTCTCTGCTAATCTCAAGTTTGTGTGAAATTGTTGTTGACGAGGTGAGACCCTTTGTGGAGCTGACTGCTGCAGAAGACCTTTAGCTTAAATGAAAGTGACAGCACTTCAGCAGGGCCTAAAATAAGTTCTTTGACAGAATATAGATTCACAAAGAGAAGTAATTCTTGCTGCTGTCATAAAACATTGCTTTTTTTCAAATGTCAAGACTATGTGGCACTATCGTGAATAGAGCAATTGCTAGCACCATCTACTGGTACACACACTGAAGTGAAACAATAGAGGGGGTTTTATTTCCTTAGAGTGGATCTCAAAAGAAATTTAAAAAGAGAAAAAAGTCTGTGATCATCTTTAGATGCACACTAGTTAATGCCATACTAATGACAGCTCTCTAGTTGCACTGGCGGGGAAGGAGCCTGAGGAGTGAACTACAAGGTAAAGTCAATTCATTCCCTCCAACCCAGGGATGATACTTTACTTTTCAGTTCTGCTTGCAGTAAGAGAAAGCGTGGCTCTTCTGCTCTCCACTTTTCCTCTTAATGGAAAAACTGCACTAGGATGTGGTGCCACAGGAGAGTAGCAAGAGCATCACATCCAAGTGCTGGAAATACAGAATCCTGGCAGAGGACTTGTGCATTTGAGAGGAACTCAGAATAGATGGAGTTCTGTCAACATCACAAATGAACTGGGAAATAGAAAAAAAATGAAAAAACTAGGCTGTTCTGTAGTACTGTGATTCACTTTAAGTCTGGTACAAATATTATCAAATAGGAACACCTTATTTTACTCTGTTGGGAATTAAAGCAAGCACTAGGCAAAGTGTATTGACAGGGAAGTTTGATATTTCATAAAAACATTTCTGATTTAACTGTAAAACTGTCTTTCCTCAGAGGGATGGTGGTCTAGTTGATTTAGAGATATTAAGCACAGGCTCCTGGGTTTTTTGAGCTTTGATGTTATTTGAGTCAAGGGGACATGCAGATAAATAGCATCTTAGTTTAAGAAATCACAGTGTATCCCCTCATTTTTCATTGATACTGATTGATTGAAAGATAATTGTGGGTCTTGGATTAGGTTCTAACATCAGAGGAATAGATTAACACCATCATAATCAATTTTGGTTGTGTTCTCTGCATAAATGAAGTTAAGAAGAGGGCTTTTAGCTAAGACATTTAATTCTGATTCTTTCACCTCACAGTTAAAACAGAGCCAGATCAAGATGACTTTATGCTCATTTATAGATTATCACAGGAGATCATAAAGAAATCTACCAATGCTTATGTCAGAATTAGGATGAAGTATTCAGACTGACAATCAGACATGCCACAAAATGCTGAAGTCCCAAAGCCCTTGCCCCACATTTCTTCCCAAATATCTCTACGCTAACCTACTGAACAAAGGATAGCCTGAATCTGGTCTTCTGCCTACACGTGAAGATGTCTGACAACCAGCGCCTCTCTTGAAGAGACTATCCCATTTTGGGCAATTGTTAGCAACTCTTAAGCTTCCAGATAATGATGCTGATTCATGATCACTTAAGTCTTCAGAGTTTCCTGCTCTCCTTTACTGGGTAGAGGGCAGAAACTACAGCTAAATGCCAAAAAGCAAGAACTGGTACAAACATGATGTAACACAGTAAAGTCCTGAGCCAAGATCTGCTGAACCAGCCAAATTGCATTGCGGTGCGCTACTTGAAACCATAAACCCATCAGTTCTGAGAAGCTGTTCTCTACATCAGTGCCCAATACCAAATACTGCCAAGAAGCCTTACTATATTCCACTTTAAGTAACCCAGACATTTGGGAAGCTTCCTCAGACAGCATGGACCTCCTCTGCCTATTTTCATCAGCTGAGATCCCACAATTCATTCCATTCACTCATTATGACATTATGATACTTCAAAGAAATTTTAACCAAAAAGTGGTGGTCCAGTCCATGGTTCTGTACAGCCTTAAGAAACAGCCCCTGGAATCATCATTCTGCTTCATTCAGGAGACAATTCTCCTTCCCTCAAGTGATATGATGTTAGTTGAAGAAATCCTGATGACAGTTGTAACAGATGTTGTTTTAGGACTTGTGATGAAATGACAAGTCCTAAATGACAACTCAGATCTAAGATCGTAAAACATCCCATCCTTCATTTTATGTGCAGAGTATGTATCTGTGCCATTGTCCTAAAATATATACGGAGTCCTGACTGCCGAGATCCAAACGTCAGCAAGATCCAGGCTTAAATTTGGAGAGTATACCAGTAAAACCATTTAAACTGCTACAGAACTTGTGTTGTGAAGGCACTACCTATGCCTCACTCTCTTTTGCACCACTAGCACCTCTTGGCTTGCTGATCACTCTTGAACCTAGTCCTGACAACTGCTACCAGTTTGTGCTTGGTCAGTGCTTCCACACATAGGTAAAACAACCTTGCTCCACATCAGTCCTTTCACTTAATCCTTTTTTCCTTCGCCAAGTACCAACAGACCTCTCTTCCTTTCTAGGTTCCCCTCCTCTGGCATTCAGTGGGGCATTGCCTTTGTTTTAGGCCACAGCCACTGGGCTTATAGATTCAAGGCCAGGCTGGATGTGGTTCTGGGCAACTTGACCTAGTTGAAGATGTTCCTACTCATTGCAAGGGGGTTGGACTAGATGAGCTTTGAAGGTCCCTTCCAACCCAAACTATTCTGTGGTTCAATGAATTTTCATTTAAAAGAAAATCTTTAAACTTTAAGCTTCCAGATAATGATGCTGATTCATGATCACTTAAGTCTTCAGAGTTTCCTGCTCTCCTTTACTGGGTAGAGGGCAGAAACTACAGCTAAATGCCAAAAAGCAAGAACTGGTACAAACATGATGTAACACAGTAAAGTCCTGAGCCAAGATCTGCTGAACCAGCCAAATTGCATTGCGGTGCGCTACTTGAAACCATAGTTCTTTGATGAACACATACAACTGACCTGTTTCTTCCCATGCAGGAGGGCAAAAGATCATCTCATGATGCTGACAGTTCTCTGCAGATTTACGCTTTGTTGGCTCCAACAGCTCCCAGTTGGGTGAGAGAACAGAATCAAGTAGATTTACATAAAGTAAACTGGGAGGCATTGAAAGCATCTAAATGCTTATAAAGTCATCAAAATTCAGGTGTTGAAGTCTTCTTTTCTAAGGTGACTTGGTCATTAGATGCCTAGTTATTACACTGCATCAGTAGGACTTACATACTCCTGAGAATTTCATGGAATAACTTTCTTCTGTTGCAGCAGTGCAGGAATGTTTATAAATTGCTCCAAGAGCCTTAGATGAAAGGACTTGTAAATGTAGAATACATTATTAACTCTCATTAATTCATCTCATAAACTACCTCTGTGACCCCTTCCTGTTGTCCTTCTTAAGTTGCTACTGCATCTAGAGCTGTTTCCAGTTACAGTTGGGATTGGTGTTAGAAAAAGTGCAAATTTGAATTGCCTGGCTCTGAAAGGAAAAGAACAGGCTGTTCACAGGATTTTTATTTGTCGTGTTATGTATTTTTATATATCCTATAAACATCAATGAACAAGCAACTGTTGACTGTCGGTCTACCTTCTGGTTAACGAATTTGCTCATTTTAAGCTATGATCCTTTACATTTTCCCTCAAACCCTGTTGCCTGAACTATTCATTAATTTTGCAACTACAAAATTCTTCAGTTAACTCATCTGCATCTTTATTGCTTCTTTAACTATCCAAAGAGTGCTGGACACATACCAGAGAAACAATTCCCGTTTCAGAAACAGGAAATTCATATTTCTTTACTATGAAGTGGAATAGGTCACGTTAAAATTAACTAATTAAATAAACCCAACAAAAGCAATGCCATAGGGTTCAAGTGTGATTGATCAATTGCAGCTGCTTTAAAAACACCGTCTTCTTCAAAACATGATTTTTCTTGAAGGAGAAAAAAAAAAACCAAACCACAAAATCTTGAGGGGAAGATTATCCCTTATTTGATGTAAAAGAAAACAGTTCACAGTAATCAGTTTTCTTCATCTTACTAATGAATAAGTCAAATTCATTCAGGAACAGATTAGACTGTCCTATGATGTGACATACTCTGGAATGCTATTAATGTTTTGCATTGCAGTATTCATTTTGAACTACCTATACACTGTTGGCAGCACTTTAAATGATTACATGGTAGGGATGTGTTTATATATAGTATGTAATCACCTCAAATGCTAGGATTGCAATATGAATAGGTAATAAGAAATAAACTTTCCTTTTGATTACATAGGTCTGTGATTAATTGTCTGAACTTCAGTAAATGAAAAACACTTGAATAAAAAAAAAACTCTTGAAAATGGGCTGTTATTATTTAAGGTTAATATATTTTTAATGGGTTTTATGTGCATAGTATAGCCAGTTTTGGGTGTTTGTTTCATTTTGTTATTCAATTTGGATTACTACTTTATTCATTGATTTCCCATAGAAATGTTTGTGCTTATATACTGCCTTTCAGCCAAGGATCATAAAGTACTCTACGAACATTAATATATTTTTCTCAACACTTTTATTTACATTCTCCTTCTAATGAAACTATCATAGACTAGCTGTACAGAAATTACACTAAAGTAGTAACAGAAGTAGAAGACAGAACATGCACCAGAACTAAAAATCAAAATGACTGGAATGAAAGCCCAAAATACCACAACTCAGGTAGCTTTTAGTCTGCCCTCCCAAGGAGAAGTAGGACTGCGGACAGTATGGATGATTTAGGCCTGAGTCAACTGTATAACGATCACTCAGACATTAGTCTAACCTGTTCTGAACAATTTCCAGTTATGGAGACTGTCGAGGGAGAGCACAGAATCTGTGCTTGCACTGAAAAACTCGCACTGTTAGAAACCTTTTCTCCATGTCTCCATGACTTGGTTTGGGTTTAGCTCACGACTTCGTGTCTCATTCACTTGGACATGGAGAAAAATTATTCCCTACCTTTGCAGCAGTCTCTTCTGAATTTGGAGGCAATTATCATGTAGCACCCATATCTTTTCTTTTAGATGAAATAACACAAGTTCACGAAATCTTCACTACTAGTCCTCCTCACTGCGTTCACTTGCCCTTCTCCAGCCTCATCCTCAGTGAAGCACAGTATTGGAAATGGACATAAGATTTGACCAGGTACCTTCACTTACCCTGCAGGGCATGTTTCTCCTTGTGCATCCAGTGGGTGCTTGTATTTTGCACAACAGCTTGACAGTGTTTCCACTAATGTTTCCACTAGTGATGCTCAGTAAGGCCCCAGTTTCTTCCCTTGCAGGTCTGCCACCCAGCTTACTCTGAACTGACACAGCTGGTAATCATCGTACATGTTCAGCACCTCATATTTGTCCTCATTCAACTCCACTCTATTCTTCAGACAATTTCTCTAAATTATCAGATTATTTGCATTTTTTGGCTTAGTTTTGCAACAAGCCTGAAGCTGCCTGAGGTGGCATTGCCTGCATATTTACTAAGCATAGCCTTTGCTCCAACATCCAAGTTCTCAGTGAAAATATTGAGTGCTGCTGCAACCAGTGTACATGGAATCCTGCTTGATAGTTTGGCAGTGAATCATTGATAATCTCTCTTGGTGAATGTGGCTTTCCAGACAGCCTTGTATCAACCTTAGGGCAGTTTAATTACAGACACACTCTTCCCAGTTTACTTTTGAAGCTGCCATGTTAAGCTTAGAAGTGCAGAACATTCGTTAGTTCTGCTATAGCTGCTCTATTTTTTCATAGAAAAAGGTTGGTTTGAAACTTTGCTAATCTGCTTTTGACACATTTATTGTTTCATACTTTCTTGGGTGTGGTTTGGTTTTTGTTTTTTGTTTTTTGTTTTTTTTTTTTTTTTTTGTTCGGTTTCATTTTCTTTCACTTACAAGTGATTTGATTGTTTTGTCAGTATTTTTTTGCTGGGAAGGCTGACTGGTCTTTAATTCCTCTGATCCTCCTTTATTTTCTCTTTTAAAGATAAAGATTGTATTTGCCCTTTTCCAGGGTCTGGCACTTCATAAATCCTCTACGCTTTCTCAAAGATAACCTTTAATGGTTCCATTTGATTCACCTCATTCTTAGCTTCCCAGTGAAGAGACCAAGTTCAACCAGTTTGAAAAATCAAACCTTACACGGTTCTCTCTGATGATTTCTTCTCCTGCTGTAGCCCCAAATCCTGCCTTTTTGCTACAGGTAATGTGTAGCTGATCTTCCTACTGACAGTTGAACTCTGATCCATAAAAAAAGAAGTGGTATGAAATATGTTAGCTTTCTCAGTGGTACCTATCAATAAAATTGCTATCTAAAACAGTAGACCAGCACTCTCCATCATCATTGATACTCTCTCTATTCCTTCCTGGCGTGTCTTATTTTGTGCCCTAATGAAAAGGCTGACTACTGCAATAACCATGATAAACTCCTGCAGAAGCCCACTTGATGTGTTCTTCATGTTTTATCTTATATTGTATGATATATCATTATTAAACCAGTCTTATCATCTTAAAGGGCTATTTGTAAGATACAGAAAACCTCTGGGCATCTTCATATTCTTTCCACTTCTTGTGTGAGACTGTTGCAGAGATACAGATTTGACAGGAGGCTCAAGCAGTTTCCAGAAAAGGTTCTTTAACCACAGGCACTCACCACTTTCTGCTTGACATTTAATAGATTTCACCTACGTGGTTGCAATATATATGGTGGTGGTATAACCCTTGACATCAGAAGAGTTCAAAGCACTTTCCACATGGAACTTTTTAATAAGGCAAAAGTAAGTAAAGTGACTTTCCTGAGGTCGCCAGGCAAGTTATTGGCTGAGCCAAGAATGCAGTCCAAACCTCCCAAATCCCAGGCCAGTGCTCCATCATTATGTCATCCAGCCTCCCATATTATTAATGCTCAGCCTAAATATATTCTTGTAGCAATTGATTTAATGCCATTAGTTTCAGACAGCTAATCCAAAGCTCCTTTAGTTATCCAGCCTCCAGGGATTTACTGGAACAGAGAACTTCAGGACTGATCCAGAAAATAACATTATAACTTTTTCACTAGCCTTTTTCAGGCTAGTCTTGTTTTAGTTGAAAAGTTATTTCAAAGGGAAATGATCACCCGCAATTCTAAATCTGCCACAAAGCAAACTGAAAGATTAATATTGAACTGAGTACATTTGGATCAGGCCCACAATGGTTTTCTACGTTACATTTTCAGACCATAATCATAGAATCATAGAATCGTAAGGGTTGGAAAGGACCTTAAGATCATCTAGTTCCAACCCCCCTGCCATGGGCAGGGACACCTTGCCCTAAACCACGTGGCTCAAGGCTCTGTCCAACCTGGCCTTGAACACTGCCAGGGATGGAGCATCCACAACCTCCCTGGGCAACCCATTCCAGTGCTTCACCACCCTCACTGTAAAGAACTTCTTCCTTATATCTAATCTAAACTTCCTCTGTTTAAGTTTGAACCCATTACCCCTTGTCCTACCACTACAGTCCCTAAGGAAGAGTCCCTCCCCAGCATCCTTGTAGACCCCCTTCAGATACTGGAAGGCTGCTCTGAGGTCACCACGCAGCCTTCTCTTCTCCAGGCTGAACAGCCCCAACTCTCTCAGCCTGTCTTCATACGGGAGGTGCTCCAGCCCTCTTATCATCCTCGTGGCCCTCCTCTGGACTCGCTCCAACAGCTCCATGTCCTTTTTATGTTGAGGACACCAGAACTGTTCACAATACTCCAAGTGGGGTCTCACGAGAGCAGAGTAGAGGGGCAGGATCACCTCCTTTGACCTGCTGGTCACGCTTCTTTTGATGCAGCCCAGGATACGGTTGGTTTCTGGGCTGCAAGCGCACACTGAAGCTGGCTCATGTTAAGCTTCTCGTCAACCAACACCCCCAAGTCCTTTTCTGCAGGGCTGCTCTGAATCTCTTCTCTGCCCAACCTGTAGCAGTGCCTGGGATTGCCCCGACCCAGGTGTAGGACCTTGCACTTGGCTTGGTTAAACTTCATAAGGTTGGCATCGGCCCACCTCACAAGCGTGTCAAGGTCCCTCTGGATGGCATCCCTTCCCTCCAGCGTATCAACCGAACCACACAGCTTGGTGTCGTCAGCAAACTTGCTGAGGGTGCACTCAGTCCCACTGAGGGTGCACTCAATCCCACGTTCAATAATGTTCAATAAAGATATATGGTAATAATTAATGGGATGAAATCAAGATAACGATCGCAATACATGAAAAGAGAATTAAGTAAAAAATCCTTAGAGTCTTAAAGAGATAACAGGAGTGGATGGTTTTGGAAGCTGCAGAAAAATTACATTCATCTACCCCCTCTTGGGCACAAGAGCAGACAACGGTTCTGTGCGAATAATAGAAATAGACCAGATTAGAAGAATGAGGGAGATAAAGTATCTTCACATAAAGATATGAAAAGGACTTTGGAGTGCCTAAGTCCTTTGGAAATGCCTAGAAGGGTTCAGTTCAAAGATCTCTGAAGATGGCAGAAAAGTTAGAGAGCTCAAAGTAAGTTACATCTTCATTAATGTGTGTGTAAGAACACAGAGGAATCAGGACAGTGACAGAAATGCCTGCTAAGAGAAAGAGCAAGAGGAGGAATAGAAATCTTCATATCAAGCCACACAGTCTTCTATGCTTTTGACTTTCATAATCCATCATGTTGAACTAAGTGGAAGAGCTGAAGGCAAATATGCTCCTCAATCTGCTATCTCAGATCTGTATAGAGATTACCTCACTCATCTGAATTTCTCCACTGTGTAGTTTCAAATTGCTGTAGCTTGCAGAAAGCTCTGCTTATGCTGAGTGTTCTCAAGGACTGTATATCAAATAATGGAATATTCTCTTCTTTCCATTTACGTTGCATCTTTCCTTCATAGAAATCTGTTTTTCTCGTCCAGTTAGCCTTGTTGGTAGTCTTTGAATCAGACCTTATTCTTTACATTGCTTTTTAATTGCCATGATATAACAATGCCAATTACTGGGGTTTATGTCCATGAAATCTACCATATTTTTTTTACAATTTAGAATAAATTATTTTTCTTATCTTTGCTCCTATAAGGATGTCAGCTTGCTTTACAGCAAATCTAGGACCATAATAGAGAACAGTAAGAGAATACCTTGTGCTTCAAATACTCATGTACAACATATAGAATAAAAATATAAAATACTAAATTAATGATTTAAAGAGAAAAGTTAAGAATTGCAATAACATGGAATGGAAAAATAATACTTTATCAGTTCTAAGCAGAAATAGACCTGAAGAAAAAAAAAAATCATCCTACCAAATTTCCATAGGTTGATGCCACAGTTTTACATGGATATAGAAGGACTCTTCATCTGAATTTTCCTTTACGTTCAAGTTCAGTGTCCACTAAGCATAATGCATTATGCCATCCAAATAGTCTCAGAAGAATAACTGAGGTTTGAAATGGTACATCTTAGAGGTGTAATATTAGAGAAACAGCAGATTTAACAAAAAAAAATTTCTCGTTTAATCATGTTTTGTACACTGTAGTTACCTATGCACCCAGGTGAGATTTAAATAAGCATATATAAAGTATATACAAGTATATTTAAAATATACTTTTCATGACAAAGCAGAAAAGAAAAGCCAGTGACTCACAATTGGGCTGCAGAGCAGGTTTACATGCAACTCTCCGAAGTCATTCACAGGAGATTTTCATCTGTAGGCAGAAAGCAAACACCTGTCAATACAAATCTCATGTGATTGATATCTCAGTGTCAGAACTCAAGCTCTGAATCTTCAATAAATTGCTCATCCCACGTATAATACGTTACTGTATATGTTCCTGCCATGAACCCTGTTTGAATCCACTGCTGTTTATCACCATCCTGGTCTCAAATCACAGGAGCAGTCAAACATCTGCTTCATGCACCCAACTGCCAGGTCCAAACTTTGAGTACTTGAAGAAAGCCCTTATAAATCTCACACACAGTAATCTGCAGCAGCCACTCTTCGTATTGCAACAGTCCACAGTCCTTCAGGCCTTAATCCTTGCCATTTCTACTGTCAGCCCATCACCAGCCTAACCTGCACCATCACCTCTCTCAGCAATATGTGGCTACATCAGCATTGCTTATGGCCCATCCAAGAAAAGATAAAGATTTTAAGAAACCTACTTGTTCCTTTCTAAAACTATACGGTATCTGCTAACTTCATTCATGTCTCCCAGTTCTCTGTAGCTGTATTTTCCAAATCAGATTGCAGTAAAATTGTCCAATGAAATACTTCTATCAGACTTGTCAGTATAAACTTCTAACTATTTGGTTTGTTTGCTATGTCATTTTTCACCTTCAATAATGAGAAGCAAAAGCTAGGGAAGGTCACTTAAATTGCCCTTTTGGACAAAAATAGAAAATCAGCTGCAGTTCCTCACTCACTAAGCTATATTGCCTATGCTAAGTTCTGATTATAGAGGGGTGCGTTTTAAGAGGTTTGTTTAAGAGTTTCTTCAACTGTTCTTTGCTAATAGAAAATTTATACTACAACAGGCTGATTTTCCCATGTAAGACGAGTTGAATCTAGTGATCATGGAATTAAAAACATAAAACAGCCAGAAAGTATATATTTTCTTTTGTGATTATTTTTTTTCTGTGGGTCAAATTTATGAAATGGTCCTGAGAGAACTCAGTGCATCTCCTGAATATATCCTTTCAAACAGCAAGCCACCACATATCTAAAGATAGCTACACTTTCTACATCAAGGACTATATTATGCGAACACAAACTGCTTATTTCTACAAAGCTGAAAAAATTGTAGCATCAGCACTTTGAATTCTGTTCATGAAAGGAAAATGACAGTGACAAACTTCTAATGGAAGTATCTAAACTGGGATCTAACTGGGAAAAAAAAAAAAAAGCTTCTCTTTTGAAAGTGGCATTTCTAAACACCATTAATCTTTTCAGCAATGGAAAATGGAATCATAGCGGAAAGTTTCCTTTATGAATTACCACAGCGCTTCTTCCTACTGGAACATCTTTATCAGGTAAAGCTGCAGAAACATTCTGATTATACTAGTTCACAAATCATTATCATTTTTCCAAAAAAACATGACTCTAGCCTACCATAATAGGCTGAACACAGTGAAAGGACACTTAAACAGGGGAAATTTAGGTTAGATATGAGGCAGAAGTTCTACTCTGTGAGGGTACTGAGGCTCTGGCACAGGGTGCCCAGAGAAGCTGTGGCTGCCCCATCCCTGGCAGTGTTCAAGGCCAGGTTGGACACAGGGGCTTGGAGCAACCTGCTCTAGTGGAAGGTGTCCCTGCCCGTGGCAGGGGGTTGGAACTGGATGAGCTTTAAGGTCCCTTCCAACCCAAACCAGTCTGTGATTCTATGACTTTCACACCAGGAGAACAACATGATGGCATTTGATGGTATTTCAGATATGCTTGCTATAACAGGGTGGGATTTGTTTCTTTAGATGAACTTTCGCAACACACACACTTTCTAATACTAAGTCTGAAGCCTGTAAATCTGTGAGAAAAATCTTAAGGCGTGTACACTTTCTAAAAAAACCCCACCAAAGCAAAAAAACCCCAAACAAACAAACAAACCAAAACCAACCAAAACCACAGCCCCACCCCCAAAAAACTCCTAAACTTTAAAGAATTTTGCATATTATTGCTACACTCTTTATTGGCAGCTTCTGATAGCCCAATAGTAATCTTATTCAACCAAAATGGATTTGTTCATAAAATCCAGGACAGTCTCACACAGCTAACGAAGCAGCTGATGCTTATTGTAGTACAAATAGAAGTTTTCACATGGGGCATCATGGAAAAATTTACTTTTCAGTTCATTAAAGGTTGAAGAAAATAGAAGAGAACAACAAAGAGATAAACATTAAAACTTACACACACTACATGAGGTTTTCTCATGTTTCCAAGGAGGCAACTTCCTGAGGACTTTCAGATCTGCTTCACAGCATTAGGACTTCATAAGTAGTCTTAGAATTCTTTGTTTACAGGATCATAGAATCATAGAATAGTTAGGGTTGGAAAGGACCTTAAGAACATCTAGTTCCATCCCCCCTGCCATGGGCAGGGGTGCCTCACATTAAACCACGTCGCCCAAGGCTCTGTCCAACCCAGCCTTGAACACTGCCAGGGATGGAGCATTCACAACATCCTTGGGCAACCCATTCCAGTGCCTTACCAACCTCACTGTAAAGAACTTCTTCCTTATATCCAATCTAAACTTCCCCTGTTTAAGTCTGAACCCATTACCCCTTGTCCTATCACTACAGTCCCTAATGATGAGTCCCTCCCCAGCATCCTTACAGGCCCCATTCAGATACTGGAAGGCTGCTATGAGGTCTCCACGCAGCCTTCTCTTCTCCAGGCTGAACAGCCCCAACTTCCTCAGCCTGTCTTCATACAGGAGGTGCTCCAGCCCTCTTAGCATCCTCGTGGCCCTCCTCTGGACTCGCTCCAACAGCTCCATGTCCTTTTTATGTTGAGGACACCAGAACTGTACACAATATTCAAGTGAGGTCTCACGAGAGCAGAGTAGAGGGGCAGGATCACCTCCTTTGACCTGCTGGTCACACTGCTTTTGATGCAGCCCAGGATACGGTTGGCTTTCTGGGCTGCAAGCGCACCCTGCCGGCTCATGTTAAGCTTCTCATCAACCAACACTCCCAAGTCCTTCTCTGCAGGGCTGCTCTGAATCTCTTCTCTGCCCAACCTGCAGCTGTGCCTGGGATTGCCCCGACCCAGGTGTAGGACCTTACACTTGGCTTGGTTAAACTTCATAAGGTTGGCATCAGCCCACCTCACAAGTGTGTCAAGGTCCCTCTGGATGGCATCCCTTCCCTCCAGCGTATCAACCGAACCACACAGCTTGGTGTCGTCGGCAAACTTGCTGAGGGCGCACTCAATCCCACTGTCCATGTCGCCGACAAAGATGTTGAACAGGACCGGTCCCAACACCGATCCCTGAGGGACACCACTCGTTACAGGTTTCCAACTGGACATTGAGCCATTTACCACAACTCTTTGCGTGCGGCCATCGAGCCAGTTCTTTATCCACTGAGTGGTCCATCCATCAAATCCATGTCTCTCCAATTTAGAGACACGGATGTCGTGTGGGACAGTGTCAAACGCTTTGCAGAAGTCCAGGTAGATGATGTCAACTGCTCTGCCACTGTCCATCAGTTCCGTGGCTCCATCATAGAAGGCCACCAAATTGGTCAGGCAGGATTTCCCCTTAGTGAAGCCATGCTGGCTGTCACCAACCACCTCGTTGTTTTTCATGTGCCTTAGCATGCTTTCCAGGAGAATCCACTCCAAGATTTTGCCAGGCACAGAGGTGAGGCTGACTGGTCTGTAGTTCCCCGGGTCTTCCACCTTCCCCTTCTTGAAAATGGGGGTTATATTACCCTTCTTCCAGTCGTCGGGAACTTCACCCGACTGCCATGATTTTTCAGATATGATGGACAGTGGCTTAGCAACTTCATTTGCCAGCTCCTTCAGGACCTGTGGATGGATTTCATCGGGTCCCATGGACTTGTGCACATTCAGGTCCTTAAGATGGTCTCGAACCTGATCCTCTCCTACAGTGGGCCTAAGGTCTTCGTTCTCACAGTCCCTGCATCTGCCTTCCAAGACTTGGGTGGTGTGGTCAGAGCATTTACTAGTGAAGACCAAGGCAAAGAAGTCATCGAGAACCTCAGACTTCTCCAAATCCAGGGTAGCCAGTTCTCCTGATAGCTTCTGGAGAGCGCCCACATTGTCCCTGGTCTTTTATTTGCTATGTACCTATAGAATCCTTTCCTGTTATCTTTCACATCCCTTGCCAGATGATTGTTTCCACTTACTTAACTTCAAAATGCATCCCTGATGGAGCACCTCCTCAGGTAAACATCATCCTGATTATATCAGTAGAACATATCAGCCAAAAAAAGTCTTTGAACTAATCTTTTCCACTGACATCTGAACAATTTGTTTCAACAATATTGGAAGGACAAATATTTTACCATGACAGGTATTTTTAAAGCTAAGTCAAGGCCTGACCTTGGTATCTGCCAATGTAATATACATTTGCAAACTAAATTGTGAAAGCAAAATTCAGTAACTGCATCTCCAAGTGCCTGATTCACTCTTTGATGTTTAGAAACAAAGATTTGTAGACAAGTGCAAAACTGTGGCCAAAACATTGGCTCACATCAAGAAAGTCATTATTCTTCTGAGTATTTACTCCTTAACTAACAAGTCAGTCCAAGGTTTTAATGTCCAAAGAACATGTCATCTTAAATATAACTATGAAGTATAACTATTAACTTTTGCGTTAATAGCAAAGTATGTCATGTTGTGATAGATTTAAGATCTTAATATATTCACCCCTTTTTGTTTGAACAATAGACTGGATCATGCAAGGTTCTGACGCTTGTTATTTCTGGCAAAACACAAAGGTTTATAAAGGTTAGTTATGTGCAGTGAATTCAAATGCAACAACACAGTGCTGAAAATTTACCCAAAGTACAAAAATATGTGAATAAATAGTTGCATTCTTTACCTACCCACTGATTTTTGCTCGTCTGATTTTTCTCATCCATCCTGTTGCTGAAGGAGTCATTTATTGAAAGCTCATTTCATAGTGAAGGCCAAAACTATTAAGAAAGCAAGCGATTCCTTCCACTACTTTGAAAGACAACAACTTGACATGCCATGTACGCTGCCTGAATTTAAAGATAGTCAGTTTGTCTTTCAAAGGAAGGCTGTGACAAAGCTGTCTTGACATAACACATCTTTTAATCGCCAGTTATAGTAATCATGAGATAAAGTATTCCTGGCCTGGTTCTGCTGACTGTATTTAACATAAAATGCATCAGCCAGACATGTTGGAAAAATCAGACTCCCAACTCCCATTTATCTGCAATATCAAATCATCTGGTAATGCAAATAAAAACACAACACATCACAACCTGTAGCTCAAGCTTCAGACTGCAGAATAATGGGATGAAATAACAACTGACACATTTAAGTTTTGGATAGTTCTAAAAATAGTTAATGCTACATGCTGTGAAGAAATATTAATAGAACAGGCCACTTAAAGATCAGAGTACCTGTGCTTTTGATCACTATAATTTGGCATTATATACTTGCATATCAATGAAATATGTCACCTATGACACATTGCTGTTTTCTCATATGGAAGCGGTGTTTTTAATTTAATTTTAAACTGCAGTTCAACTCTTAAGGGTGTCCTGATAAAAACTGCTTACTTTTCTACAAATTTATTTCTATGTCCAGTTATAGCTTATATTTTACACTGTTGAATCTCTTCTTTTTCCCTCCTCACCCCATTTTTACTCTTACAACTAGCACAGAACCAGTAGAGCAAGGAGCATGTAAGCAGGTTACTTGTCAGCAGAGCCATCAAACCTGTTTATTATGATCAGAGTAATTATATTATTACCAATGTTAGTTTATTAATGAATGATGCAAAAGGAGAGAATGACCGAGTTGGGCTCTCAGATCTCCACTTGAATTTCCATGAAGTAAGCAAACAGTCCTATGAACAGTAAAACTGCCAAAAGCATGTCCCTGTGGATTTATTACAACTATCAGTTGTGCAAAAGTTCAAGTTCTCATTGAGCTCCTCAGTGGTAAGAGTATTTCTGTGTGGATGCTCTGGTGTCTAAAAAGACTTGAACTGCCAATAAGCTCTCTCCTGTATTTGGATGCCCATTTTCATTGAACATGCCGCATTTTGGAGGCAACATCAAAGTTACAGAACTGTAACATGCCTTACAAATTATCCTTCAATAGCTGCTACTACATAAAAGAACAAGCTTTACTAATAAAGCATCCATACACTGCAGAATCCTCCACCCTTGCCATTTCTTTCTCAAATAACATTTTATGTAAGACAAGCCAAATGCTTTCAAGGGCAGTTGGGAATTTGGAGAAGACATTTTAAACTTATAAAAGTGTAACAGCACACAATTACAAATTACAACATACACCTTGGGCATTCAGATATTCAACAAATTAGTTTGATCAATTCTTTATGTATTTCAATAAACCTTAATTTCCTGCAACTACTGTACATGATTTTAATTCTCACACGCTATAAAACACAGCCCAGGCAAAGCTACCATTGTCTACATAATTTCCCAGTAATTCATGATAAGACTGATGCAATAATTGAATGGTATCTAAGCAATTATGTTTAAGCTACAAGCATATGAAACTACTGCAATGAAGTTTTAAGAGCTCATAATCAATTCTTTTCCACAGAAACATGAAAAATAGCTCTTTTTCAAGACTAAATTTCTAAGGAGAAAAACCCAAGCAGTGCAGGTCCTCACTGAAAGCTGAATACATGTATGTAATTTCACCACAAAAAAAAATATCCTTTCAATCATTCAGAAAAATGAACAGCATATTCTCATCATTTCAACTACCAAACTGCAGGGTAGACATCAAAAAGCTGATGTCCTGGTGATGACTGTGTCTAATCTACAACTTTGAATAATTTCGGACTTTTTGGTGCTACTTTACGTACATCAGCACAAAAACATTTTCCAACAGTTACTCAGACCAAAATGCTTCAGTGGAGTTATTCCTAACATGTACCTCTGAGACTCCTGCTTCCCACAGAGTGTCACATGGATTCTGATGATGCGATATGAGCTTTTGTTGATGATTTCATTTCCAATGTGTTGTCACTGTTGTCAGAATGAAAACAATTTCCCCCTGAATCCATGCTAGATCCTCCTTTTGTCTTAAGGACTTAAAAATAACTAGATAACATATGTTAGAAATAACATTTCACTGATTTAGGAACATTAGTAATAATATTGACTTAAAATTTCAAATAATATATATACATGAAAGTATGTGTATACATAAAGTGTAGAATTTATACTCCTACAAGGGTGAATGACTGAAAATTACATGCCTACGCATATAAATGTATTGACCTCACAGCTATATAGGCATAGTTTATCATCTCCACAGCTAGAACACCCAAATGCAATAAATCCATTTATAATCATCCTCCAAGCACAAGAAAAGTTTCCCATAAATGTTGTCATTTGACCTTTTCAGAAAAGGTCACCAAAAGGCCATTGATCTCTCATTGGATTTCAATTACACACACTCTGAACCAAGGATCTGTACATTTACTCCTCTCATTCATCACACAATGTTGATTACAGGAAACATCCAAATTCTGACATTTCAAAGGTCAGTTTGCAAATTTTAAAAATTCCCCTCCATTATTCATTTTACTGCATGCTCTGTTCCACAAGTAATCAGTTAGAAACACAAGTTTACTTCTTGATCTAAATAATTTATATCAGAAGCTCAGATTTGAGTGCAATTAAAACATACTAAAATGAAAGACAACTGATTACGCTAGTTACTCATCAGGGAAAACATTTTGCTCAAGATAAATATCTTTAAGTTTATACAGCTGTAGGGATGGTTGGGGTTTTTTTGGGGGAGAGGGGTTGGTCTTCTTGGTTTTATTAATTATATTCTAGATAAAGGTGTGAAACCAAACTTGAAAACAAGTGGTGGGTATAGTTTTAATTTCTGAGTTACCACACTGCCATATATAATGTCAGTAGCATTACAGGTCTGCAAATTCCATCTAATCAGCTCCTACGTTCCATTTCAACCCTCCAGTGAAACACGTTCTCTTTTCAAATGCTCATAAATTTAAATGTCTTCTCCCATACATTTTAGTCATTTGAACTATAAAAAAATGTCATAACTGCACATCATCATATTACATACAAATAAAGAATTTATCCAAAATCTTAATTTGGTGTTCTGTTGTGATAATAAAGTGATATTGTTAGTTCTGAGCATTAACATGATGCTCAATTTATTAGGAAAGGGGAACACTCATCTGCAATTTCTTTCTTTTTTAATGAGACTCAAAGGTACTTGCTTCCCTTACCAAGAGTAATCCTGGTATCTTTGTACAAAAGTATTTCTAATTGAGCTTGAAAAACTCCTGGGTGCACATCTTCAGACAGACACAGCTACTGCACTGACCTGTAAAATGATACTAGAACATTAATGGCTTTTTATGAGGTTATCAACAATTTGATACGTGCAGATACCATTAAGTACATGTGCAAGATCACCTCCAGGTTTTCCTTCCCCCTCACCTGTCCTGCCTGCTCTGGGGTTTTGCAACAAAATTATATTGCCCTTTTAATTAATTATGGATATTTAACTTCAAGAGAAAGACTGAACTTCTGAAATGGTAGGTCCCTTGCTCTACAACTATTTCACATAGATGAATGCTGTACAGCTGTTGACCTCAGTGGCCCTCTTTGTGAAGTGATTTTTCACATCAGGGGTCCATACCAAACCTGGTGAGCTCCACTGACTTGCATTAACCAGGCATTTATATGCACCTCAGCAGGAATTTTTCTGTTAGAAGAAAAGCTATGGGCTGGGGTAGAAATAAACCTTTCTTAAACTTTGAGTGTAACAAACATGAAACAAGCTCACAATATCATGTTCAAGAATCCTAAAACATTTTATTGGTGCACATTGGTGCACATTTTAATAGATTGAGTTGACCTGTGGCATTACATGTTGACTTTATTTTCAGCATATTATTATACACTGAGCTATATTTTGATGGAGACTATATGGGGTATCAGGGGTTTGTATTATGCAGTGTTGCAGAGTAATGATACACTTAATCCAGAATAGCTGAATAAATACCAAATCTTATAACTCTGGTGTTGCCCCAGGACTGCAATAACATTTGCCCTTTCCCTTTGGAATATTTGGTCAGTAGACTTTAAAATGCATAACATAGGTATGCTCAGGAGTGGTGTTATGACTTTTTACGTAGGAGGCAGTTTCTGTATCAACATTTCATATTGGCTGCCATTCCTGAAAGCCATTTTGATTTGATTGCAAAGCACACAGTTGAGGTCCAGAATCACTAAAATCTCTCAACTGTTTTAATGCCATAGAAGATGGTAAGAACCACAAAGTGCCTCAACCGAAATGGCACATATAAAATGTTGCATCTGAACATACAGACTCACAGATGCAGGATTAGACCTTTGTTGTGCCCATGTAACTTGTCTGCTACAAGGCATAGAAGAAATGTCCCTGCATTAGTAAATTCCTACATGTTAGAAATCAAAATAAAATAAATCATGTGCTTTCTATTCCCACAGCCCAGACTTTTTTGACTTGTATTTTTTGGAGAGCTACAGCATCTCAAATGGGTACTCTTGCTTAAACCGAGAACTGAACTGGTCCCTCTGATCCTTCAATTTAAGAAGTGAAAAAACACTTTTAAATTACTTCCTTCTCCATCATTTCCATGCCCTGCACTGATTATGGTTTTTTCCTGCTTCGTAATTCAAATGAAAGAAGGGAGAATTCTAAGCCACAGCTGGCAGGATATCGTACTCCATTTCATCAGTCTTTTTAATACAGATTAGTAATATTCTCTCATATTTTGATGGGATGATCACACTTCCTTATGCATCGTGAGAAGCACTTTCTCTAGACTGAATTCCGACTCGTGCTGTGTGATCATCCAGGAAGAGCTGTTAAGAGTTCTTTCACTTCTCTGTTTGACACATATAGAGTAAGGATACAGCAACATAGTAGGGAGACCATGTGCTCTTCTCTCCTCCCATGAGCTGTGTCCTTTGCTTTCCTCCTGCACTGATCCATACAGCCCAGCTCTGCGCACAGAAATGCAGGGAACAGAGAACAGAGACATTAGAGATGAGATGAAAATGAAAGAAGCTATTTTCTACTTGCAGATAACATTTTATCCACAGATTATCCAGGATGTACATGTAATACTTTCTCAATCCTCATTGGGATTTTGTAGTATTTGCAATGTTTAGATTGCTATTAATCTTTACAACATACACAAAGTTAGGCAAACACTAATGAGCTATACCTTTGTTACGGTATACATTTGAGCGGTTTATTTATTTGTAGCATTACAACTCTTAATTATGCATTAGATTGAGCAGTACCTCAATACTCTGTGAAAAGTTAACTTTAGAATTGAATGGGGCTGCTATATTTTGCCTGAACTAATTTGCCATGTTAAATGTAATTGAGCAATAGGAACATTTCCTACTTCTAGTATTCTAAGGAGAATTACAAATGCAAACCTGAAAGGGCTGTTTGATGCTCACTGCAGTAGCATAATGCATTTCTTTTTATGTCACTTAACTCAGTCCACTTCATAAAGTGAATTAATTTGTGCTGTAGATCTATCAACTGTCTTGCATCGTATTCTGCATGAAAACTATTGCTGTTAGCTGAGTAACATTTTCCTCATGCTGAAATGTACTTATGTACTAAACTGTTTTTAAGGTGTTTTCATTAGCATGTTTGATAGGTATTTGCTTTGATCTCAAGTATCTACAGCAGAAGGAGTTCTTTGGAACACCATGCCTCAGAGGATGTATTACAGACGAAAGCAGAACAGGCACTAAAGTGTCAGCTATAGAGAAAAGAAAGGAAAGCGCACAATGTTATAAAAAGGACGAAATGCTCCAAAAATACAAAGCTGTCTAACTGAGCTATCTGATCTCCTTGTTCTGTTTCACAGAGTTCCATTTCAGTGTTATTACAATTAGGACAATTTGAAAGCCACATAGGTACTTTCAAGATACACAGCTGTAAAATGCAAACAACTAAAGATGGAACAAAAATCCCAGTTCTCTAAATAGATACAGTATAGGTCTCAACTGAAGTACAAGTCCTTACTGGTTGTACAAACCTCAAATCTGAGTTCAGCTAAACAGTGGAATGTCTGGATCTGGACCTAATGTCTGAAAGTCTAATTTACCACCATTTCCCTCTACTAGAGTTATGCAGTGAAACTAGCTACCCTGAAAACTGGCTATAGGAAAAGACATTTTCATATTCAATGGGGTATCCCCCATTTCTCTATTCAGAACAGAATATCTGATGATTTATGAAAACCACATTTTATTTTCAAACAGCAGTAAGTACTGCTGAGATAATGTCCTCAAGAAGGAATGGGCTAGACCCTCAGGAACATAATTTATTTTTACTATTTTCAAAACCCTTACTGGTCTAATAAAATCCCTGGTTTAAAGCATATATATAGATGTAGACACTTCAGAAAGCTTTATTACAATCCATGATGTGCCAAAGCTCTCAGGAAACTTTAATTCCCTTATACAAGCAGAGAATTTGGCCTAATATCATCACAAAGAGGAATTTGCCACAAACTGTTCAGTATTATAAAAGTTGCTAGCAGTTTATAAACACATCCTATATATTGTAATTCCAGAGTTGTTTTGTTTTGGAAGAAGGTCTAACTTCTTTCAACCACTCCAACACCATTCCTTTCAGAAGGGTCTTTATTTAGAACAGCACAACAAAATTGCCCTATTAGAGAAGAAAAAAAGTTCTCATTTTTAAAATTCCTCTTTGCCATAAATGAAGTCCTCATAAGAACTTTCTGATCAGAAATCATATGCTGAAAATCCATTCTTCATAGCCAGAAGGCTGTATACAATTCTCTAATTGCATTTATGCACTGCTTCAGGACATGACAGATGTATCCAGGAGTTATAGTCAGCAAAACTCCTACATGCCACTTGAGTTTAGTTCAAAATTTCTGGTTTTGTTGGTTTTGGGTTGTTTTTTTTTTAATTTGAGAATAGGAATTTTTTGGACTGCTTCGATATTTCTTGTGTGAATAAGCAATTTTGAGGCAGGTACACCCCTCACTCTGCTCTGTATACAACAGAGAACTCTCAAGCGTAACAGAACTTGCCAGCTATCAGTTTAGCCAAGATATTAGCACTCTTTACCAGTGAACACTGAGTGTCAGCATGAGATAAAGCACTTAAGAGATTATTGTGGAGGATAGTCTTTCACAATGCTGAAAAGCAGACAGATTAAAAAAGAATGAGCATATCTTTCAAACTCAACCACTGTGTAACTCTATCTATTGTATACTCTCCTTATGCATTTTCTTGTTACAGCTTTTCATCTTGTGCATCAGACTTAAAAAGCTTTGAAAAAAAGAATCAAGCTGAGGCCAAAGATGGTTGAGCTTTGAAAGATGAGAAGATTTTTGTTCCAGTGAGGGCAATTCCAAAATTGTCTTTAATGGATCTATGATTTCAGAGTTTAAGTACCTATGACATTGGAAACACCCATGGATTTAATGTGAACTTCAAGGTGGGGTTTGAACATGTGCTGCAAGGTTTTTTGAGAACATAATCTATCTGCCCCCCTATTTTTTAGTAAGCCAGAAACATTGTCAGAATTGCTATTTTAGTAACCCTTAAGAAACTATTCCTTCAACAGAACACTAAGTTCTAGGCACTAGTAGCCCAAGTGTTTATTCAGCTGTACATTATTTTGTACTATGTGACTCGATCTCAGCACCAAGTCAGGAAAATTATAATTGCTTTGTCACTGAGTCAGGGTTTACTTCTGCCAGAGTTTCATAACCAATTTCAGAAGACTACAGAGAGAAAGATCAGATTGTGCTGAAAGACAAAATTGCCAACAAGCTTTTCATGTTGTGCTTATGGTCTCTAAGTGAGAGGACAAGTAAAAGGAAGTCAAACCACAGAAAATTATATGGTCATGCAACACAATCATAAGATTACAGACTTGCAGGCAGGCAGCAGTACCTGTGCTTCACGTATGCCTGTCAATACCAGTGTCATTTCTAAACATGAGCTATGAAAAATTGCTTAATAGCAGGTTAGTTTCATTTATTCTTATGCTGCCTGCTATTGTAAAGGAATAGCAGTAGGCCTGAAGTCAGAAGGGTGAGTTAAATTGCCTGGGTTTTATGCATTTTGTGTATTTTTTCCTGACTGGAGAACTGTGGTGTTTCTTGCAGTTCAGCCTTGTTACACTCGTCACCGAATGTAGAAGTCTATATTCAGCTATCCCAAGAACAAGGCATACTGTGCACTTTCATCATATGGCCATCTCTGATACAAGGTGTCTATATACTTTGGCTTTCAATTCTATTAAAGTTAATAATAAACAACCCTCTATAACATCCTCTCACTGTGGGAAGAAAATTACAGAGCTCTGCAGAGCCATTTTCGGGAGGTGGTGTGCATCCTTAAACCAGCTGTGCTGAGCAGAGCCCTTGGAAATTTGCAGCTCTTGACCATTTCAAGGGTACTCACGGACTGCAGTACCACTGTTTTCCATTTTCACTGAAGTAATTGACACAAGAATAGATTCACGTCCTGCCACTTGCTGTTCTCACAGCCTTTGACTGAAAAATAAAGACTCAGGAGTACAGCATCTCATTTGCCAGGAAACTTGCAGAAAGGCAGTTTCCTTTCAGGTTTTCCCATATTCTGTAGTTTGATTCTCATCACTTTGGTTTTATTTTTCAACTTCCTTAAGGATAGTCTCTTCACTAAAATAAAAACCATTCTGTTATCAAGGAATCTCAGTCTAAAACAGTGGTTTACATTTAATGCTCAGTCTTTAAATGCTGTCAAAGCAAGATAGGAAGGTAGTCCGTAAACTTTATGAATCTAGTAAAATAAAGACCAAGGTACAACTAACTAACATTCAAAATTAATAGCTAGTATGCTTTTAAGCAATTTATGCTATACTAATCCAAGAAAAAATAACTGAAAAATTTTCAAATTTTATGCCTTGAATGAACCCAACTGTTGAAGAGCAGAGGAATGCAAGTTTCTCATAGACTGAGACGACACAGAAACTCTGGCCAAAATAAATGAGACATGCATTCATGAAGAGGGGTTTAGGATGGAAGGATGGGCATGGCCTTAGGACATTGACACTGTAACAGCTCAGTATGACACTGGTGGGACCAAATTCTAACAGTGCACACGTTAGCATTAGCCAAAATTCAAAACTCTCCATAGGATTGTCAGAGTAGCCAGTGGGCTCACTTAGGCATTTGCATTTTAATTGCGGGAGTTGTTGCTTACTGGCATGAAACATTTGCTCTTGTGGAGCAAGAAACTGGCAACGCTTTTGTTTCGCCTTTTATCTAAAAGGCCCACCACACTCAGAGCTCCCATTTTACAGGAGCACACTTAAAACTCCTACACCAGCTTACCTGAAATCCACAAAACCAACTGCACCTGCCATCACCTTTTCTAATCATTTCCACTGCTTGCTTGTCTCTAACTGTAGATGCTTTTGTTTTCTTTCTTCACTGGCTCTCAGAATAATCAAGACTGTTTGGCAGCCTCCAAATATTTGCTTTCAAAGTAACCTTGAGGAGTTAAAAAGTAAAAGCACTGACATTTTACAGACAAAGGCACTTTAAAAACTTTCTACAATGATTTGCACTGAGCTTACTGAATCCACTGTCTCATGTGATTGACTCATTGTTTCCCTCCAGTTCCATCAGTAAAAATGATTTCCAATATTTTTCAGAACAGAATACCATGTCAGTAGGGCACAGTCAAACACAATGGCTGTGAATAACTCAATACACTGAATTGCTCTTGCACAATTCTCTTTGCCCTGCAAAACAGAGACATTAGAGCATCAATGTAATAGTGCAACCAGAAAGGGAGAAATAGCCTGGAAAACTCATTTACCTAAGAAATTGTATCAGGTGACCTTTTATTAGATCTAATCCTGTAAGAGCTATCACTACATGCATTCATAATTCTCATTAGCAATTCCTCATTTGAATAAGGGCTATCTGCAGTAAATTATCGCACTAGGCTCAATGACTCCCTAGAAAGTGCCAGTGAGAACAGAAATGATAAATACAATGGACAAGCCTTGAACGCTTCCAGGAGTCAGGGATGTCCAGATGTCACAGGACTCTCAGTGATTTTTATTAGGAGCATTGATGTGCAGCTTTCCAAGAAAATTTAAGTAGGGAAGATGATGGAGATGGTAACAAACATATGTGTGAGGTTGGCATTGCCAGTCTTTAGCATATGGAAGGAATAGCACAGACATACGGAAAGAAACAAAGGTAGGTAAACTGGGGAAAAATTAAGGTGAAATCATGAGCTGAAGAGAAAAGGCTCAAGAGGCATGGTAGCAACAAACAATAATTTGAAACATACAGATTCAAGGATAGAAGATGGATGTCGTGAAGTTACTGGGGAACAAGAGCACCCCATAACAGTGCAAAGGAAATAATGAAGATTCCCTCTGTTTCCAAGATTGTCAAAGTATACCTTTTTGCGGTCATTTCCTCAGGGCTTTTTAGCATGTTATGTTGCAACATGTGCAGATATTACTTCTGTGATTTCAGTGCAACCCTCAGTAGCCTTCCAATGAAATTATTTTCTCTATACAACAGTAGCATCGCCCAGTGACTGTGCCAACAACTTCAGCTGGAAACAGTTCTCCATACATAGCCAAATCCAAAATGCCATTGTCAATAAAGGATGAAACCAGCTAGCACTGCTTTGTTTCTCCAAGAGCTTGGTGTTACATCAAAGGGCTTCCTAATAAGTGTGCCAACTTCTAAGAAAAATAGATTTCCATTCTTCAAAACAATTGCATGTTACAAACTTATCTTGTCCCCAGTCAGCTTGTATTATTTTTACAGTGAGTCATAGTCATTACTGAGTATTTCTCCAAAAGCTTTGAACATATGTTTATAATATAGCACGTACAGATAAATACAAATATTATTTGCTCTTGTTTTTAATTTTTAGATTTCAGAGCATTTGGTAATAGAAAACATCATTAGTGCTGAGGACCTTCTTGCTTTGCAGCTTGCTGGAAACTGTGCATCAAGCCTTTTTTTCTTTTGGCTTTTTTGAGGGGAAAGAGAGAGTGAAGAGAAATAAAGTGCCTTTATTGTGCAGGAATAAAGGCACTTTTCAATCATGTTGCCAGCATAGAACACTTACAGTAAGATGTTTCATGAAGATACATTATTGTATTTTCTATATTGACTATTCAATCTTCTTCCAAAAATCATGATACTATTTGCTACTTTCCTTTAGTTTGACTGTATACTGTCTAAATGAAACCATGTCACTAATGCTCTTCCAGCTCATCCTGGGATTTTATACATACTTGAGAAGCAATTTGCTTTGAGTTTACTGAAAGTATCTGCACATCTAGATATTGTTTAAGTTTATGAGTATTTCTATATATTATGTATTCACTCTTTGCTATGTGTCCTTTTTAGCATTCAAATGAATGCCTAAGTGGCAGATCAGTTATCCTGCAAACTCATCCAGACTAGTCTTCTGACTTCAACAGTGGCCATTAGCAAACTATGCATTAATGGACTAATATCTCGGACACCATACCTAAAAGTACCTCCTGCAAGTACTTTGTATAATATCACTGAAGTGACAGAAAAAGCACAAATTATTACACTTTTGAAAATAAGATGCTATTGAAACACACAGCCCACCAAAACATTGACAAATCTCAGACTCCAGATGTCTGTGTATGTTGGACCTGAATACAATCAATTGGCACGGTTAGGCCCAGGGAGAGCAACTCAGCAACGCTTTGAGAGTAACAGATAAGAAATAAAGTAATTCTACAGAAAACTTTGGGAAGTTCGTATTAATATTGAGGCCTCCCATCTCAATAAGGAGATCTGAATACTGGCAGTCTGAATACACAAACACGTAGAACCATAGAATGGTTTGGGTTGAAAGGGACTTTTAAGCTCATCCAGTTCCAACCCCCTGCCACAGGCAGGGACACCTTCCATTAGACCAGGTTGCTCAAAGCCCTGTCTAGCCTGGCACATGTATGCGCACACACCCGCCCGATATATGTATGTGCATGTATATCGTATAGCTTCTTGAACCAAAAGGAAAAGCACTGAATCCTACAATCACATGAACCAGTATTGTTATTCCAGCTAGTGGAGTAAGTCATAGGCATAAGCCCACTGTTCGACTACAGTTTCCACTAATAAAACTGTTCCCAATGCAGATGCCAGAGTGAACAGAGTGCTCAGAGCTGTTAATAAATACACTGAATTGGAAAATGTCTCTATATGCACAATGCATCTGAGCTAGCCAGATTAGAGGATTAAGTTTCCCACTGCAGCAGTTCATATTATGGTGACACAGAAATGTCAAGGATAACAGAAGTTACTGCTGAGGCATTTGAAAAACTGACATAAAAAACCGTGACTTTAAAACAAAACAAAACATAATAGAAAGATTCACAAATCAAATTAAGCAAGACACTGCAGAAGTAAATAAATCCTGAGTAGTAATTATTCAACTGAGTTGAAAAAAGTCATTAAAAGATGAGGTCTTACACCATTCTGTGTGACACACCAAAACCAGAGGCTCCATTTTCTAACCTGCAGAAAGGGACATTTAAGATAATTTTCAACAATTTACCTCTTAGTAATTCAAGGTTTTCCACCAGTTACTTGCATCTAGAGAAAGCTGCAGCATGTGTCTTTGTGAGAAAACTGGTTATTCATTTTGCTTTCAAAAGACTGGGGGGGTTGGGGGGGGAAGTGCCCTCAAAAAGAAGGTCCTGGTGTAAAACAAGTCAAATCGCCTAAGCACAGAAGCATCTCACTTTGAAACTTTACCTCATTTCCTAAAACCATCTTCCTGTTTGTTTTGATTGAGGTTACCATAGAACCAGTATTTGTTCCATCTTGCAATTATTTTTAGTAATAACTGTGCAATACATTGCACGTTAAATAACCACATCAGCAGTAAAGAAGCCAAGACTGCAAGTTTTGGCATTTTACTGCTGCCAAACACAACAATTTAAAACATGCAGAAGCAGAAATGTAATTACAATTTAAAAAAAAAAAAAAAAGTAAACCAAAGAAAGCTCTGTCATTGCTTCTTGTTAACTTTTCAATTTTATGTCACATCATTCTTGCTAGTGCCCTTGTTTCCTATTACCTCCTCCCTGTGTCTCCATCTCCTAATCAACTAATGCCCAGCAATAATCTCCTTCCTTTATATTCCATTTCACATTACGTCTCCTCTTGCTTTACTTCTTATGCCACCATCTCCAACTGCATTAATTTTCTGCTTGCATAATATCATGGTTTAACCCCAGCCGATAGCTCAGCCCCATGCAGCTGCTTGCTCATTCCCCCCGGTGGTGGGGCAGTGTGAGGAGCAGAAAACACCTTGACTCTGCGTAAGCACTACTCAGCTATAACTAAAACACCCCTGGGTTATCAACGCTGTTTCCAGCACAAATCCAAAACACCACCTACTAGGAAGAAAACTAATTCTATCCCAGCTAAAACCAGCACAGTAAGTTAACCAATTGATAAATCCTAGCCTCCCTTTTCCTTCCAAACTTATCTAACCAGGTTACACCTAAAGCCTAGTCTTTTCTAAGCTTACTGCTGCAGACAGTGCTTTTGCTGCTGCTATGCTTGACCTCGGCTGGTGCACAGGCTCCATACCTCTCCCTCCTTGTGTCCAAGCCAAAGGTGGCCACTACAAGCTGCTCTTTTTCCCTCCAAAACATCCAAAACTTTTACTGGCTGAAACACGACCTTTCCTTCCTGCAGGCTGTGGAAAGAAGGACACTGAGATATTGTGAAGTTGCCACTCCCAGGCTGAAGTCAAACTGAGACATCTATTTCTCAGACCAGAGGACAGTGTTGGAAGTAGAGATTATGACAGTGGTCTGTGTTACATCTCTGATAGATACTTAATTTGCCCTTTAGCTATTGCTCTGTTCTACATTAGCTAGATGGTGACTTTCATTTAATATTGGGATTAGAAAACATAAGATAAAGCTACAAGAATTACTAGAAGTTCACACTCAAAAAATAAATCAGTCTATCCCACAATTTATGGAGACGTTTTTGGTTAAAAAAGTGGCAATTAATGTCTTTTAATAAGTTAATTAGAGTGTATAAACAAGATAACATGTCTTTCAACTACTATAGCCTACTCTGAATTTAATATTTGCTTTCAGTTTAGAGTTGGTGTTTCAACAGTTCCTTCTGCATTGTTGAAAATAGCTTTTTTAAAAAACATTATACTTGAATAGTTATTAGCACCATAAGTGATATAAAAAAACCTATATATACACTATAATGCTATAAAAACTATTACCACGTGATTTAAACTAACATTTGAGACTATTTTCTGTATTTCTGTAACTAATTTCCTTCAGACTCCTGATACAAACAGCTCCTCTGCCTCATCTGTCTCCCCAGTCTCTATTGCTGCTCTGTTTGCTGTGACTCACACAGTATCATTCTTTTATTTCAAATCACAAATTCCAATTCCACATACACAATAACCATCACATTTTTTCTTTTACAACTCTGTATACTCCCAGGGTAGTGCCATATTATAACAAAGATTCAAGCTGCACTGTTCTGTCTTTTTTATCATTTCTCTGCAATTGAATATACTATTAACAGTCTCACTACTATTTGTGGCCTATAATATGGTGGGATTTCTCAGTGAATTATAACTAAATAACGTGTTCTTCTGGGTTTCAATCTGTGAATCAAATGATTATATTTTAACCATGTTTCCTAGGTGTGATTTTATGTTGTCCCATATTGTTTTATATGTTTGGGCATGGGGTTTTTTTAGCTTATGTGTGAGTTAGATGTATTTTGTCAGTTGAGCTGTCCCTCAGCAGGACACCCATTGCTTACAATGAAACAACATCAGGCTCTCTCTCTGTGTGTTAGAAGTTCATTTTAACACGTGAATTGAATTGCTTTCTTTTATTCTACTGAATAAATGTGGTTTTCCATTCTAAACCAAGGCTTTAGAACTTTTCTTGCAGACATGGCAAATTGCCGCAAGATTTTCATGGCAGGCTGATTAAGCCTCTTTCCTCAGTTGCAGCCTGGTGCATCAGAGCTGTATTTTAACTCTTGTACGTGAAGAGTCACAGCTGGGGATGCAAGCTGTATGGGCCAGATGCCTCTTGGCCTTACTCAGCAGAATGACTGCCGACTTCAATGAGGTTTTTGCCCAACTAATGAATGTAAAATGCAGCTCAATTTTACTATGGTTTCCGTTAGGGCCCTGAATATGCAGGCACTTACACATACACTTAATTTTATGCATATAGCCCCTGATTTGGTAAGGTAATTAAGCACATGCTCAACTTTAAATACACAAGTGTTCTCAGTGAAGTCAGTGAAACAAAGAATGTATACAATCAAGTGACGACATGAGTGTTTCCAAGGTTGAAGCTGATTTTCTTTGTGCAGGTAACAGAGAGCAGAGGTAGGCTTTTAGGACCTTTTCTCTGTGCCACTACAACCTATAGACAAAGCAAAAGGGAAATCCATGACTTGACAAGTAAAGGCTGAAAACAACTCAGCGGCATTAAGGTGAATTAAAACTGTCTGAAATATATCCAGATGGTCAAAGAAATAGTAGAACATACTCCTATAAAGGGAGTTATACTTGCCTGTTCCCAGTTATTGCTCATAAGCCATATATCAAACTGTTTGACCTTAAAAACATTTGACAGGGACAGGGGAGAGCTATCTGTCCAAAACTCATCTTCTACAGTTTTCTTAGTTTGCAGCTAGAGATTTCTTGGACTCGGACAACTAGCTTTGAAGGCTCATGGCCAAAATTGTGTCCCTGTGAGCAATGCAGGGTAGAGGGATATTAATGGGAGAAGAAGATATAGCTTTGCCAAGCTATCCTTGTCACGGCAGGCTTCTTTGAAAGACTGGGGAGAGCAAGCTCAAAATCACTCCTACACAACTAACCAAGAGCTGCGAGCACTTCTCACCCCACATTCACTGCCATAAGGACCTGGTGGCCATGCCCTTCCAACTGCCAACCTCACTGCTGCCTGCCGTCTCACATGCCCACTAGGTTCTCCAGTCACGGAAGCATTCACGGTGCCTCCAGGCATTTTACTCTGGAAGCGTGTGGCAGTTTACAGACACGAGCTGCCTTTACTGCAAGTTCATCTAGCCAGGGTAGGGCACAACAGAACCTTGTCATTTATATCAAAAGTATGTATTTCATAAGTACTTTCTAAGCTATCTTTTTCTCTCTCACCACACATACAAGCAGGATCTGATATTAACAGTGTATTAGGCTGGTCTGCATACATCTTTGTATGAGTTTGTGTGAGCTAGGGAACCCCTGAGTTACTCTGGATACCCACTGTTAGAAACTATCTGATTGCAGATAATTTTGCTCAGCTTAGTCCTTGGAGATAACCTTCTACCACTGCTATCCTATTCAATCTTTCATGGACAGGGTATATCATTACTTTCCTCATCTGAAAAGATTCCAGCTAGAAATATCTTCCAATCAAAAAAAGCTTATTTTGCCAGCATGATGTCATCTCAGAATCCTTTGTTTTCAGAAAGTTACAGTCTAAGGTTTTAGATACAGGGATACTGGGACAGATTCTCCCTGAACTCAGAAAAACAATATTTAAAGAGAAATCCACCTACAGAAGGAATGAGCATTGGAAGATCACAAGCAACACACAGTTGATATAACATTTACCACAGTCATCATCTTTATGGCTGATATAAGGACATGGTTGAGATGACAGGGACCTCCCTGGGATTTCTGAAAGCCTGGTAACCAAACTCTGTCCTCACAGCCCTGTAGGATCTGTGAGGAGGATGTATGCCATTTAGAGCAACATTTAAGCTGCTCTAACAGCAGAATCCAAGTGATTAGGGCAAGAATCTCTGCTCAGATCCGCTTATGATTTACCTTTTGTTTCCATTCTTTTGCAGTTGAATATAAATACTGCTCTGGAAACCATATCATTACTGCCCAGTAATCACACCTTACTATGTGAGTCACAGACACCTCCTCAGCCTGAGAGGAGCAAACACATCTACTTTTTCTTCTGTTCTCAAGTTTGACATACTCTTCCAATTAATGCCCTGCCCTGTTCATGGCCTGATTACAAGTAAATCTGGTCAGATGCCACGTCAGCATAGTTTCACAGACTCCAGAAAAGTTACTCTGGCATGAGAGCCCCTGCGGTCAGTGGAATTACACTGATTTTAAAAGAGAATCAACCTCCAAGTGGAAGCCGTTACAGAAAGCTTAAGAAGTGTAAAAATGGATACAAGTAATCGGAGTTAAGTTCACTACACATCACTCGGGTGAGTACAGTCTGTAATGATCTACTCCTAAAACAAATTTCAACTAGGATGCAAATACACTGAAAACAAGTCAACTTATTCATGCAATTAATCATCATTCTGGAGAAAGCGTCTCTTCCCAGGCAAGGTTGTTGGAGAAAAACTACTAGAATCCTTCAGCAAACAATTAGATAATCCTATGGAGAATGATGCACAACAAAGGTAACGAGCCACCTAGTTTTACTGTCATAATATAATTCTCCTGCTGTCCTTACAGAAAGACTCGGGGGAATGTAATACCTAGCAGGCACACAAAAACTCAAAATGCGCTCTACAGAAAGCTAGCTGGCCTTTTGATACCACAGGTCCCTAATGTATAAAATACACCATGTGTATTTAGAAACCACAGACTTCATTATGGCCATTATTTAAAGTTCTATTTGAATTTTTTAGAGACTTAGGTCTAAAAGCTAAATGCTTTTCTTCACACTGTTGCTCTTGGGAGCGGAAGAAAAAGCTTCATACAACCAAATGGAGACAACATCTTAGCCAGCAGCTGCCCAGGAGATGTCTGTGATCCCACCATGGGCACGCTCGCCCCTGGCAGAAGGGGTCTGGAAGAGAGGAAAGCATTAGCCTCAAACTCTGGACCCTCTGGTGGGAGTCTTACCTGACCCACCTAAACATTGTGCTATTGTGAATTTGGGAAGAGACTGGCTAGGTGAGAAGGAAGAAAGGGGTTGGGTGCCTGAAGGCAATATTCAAGGAGGGCACAGCCACAAAAGGACAGTTTAGTCTGTTAATATGTTTGCTTATTGCTAGTTTGCTCGTTTCTTCCTCATATAGTGCAAAGAACATACATTTTAAGACACTTTCTACTAAGTCTGAACGTACATGATTTACTCCATTGCTGCATTTATTTTTCTGTGTATAGCAAACCCATATGGCAAGTGATTTGTTGTGATAAATTGGAATTTGAAGAATGTACCTTCAAAACTCAGGGTCTGTTATAAACAGGCATCAGTACCTAAGGGACAAGAAGCAACGCAATCGTTAGCGAAGCACATCAAATATTTTATGTAGGCATAAATCAAAACCTATTGACAAGAATGAATTCTGGATCTGTCTTTTCCTGTGATTAGTTAACCACTACTATAACTTTCATGGCTTCAGGATATGATCACAGTACTTTGCCTTATTATTTAGACAGTTTTAGTGAGGAAAAATACAATACTGCATTACATTTTAAATGACAGTATAACTGCAACACAAGTATGCGTAGATATTCATATGTTAAGTAAACCCAGAGAGGAGTTTTAAAGATATACCAAAATCACATCTCTGGTAACATGTGAGAAATGACAGAGTAAAAAGGTCATTTGTAGTCACTACTTCATTTCATTTTATGTAAAATAATTATGTATTTTCTATAAGTATCATCAGTCATGAGGGACAAAAAGGGGAAAAAAGTGAATTTTATTTCTGAACTTACAAAGACAAATATTTTTGATGAGCAAACCAAACATCTGTATTTCACTGATGTTGTGTATAGCTCAGCAGGATTTGGTTCAGTCTAAATAGAAACAACATTTATTTACTGTGTGCCAGTATCTTTTTGTTGCAATTGCAGCACTGCTGAAGTCATCCAAGTTCTGATAAAAGAAAGCTTGTTCTATGTCCCTAAGTCACTAAGCACACCATGGGTCTATATTTCTTATAATGGTACCAGTGCATCTCAGTACATTTTTCATGAAGCACGTTGCTTAGAAGTTATCTGTACTAACACCAGTCTGCTGTGCTTGGAGAGGAAGGCTGAAGACTGACTGTCTCCAAGGGAGAAAAAAGAATTCCCAAAGAGGGAAGAACTTCACAGTTCCTGTTATAGATGGGCATATGTAGCACTACTCATCTGTACTGATTGGATTTTGTATCCTTCAAATGTTCAAGACATGGTCAGCTCTCATGGAGAGTGGAATTTGGATTTAATGTTCTGACCCAGATTCATTTGTGTTACCCACTGCCTTCAGTGAGCATATGTGGGCATATGAAATTTTATGTAAAACAAGCTTGCAAGATTCAAACCTGACATTTGGTAATTTTGCAGCTGCCAATACAAAGCAGGCATTTTGGTGCAGTAGAAATGGACTTAAACTGAATAAAAATGACCTAGCTTTAAGCTTAAAGAGATTCATTCATTATTTAGACATTGCTTTAAAAATATCTCATGTTTGACATATGATTTGCCTCTGAAATAAGCAAGTTCTCTTACATAAACATTATTATATGCTATGTGTAGGAGGTTTTGGGGGGGTAAACCTTTAGTTGGCAGGAAACTGCCTGAAAAATTGTCTCACCGCCGTAACGCAACAGGGAATCAAAGCTCTCATTCACATTATTGCCAAATGCAGTGGAAAAGAAACCCCTCTGATTGCAGTACATAGGCTCACAGAGTTATTTTCTTTGACCTGTCTAAGTTAGATTTGAAATGGCATGGAAGAATAGTTCAAGGAAATGGAAGTATAATTGTTCTGTCAATTATATTTCTGACTCTGATAATCACACACACATTGTGAGAAGCAAGTTCTTCAGTCCATTTCATTATTTTTCTGTTTTGTTTTCTTCCTGGGAAGAAATAATGATGTCTTATTTGCATAATTCACTATAAGGAAGAAAACCACATTTTTAATAGAACTGGTAAATTCTGATTTAGTTCACTTCACAAATGCTCACCAGTGGTTGCTACAGCACGAAGAAGGAGGTCTTGAGGACTATCTGGCAGACCACTGTCTATGAGATGCTTCAGCATTATTCTCCACATAACTCTACATCTATGACAGTGACAAAGCTCTCAGGATAACTCAGCACTTAATTGGCATTCCATACAAATGATCCATGCATTTCAAATTAATAATGGGGTTTGATCTAAGGAAGAACAAAGCTCAAAACAATTAAAAATAGAGTGCTTACTGAAGCATTATTTGGGCAATGTTTTCCTTCACTGACAATTAGGTTTAAGTAAAGCAATAACAAACTTTCTTTGCAACAGAATACTTTCCCTTTCCAGTAGTTCCCTTTTCAACAGAATCTGGTTTTGCTGCCTTAAAAAAAAAAAATCAAATTTGATCAGTTTGAACTCTGCAAAACAAACAATTCTGAAATGTTTTTCAGCTGTCTCTAAGCACATGTAGCTACTAGAAGACAATCAAAATAGTTAAATAACAGCTAAATGAAAGTATTTTATACTTTCTCCCATTTTCTTATTTTCTTCTTGCTCTTCAAAGGCATTATCTAAATATCCACTAGTTCAGATACTCTAAAACAGTAACATGATTTAAGACTATATAGCCCAATGTAGATTGACTGCTGAGTTCATTAGTGAATTATTTTAACTGGCAATGAACAACATTTTAAACAAGTAATTCCTAAAATTAGTAGCAGGCAAATTAAATACATACAATATCAGAAGAACTTCAAGTTCTTAAACTTGGAAGTACCACTTACTTCTTCCCCCCATCAGCTGCATACGCCAAGGGCCTCATTTGGATCAACTTCAGGTCTATAATGCATCTGCAGCATTAGCTGCCTCAGCCAGACCCAAGGACCTCTTGGCTTTATTAAGTTTCTTAGCCATTTCCAAAAGCTTGCTACTTAGTTTTCTGAAACTGTTCTGATTGCTGTAAGAATAGGTCATACAATTTGTTAATACATAATATTCCCTGCTTATTTTCAATTCAGCACTCTTGGGATTCGCAGGTGAGGAGCCTATGTTACATGTCACGAACATTACCATGGTGGAACCCTCCATGCAGCAAGAGACCATGCATGTGCAGGGCTCCTGAAAATTTCATTAGACAACACTATAGGAAGTCTTACCGTAGTTCAGAATAATTCTAACTGCAAGTTAAAACCTCTTCCCACTACTGCCCAAGACTTCCAAGAATTTCTGCTTGGCCATCCCTAAAGAAATTATCCTTATGCTTTCAGGACCAGAGCCAAGCATCAAGAACTGAAGCCCCAAATCTTCCTTATTCTCTAACTTTCCTTACTAAATAAGGATTAAAACCAGAAATCTTCTTTTTACTAGGTATTCCAGTCCAAATTCTTATTTGTTTCAAAATTCTATTTGAATGCAGCAAGAGTTTATTATGAGACAGTAAAACACCTCTTGACCATTGGCTTCCATATTTCTTCCTATCTTTTTCAGTTCTAATTTGTGTCCAGTTTCATAAGCCTGACAACAGATACAACTACACTGTTACTGCCAGCAATGTCTTATGGGTAAGAGGGAGCTCTCTTTGTATTTTTTTTCTTTTTAACTAATTTCCATCTCCTATGGAAAACAGACATGAACAGGAAAATCCTGTATTACAGAATCACAGAATAGGGCTGGAAAAGATCTTAAGATCATCTTGTTCCAAGCCCCCTGCCATGGGCAGGGACACCACACACTAGACCATGTCACTCAAGGCTCTGTCCAGCCTGGCCTTGAACACTGCCAGGGATGGAGCATTTATCTTCTCTGTGGGCAACCTGTTCCAGTGCCTCAGCACCCTCACAGTAAAGAACTTCTTCCTTATATCTAACCTGAACTTCCTCTGTTTAAGTTTGAACCTGTTACCCCTTGTCCTATCGCTACAATCCCTGATGAAGAGTGCCTCCCCAGCATCCTTGTAGGCCCCCTTCAGATACTGGAAGGCTGCTCTGGAGGTCTGGAGGTCCCCACGCAGCTTCTCTTCTCGAGGCTGAACAGCCCCAGCTTTCTCAGCCTGCCTTCATACGGGAGGTGCTCCAGCCACTTATCATCCTTGTGGCCTCCTCTGGACTTGCTCCAACAGCTCCATGTCCTTCTCATGTTGAGGACACCAGAACTGTACGCAGTACTCCAAGTGGGGTCTCACAAGAGCAGAGGGGCAGGATCACCTCCTTTGACCTGCTGGTCACGCTCCTGTTGATGCAGCCCAGGATACGGTTGGTTTCTGGGCTGCAAGCGCACACTGAAGCCGGCTCATGTTAAGCTTCTCATCAACCAACACCCCCAAGTCCTTCTCCGCAGGGCTGCTCTGAATCTCTTCTCTGCCCAACCTGTAGCTGTGCCTGGGATTGCCCTGACCCAGGTGTTGGCTTGGTTCAACTTCATAAGGTTGGCATCGGCCCACCCCTCAAGCATGTCAAGCTCCCTCTGGATGGCATCCCTTCCCTCCAGCGTATCAACCGAACCACACAGCTTGGTGTTGTCGGCAATCTTGCTGAGGGCACACTCAATCCCACTGTCCATGTCGCCGACAAAGATGTTGAACAAGATCAGAAGATCAGTCCCAACACCGACCCCTGAGGGACACCACTCATTACTATCTGTCATATTACCTATCTCCATTTGTTAACAGAATAAATCTCTGCTTCCTTTTCCTCAAAAACTTCCCCGAAAACGTCCCTTTTTCATGCCCTTCATACTCCTACTGATTAGATAGAATTTACTGAGGTTTTTCTCTTGTGATGCCTAACATGTTTATGCCCTGAGAAAAAACTGTGGGAAGGCAGAAAGAAATCCACAGAGAACAAGGTGAAATACTGTTGAAAATGTTTTCCAGCTCACCAGGTCTCATTTAAGTTATTTCCCTTCTCATTGTTTGAGACAACTTTGCTCATTGCATGAAAATCTAGGGGCTCACTTCGACCTTAGCAGCAACTTTCCTAAAGATTTCTTATTGCTCCTGTTATTTTAAATCTTAACAAGTAGCTGAACTCTAATGCCTTTTTCTCCACTAATATAAACCCCAGAATTATCTGCCAGTTGGTTTAAGGATTTAAAATTCTTAAAGGATTTGCCGTCAACATTTCATAATACTTTTGGGAACTAAATCCCTCAAAAAAAAAAAAAAAATAGACTTTATCACCTTCTGCAGTGAAATCAAAGGATATAAATACTTTGCTTGCCATCCTTTTTGCACAACTAAATAAATAGACTGGAGTTTACTGCTCTGTTTCCAGCTCTCCTTTGACACAAGCAGTGCCTGAGTCTTAAAGCTGGAAGTCTGCCAGAGCTTTGAACTGTTCCTTCTTCTCCTGCCTGGGTGATTCAGCGCTTGCTATTGAAGGTAAAGAATTACAGAGAGGTGGTTTGCTTCAAAGGCTGAAAAGCGGGGGGCTGTAGGTATTTGGTTGTTTTGGAGTAGGGGGATTGTTGTTTCTTTGGTGTGGGTTTTGATTGTTTCTTCTTTGGTGTTTTAGTGAGGTTTTTCTGTTTGGTTGGGTTTGCTTGTTTTTAACACTACAAGAAAATGAATCTTTATCCCTTGAAGTCATGTCTCTGCCCTTTCTTGGGCTCCTTGGCCTTTTTGTTTATTTACCTGTATTTAAAGAGCATATGTAGCATAAGAAATGGGAAAAGGGAACTGACAAATATGGAAGCTTTTCCAAGGAAATCCAATAAACAGGCATTTATAATGCAGACATTTCTGAGCCACCTTGTTCAGTACCATTAAATTCACCTTTATGCTGCAAAGCCACCATACCAAAACAGCTGAGACATGCCAGCAAATTAAACCACAAAGGAGTTTCTGTCAACACACCCAAGCCTCTAAAAACTAGCCTAGTGGCTTATTTCTATTTTGCATCTTTGACAGACATAAACCAAACTTTTTTGGTGCAGTATATGCAAATGTGCTAGCAAATACTGGTGCCTTTCAGATTTCAAAGCACGTATTTTCTTGTGCTGTTTTTCACATAATCTAGCCTCAAATAAAGGCATCAGTAATTTTGACTTGATTACACTATAATTATTCAAATATCTTTAATTTTGTACTCTGGACTAATTCCCATATCCGTTGTTATCATTAAAAGAGATTGTTATAGATAATGTATCTCATGTATTTCCCCTAATTGTAAAATGCAGTTCTTGAACAATAAGAACTATGACAACAACAACAATCCTGTTTAAAGGCAACTTTGGCAATATAGCTGTAATTATTGCCAACATAAGCTATGGCAAGCCACCATAATTAGCAGCAGAGCAGAAGGACAAGCTGCCAAGAGTTAACTTAGCCCTTTTTGCCTAGTTTCTGTTTCTTCACCATGATCCAACAGACAATGTTGGAACTTTGTCAGGGAGCTCACAAAGGAAGCCTATAATTTGTAAAGCTCTGTGATATTCAGGCTATATCCCAAGTAAACGTCGTGCGGTTGTCTGGTACTGAAGATCCTGCAGCAATCGGGGCACCCAGCATTACCCTGAGTCATGCTGCAGCATCATTTTCTCTACTAAAAGTATGCTTTCCCTAAAGAATCTTTCTTGTTGGTGGAGTCTTGCTGGATATGGAAAGTGAGGACAGGGTTGAGGTAGAAATAACACACCAGAAAAAGTGCAGCTAAGATGAATGATGACAAGAGTTACTTCTTCCCAGATCTACCCCCTCCCCAAATTGGAAAGAGAACCAAGAGGGAAAGTGTCAGACAAAAAGAGCACATGGAAAAGGCGAGAGAAGTGTGAGAATGGTCAGGGGGAAAAAAACAAAATAAAAAAAAAAAAAAAAAAATCAAAAATTGGAGACTGAGACAATAGAAGAAATAGTAGAAAACGAGACAAGAAAATAAAATAGGGTGAAAGTTAACTGTGAGAAAAGGAACCCCCATGCTAAGAAGAGGAAAATCAAAGGATAGTCAGAGACATAAAGGATACATGAATTTAATATTTGCCAAACACCAACAGAGCTCTGAGGAAGAGGTTCAGGTGCCATGTACCAGAATGAAAGAGAGGATGTAAATACCAAATTAAGTGATGAAAATGAGAAGAAAAAACAGTGTGAATAAAGAGTGGCATTAAGTTTAAAAGCTCTTTGAGGGAAAGATTGCCTTTTTATCGCATGCTTTTGTAGAAGTCAGTAGAATAGGACTTTTAGTATAAACTCCTCTGAGTGCTATTTCAGTTCAAATAATTAATAACAGTCAAAATAATTCAGAAGACTCACTTTACAAATGATTTTGTGCAGTTCTCAAGGGTAAGTGCTCCTTTCCCTCAACTCACTACCCAATAACCACCAGTGAATCTAGCTGCTTCCCTTGACAGCTCATCGCATCTTTCTCCTTTCCTTATTTCAGCTTGAATTAGGGACCAATTAATATACTTTCTACTTTATAAGTAGAGCCAAAGAAACCCCCTACAGTTAGCTCTGTGCTGAAGTTGACTGCATGTTGTGTTGAATTTTTAATGAACACCCTTCTGCTGGCACTCGGCGCTGTTTCTTCAAAGCCAAGTATTTTGGATAGGTAAATAATAAATGCTGGATTGTCAGATCTCTGGAACATTGGCATTTTACCAGGGATATTGCAGTGTCTGATTACCAGACTACAGTGTTAATATCTCTTTTTAAATGTATGCTCTCAAGAAAATGAGTTTCCCTACAATCCCATTTGATCATTAACTTCTACTTATGGACCAGTTACAACAGACCCTACTCACTCGTCCTTCATACTGATGGAAGGAACATACATACATAGGGATGATTTTTTTATCAAGAACAAAATCACAGAGAAAGAAAGCCCAGAGGGTATTACGTGGTCTGGTTGCAGACACAAGTCATGATCTGAGTTGTCTGGATGTGAATCCACCCCAGTCTAGAAGCATGCATCCATGCTTTCAGCACATGCCAGCAGCCCTACCTTCATCAGGTGCACCAGTGTCTGCAGTGGTCCACACAGTAGCACTGCACTTCTATCAGGGACCTGTCAGCTGAACATAGGAACACTCCTATATATCTGATATCCACTGCATTTGTCCATGCTCTAGCTAAACAACAGCACTGTATGTTGAGAGAAAAGAGAGAATTGGATAATCTTAGTGTTGAAAGCATTCTGTCATCCTTCTATAAGCTCCTTATAGTTTCTTACTTGATTTCTAAGTGAAAATATTCTTCAGGTGCAATTTCTCAAAAAAAAAAAAAAAAAAAAAAAACCAAAAAAAACCCCACCCAAAAAAAAAAAAAAAAAACAAAAAAACAAAAAAACCCACAACCAAAAAAAAAATCAACAAAAAACCAAACCCAACCAACCAACCAAAAAAACCACAAGACAAACAAAAAACGTACCGTCACTTTCTCTTACAGCCCATCCAAAGTAAAATCAGTGGACTAGCAAGAATTTCTTTCTTTACACTTGTGCCCCTATTGTGCATGTGACTATCTTCCCAAATGTAAGTTTCAAGACAGCACTGTTGTACTTGATCAGTGCAATTTTAATTTCTGTAGCTGAAATAATTGCAGTTGAAATAAAATCAATAAAGAGTAAAAGGCGGCAGGTAGACTGCTGGACTGATCTCCAGGATCCTTCTCCACAGTTCCCTCCATCCTTCCTCTGTGATGATGTGATTACCTATCGACTAATATTCAAGGGGAAAAGATTTCCAACATTGTGGCATCTCAATTCTTGAAAAACTGGAGGACATTTTAAGAGAATCAGGGGAGAAAACTAATTCATGTCACCTTTGTACTGGTGGCCTGCTACTAATATTTTACCTTTTTGCTAACTGTGACACCAGCACACATACATTGTAGAGTGCTTTTTTTTTTTTTTTGGCAGAGGTAGAAAAGGGTCTGAAATTTCACCAATTCTGTTTATTAGCAGAAGCTGAAACAGTAGATAGGACATCAATCTGTAGACAGTTTCCTTAACTCAGACATGAAGAAATTCAGAGGAATGTCACTGTGCTGAAGGTCAGTGCCACCTCCACTGTTCTGGGGCCCTTGCCACCACAAGTGCTTTTTGGAACTTAATGCATGCACTTTTAAGTCACAGATTCATTATTTCTAAATAAAACCTCACCACTATCTCTAATGAACACATTTTTGTGCGAGCAGCAGCTACACTGCAACAGTATGAACGCTTCCTAGTGTGCATGCTGATCATGTCTCAGCACATTTCCATCAGCAAGGCTCCCCTGTAATTGCAGTTTTGTTGTAAATCCAATAAATAATAATGCAACATGAAATTACATTTGCTCTTTATGCTGTCATATCGCATCATAAATTCATATGGAATGATTTGTCTAGTCTCAAACTAAAGGACCCACTCAGCAAGCTGCTCTCCAGTTTTTGCCTTCTGTATTTCTAAATAGTATGCCCTAATACTGTTGGGAGAGCTAAAAATGAGCTGGGGGAGGGAAGGGAGTGTGTTGCCTAGGAGGTAAAATATCCTCACATGTTCATAAAAAAAAATAAGTGAAAACAACAAATCTGCATCAACTTTCCTTAAATAACAGCAAATCACACAAAGACAGGCAGCAGAGACAGCTGGTCCTTATTGAAATAAGGAAGGGAAAGAGAAGAAAACAGAAATCAGCATCCTTGACTACTGATATGGTTCATTTTGTAAATTGTAAATGTCTCTAAATAGCTCCTACAATGTGGGACACTGTTTTAGACAAACCTATGACAGAAAAATATTTCCAATATTTCCTACATCAAGAGAAATATGACTTGTAGCAGCTTCTGGCAGTACTAACATGAGCTAGTACCCACTTACAACCCAGCAAGCAATTTATAGCTAAGCCGGACTGACATTTCAAGGAGCACCTTTCAACAAGAGGGAGGAACTGCTCAGTTTGAAGAATATTCTTAACTCTGGATCCACTTCCTCACTTTCAAAACTACCTTCTGATGCAAACCCCCAGTGCGCGATTGATCTCACACTGGGTCCCAACAGTCCCTGACAGCCTCCCACATCTACCGTAGGCAGTAAGCAGCCTGTTGTCTGCGCCACAGAGGTTCAGCAATTAACAATTCATTTTATCATGCAATATTAACAGCTGTAATGACAAAGCCAAGCTGAGCAGCAGCAACGTGAATAACAATAAGGGAAAAAACAAAACATGCAACACTCAGAAGACAATTAAAAGAAGCTGGTTTCTTCGGAAAAGTGGAAGATGTTTATTGAGAGATGAAAATAGGGAGAAGGAAGTAGAAAGGCTGGAGCCACAAGAGCTGCCTCTCCACATCTGTTCTGGGCTGAGAAGATGACACTGGTTTGAATTCTTTGAAACCAAATACCAAAACACATTTGCACTCAAGACAAAACTGGTGCAGGTACCAATCCTGCAGCTCCCTGTACATACCACATGGCCCAGCCACGGTAAAGGTACCATGCACAGAGATCACCACCTTTACCCAGCCCCTAGGGCTGCCTCACTGGCAGAGCAGTTGCCAAAGGGACCTGTTGGGGGGAAAATAAATAAAGTAGGAGTAAAAGAGTTTGGCTAGGTGGGATCACTTGACCCTTAAGCAAAAAATCATGAGGAGGAAGGGACTGAATGTGCTACAGATGGTCATAAAGGCTTCACTTGTCCCCTGGTTTCTATCACAACTACTTTTTCTTTCTGAGTTTGGCAAAGGTTTTAGTAAACTGTAGATAGGGCAGGATGTTTTTGGGAGTTCTCTCTTCAGGCTGAAACAGCCAGAGGCCTGAAATGGGGAAGAAGTGGCCAACCATCCTCCAATCCAACAAATGCCAGCAACAGGCAAGGTCAGCTCCTCAGTGGAACAAAATACAAATACAGGGGGTTAATGTTTACATATAGCTATACATATAGGATCACTGCAGGTACAGAAGTGCCCTTTTTCAAAACACAGATGCCGATTTCCTCAGCCTACTGTAAAGCTCTATAAGCATTCTCACCTCATTTCACATACTGAACTCTTACTAGAAATTATTCATGCAAACCAAAATGAATGCAAGTGATCTGCACTGCAGGTAAGGGAGGTGAAAGACATGCTTGGGAAGGAAAAGTTTAACTGATTGACTAAATTACTTGACGTAAACACTTGTCTCCAAAGATTATATTATTCAATCCTGTTGATATTTGCCTCGTGATAGCTGAGGTTTATGCTTTAATCTGTCTGAATTAGAGTGAATAAACTGGGTGATAAATCTTAAAATCAAGCTGGACTTCCAATATCATTGATTCTATCTTTCTTTTGGGACTCCATGCTACTTTGATTAGATACTTGCCCTTTTCTCTGAATTCCATATTATACCAAATTCATTACGATGATTGCTATAATCTGCATAGCTCTAAGTGTAAAAGCTTCTTCAACAAATCTCTTCTGCTTTGTTTCTGCCAGGTTCTGTAATGGCATCTCAAGCAAGATCCATACTGGGAGATCACGTTGCCCATCCCATCCCTGCTCCAGTTCTGGTTGAGTCAAGGAGCCATGTTACCATACTTAGTGAAGGCCATACAAATGATATAAAGGGAAAGGCCCTGACTCAAGAGAGAAGAGAGCAACAGTCATCTTTGAAAAACCTAGAGATCATGAATAACTTACTGCTCTAAGATATATGCAAAATGGCTATTTCCTGTTGCCTGGGAAGGAAAAAAAAGGCAAGGGGGAGGGAAGGATTTTGTGAATACAGTAGGTATTTCAGTTGGAAGAACTTAGAGATATAAAAAAAAAAATACACTTTCAGAAGGAAAAAGTCTTAAAATATTTCCCCTGAAAAAGTTAGGTCAGATTTATTCAAATAATTACTAGGCTAACGCAGCTGCCATTAGAAAACTTACTTAAAATTAGCATTCTAAATCAAATCCTGAAAAAGAGACAGAAGGTGTCCTAGTCCTGCAGCACTGCTGCTTAGCAAAGCATTCAAAATTCAAATCAGACTATTAAATGCAAAAAGATAAAGAATAATGCACAGTGATTACTTTTGTTCACTGCTTCCAGCTTTGCTCTACAGATATAAAACATACTTAAAACTCTGGCACTTTATTATCTCTTACATTACTTCTTGTTTATAGTGAATCTTGGGTATGTTTTCCTAACCATAACTGGGGTGTGGTAGAAAGTTGAGCTTGAGTGACAGTGACAGGCTTAAAATTATAAACGTAAGATGCTTCATATACAACCAGTGCATAAATTTTATCAGGAAATAGTGGGCTGCATACACCTCTCTCCTTTGCTGCACAGATAAATCAGCAGTGCTCTTCCTGAATCTTAAAATCAAATAGCTAAATAATCTGTTTAATTTAGTAATGCCTGAGGCTGTAATATGTGAGATTAAAAGACTTGATTTCTGAATATTAGAAGAACTCCTAACAAAAAACACAATTCTGCATGCCTCTGACTTGGCTTTACTCACCATCACCTTATTATTCCTTATTAACTTTGCCCCTTTATACTGTGTGAGAGGAAGATGCTCACCTGTTTGAATATTGCTAAAGCTCCAGCTATACTGAATATCTATTTGCAGTTCTCCCAAGGGATGAGAAACCAGATGCTTAGACGAAGGGAGCGCTTTTCTCTTTTCGCAAAGACCACACAGATCAGCCACACATTATTCCCTTTGACATAAATTCTAGTGTTGCTTCTAGCATAGGAGACAAAATAGAAGGAAAGAAAATGGTGACTTTTATTAAAGAAGGAGTAACTTAAGACTTCTCAGATTTTGTTTACTAGGGGCACTGGGTATTGATGCTACTGCAGACAAGACACAGTCAATGGGCTTCAAGATTTGACTTGGCAAAAATGACACATTGAGAAGTGCATCAGTTGGGTTTTTAAAGTATTTTTATAGTTTTGGTAAGCATTCCAGCATTCCAGTCTATTGCCTTTTGGCCACAATTGTGAAAGATCTTATCCTCCAAATCAAGCAGGCTTTAAACATCTCCAATCAAAAAGCCATTCAGCTGTATTGCTGTAGCACTCTGCTTCTCACCAAGGATTGTTAGTTTAGACACAGCTTGTGCTAATGTACTACAGTTTGCAGTTTGGACCAGGTCTGCATCTGAATGGCTTAAAATGGAAGCAGAGCCATCTAAGTTGTATCTGAAAAAAAACCAACCAACCAACCAACCCAGACTATAGAGGTCTTAAAGGTGCTACACATGTAAATCAGTCATAAGAACAAAAGAAAAAAGCTATGGAGGTCTAATTTTTTTTAACCTTCAAATATTTTATTAATCAGAACCAGTTTAGCAGGGAAGTACTTTTAGAAAGCATATCAGTCAGCAAATCTGACATTTTCTGTCAGTGAAAGGCCACTTCATGTTATGTTGCACATTAACCTCCGGTCTGGCAAATGAGAAACATCCTCACTTGAAAACAGTCACAGAATTAAAGGCTGAAGAATGGTTCAGAACACAGTGCTTCCACCCCACAGCAGCCTAAAAAGTTAGTATTTGAACTCTGGATGTGAATTTGCATCCTAGTACCCACATCTGTTAAAATAAACATGAAGTGGCTTATGGCTGTTTTACCACCAAAATTCAGCAGGCACAAGAATGTAGGTAGGTTGGGATTAAATTGAACCTGATAGCATTTCACTCACATTAACACTGCATTCAGGAGCCCACAAAAGGGGGAGTTAGAAACACAATATTAAGACATGTAAAACATTTATAGACTGTGGTTTCATGATTACAATGAGGCCTATTACACTTTCAGTGCATCTCCATTGTTCAGGTCTTCAGCTCTATGAGGACTTTTCCATTATTAACAGGAGGTTGGCAAATAACTTAATGGTTCTTTTAAACACCATAAGCAAATTGTTGAAGCAAGCCCATATAACCCTGGAAGGAATTTGTGCATGCTCTTCTAGATACAGTTTGACTCTTACCACTAAAGACTACGTGATTTTCTCCTTACTCATCACTTCTGGCTCTAAAGCTAAGTTTATGTAGTTTACTCAGAAATGGAGTAAAAGAGAACATAGAAGCAGCATCTGCTGCAAGGGATTCAATCCTCTGTAGAGCTTTAACAACTTCTCTCAATTCCTCAGTGTGCATTTTTCCACATCGCAGCCTCTCAAGTTTTGACAAATTGGTGAGCACATTTTAAGAGAATCAGAGGGGGAAAATGAATTCATATCATCTTTGCACTGCTCTGTTACAAAGATTTTCTGTTACTGTGATTTCTGCTAATTGTAACCTCAAAATATACATACACATAGATTTGCAGGGGGTTTTTATTTGCTTGCTTAGGGTTTTTTTGTCTAAGAGTTATAAAGGGTATGTCATCAACCCTGCCCAAAACCAGTAGCGATATCTTGGGCTATTCTGCAGAAATTTGGCCAACAGCATTTTGGCCTTCAATTTTCAGCATCAAATTAAACCCTTTGATTTTGTATGTGAAGGGCAACATCAAGAACAAATAGGCAGACCTTTTATCTATCTGTACAAAAAGCAGTCTTCTATTTAATTGTAATTAATCATTATTAAGTGGAAATATAGCGACGTCTTGTCTGACACTGATTATTAACATGAGGAAACTGCTATTTAGAGGTAGAAACTAACTGGGTTTAAACTACCAACTGCAAACATGCTATATTGGGAACTGACTTACCTTCTGTAGACACAGCTTCAAGCAACTCTTGTTTCTTACAGGAGACAAAGGTGCTAAATCCCATTTTGTCAGATGCTGCAATAAAGACTGCACTTCTCCATTTACAGGGCTTAAGCAAAGTCATGGCTTCCCTAAAAATTTGGTTCTGTTTTCAGAAGTATTTATAAGGACAGGGAAGGTATTACAGAAAGGAGTATCAAATTAAACTGCTTTCTTCAGAAAAAAAATACAGAACCTGTACATTTCTAAAATTCATTTCGTTTAAAATGTTAGCTTCAGATCAGAGCATATAAATCACTTCATTTAATTTCAACTCAAAGGAAACCTCAAGATTCTGTAGCTTTAAAAAAAAAAAAAAAGCCCATTGCACCATCTGCTGGACACTTAAACCAAAGCTCTGAAAAAGACAACGCTGTCCCCAGGGCCAGGCTGCTCGTTTAACACCCTGATCTCGGGCAGAAGCACTGTATGCAGTAATAGCCAGTTACCAACTGGCAGTGCATCGTGTAGACAGCAGGTATAAACCATTTTTACACAGGTTTTTAAAGTCTGAATGTGTTCAAATCTAGGAAATGAATTTTACAAGTTCATTGGCAGGTCTGGGACAACTTAGATATATTTTTAGTATGATTATGTCACGAAAAATGCTGGGTCCTAAAAACAAGAAAATATTAACCCTCAAACCCTTCGTGTAACTTGAATCTCTACAGGATCCTCCATGTGAATCCTAAACAGGCCATTTGGCTACACTGCCTGACACCAGGAGTAAAAACCACTACTGACAAGGAATCTATTTGGGTTTTGCCATCTAAAAACTTCAGCTGATTTCTAGTCCATATTTTGATGCTGGCTTTAGCTAAGAAAGCCACATATATCTCAGAGATGATACAGTGATGCACTGCATCAATCTATCCCAAATGCCCAAACATCTTATTTTTAAAAGGACAGCAGGGAAGAATAAGGAGTATTAACCTTTTACATTTAAATTTACCTGGCTTATATTTTGGTAAGCAGTTCATTTCAATAGCTGTGTATACTACTGGCTACATAAGTAATCAAAAGGTGCTAAGTAGTATCTCACACTATTTTTCACTGTCAATAGTACCCAAAAACTACATTTTCCTTTGCTCTTGGTGAGAGGCGCTCTGAACAGGGAGAAGAACAACCTACCTAGCAATCCCAGACTATTCTAGATACCACTGAAAATAGTCTCTTCCAGCCGCAGCCTGTAATTTTACTCACCTACAATCCAGCTGACACTGTTGTCCTGGATTCCTCCTCCTTGTTAGAGAGTAAAATGGCTGAAGTCAAACATGAAATACTATGCTATTTCAAAAATCTCTTTGGTAATTCAAAACCCAGGGACAACTGGACTCTGCAATAGCTCTCATGCCCTAATGACACTTTAAAATCCTTTTCTCCCTCCAGTCTCAGCAGTAAAACCAGCTTTAAAACATTTCTGCAGTTTTAAAACAACAATTCTGCAGTTTTCAGTAGTTGACTGATTCCTGCTGAGTGTCTCCTCCTTCAGTTGCATTAAGTTCAGAGGCAGAGAAAGAGAAGGTAAAGCAGGAATCATCCAGGAAAAACTGAAATCCTAGCTCACTTTGCCGCATGCAGACAAGGCAGGCATGAAAATCACCCTGAAAATTCAAGTTTCCATAATTTTTCAAATGCACCCTTGAGAAACTCCATAGTAACTAAATTGTTCATAGATCTGCTGGAGCTTATTAAGAAAAACCTATGTAAGCAGAAACAAGACCTCTCTGCCAACTGCTTTATCTCAGCAGAGAAATTGTTGGGTATAGGTCCTAATTGCCGCCTTCATAATTTAGTCCTGACACCAGCTACATATATGGAAAGGTCTCCAAAGGCTGAAAGACTCTACTGCTGTTGAAAGTTCTACAGCTTCCAGGGCTTACGAGACTGAAGGCACTCAGGAGGGATTTAAACATCCAGTCAAAATTGTACAGCAAGGAAACAGCAGCCAGTAAGTGCAGGACCTTTAGGAAATAAACTGTACAGAAATACAAGTTTATGAAATGAGAAGCATGAGTGGATAGTGAGGCGCTGGCACAGGGTGCCCAGAGAAGCTGTGGCTGCCCCATCCCTGGCAGTGTTCAAGGCCAGGTTGGACACAGGGGCTTGGAGCAACCTGCTCCAGTGGAAGGTGTCCCTGCCCGTGGCAGGGGGTTGGAACTGGGTGAGCTGCGTTTGAAGTGCAATCAGCAAAGACCTGGAGGACAGCCAGCTTCCAGAGGTTGCAATACATGCAAAGGAGACCCATGCCATTTAAAGATGAAGAATAAAGTCCTTCTTAAGATAGGGCTGCATTTAGCTTTAATTCTCCATTGGACTTATATATATATACACCATACACGTGTGTACATTATGTATATATTTGTTTTTAAACACGGAACTGGTATTCTCAGCAGCAGCAGCAGCATTGCTCATCAGCTGACTTTTTCCAAAGAAAACGTTATACTCAAAGGCATCCAAAGACCATCGAAATAACGTAAAATCGCCAAGTGGTTCCAGAAGGAAATTTACCAAGTGCTCAGTCCTCATGAGGCAATGGCAGGTTTGGACACTGTTTCATTGCTGAGGCATGTGTGCACTGCCACACTCGACGGATGGCCAACAACCAGAACCCCTGTTTGAACCCTTTCAGTCATGCTTTGGTTGTCTCTAACCTAGGGAAAGCAGGGCCATAAACGTGCAGTTACAATAAATAATCTACTGTTTTCATGAGGGAATCTCTACACACAAATAGGCTGAAGAATGATGCAGACAGGAGGTCATATCACTAGAGCAGTGTCACTGATGCAATGCCATCTTCCATGCATCAAATGACAGCTTTATTTTTTTTGCCAACCCACAGACATTTGTGTAAGACACCTTATTCTGTTTTGGGATCTAAAGCCATTTCTAATCGCCCACTAAAGTATGGCAAAACAATCAAGGCAATTAAGATTAATTATTCTGTTAGTGTGAAAAACAGTGCCCCAGACATCTATGTTATAGCTTAAAAACACCAAAAATAAAAAGCTACTCAAGAATCCTCTCCAGATGACAAAAACTTCCCTTATCTGATCCAGCAAAACAACTGACTTTTTTCCAGAAATGTCTTCCCATACTGCCATTATTTAATCCTCAAGGTGACCTGATTTAGGCTAAAAGTACCAACAGATCACCAGAAGGAAGGAATAAAAATAGCACAGAAATGGTATGTGCTGTTCTCCTGAGACTCACGAACACAAAGGACAAGGACAGAATCTTGCTGTTGATTCAAGCAAAAAAAAGATAAAAGAAGGAAAAGAGTAGCAGAATCCAACCCCCTCCACTCTCCAAAGTATAAACGTCCATCCTCCAGAAAAAAAGAGGTCTTGTAAACAGATAGGCTTTTCTTTAACAGAAACTCTGGCAGGATTAACCTACAGATTTAAGACAGTGTTATTTTCTATAGTTTTGGTGAAGTGCAGGAAAGAATTATGAATCATTTCAGAAAACGGTTAGCATAGTCTAAATGTTCCATATTTAGATCAGGAAACAATCATACTAAAAAAATGTCCAGAAGTAATCCCTCCCACAGAAGCCCTTTCTGTTGATGCTTACCATTTGTTCCTCTTGGAACGCCCAGCACCCGGTTTGCACATAGCATTTTTAATATACATTAGAGGTGGTTCCACACCCCCCCAGGTAGGTCAGAGCACAAAGGCAATGTGTTAAGATCTGGTTTGCACTCTCATTTTTCACAAGCGGGAGCTTGCCTCACCTTCCGGTGCGCAATGAGCTCCAGGAAAGGCATATGGTGTTCTTCATCTCCAGCAGCGAAAGACAGTCCATGTTGTAAGCTTATTGCTCCCACCAGTCACCTTAAATTACACAATGAGCACAGCAGAATTTGATGATGTCTTCAATATGTTCATGCACACGTAGAGGATTCTGAGCATTAGGGGTAGCCTTTTGTAAATCCCCCAGGGAAAGTCCAATAGAGAATTACAGGCAAACACAGCCCTACCTGAAGTAGCTGGGCTTTGACCTCCACCTTTAAACACCATGAGCCTCCTGATCGTGCAGTAGGACCTTGGGAAATTGGCTGTCCTGCAAAACAAGTCCGTGCTGATCACACTCCAAACACCTTACTGAGCACCCTGCTATGGCCCACATCTAGCAGTGCCTCACTGTTGGGTACAGCACTTCCAGTGCAGAGAAAGCACTAAACAACAGCAAGTTTCTGTATATGAACAGTGCTTTGCCCAGTTCTTGTTTGAATCCGATTTAAAAAAAATACTTGCCATAGCTACACCAATAAAACAGAATTTACAAAATGCAGACAAGTGCAGGTATTTACTTGCATATGATTGCACTGAAAAGCACTTTGCTTTGTGTGTTAAATGCATTAAAAGATTACAGGCTTGCATTCAGGCATATTGCAGAGCTTGCTAGCCAGCACGATCATTTAAGGAGAAGCCTGGAAGGAAATAGTAGGAAACGCTATCTTTTCTTTCTTTTTTGCAGTATTTTTACAAACGAGAAGACAATCCTTTGAGAACATCATGAAATCCAAAACCAGATAGAACTTCCCTAAGGATTAAATCAGCCTTTAGATATGTACACACTGTTGGCTCTGACAGCTTTTCACAAACACCTAGAAGGATAACAGCCCTTAGTGAGGGGTTTTAACCATGTTCAGACCAGATTTTGCAAAACAGAGTGCAAGTTCATAGCAAAACCTGTTCTGAGATGTAATCCTCCAGATAGCGGGTTTGATTGTCGTCTTATGTGCAGCAATAATTCACAAACGCCATTTTGCTCCACTGATTTGTGAAACAAGTTCAGAGACTTCAGAACAGGTTTTCAAATAGATGAATATGACCCCTGCATGCTGCCCTCATGTCGACACTGAGTGGAGGATTTCTCTGCTGATTACAAGTCACTGGTAAGTCAAAGCAGATGAAAGTGGTGCTACTGAGGAAATGATACTTGCAGGAGGCTTTTCATTTGTTTGTGGTATTTCACAGATATCCAGATCACAGATATTTTTAATACGGACAGATGTGCGCATGAAGAGTAGGAAAGATGAGCCTCAAAGATGCATTTACAGCTGGCGCACGCTGACACTTCTATGCTGCTGTGGTCTTCTACCCTACTTGCTTAAATCATCAACATTAGAAGACAAGCAAGCAGCACACAAAATGGAACTCTTCCAAACTGCCACTTCTTTAAGAACAACTGCAGTTGATGAAGTTCACTTGGAGTGATCCAAATGACCATTTAAAATTAAAACCTAAGTTCAGAGTAACAGACCAACCTCTGCATGCTACAGGTAAAATACATGTATGTAACTTTCATTTGTCCATTTATCATTAAGTCTCACTTCAGTTTGCCATACTAAAAACAAAAAGAAACCCCCACAGCATGTATCATCAGCATTTTTTCATCACAAAAATAAGTATATGCTCAGGAGAGAGAAAAATGTGGTCAAAGGCAAGGCGAGCTGTGGTGAACAGTGCTGTGCTAGGTCAAGCTGGTCCACTCCAGCTACCCACCCTGGGGGCTGCAGTGCCCCCAGGGCAGAGGCTGTGCAGTCCCTTTCCTACAGCAGAGCTTTTGCACATCTCTGATGAAGCAGCTCACATTGAAATGCAGAACTATGAGCTAGATCATGTCTGCTGCGGGGATGAAAACACTCTGCCGAAGGGCAGTAAACGTCTCAAATGGCTACAGCTGTTCATTCAGTGAGCATGAGCCCTAAATCTTTAGGCTGTGTCTTGAGGATTAGCCCAGCTTTACCACTATATTGTCTGAGACAGGTCAATTCACCACTTTATATAATTTTCTTTCCCCCATCCCTTCTGTTCCTCTCATGCATTTTTGATTTTTGGCACTGGTGGAGGGATGGTGCATCCCTCAGTCTGTTTTGGCCTATAGCCCCTACTATAACTAAAAATTCTTAACGATCACAGAAGCAAATATGGAGGCAGCAAAATGAGTGATTATCCCAATATGAATATTTATTTGGTGCTTTTAAGTAGAAAAAGACTGCTTAGAAATTACAACAGTCACAACCAAAAATCAGGAAGTATACATATTTGTAATCTGGTTGCGAGGATTGCTACTGAGTAAGAGTCAGTGGCCATTAGGTTCTCCTCACAGACCCTCTGCTTAGGGTACCTCCTGCCATCATTGGATGTGCACCACGAGAAGCTTCCTGAGAGCAGGAACAGACTTCTCAGCCAGCCTTTTTCTTTTTTGACTGTTCTAAGATTACTAAAAATGTAGTTTAATGCTGCCTTAGTCAATCCTCTGTTATCCAACATGAATGGTATCTACTTCTTTTACTTCCAGTTTTCTTTGTGGAAGGGAGGAAATTTGGTCAAAAAAAAACCACCTCTGAACTTCTGCAGCTGAGCCCCAGAGTGTGATAAAGAAATAGCTAACAGAGAAATTCAACCATGAATCTGTTATTTCAAGGAGTTATATATATCCAATTCCTTGGTTATTACAAACAGTTAATATTTTAACTGGAATGGCAACAAAATTCAGAACAGCGTCCATACAAATATCACCATGGGTATTTGTTGTCTGAATCGGGGGGACAGGAGAGAATATACACTCAGCTACTCATTTTGATCCAGGCAACATCTACTGTGTTTCTCTCTCCTTAAATACATGGAAACAAAAATAAATGGCCCTACCGGCCAGTAATTTTCCTCTTTTCTAAGGAACTCTGAGACTAATATGTCACTTTCAGACAAAAGAGACTTGGGCTGCAGGCTTTTTCAACACACAGAAAATGACTCTGTTACTTCTGGGATTTTGTTAAGGCAGCAGCCTGCCTCTTTCTATTTCTGTCTTCATTTTGTTGTTTCAAAACAAACAAGCAAACAATTAGCTCAAAGGGCTACTACTGATTACAGTCTCTTTGGAAGGAGTGAAGCATGAGTTGCAGAACGATGGACCTGAAACCTCTGATAAATACCAAAAAGGAAAGAGGAATACCATTAACAGCCCTCTCCTGAGGTCTTCCTGCAGCTAATATCTCTACCTCAAAAGGGCTTACAAACACAAAATCCTGGTGGCAGGTCTCTCCTTCACGTATAGGTAGTTTCATTGTGGTTAGAAATAAACTGCAAAGTATCTTTTTGCCTCCACCACCATGCCCACCTTTTAGTGAGAATTTTAACCAGCTAGCTAAAATGGTTTCAAAGTTTATTCTTTAAGCTTTTTCCAAGACTCCATCACTGCTGTTGGAAAAAATCCTCTTGCCAGATTGCTGTGCTGCTTCAGGGCTTCTCTCTGGTTTGACAGAGGCCTGGGGCCATAGACCAAGCACTCACCCTCTGCTTCAGGGCTCTAACAAGCTCTTGGTTTCACAGTGTGACCACAGATGCAGGCAGTGCCATATCCCTTCTGAATGCTATTTGGAAAATAAGAGTCTCCACACTGTGGTTTTATCCACTGTCTCTTAGTTCAAAGGATCCCCATAACAACAGCAAACTACAGATCCAGCAATGAATAGCATTTTCATAGAACATCAAGTATGAAACGCGTTACGACATGTCATGGAGAACACTAATTTTCTCAGATGAAACTGGTATAGATCTCTGATCTATCTATATGTATAAAAAAAGACTGAAATACCTTCAGTCTGCCCAAGACACAAGCAACACCAAAGTTCTTATTTATCTACGTTGCCTCGAGAAAAAGCAAGCTATAATGGCTGGATTTTGTATCTCTGGCTCTTAAGAATTTAGGGATTAAGCTATACTGTGAAGAATTAACTCAGACATCTCAAAGTTTACAGCTGAGGAAGGCTCCTCCTTTTCCAGCGTGTGCTTATGCCAGAATATTTCAAGTCTTAAAATCAGAACACTGGGTTTTGCTGTGCATTAGTACAGTGAAGGAAAGATGCCCACCATCAGAGCTTTAATCTCTTTTGCAAACTGCTATCCCTACACATGACTAATCCTGTTATCCCTACACATCCCAATACCATCCCACCCATCCCAGTTCCTGTACAGACTGGTGGGAGAGTTTGCATGGAAAGGAGTTCACTCCATCTTCACACACTACAGAGTCCTTACTAAGCAAATTAACACCACAAACCATTTGGCCAGTTTAACTAATGAGAAAGCTACAGATGTTATAAAGTGAGAATGAGCCTAGTGCATCTACTTGGTGACAGGCCACAGCAGACTCAATTTCAGTAATAGCAAGAGTATTTTAGGCTTAGATTAAGAGGCTTTCATAGCCTCTATATTTGCAGCACAGAACATGGGGTGAATTGATTCATCTTCATCAAATAGTAGGTAGTGCAGCAAACAAAAGAGCAGATAACCTCAATTTTAAAGCTGATTCTTTTTCCTGGCCTTATTATAAACTAGTTACTCCTAAACTGAAAAAAGCATGAGATCATTTGATGTCAAACTTTAACAAGAATGCCTTATAGTACTCATCTACTTAAACGTTTAATAAAGTTCAATTAAAATCTGTCTGCCTGTTTCCTGTACCTGTGCTCATGCAGAGCAAGCATTTGGATGTGTGCTCACATGTACAAGACGGAAAATGAGCTTTGGAAAGAATGGCTGTGGTATTGCATCTACAAGCATTCCAAACAAATTCCGAGTAGCTGGAATTTACTACCCTCCAGATTAACTGGACAGAAACTATGCAGTGCGAGTTCCATCTTTATTGGGAAAAAGATCTTTCCAGCTTCGCTATTCTTGATAACCCTTGATATTCTCTGACAGAAGACTGAACCGGCTGTATGTATACTGCTCTTTACTAGTGATCCAAGCGAAGACTAAGGCACTTCACCATAGATACACCAGGAAGCTCAGTTTTGTTGCTTGTATTGCAATAAAATGAGAATTTTACTTTATAAGCAATAGTCACACAAGTATGACTGTTTATCAGTTTAGTACCTCATAATATCTGGCTAGGCTTTTGCAAGGCTTTGGTCTTCTCAAACACGAGTGCTTACAGCTGTTGAGCTCAGATTCTCTGCTGTAACTTGTTTTGTTTCCACAGCTTTTCAGGGTACAGCGTTCATAAAAACAGGCAACCACATTACATAAGAACAGGGAAGTTCTGCAACACACAGACTAGTCTTTGGTAACGTTCAGCATCTTTGGCCCACTACACATAAAGCACTTATTTCACTACAAGGTCAAGGAAAAGCATCCTGAAGGTCACTACCACTACAGTGCTGAAATTCAAGTATCATTGGCCAACCGCAGCTAAACGGTAATCACAGTGCAGTGCAATTAGCAGTAACATTCATAAGAACGCAACCAAGCCTTTGATTCCTTCTCAAACAAGAGGAGGAAGGAGGCTGATCAGTTTAGAACTCACAGCAAAGCTGCGGAACTGTTCCTGAAAATTCAGGCACAGACTTCCTGCAAGAGGTAAGTTTTGTTAACACTTCTAGAAGTTTGTCTGAATTTTACAGAATCAGATCCTAAAGCAAAGGCATAGAGCAAAAGCTAAGGAACTTCTTTCCTCCATTGTAAATAAATCCACATTGTTCCCTGGGCCCTTGAAGAGATGTTGTAATCAGCCATGTTTAGTTCCTATTTCTAGTTTTCACAGTTCTCCCTACAACTTTGCTGACCAGCTTGTCACATTTTCAAGAAACACCTCAAAAGGTAAGCCTTATTTATTACAAGTTATCAAAATTCCATCCAATGAAATGGAACTGCCTTGAGTGGCATTGACAAAAAAATCTCCAGTTTCATCATGTCTGCTTTCCTATTACATTTTATACTATATTTACACTATCAGTTACACTACTGTCTTTAGCATGCCATGTGTAAAAGCCTAAGTTGTCTTTTATACGGTTTCTTTGATCCTTTTCTACCAAAGCAGAAAATTAAGAAGCTGTATTGCTCTAACTTTCTCAAGCCTACAATGCATACAAGTTTGTTTCTTACCTGTAACAGCAAGAAACTTAGGAACTACATAACCAATCTACTACTGTTAGTGCCATAGAATAGTGACACAAACTCCAACCTGAGTGAATAGTTCTGCAAGGTCATCCCTGCCAAGTTCATCTCAATATGGAACAGAGGAACCCTGGACTATGAGACAGAATAATGTAGATACTCATATCAGAATTCACTTCTCCCCCAAGACAGAGTCAAAGTACTAAACTGCAACTATAAACATCTAAATACATTTATTTTTATAGCTCTGACATCAGCCTCTGCTCGCTCAGTTGTATTACTCTCTACTGTAATCTGCATGTTCTTTAATATGATTTTCTTTTCACCTATTACATCTTTGTACATCAGCCATTTTTAATCAAGCTGGCAATAGAAGTGGAATTTGAAGTAAATTGGTTTTCAAAGCCACACAAAGAATAGTAGGGGAAAGGGGCAAAGTGCAGCCCAGTAAGATTTTGCATCATTAGAAATAAAGAAAAATAGTGGTTGTTCATAAAAATAACAAGTGAAGTGACATTTCACTAAAGCAAAAAATGCCAGAAACACAAAAGACTAATTTAGGTCTTAACATACCACATATACACTGTTTACTATTACTACAGATAAAGGCTAAAGGACGTTCACAGTCTAGTGGTCTGTATATATAATTATTAAACCTAAGGAAGCTACTTTGGGATGTCAGTGTCCTTCAGGAAACAGCTACACTGAAAACGACTGCCTTATTTTAAATCAAAGTTATTTGAGAACCAAGCAGCACAATAAATAAAATTCTTCATAGCCCATAATCTTGACCAACTGACAAGTCATTTTGGAAATTAAAGACATTTACCTCGAGTATTTCCTTCATTCAGAGACTTTGTTCATGAAGCATGGATTCTCAGTTTATCTACAATATATTTTTGCATTGTTTGAAAGATCCTGAAAAACAGAAAAATTGTTTCAGAAAAAGAAACCACACCTAAGAAAGAAAAAAGGGCATGGGATAGGATAAAATATTACATTACACTGCTCTAATTCTGGGCTGCTTCTTTATAAAGAAGCAGTTCTTCATAAAGAACTGCTGAAGGGCAGTATTTTAATATGGTTAAGAACAACAGCTATAGCTTTCCTTGACTTGCTTCCAGGCTGCTCAGCATGGTCCATTCTTTATTCATGAATCAGGTAACCTTTTTGTCCAGTGTGATGAAAGGCTAACAGGACAATTTCTGGACTCCTATGAAAGCTTCATATCAGTAGTGTTGCATCTAGAAACTTCCAGGATAGGGATATCCTTCCAGAGCCATAAGACCTTTTGATCTCCTAGATTTATGTATTTGGTTCGTGAACTGTTAACACTAAACTACTACTATAGCAGTCAGGAATGACATCACTGCCTTCTGAAAAACAAAACAGAAAACAAAAACCAAGTAAACTCCATTGTGCTAGGAAGATACGGTATACAGTGAGATTTACCATAGACACAGAAGATCACAAATTCTTTCTCCACGTAGTCCATCACATTTCCACTCTAGCTTTCTGTTTTCCTCTTGAAAGACTTTTGGATTAGGACTAACCCTTCCACAAGAAATAGACTCATAAAGCAGCAACGATGAATACAAAAAGGGAAGCATGAAATGAAAATTTGCAGTCACATCTTGATAGCTCAACTCTCCATTTTGTAATTCCTACTTCCTCAGTAAAGCAACTTCCCCCCCATCATTGTCTACACATTAAATTAAACACATATTATGCATGTAATTATGCACATAAATTATAATGATTAAATAATTTTAATTGCTCTATCTGCTTCAAAGAGACAGATATGCTATTAAGTATGCATGATCTCTCTCCATGTAAGCAAAGTATTTCTCTGCTCTGGAATTAGCTATAAACACCTTGAAGTTGTATTGTCGAGCGAGAGAATGGCAAGTGCGTGAGGAAAAATTGAATATGTTTGAGGGTGATTTCACCTGCAGAGAGTAAACAGATTTACATTAAAGTACATGGATAAAAGTTTGTTCAAGTAATCATTTTTCATGCTTAAACTTTAAAAAAAAAAATAAATTACTTATGTCTGGGAAATACTAATGCGCTCCTTGCAGTCACACAGCTCCATAGGCTCCTACTACAGAGAAGGGGAAACATGTACAGGTTATGTTCTTCAACAAAAGGCTGCCTGTTAAGCTGCTTTGGGTCACAGTTACTCATTTTATATTCTTTCAGACTATGGAAGTATGATTTATACACAGCATGATTTGCTCTAGGTATTTCCCAACTAAAGCTCCATACCAAATATTCTGGAAACAGATCCACTCACTTCCCTGCCACCCCATTTTACTGAACACTTTGTGAACTTAAATCCATTCTGGATCTCAGTAGTTATTCACAAAGCTATTTAGCAAGAACAATGGTAAATCTTTCCTTTTAGAGTTTGCACATATGATTTCCCCACAGGGCACAGTGTACAAGGACCCCAGGGGTCAAACCCTGCTCACACAGGAGCCAGTGTTTTATCAATGATAAGTTTCAGTGGCAGCACAATTTCTTCTCTATTTAAAAAACTGTTTACAGAGTTTGAATAAAGCCAGTATTCCAGGACATATTGCTGGAACAGCTGGAAATTAAAACCCTTTTCCTCTCTTTCCCTTCATTTTATATTTGACACATTTTACTTCTTACAATGCTACCCCCTTTATGCTACATCATGACTATTTTTGTCAAACACCATTGGTATAACCACTAGGATTTAGGTGGGGCCATAACTTTACTGGTAAGCATAAGAAAAAAAAAAATTAAAAAAAAAAAATAAATCAGTCTTCCAAAGAGAAGTCGGGAGGGGGAGGAAATCCTAACATTTTATTCCTTACTGATCCATTATAGAGCACAAATTATTCTTTGAGTTGTTTTCAACCTCACGGAATACATTTTAGAGGTATCATTTTATGTTTTAAGAAACACAAGACTTTTGTTTAAAGATCATTTTTGTTACATCACAAATGAAGACTGCCACTTTTCTAAATGGGTAATTGTTGACAAGAGCCATTTAAGCTGTCACACATGCTAATAAACAGCCCCGCGCTCTGCAGGCATTTGGAAAAGAAATAAAAAAAAAGATAGATGAAAATGCTTTTAAGCTATGGAAGCTGAGCTGCATAATAGGAATAAGTTGTTTCCAAGAGCAGGGCAGTGCTCTAAGTAAGAGTACTGCCAGCCCGCAAACACAGTGGGACAATTACATACTGCGGTGAAAGCAAGGAATTCAAAGTTGGTATCAAGCTCTCAAGGACAACTGGAACTCTGCTGATGCAACTTTCTTAGCTCCAAAGCATAGTCTGAAAAACTGACCTACAAGAGTTCTTGAAGCAGCTCCTGGTGCTGAAAATTTCTATCCATTTGTATTGTCTGCTCCTGCCAAAGAGTGCATCACCTCAAAATAAAAGTGCCGCACAATATGTCCTTCAGCATAAAATCAGTAATTGTTATTAGTAACAAGTACGTTTATTATTCACAGGAATTTTCCTTCTGATGCTTTTAAACTGAAGAGGGTTAACTTGCCAAGCAGTGTCTTCAGTTTCTTTCTTTAGATTTTGATTCTTAAAGCTCACAGTGTTTGTAGCTGATGAATATACAGTAACAGTTTTCATTTTCAGAACCAACATCAGTTTGCTGCACCATTGGTTGAAATCCAAGCATTCAGTCAAGCTTGTTTCCCCAGCTGCCTGGCTTAGCACATGTAATGAGAATTATGTCTTTCACGTTCATGCCAACTTGAATACATTAGATGCAAGAATAACAGAGTCAGCACTATATCAAGATAGACAGCACTGCAGAAAATAATCCAATGCATTCTTACCCAAGTGGCATTCCAATTCCAAATGTTAAAACTAATGAAGTAGAAAGAGCTAATGATAGAATAGAGTTTGCTTCTGCAGTCTAATCTTGCTTAGTTTAAACCGTTGCTGGATGCATTTAAAAAAGTATTTCCTTGTGAACATATCCTGTTCCATACAGTTCGGTATCGTCGCAGCATTGCTTAAGTAGGCTTTGTCACCTTACAGTCAGATTGCAGAAACACTTGAATTTCAACAGAAACCACTATCTTTCCACTATTTTTCACTAAAAACTGCAGTCAAATCTGTTTTGTGTACATCATTTTGCAAACATTTTCATATCTGAAAACTACAAAATAGGTCATTTTTGCACATGAATGCATGTAAGTATATGCAAGTTTTGCATTGCATTACTAGCACAGTGCAGTAAGCACAAAAAATGAAAAAGACTTTATGTACTTTCTTGTTATAAAAATATACTTCAGTTTATCAAATATCTGGTTTTTTTTTTTTCCTATTCAGCAAGGCATTGATGCATAACATAAGGGCGAGGTTTCCTGTGAAGCCTATGCTTAAGTCAATACTATTTAAACACATCTTCTAAATGGAACATATCCCCAAATAATTTCCTAAGTAGGGATATCATAAAAACTTACATATTCTTTCCCTGAATTGGGAGCCTCATCCTCAAACTGGCTGAACGTGAACCTGAACTGGTCATAGTCAAGAAAAAGTATTATCCAGGACTGTTGTCAGGCTGTTCTTCAGTATATGTTTAAACAAGAAATAAAGAAATAGTTGAGCAGTACTCAACAGTTTGTTCCAATAGTCTTAAGGTATAAAATGCCCTAAAGATTTTATTAGTATGAGAATACATTAGAAGAAAACCCACAATGAAATTACATAGCAAGACAATACTACATTTTAATAACTGAAAACATTCAGCCAATGTAACAAACAGTGCTAGGTGGCCAGTTTGCTGCCTCCCCAAGACACTCTTCCTCGTGAATCATCATGGTCCCAAGTGGCACCTTCCTCCTCTTTCTTTGTAACTTTTTTCTCTTCAATTTGCTTTGGTTCTTCTGCTATAAATTTTCTCAGGACATAAGGCAGGGCATAAACACCCATGTGTGGATGAATAACAACTTTATACTACAGATAGATGTGGAATATATATATTTTATGTATTATAAAATATTACTTACCTTATGTATATGATTAGTTTTCCATTATGCAGCGTAGTAGGCAACTGGGATAAATCAAATCTAGATAGTTTCACTGCCCAAACAGGAGTGAGTGCTCCCCTGCAAGCCCAGTAAGTGAAACTTCCTAGTTCCAGCACATCATGAACATGTGAAGCCAATGCCATCCCTGAATTCTATTAACACAATATGACACTGGAACTAGTAATCCCTGGTGGACAAAGGTACCCCCACAAAACCAGCCTGATACTCCCAGTACTTGCAAACCGGTCAAGCCAGACATGAGACAGCAGAACGTAAATCCTATTTTGAATTACAGGTTTTCTATTTTCTTGAACATAAAGGTGTTTTAAAATGTAATAAATTAAAACTTTGTTTTGATAAACTTACCTTGTATTTCCATGAATAGAAGGGTTCTCTTTCCAGCATAGAAGGATGGTAAATTAAAGAATGAGCTGTTCAACTGCATTACTAGACATGGGACAACCTGACAGACCATTAGGTAAGTACCACTTTACTTTTCTCCAGTAAGACTGTCTCTGGTAGGGAAGGATTTACAAGTGGAAATTACAATCAATTATGAATTGATCAGATACTTGACTTCTGATTTGGGCCAAAAGGAGACTTCCTATTTTAAAACAGCATAACACATCTTGTATTTCAAACACTAATAATTCTGTTCAAGTTTCCTTGATTTTGCTAATATAAGAACAGAGTTAGACTATCATCATAAAATAAGACCACCAAAACAAACTGACTGTTCCTTTAAGTCAGCTTGACACAGAATTTGCAAGCCAACACCAGATAACCCATCTGTTGCTCTCTTCAGGGTTTTTTATTTGCCTTTTCTTTTTTTTTTCACTGACACCTTGCACAAGAAGCAATCCTGTAAGGGTACTCGGTCCATTGAAGAATGAGGTTCTGTGTGCCCTCATGGTGATGTAGAAGCAAAACAAAAGCTTGCACCACCAACATCTGATGAAAGACAATATAAATCGAAATGACATCACTACATTTATCACACGGTAAAGGGGTAGATGCACACACAGTTTAATTACTTGGCTTAATTTTGTAAAAAGTTTCTTTTTCCCCCCCCAACAGCTGATATCCTAATTATCACTCCCAATTTATTTCCAATTTTTTTTAAACACAATGTGAGTTTCAGTTTGATTCAATTCTTTATCTCTCCTAAATGATAGAGGTAGGTCCTGTAGTCCAAAATCAATCTAATATCACTGCTATTAGCAGGACTTAAATCTTGAAGTCAATACAGCAGTTTTAGAGTACAGTGAATTAGACTTTTTGAAGCCACTATGAGACACGAATTGACACCCTTTCCTCCCTCATATTTCTAGTGGGTGGAAGCAAGACTAATGTATCTGTCCAGAAAATGCCAAGGAGAAAAATATGCAACTGCAGGCACTCAGTTGGTAAGACTACCCCAAACTGCACTGGTCCCTCAAGCTCTAGTGTCCTTTTTACATTTTACAAAGTTTTCTCATCCTGGGAATTTTCTGGAGATCTTTGTTCAAAATCAAGTTGCCAGTAGAGACCACGTGAAATCTAGCAAAAATCTTTGCTGCAGCCGCCACTTTTGAGGCAATGGGTCTAAACTGAAACAGGGAAGTTCAGGCTAGATATAAGGAAGAAGTTCTTCCCCGTGAGGGTGCTGAGGTGCTGGCACAGGGTGCCCAGAGAAGCTGTGGCTGCCCCATCCCTGGCAGTGTTCAAGGCCAGGTTGGACAAGGTTTGGAGCAACCTGCTCTAGCGTGAGGCATCTCTGCCCGTGGCAGGGGTTTGGAACTAGATGATCTTAAGGTCCTTTCCAACCCAAACCAATCTGTGACTCTAATTAGACACATTTGGATCAATACCTGAAAGAGTCTCTTGCAATGTTCAAAACACCAGGTCATCAACTCATCACTTTTCGCAATCATCTTTGCCGACTTTCAGACCCATGCGGCCTCTTTAGACGTCAAGGCCTGCAAAGCTTGTGATACACTTACATACTTTGCCTTTGAGGCTATACAGAAGGTAGGTTCATTCCTACTGCCAAGATGCTAATTTTAAGCTTACACCCCTTATCCTTGGGAAGAAAATATATACAGTGATTTATACAGATTTTAAATAAATGAGGAAAAAGGAATGGAAAATTTGATGTATTACCTCTATTTGTTACTGAAATCTCAATCCACCAAAACATTCCTACCAAACTTATGTTTTCAGAACATTACTAAATCTTTTATGCAAATATTGGGATATATATCAATTTTGTAGGGTAGCTTGGGCATTTAAATCTTAATCTGACAGAGTCTGTCAGGAGGGAAGAAGTAAGCTTTCTTTCCCCTCACTTACAGAAGCTGTACTATGCAGTTAATATTTCAGATATGGGAGTATTATTTTCCCCCTCCTTTGTGTAACACAAGATTTCTTTGTTCTCTTGTTGAGAGATTTCTATTGTTTCTGCATGGGAGTAGGACTTAACCTTGATGTACCTAATATTTGCTACTGCTGTGTGACACACCAACCCCCCCCTTTGATGTTTCTATTCTCTTCTTTGCTATTATTCCACAAAAACAGCTGCATTGCAGCAACACTTGTGTGCAGCTCTCGATTTTGAGCTGGTAAGAGGTGCTATACCATTTTAAGATGACAAGGTAAAAATGTAGCACAAGAGCATTATTTCCACTCCTCTCAACAACCTTGGCTCTTTGCAAATACAGAGCAAGTAAAAAAGCTGGGGGGAGAGGAGAGCAGGCCTTTCCATATCTGTATGTTTATGCCGCAAAAGAAAAGATGCACTAATACAGCCTTAACCACAGGTTAAGCAGAAGCTACCCAGCACTGAGTTTTCTCAAAAAAAGAAATTGCTAGTTCCATAGTGACATTAGTAGAAAGTAAAGAATTCTTTCTTTTACATGCTATACCAGACTCTGGCCTCCACGTGTTCTGCTGCTCCAGATCTACCATGTAACCCTGGAATCAGTCATTTAATCTTCCAGTTTATCAATTTCCATATGTATAAAAATGAAGACCCCAATTTCCATCAATCTCACATTTCCAGTTGTGCAGGGCAGTACCTAACTTCTTCCAAAGTGTCTATATAGTCCTTACAGAAGGCATTATGACAAGAATGGGAGTCTAAGATCAGTACAATCCTGGGTTCTAGACAGAGATTCTCCTGCAAGAGCAAGATGCTTTCCAAATAACAGTGGAACTCTGGAAACATACGCTTCTATGGTAACCTAAAGCTTCGAGGCCATCATCTTTTATGGTATTCCAATACTTTTTCTCCCCACGTGGTAAAGATCATGTGGCTTTTTGCCTATGTAGAATTTTGGCAGTTAAGATGTATAAAAAGAATGCACTAGTTTATCATATGAATTGCCAGTATTGGTGTCTCTTTATGTTGATGAAGGCTTTTCCCGCTGTGCCAAGGTCAACCTGAGATATAATGAGGACAGCTGTGATCAGTGACTCTGAACACTGACACAGCACAAAAGGAAACGGCTTTATATGTCCATTGAAGCACCCTTAAGAAAGGGATAAAGGCAATGCAATGGTGGGCTACATTTTTCACTGTAGAACATTTATTTGTATTCCACAGAAAGCAAAAGTATTTCTTTTGAACTTCAGCATGAAATAAATCGGAAAGGAAACTGTTAGATAAAAATAATGGATAGGACAGAAAACCGATCAAGGGAATCATGATCAGCCATTCACAATAATAGCATGCACGTTAATAACAGATGTTCTTCTATTTTGCAACTAGCTGAAGGAAAATATGTTCCTATTTAATCTCAATACGTGTGAAACTCTAGATCCTGTCTAAGCAAGCACTCTGACCTAATATGCCGGATCAGGTTGCTGCTTGAATTTGGTGCAGTAATCCATATTAGTTTATTTTCCTTTTAAAATGGCTAGGTTTCTATTCTCCTTGTATTACTAAGCAGAAATAAAGTCTGTAACACCAGCTCTAACAGTGCTGGGCTGCTGTTGGAAAAAAAAAAAGAAAAATAACAAAACACCAAATAACCAAAAAATCCCCAATCAACTCCCCCCCTCAAAAAAACCATTTCATGTAAATGTTAAGACAACTTCAGAAGTAGTGCTGAAAACTCGAGGCCTTCTTCCATTAGCCTGTGAACTCCATAGAAGTTCACCCTACTTACACTGAATTTTCTTTTATGCCATTAGTACATTTGTTTCTATGAGGTCATTAAAATATTAAAATAATATATCCAAAATTCTTTTTACACACTGTCAAATTCACCAACTAGTTAAGTCCTATCATTACATAGCTGGAGATTTTAACTTTAAGATGCCCACTAACTTTAGGAGAAAAAAGTTTGAGAAAACATTCTTATTATATGAAATATGATAAGACTTCACAGAAAAGAACAATTAGATTTACAGTTGAAGTAAAATGATTTTTAGGCTCTTAGGGGCTTCAGAGAATGATTGCAATATACTCTGTAACTAGAATTTCAAATGCAGTTAACAGGAAATTATCTGGTCAATGATCAGTCCTACCCAAAAATCAAAGTCTCTGTAGACTACTTGCAATAAGTAAGTTTTGGGGTTTGGGTTTATTTTTAAGAATAACGGTTTTCTACTCCTATTGACTAACTTGTGTGGTAGTGTTCCTCAGGTTTTTTAATACCATATCTTCAAAACTCCTTCCTGCCATCACACTGCATCTTTGGTTTTTTCTGCCTTGCATGCATTATAATAAATATAATGTAAATTACATCCATAAATTATTGTACAAGTTTACAACAATACAGCATTTAAATATATATAGAGAGGAAAATCTCATCATCTTATGGGGATCATCATTCATGTTCAGTAACAATATTTGACCTGAAGCCAACAGTGACTGCCAGATGTTATTTACACTGGTAGCTCAAATTTCAGTGGGCTAAAGTACTGATGCAGCAATACTGCTGCAAGGAAACTTGTAGAGCTTCAGTATATCTTTCTCTCTAAGACAGAAATAGTGGGGTTTATGTCTAAACAACAGCTACCACAATCCCCTTTCTTTCAGTTCTCCAACAAGGCTGGCACAGCTTTCAGCGGAACCACTCTCTCCCAATTCACAACGCAGAATTTTTGAGAGAGGAGATGGAAAAGTCTAGCAGAACCTAACACAGAGATTGTGGAATCAAATCCCTACACAGAATTTTTTTTCCAGCTCAAAGACTTCACACAAACTGTATGTGTAGTGGTTCCCAATCCATCCTACAGGGACTCAAATGTCAGCAATTCCGTATGGTTGGAGAAAGATACTCACAAAACTGCTTCCAGCTATTAAAAAGAAATCCTTCATCCAGCAAATAAAGACCTGGCACAGAATGTCAATCAGAATCATGCTAGCTGAAGAAAAAACACTGTATTTCTTTCACTACAAGCATTTACAGCATTGCTAGGTTGACCATATTTCATGCACTTCCCACTTAACACAGTTCAGAGGTGCCAGATTTTTCAGAAACAGAGGCCGCAATTTTGATCACGCACTTTAATTGTACCAAAGATCAGAGGAAGAACACTGAGAAAATGCTGCTAAACCATTTCTTACTCTCTTCATGCTGCACAGGTTTGAAAGCAAAGGATAAATTTACATAACCTTGCTTTTGTTCATGCCAGGTGTTAAGGTTCAGAGATAAGTGCACTGTTTTTATAGTTGTGTGTCAAAGTTACATTTAAGTCAGTTTTAAACTTTTCAAATGCATCTGCAATGGCAGAAGATATCAGAGCATAAGCTTCCAGTATCTGGTGCACTTTACAGTAGTTTGGTGATGAACATTTGTACAGTATAGAAGTTTCCCAATCACTTTTTCAGACTATTCTTCATGCCTTACAAATTTTGTTACCCATTTCTGAATAAATAACTATGCTTGACCTAGTCTGTCACATTATCTATTCAACTGATGATACCCCCGGTACCTGGCATACACAAATAACATTTCTCAAGGTTCATTATAAGCCCATAGAGTCAGATGCCACAAAGTCTTCTAGTAATGAAGAAGCCCTGCAGCTGCTCCTGTACCAGATTTTGATATGCTATTACAGCTTTAATTCATCCAAATAAACTTGTTTTCATCTCCTGGGGCCCAGAATGCCAGCTGCCGCAACTGTACTGTGACTAGTAATAACACTTACTAGTGCCACTGTTGTAGTGCCAGGACTTGGTCTATGATCCTTACAGGTCCCTTCCAGTGAGATAGTCTATGATTCTATACCTTTCAGGACCTTTACCAGTGGCAACTCTATATAGAGCTGGGAAAAAACACAAGACAAGACTGAAACATTTCAGAACTCAACTAGTAAAATGCTCAGGGAGGACTAAATGGTTAAAGCTGAAAAGACAATCATTACCATCACCTACTCCATTAAAATAGTAATATCGCAGTTAATCGTTGTATATCTATTAGGCTAGTTGTCTCAACAAAATAATTAAAAGTGCATTTTAAACAATTATGCAAGTGTCTGTGAACACATCAGATTAATTTTTAGAAAGATGCTTTAAGCCTTTATGTCAAGATGTACATTCATCCTACCCCACTCCTACAATGTACCTGGAGTGAAAGCTGTTAGAAACTTGTCATTCTAAAGAGCCTCCGCATTTGCTAGAAACGGGAAAGCTAGCAAGCCTAAGTAAGTGCAGAGGAACAACAATGTCACTCTTCTTTAATTTACCATTAGCAAGAAAAAAACCTATACTATGCAAGCTCCATTGTTTATGCAGTCATCTGGAAAAGATAACGTAATACTAGTCTGTTCTCTAGCCTGTGTATAAGGTTGACCTCTGTGCAATTCTTTCTTTATGACCTTCAATCAGCAAATGGACATTTTCCTATGTTCACAAGCAGGATTCAATTACAAAGAATGAGAAACTGTGGCATCTAAAAATCAATAGCCCATTATAGTATCCTATGATGGATAATTTCATCTATTGAAATATGATACTACATACTACCATATGGCATGCTTGGAAAATACTGCAGGCCTTATCTTCTATTTCACTGAAGTCAGCAGCACGATCTTATCCACCAATGCAATCCTACACAGTAAACACATTTAAAAGGAGAGCTAAGAGCACTCAGTGAGAAAACCCAGTAAGTCAAAGTACTGGCCAGCTGAGAAAGCATTTTGTGCAAGCGAAATTTTATGACTTTATGGAAGCAAGGTCTGACTTCTGTTGCAGTCTAGATTGCTGAGCAGGAGACTGGAAACCAACACTAGCTGAATTTACAATGCTTTGTCATGACAGCCAGTGCTGCAGCCATGATTCTTTCAAACCAGCTATACATTTAGTTGCCAGAAGGACAAAGGAGTTTTGGCAAAAAACCAACCACCAGTTAGCACGCATACTGGCACTCAAAACCTGGGTTAAAAACTCAAAGAAGTCTGAGTTACAACTAAAATATTCAGCTACTCTCTCCGATAATCAGTTTGGACTATCTTCAGGCCTGCTCTAGTGGGAGGTGTCTCTGCCCGTTGCAGGGGGTTGGAACTAGATGAGCTTTAAGGTCCCTTTCAACCCATTCTGTGATTCTGTGAAATAGTCTATTAATAACTACTGGATAATCCACACTACAGAACTACCATTTCCAAGATCTCCAGAGACATTAATTTGTCATGTTATCCCTAGTTCATGTATTCGAGGTTACCTTCTTAACACCAGAGGTCGGAAATACCCTTGAAATGTAAGAGCCTTTTTTGGAACTTAATTCTGCTTCAAGGGACAGATTCTCACAGGACACACAGGGCTCCAAAGGCAGTGGAACAAGATGCTGATTAGGTAATTTGACATACAAAACAAAGTGAAAAATTGAAAACCTCTGATTTTCATACTGAAGATTCAGTTCATCCCTACAATGACAGATATGCTCATAAACCTATTTCTGCAGTAAACTATACCAAAATCTGATGTGATAAACAATTGAGAAAAATAAAGCAATGACTGTTCAGAGCAATTCCTTACTTTCATGCTGTTTCTAATCAGAAGAGTCTCCAACTTAGCGCGCAAAAAGAGTAATGAACAAAAACCAGCACTTTGTCTAGAGAGATCAGAGGTTTGGGGTCACTCTAACTGCATCTGCTTGTATCAGCAATAAACTCTTTATTTAAGATGGAAGTTCACTTACAGAACTGAAAACCTTGAAGAATCAAAGTATCTGAGGACACTATACAGCACATAAGAATTTACAGCTTCTCAGACATGCACTTGATTTCAACACGAGTTTTACTTGCAGAAAAGTGGAAAATATTACCCTGCTGATAGCACAGCTTATACACATTACACAAACATACCTGAGTGAAGTCATTCCTTAATAGAAGGCCAAAAACATTTTACAAAGTTATTTATTTTTCAAGGTAACTTCAACTGATTTATAAACTAATTTATAAACTCTAACAGAAGTTTGACAGTCAGTACTGTTTGCACTTTAATACTTACCAAGAGACACACCACATTAAAAGAACACCTTTTATTCTTGTCCAAACAATTAAAAAAAGGCCTTACCACAAAGCCATAAAGTTGCCAGAGGACTGAAGTTACCAGAAATGTAGAATGTTTATTCTAGAGCTGTCTCACCTGCAGTCTGAATTTCAGTAAACCAACTCCCAATTTCAAGTTGTGTGTAAGCCAGTTTATTTTGTTTTCTCTCACTCAACAACCAAACAGCTTTAAGCAGTACATTTTTTCGGACTCAGTGGTCTAGTCACCTACCATTAAATTACAGAAATTTGATGCAAGTCTTGGTTTTTTTTACACATGTACTCAAACAATCAGAAGAAAAGGCAATTAAGTTCATCCAAAATGGATATTGTGGTATATACTGCTAAAATATCACTTGATATTAATATCATCAAGATGATATTTTAAATAAGTTTAAGAACTATAATTGAAACAACATTAAGAATTCTGAATTACTACCAATTCAGATATTTAGTAAACTCATCTTCATCCTTTCTTCTTTTATTACCAAAACACTTCAACTAGAAGACATTTGAATAATGCTATTTTCTCACACTACCGTTCATGCACTTCCTAAAGTATAATTAAGTTACTATATTCCATTCAGTAACAGTCAAACCTCCCATTAAAAATCTGAAGAACTGCCACATGGTGGAGGTAGATGCCTAGAACTTGCAATGAGAAGCACACACGACATACTTGAACATTTGATCTTTGTTTCATGTCGGTGTACATGAATTACCCAAATAAATATAATTTTGAAAGTTACTAGAAAGCTAAATTGAGGATAGGTGGGAGGGATAAATGAGGACAAAAATATTCACTATCTCCAAGTTATAAAAGTCTCAAAAAAAATCTGTTAAAACTGTAGTGAAATTACCATTGAAACAATACAACAAATCCTTCTAGAATTTAAAACTGTGCAGATCTATATACTAAGTGAATTAGATCCCTGAGTAACATGCTTGTGATGAAGACAACAGCAAAAAAGTATTTATGAGTTTTATTTTAAACTAAAGCCATCATCCCATGAAAAATGGTGTCCGCAGTCTTACAAGAAACCCCATACAACTGAAACCACAACAGTTTCATGAGTTTGTTACTTCACTAGCTGAAGTCCCTAACTTTGGTTTTAATGTAGATCACATCTAGCTACAGCTAGAAGGGAATCCTTCCTTATTGCAAAGCAGCAGGTACACAGTTAGCAATTATGAAGAACCGGATTTTTAAATGCAATGCTAACTTTAGGTAGCCTTGAAAAGGTTTACCTGAACACCTTCCAAGTGTTCAAGAGATTCTTCACACATGTGCTTTTCGATATCCTCTGTCCTTTCACACATGACCCCTATACACTCATATAATAACAGGTGGTTTGTGCAGTGTGCGACTGTAACGTTCTCATATTTTCTAAACCCAAACCATCAATACCAGGGTTTAACTAGTGCTCAGCACTAAGACAAGATACTAAGTCGTACCAGCAGAAGCCATATGAAGATAATTGCTTAATGATACTGCCCAGAAGTACAGTTTTATTTATTCTAAACTTTCTTCTCCTCCTACTTACTACCTCCAGAGCAAAATAAACATTCAGTACTCGAGTGCTTCTACTCTACAGGAAGCTGCAATGACCTATTAGTAAAATCATTCCTAAAGCTAAAAGAAACAAGAGACTAACATAAACAACTGGAAAAAATCCCACAACTTAGCACAGTTGTGGTACTTATTGGTAAGACAGGTCAGCCAAACTACTGACTTTGGCTCCAACTCCTTCCTTATGTAGTTACCGCTTCAGACTTGCTTGATCCAACTTCAACCATAATCTTCATCACTGAACTAAATCCAACACACACCATTACAAGTCTGAAGCACACCAGAAGTGTATTTTGCAAAGCAACTAACCACACAAAAATTTAGCTGAACTACCTATTTTCTTTCTGAAGTCATCTGCATGACAAATATTTTTCACCAAGAAAAAGATGGATGTATTCTGAGAAAAGACATTCAGATAATAATTAGGTTTGAGTAGTTCCCTTCAATCAAAAGCAAATGGATGAGTAGCAACCAGTATTTCAAAAGCATCAGCCAGCAAATATATTAAAATGCATCTCAAAAATCTCCAAATCTGCCTGCACACAGGTTACTTCTAAAGCATACAATGAAGCCAACTGCACTGATGTAGAAACCTGACTTCTTACTAAGGGCTTTGGAGATTTTTCTCAGGACCATCTCTAGCTTAATCCTGTAAACTGGATGCTCAATAGCATGTTAGGACATTAGATATGCTCCTGGACTAATCTCTCAATTTCATCACAGTAGTGCAGTTGAGGAACCTTGAGAGCACATCGCAGTGTGAAACAAAGCATGGAAATGAGTATGACTGAATTCACCTGACCAACACACCACTGACCCCAACTAAAATGCCAATGCTGACCCACACTAACACAGCCACAAAAAAGTAATAGTTGCATGTAGCTTCCCAAGTATTGGAGAAAAAATTGCTCTCTTACCAGATGACAAAGAGATCTTTATCTCATAGGCTATGAGCTTCAGACAATTCCTAGGAGAAAATTTCTTAGAAGTCTTGAAATGAAAGCAGCTCTTGTCACTGACATATTGAATCTTCCTAGTCAGCTACTTCAAGCCGACATTTTCTGGCTTGACAGGTAACAAACTGTAGCATTCTAAGTACACACAGCTATAAAATACCCATGGAGGCAACATTTAAACATTAGCTAGTTTTAACACTGGTTGGTACTACTTCAGTAAAAAGCAGCAGCATCTGCTCTACTGGTAACACTTTAACATTAGGCAGCTTCATACTTAACAATTAAGAGTACTGTGAATAGTTTTACTAACAGAAGTCATACTAGTTTAAAAAACAGACTAAGAAAAACTTTATTTAGCTTTATTAATAAAACAGAGTGAAAAGGTTGCTATGACATTTAGAACATTATGCCAGAGATAATTACAAACCAGCAATGAATCCAAATAAAAACATTTAAATCACATGCACCAAGAACAGTCCCTGTCCCTGGGAGCCAGCTGTGCACAGTGTTCTTCCTGTAAGTAGCCCATCATCTTTCCAGAAAGAAAACCCCAACAAAATTAAAGGTGTCAGTAAATAAAGCTGCCATTTTAACATTTCCAACTTACTGGGAAGTTATTTACAGAAAGTAATTACAGAAGAAAAGTCAGTGCTGATATTTGTTTCTAAAATCATGCAATCAGAGCACAGATGGGAAAAAAGCACTTATATTTACACTTACTTGGTGTTTAAAACCGTGTGTACACTGCCATCATTTAAAGTGCAAGCTACATGTCTGCTGAATCAACTGAAGGCATATCAGGTGAGATGTAAGTTAAAATACTGCCACCAACAGTTATACAACTAACCATGGATGCCAGTAGCATATTTCAAACCCTGACCAACTTAGTGTGTTACTTCCTTTTGTATATTACCAGCCGAACACATATTCCATTGCTTTAGATACAATACTTTCATCTTTCCTAGGAGTCTGTCTGTCAGAAACCACCTAGAAGACAGGAGGGGAAAGGAAGAGGAAAAAAAAAAAAAAAAGAGAAAAGGAAAAAAATCAGTCAACATATAGTTAATTCTTTTTATACTAGCCAGGTTGTTTTTTTTTCTTTTCCTAAGTGCTACTACATTTTGACAAGGTATGTTTGAAAGATTTTCAAAACAAGCACTTAAACATTGGAAAAGTAACAAGTCATTAATGTATAGAGTTTTATTATTTTAGAGACTGAACACACTGATTTTGTACTTGAACCACATCTGTAAAGAAATGAGAGGAGAAGATAAAGGCTAAGGTCACATGTGTGTACAGCCTCATACAACTAAGAGGAGACAGCACAAAACCACATGCTTCCATTTCCCTCAAAATACCTGATAGTCACTAGTGGAAGCTTTATATGCTGTTGCAAGAGGTCTCATCGTAGAAATCCTTGTAGCGTTATTTGCAAGTTGTACTGGTGTGCCGACAGATTTTGTAGGTGGAGTGAAAACCGAAGATGTTGAGGATATAGAGCTTCTTTCAAAGTTTTCCATCACACTCTTAAAAGAGAAGGATAACTTAATATAAACAAATACTAACAAAAGAGCAGTATTTCACCTTCATTATCTAGAATTATCTATTCTATAGAATTGTTTGATAGAATATGTTCACATCTCAAACCAAACAAAAACCACAGGTAAATTGCCTGTCAGTACAGAGCACACAAGTACACACCACCACTAAGCATTTTCCTTGCTGCAATCATTTATATGTTGGATTAGACCATTGCAAAGTAGTGGAAGTTTGTAACCTGTTCACTGCCTGTACTAAGTGTCAGCCAAGTTTGAAAGAGTATAGAGAAAATAAATTGCAAGACTTGCAACAAACTTCAAGTAGTAATATTTTTCAGGCCCAGTTAAACTAAGTAGCATAACACCCTCTTTCTAAATACTTCCAAAATATTTCACCTGATGCACATAGGACAGTCTCCAAGTCTTTACCAACTTAAAGCTTTTTGTTCAGATTCAACTTGCCAAGGACTGTCACCCAGTCCCCTTAGCAAATGCTAGAAAAGGAGTCAAAAGGCTTCATTTTGTAAACTTATGTTTAGAAAGGAATGCATGTAGAATGGGAGAGGTAGCAAGCAAATTGATGGGAACCACAAGTTCCACAAGAACCCAGAGACAACAAGGTGGGAAATGACAACCAGCTTGTGGAGACGCAATTCGCTACATTTTGACTCAGTGGAGCACAGCTTTCAATCAGCCTAAACACAGCAGGAATTCAGAAGCACATCTGGCAGTAGGCAGCTATCCAAAATACAGGATAGGACTGGTGTCCAGTGTGTGTGGCAGCTGACTTCCCACTCAGCACAAGAGGAACCCATGGACCTAACTGCTACTTTTAAACCAGAAGCCTAAGCACTGATGTCAAATCCATCATATCTAGTTTCAATTGCAAGGAAGAGTTTTACAGGCTAATGCCAAACCCTCAATGGATGAATCTCCAGATCTCTCTCTTGCCTCCAAAAAACACAGATTGTGGGTTTGTTTACTGATACTTGAAAGTGGACGCTATCCACAAAAGACAATGAGAATTCAAAAGCAACAAAGATCAGATTCCTGACAATTAAATGTCTTGGATCATTACTTCCAGAGTTCCAGCTTACAGGCAATTCAGTCATTGACACAAACTGGACACCAAAATAGTGAAAAAAGAAAGAAGAGACTGGCAGCCCTGCCATCAGAAGCCCACAGAGGAAAGGGGCACTGAAGTACATATGTTTCTGAATTTTAATCAGTATGTGTGTTCCAAACTGATAAAAATTGAATTAAAAGCTCAGTTTCTAGGGCTGCCTTCTCAGAACGGTTTACATTTGAAAGCTTGCATCACTTTCTAGCATCACTTATCATGAGACAAAAATAATAATCAAAAAATCTGTGAACTATAAATGACTGTCACTTGCTTAAGCTCATCTACAGTATCCAGTGCAAAGTGACGCAAGAATTAATGGCCAGGGCATTGCCAGTGCCTAGAAACTAATAGCTCATGATAAAACCAGACTGAAACACAGCCATGTCGACCCCGACCACTACTTACAAGAAATGGACAGGTGGGGGGCAGGTGGGAGAAGAGGATCAGGGCTATCTTGCTAACAAATTTTCAGTCTGATGTACTACGATAAACTGAAAAGCCAGAATCAGTCACATAAAAACAGAGGGACAGTTAGGAGCAATAACAATCTTAATCTGCCATCACGAATCTATTGCAGCCCCTAAATGATATAAATTCCAGTCTGGAAAACTCTCTCTCTCTCTCTCTCTCTCAATTGTCTCCTATGTTTTGTTTGCACTTTGTATCTTCTACAACAATGTAATTCTGAGCACTGTAGCTTCCAAGGAACACAGAGATTTAGCATAATGATTCTTCTCAACAAGAAATCTTGTCAAATATTTCAGAAAACCTTATGTAAGGTATAATAGACTATACCCATATAAAACTGAAACATCTATTGTCGTAGTTAAAAAAACTCAAAAAAAAACAACCACCCCAAAAAAACCAACCCACATTCAAAAAAAGAGGCCAGAAAAAACCAAAGAGGAAGTCTAAAAGCAGAGTCCTTCATTTTTAAATAAAGTCAGATGTTAACTTACTTTATCTATACACGGCTTGACACCAATCATGATAGATTCACCGAAAATTCTTCCATCTTTGCTTAAGGCTTTCCGGGCTTGAAGTTTAGACTGGTATCGAATATGCATCCAGTTTCCTGTGTTGGACATCTGCATGAGATTAAGTGGAAATTGTGAAATTTAGCTTTTTAGAGAATGAGCCAGAATGGTTTCAGAAATAAGTCTCAAACTAAGACATACCACATGCTTTAATATGTTTCCATACTGAGCAAACTGTAGAAGAATATATGAAGCTGATGCTTGAGGAAATCTGAAAGACACAAAAAATAGCCAAAAACAAGTAGTTTAAGAATTCTGGTTCTAAAATATAACCCTATGAAGGGTTTTAGAAATCCAAAAAAGACCAGTGTTAATGCCATTTCAGAAGCAGTGACTTGAGGAATATCATCTTCCAGGCATTTTTACTTCACCATACACCTCAATAGTAAATAGTGCCTTTCTAACTTAAAAAACAAACACGTAGCTTAAGTTAGGGTGCTTCACTAAAATATATGCATTTGCTGGCTTTAACCACAGCTATATTTCATGCAAAATTTAGGAATGCCAGACAACAGCAACACTCCTGTACTTCCCATATGTTGTAAAGACTTCACCCATGTTTTTTCTACCACTTTGGAAATCAACTTACCCAAATACAGTTACCCACGTGTCGTCAAGTTGATCTTCGGAAGTCAGGGAATCACCCTGAGTGTAAAAAGGATCTAGCTGAGCAGGAGATAAAGTAGTCTTCCTAGGCTGCCCAATACTTGCAGGACTGAACACACTTGAAGCTGTTAAATTGAAATGATATTAACAAATTACTTTTGCAAGACAGATAAGCTCAAGAGACTATAGTAAAGGAATAAATATAGCATCACGCATTTCTCTTGTATACAAAAAGAGGTTGGTGGAGATTAATTGCAGACAGACAAACAGTAAGTCAGCCAAACTTCACATCTGCAGGCATGCTAGTCAGTTTTATGACCAGCACCATAGCTTTTCCTTGACCTCCAAATACCAGCAGCTTAACACGCAAGCCAAATAGGAACAAAACAGAAGAACTAAGCTTAGCAAGAAGCCACAGGCTCATGCACAAGACAGGAAACCTTATGAAGATGGAAGACAACCCATCAATCTCAGCTGTTTCACCCAAGTACAACCACCTCTATGCTCAGTTCAACAACAAATTTAGAATAAGGAATAAGATGATTGAAATTCATCTGAATTTCAGTCAGTCACATCCCTACTCCTTTTGAAAAGCTAATAAATAAATATGCAACTCCTTCACAAATTAGGAAGGAGTTGATGTACTAGAACAGTGATGATTTTTGTGTATGAAGGAAAGCAGTACAACAGTAGACGGTAGATTGTGACAGAACATCTACCTGTTCCAGGGGTTGATGGCATAGTTCCAACCAATGGGCTCTGTGTTAGAGAAAAGCCGACCTGTATTAAAATACATAAAGTAACAAATCATTCTTACAGGTACATGTCTCAGATCAGAAGAGACCATTTTCAGGTAACTTGAGAATCAGGCAAGAATAGTAACTTTTTGCTTTAAGCTAGGAGTAACTTTTAAGAGCAAGAAGACACATTTATATGTATATTTCATACAAGATTATTAAAAGTTATTGATGAAAAGTTATTTGACAATGTTTTTATATTCTAGCACACAGCCTAGCAGATACCCTGGACATCCAGTAGGCCTCAATTATTATGTTACAGAATTCCCAGTGGATTACTAAGCCTTAGAAAAGAATGCAGTTGTCTTTCCTGATCAGAAGCTTAAATGCAAGTATCTGAGAGTGTAAACCAACTACAGAAGGGAAGCACCACAAGCAACAGGATTCAGGGTCTGTCTATAGTATTTATCACCCAACAAGAAAGAGCTACTGGTATACAAGAAAAGCTTGTTTAGGCTTAGGGCAAGCTTTAGGTAACAGAAACTTAAAAAGCCATTACCTAACACCAATCACATACACTTTATGAAACCAAGTAGCTTTAGGTAGCAATACCTAGAAACTTGATAGCTTAACCTTTTCAAAATAGGCATCTCATTATTGCAGTAATACAGCAATTCACACATTCACGTGCATCCTGATGGAAAGCATGCCAGTATCATCAGTTACCAGCATCTGATTTTCATTGTCTAAAGGAATTAGAAATCATGGAAGCATAATCCCCACTTGTATTCCTCATCACTAGACTTACTTTCCCTCTCAGCCACTTAGTGCACTGAAGGAAAGTACACTTTCAGGTTTAGCTGCTAGTGGTTATTTTCTTTTTAATATAGGATTTCAATATTCAAAATAATTTTAGTGTACTTTCAGCCTGAATCATGTCATTTCCTAGATATAAGATCAAACAAACTGGAGCACCTGTAGACACAGCAACAGGCATTCTGATAGCTACTCTTTTTTTCCTTTTCAAGTATCCAGTCCTCTAAGACAGTATTGGATCCTGTCCTTCACAGAGGACTTGAACTTTCAGAATAAACTTCTCGGAAGGCAACATTCAATAAAAAGACTGCTCATTCAGTGAAAGGCCTCCTCCTTGCATCAAAAGAATCATGTTCACTGAAAAAGAACCTACTAACACTTGACTGCTCAGCTGAAGTAAGTAGAAGAGCTTATTATTAGAATGACCTTGTAGAAATTTTACGGTTACACTTTCAAAATTAACCCCACTTCCCTGCCCAAACTTTTATTAGATGTTTTACTCAGCACAAAATTCCTTCTATTTCAGTAAATGCCTCTATTGCCCAATAAACAAAAAGATAATACATATTTGGATCCTTCTGGCAATCAGCAGCCCAATAAATTTACAAGAATGTAAAAAGCTGCAATAAGCCTGCATTTGCTATGTAGAAAACACAGCAGAGGCATGATTTGCATTTTCCATTCTCTGCAGTATCAAAAATCAGTAACAATAGGAGATAGCTTCATGACTGCAGTTCTCATTTAGACTGCACAGAACAGGCATACCAAACAGCCAGACTGAGCAATTTCATGATCTGAAGACTCACCAGTCATTTTGCTACAGCAGTTTATACAACTGAGTTAAAGAATTCACTGAAGCAATAAGATACCTCACATCTTCTGCTAAGAATAGGCCAATATCTAACCCACTTACTGTCCTTCTTGAGGTTAGAGGTGTTGATCCAAGTCCAGGACTAGATAATTCATCATATATACTTCTAACTGGTGGAGCACCACTTTTATCTTTATGCGTAGGTACTACTGGTTGTGGAGGAGATCCTCCTGCAGTTGAAAGAAACAAATTAGGAGCATGAGAAAACTTGTAATTTTACTTTACTGCTACTTGCTTTGAAACTTCAAAAGTAAATTCAGCCATGAAAGCTGTCAGTTGTTTCACTGGGGGTTTGCAAAACTATCTGGCATACCAAATTGTTCAGGTTTGAAAGTTCTACATAAGAATACCATGTTTGTGTCAAACTGCCTCCTTACTCAGTATCATCTAAAATTTTTATACCTCTTATTAACCCAGTATATTTACTACTTACATGCATTGTTATTTTTACGAAGCTCTGAGCATAGCTAAATCTTCCTCTTTCAAGGCAGGTTAGTAATCTACTTTAATTGTTTCAGAGACTAACTTCTCTGTAGCAGAGATGCAAAAGCAAGGTTTTTCAGACCTGAGAGCTTCTACATGGTAAAGAACCATACCAAAATGCACACAGACATTGCACATGCTGTCGCATTCCCATTGTCCAAATTCCTCTCCTACCCATGTGATTTCATGTTAAATAAAAACGTAAGATCTTAAGAGCAGCAACAGGATAAAGTTAAACTAGCTGCTCTCTGATTTCGTAAACTTTGGGACTTCCAATATAACAGAGAATTAAACGACTGAAAGATCTTGACATACCTCTGAACTCTTTGTGTGGGTTTATCCGAGAGAAAAAGAAGGGGGGAGGGAGGGGAAATAGTCTGACTTAACAGCTTTCACTTGCAAAACATTTGAAATTAAACTTTTCCAAAGTACTCCTCAATCCTAAATTCTGAGCTTCAAAACTCCCCTTGCATGTTTTAACACATCCTGAAACTGTTACAGCATATAATAAAGCACACACTCAACAAGGTTTTCAGTTTAAGTGACATACTTAATCACTCGTTTTGGGAGACCTGTGTTAGTATCTTACTGGTTCTCCCTGTTCTAGAACTGATACTCTGAGGCTGTAATGAAGCCTTTTAAAAACAGGTGAAATTCATGACTATTTTCAATTTCATAAATATTTACCTAAGAGGCTTGTACATGGTGGGGAGAGGGAGGGGTGGAGTGGAGCAAGGATGACAACAGAGGGGTGACAGGAAATTAACAAGAACAAGAAGCAGGAAACCAACACACCACCAATCACAGAATATCTCAGGCTGAAAGGAATCCAGAAAGATCAGCAAGTCCAATTCTGCTTGAAATGGAATGAAAATAATAACTAAATTATCTTGCAGTATTTTAACCTTCAATTTCTCCTTCACAATGGCTAGCACACTACCACCACCAGATATATAGATTATACCAACTGATTCAATACAAAAGCCAAGATCACCCATCACATGAAATAAATCAATGAAGCTGTTACCTACTGTTGTGGTTTAAGCCCAGCTGAACCCAGGACACCTACTTACTCACAATTCTCAGAGAAGAAAATAGACATGTAATTCCACAATTCAGAAACATGGGTAAGGACTTTTTCTAGTTGGATCAATTGACTGGTTCAAAAGAGATAAGCATCTACAGCTAGGAAATGTCACTACTCCAGCCCAATTACAGCGGACATCAAGACTGCAAATACAACCACTAGATAGTAATTAGTAAATAGTTTTTAGTTTTTCCCCATCTGGTTTTTAGAAGTCTGACTATCTTAGTGACTTGTTAGAATTCACTGCAAATAAATCTGCAGCTGGTACAAGCTGCATTTACTTTGCTAGCAGGCATCTCTGTTTTAAACCAAGAGAAAACACTGATGGTTGTATGTGCAACCAACTCATCAAGAGCTGTATAAACCGATTTCCTATTAGGCGAGGTTCATCTTACCTGTAAAAGCAACCTTTCTTGACACCAAAACTGCCACGTCTAAAAAAAGTTATTAAACTTAAGTCTACTTTGAAGAATTTAGCCAAACTCCACCGAATACACTTGAGTTTACCATTTTTTTAACAAGTTGAGCTCATTTACAGCAAGTTATAAACCTACACTAACTCAAGTCTGCAACGGTCACATAGAGCAAGAAGACAAACCGAAGTTTACTTTCACAACAATTTCTCAGGATTCAGCAAATTCTGACCTGTAAGTAGCGGAGACCTCATTTCCATCACCCCGGCTGAAGGGCCGGTTAAAGAGCGTGGCTGCGGAGTCACAGGCGCAGGTAAATCACCCATCAGGAACCCAGGAAGAAACTGAGCACTAGCTCCTGGTTTTGGAGATGTCGGGGAGCCGAGAGTCATTGGCTCAGCTCCTGTGTTAACGAAAACAAAACTGAAAAGCGTGGAAGGACCCAAGTCACCTAGCCTTTGCCACTGCTTCAACAACGGTTCTATTAAAGAAATTTAAAACAATATGCAGTAAATGACTAAGTTCTAAACATTCATTTTCCAACTGAGCAAAGTTTATCTCAATCCTACACCGTTTACAACTACAAAAACTGATACGGCGAGAACTTTGTTCTTAAAGTATACTACTTTGGTTACGGCTGGATTTGTGGGCTTGAAGAAAATTGCGGTTTTGGGGGTGCTTTAGAGGTGTTTCTAATGTAAAAGCAATGAGGCCACGGACGGGTCTTACTCCGTCCCCGCCCGGAAAACGTGCTCCGACAGGGCTTCCCCGCGGCCCTGCCGCCGCCCAGCACCGGCCGCATGGTTAAGCCACACGCCCCCTTTTCGCGTTCCCTTCGAGGAAGCCGAGCACCCTGGCCCCGTCCCCCATGACCCACCTCAGCCCGGCAGCGTCCGGCCCTCGCCACCTCACCAGGCCGGAGGAGGGCGGGCAGCGCAGGCAGGAAGAGCCAGGCAGCGGCCACCTGAGGTGCCTCGCGCCGCCCAACGGCCGAAAGCGGGACACGGCGGCGGGAAGGGGGAATGGAGGAGCGGCCCCACTCACCTGCAGGCGGCGGCTCCATGGCGAACGCAGCCATCGTGGGCCCGAAGGGCGGGAAGAGGCGAGCGGCTGCTCCGCCGGGCGCTTTCAAACGGGAGGGAACTTCCGCTCGCCGGCACTTCCGACCCGCCCCCCCGCCATGTCGTGAGTGGCGCCGCGGGCGGGAGGGGAGTTTCCTCACAGCCGGGCGCGGGAGCTGCTCCGCACGGTGGTGGTTGCACGCACGGCTTAACGCAACCGTAGCGATGGTTACAAATGCTTGTCCTGGGTTATTTCTGCGGGCAGAGAACTCGCAAACCTTCGGCTGAGGCGAGGCGGGAAAACGTACTTGCGAGGGAAAGGACCGTCAGCCATTTCCACGGTTGATAGCACAGAGCCGTGCACGCCCGCAGTGGAAATGCAGTGACCAGTCCCCGCGGAAATGGTGACCACAGTACAGCAATGAGCCACCGTGTAACCTAAACCTTGCGTTAGCAGTTATTATGAGCAATTAATACACAGCATAGACCATATACAGTGACATGCTGCGGCTCCAACTAGCGCTACAGGTAGATAACACTGTACCAGTTCATGAAACCATGCCTAACAAATCACTTCAGTACAAAACACATTCAAACACAGTGTTCTTTTTATTTTATTGCATATTAATATATCAAATAATTTGGAACTGGCATGAAGGCCATAAAAATACTATTAAAATCTTTTACAGACATACTAAAACCAAAACCATGCCATCTTAATACAGTAATTCCATCCCAAGATCTGTCAGGAGAGTCAACGTTACCAATGCTATGATGTATGGTTTTTATATTTGATGTGGAATGGAGTGAGGGGACAGCAAATGAATCACAGTATTACAGAATCACAGACTGGTTTGGGCTGGAAGGGACCTTAAAGCTCATTCAGTTCCAACCCCCTGACATGGGCAGAGACAACTTCCACTAGAGCAGGTTGCTCCAGGCCCTGTCCGACCTGGGATGAGGACCAAATGCAAAGAAAAGGCAGTAGCAGCGAGTCAGAGATAGGTTGTTATAAACATTTTTTGTATCTCCACCAAAACAATCTACGAAAAACTCCTGATAGCCTGGTGCTGGCACTTTGGGAACACCATATTACTACACTTTAAATCACTACTTGATGAGAAACAGTAAAAAGACATGAAGCATTAAAGCATCCTACACATTCTGAGCATCCTCAAAAGACCATCTGTTTTAATTTCCGAAAATATTTAATGGTTACACAAAATTCAATAAAATACTCTTTAGTTGCAATATAAATTTAAAATCTAATATCAAGGTACTTTATTGTATCAGCATTTTATTAACTAGATTTTACAACCAACTACAATGCATACATTTGGTTTAGTATTAAAGTGAACAGGGCAACTTATCTCAGTTATTTTATGTCCTTTCTCTATTGCCTGCACTTTCTAATGGAGTTGGAACTAGATGAGGAGGTTGGAACTAGATCATCTTAAGGCCCTTTCCAACCCTAACCATGCTATGATTCTGTGGTTGAATAAAAAAAACTCAACCAAAACCATAATTCTGGGTTTTTTCTAATATTTCAAGGAAAATCGAACTTTGTCTTTTTATTAGTACTCAAGGCAGAGCTTGTTCTTGGCCAAAATCACCTCTGAAGTCAGTGGAATACCATTTGGCCTTCAGACTACATTCTGAAAAAAAAGGAGTCAAAGTGCAGTAAGAAAAAATACTAAATATGTAAAGACTTTAAAATGCACATGTGAAAGGGAACTGCAAAATGACATATTAAAGTACATCCAACATTTGTTACTGTCTAGTCAAAGCAGATTGTTTCGCTTCTCCCTTTTGATCAGTCGTGATCATTTATGCTTCCATTTGCCTTTATATTCTGTTCCTGGTACTTGTGAAGCTGCTCCATGAAGCCGGGATTTGGACAAGCTGCAGGTCTTGCACTTTTCACCAAGGAAAAGGCTCTAGCAAAACTCAGTCTTTCTGAATTCATTAGAAAACCAATGACTACTGCTGCTGCACGGGAGACTCCTGCATTACAGTGGACCAGCACCACACCATCCTTCAAGAAACAAATGAAACATAAGTTGGAATATTCATTAAGCAGATAGCAACAAGTATTAGAAACTGTATTTAAAGATCCATTTAGACCTACTAAAAGCTCCTTGCTGAGCTCAGAGCAAATATTTACACACACCAAACACAAATATACAACCCCCAAAGGAAGTAGTTTTTGAATCAAAACCACCTCATAATTACCCCATACTTCAAATCTAATTCATAACTTAGAACTAAAAAAAACCATTCCTCTGTCCCTTTCCCCAAGACCTTGCAGTAGTCCCCTCATGTAAAAGCCAAACCGCAGACACCTGGGATACTAAGATACCTGATCTAATTGGCTGCCAATTTTAAAATAGATTATATTTGCACTTGACTGGTTTTTGTTACCAGGTTAAAAACATAGCAAGGCAGCAAACAGCTGGGAACAGAGGCAGATTTTAGAACATCTCGTAGTTTCAGTCACACGCTTCTTGCGTACTCTGAAGCTCTTCAATGAAGGTTCTGGATAAGCAGGATCATGCATAGGAACAGAAAAATCAGAAAAGATACTATAACTTGCAACAAATCTCTGCCTCCCTGTCACACTGCTGGTACAACTGTAGCAGCTGGTACAACTATGGTCCCTTAACTGGGGACCAAGGTGCAGAATCCAAAACCACTGAACCTCCCATAAATTGACAAATGTTTCTCCTGGGGGTTAAATTCAGGCTTCTCATGAATTATCTATAAAATTAATAGGTTTATCCTACTTCAACATTTCCCACACAACCTTTGGGATACCTGAATGACTCTTTAAAAAGACACTGCAAGTGTCCTCATTAAGAAATCATGGGTGTGAGTTAACCCAACGACAACTAGACAGACCTAGTGTGGCTTAGGTGACATTCTCAAGGCCCAGGCTTCATGATGTTTGTACATCAGACTGTGACCTGGAAAAGGCTTGGCCCAAACTTTGGGCCAAATGCCACTCTCACAATAAAAATCCCCCAAGCCCCTAGCACATCCATATTCTGAAGAAAGATACCGAAACACGACAAAATGTCATGTTTCAGACGCTTGAGGCTAAACATATATATTCAAGATATAAACAGCCTGCTCTGTTTGCCCTTAACAGGCACAAATTATTCATAGGGCATTTTACCCAGAGACCTTACAACCACCAGGCTTTCTCTCCAGGAAGTTGATGGGTTATGTTACAGACTGAGGAGCTGCAATTATCTGGTATATTAACAAACACACACAGCAGAAAACGGTTCCTGCTCCAAAAATTTTTCAATTTAAATAATAAGACAAAAAAGTAAGAAATTGAATGTTAATATCCTTGTTGAAGAAATGCCAAGCTGAGACTAGAATAATGACTTGCTCAAGTTAACACTGTAAGATTACGGCAGACCTAGCAGCTGACTCTAAGCTCCTGCACCCCAGCACAATGAATGCCAATGCCACCCTTTTTCGCAATGGAAATCACATCCCCTTTGCACCGCCTGCTGGAAATTGTCACCCTCATTCCCTTTCTCACCTTCACAGGGGCATGCTTCCCAGTCACACAGACTACAGCAGAGCAGGCAGCAGACTTGTACATGTTATGTCAACTACCTGAGGAAGCGCCAGTGATGACCTGTAAATCTACTATCTCCTTTATAATAAGGATGTGAAAATTATGACATCAGAAATTATATTTATGCCACTGCTAAGGAAGCAAATTACGAAGCTTATCCACTGTAGATCTGGAATAGTTTTTACTGATCTAATCAGAGTTATTTCAGATGTAACATACCATAATCAAAATTAATTATCTACCAGTGGCACTCAGGGTAAAAAATAAGCATCGAAAGTGATTATTTTATTTTTCTTTTCACAGTTCATGCTCTGTTCTCTTCTTTCACGTTTCTTTTAAGGTTGTTTTGTTTGGGGTTTTTTTAATGACTGTTCTGTTGTACATTGCTATCCTGGGTTCAGCTGTAGCAGTCATTTTTCTCCTTAGTAGCTGGTGCAGTGCTGTGTTTTTGACTTTCAGCCTGGGAACAACGCTGATAACACCGATGTTTTTAGTTGTTGCTAAGTAATGTTTACTCCGATCAAGGACTTTCTCAGTCTCATGCTTTGCCAGGGAGGAGGGGAAGCCGGGAGGAAGCAGAGACAGGACACCTGACCCAAACTAGCCAAAGGGGTATTCCATACCACAGCACGTCATGCCCAGTATATAAACCGGGGGGAGTTACCCAGAAGGCCCAGATCACTGCTCAGGTCGGGCTGGGTGTCGGTTGGCGGGTGGTGAGCAATTGTATTGTGCATCACTTGGGTTTATTGTTTTCCTTTTCCCCTTTTAGTTTTATATTCTCTCCCCTTGTTATTTCCCTTATCATTATTATCATTGGTGGTAGCAGTAGTAGTTTTGTGTTATACCTTAGTTACTGGACTGTTCTTATCTCAGCCCGTGGGAGTTACATTCTTTCGACTCTTCTCCCCATCCCTCCGGGAGCGGGGGTAGGGGGAAAGGGGGAGAATGAGTTCTGAGTTACCGGCTGGGCTTAAACCACGACAATTGCCAAAAATTATATAGCGATATCCATGGAAGAGACCTCAAAATTACTGAACATGAATGAACATGGGCAGTAACATAAAATCAAATTTAATACTGAGAATATTTATCTTCCTTTGATAAACCCTGTTGTTTCTTTAGACAAAGATTAATTTGGCACATAATTCTTAACTAATTTTGTATTAGATATAAATACAAAATAAAAGTGAGAAACAGATTGCAAATATGACATTAATCTATTTACCTGGAACTCCTTGCTCTGATCCATGTAGCCTTATCTTTGCCTACCCAGAAATGGCCCATGGTCTTGCAAGAACCTCTTAAGATTCAAGACCAAGTTTGGTTTTAATGATTTTATACAGAGGGAAGCAAAATCGCCTTCCACCAAGAGAAAAGGTGGTTATACAGTGGTTATACACAGTGGGCAAAAAGCCTCACCGAGGAAAGAAATTAAAAAGCAGGATAAAGCTTTTGCTGAAGAGCCACAAATTAATGTAGTTCCTTAGGGATCCCCTTCACTTTGCAGTGATGCTAGGGCTTTTTCTTTAGGAGGGAGAGAGGGAGCAATAAGGATGTTCATGAATGAGCCAAGATCTCTTCCCTGGAAAACCAAGATTTTAGAGGTTTTATAAGTTGATATTAAACAGAAAGATAAAAAAGAAATCCCTTATTCACAGCACTGTGATCTGACATGGGTCATGGAAAATCCGCCTCCCAGTCTGGAGCCTAGAAGGTGAGCTCTGATCAGTATCAGAATTTTACCATGATGTCTACAGACTTGAGCAGTTACCATTTTAGTAAAGTCAATCCTGTTATAAGTACCAGCTGGCAGTGACTTACTGAACAGTGCGGGCTATACTTGCATTCTCAAATTCAAGTGCTCGCATACTCCTTCATTAAGTTAATGATGTTCTAGTAATAATTTCTCATATATCATGTTCTCTCATCAGGGAGCACCTCTCCCTCCTCCATATAAGGAAATGAAACAGTAGTATCTCTTTATGATTACTTAAACAGAAGGGCACTTCATGATATAATTTATCATAAGGTCTTTTAACACTATTTTAACAAAGCAAATAAAGTGATTCAAACCATCCAGAGATCCATCTCCACAGACCACTATAACATGCTTTGTGACGTGATCCTGGAGGCCATCTATTCCATCAATTACCTGCTCTTTCACCCAATTCTCCCATTAGAAAACTATTAACATTGCTATAAAAGTTTTCAGGAACACTCCGTAGCTTACAAAATAGTAACTGGAACACAAACATCAGAGGCAGAAAGCAACACTACACAGTTATGAATGGCAAGTCTCATTTAGAAATGAAGTTGAAACCGTAACTAGAAACCTTGAAGAGGTCATTAAGTGACAATGTGGATCACATAGCTTGTAAATAATAAATGAGAGAAGGAAAGAACATTGTGTGACACCAAGAAAGCTGGAGCAAGATTATCTTCTTTTATCCCCACCTACATAAATAATAAATATGGTAGATATGGTGGAATAATATGCAGTGAGGTTTGGTTGTCAAGTCATAGTTTTGATACCAAAGCAACAGTTGTCACAAATTACACGGTAAGCTGGAATTTAACAAATAGGAGTCAGGGATGGTCTTAGTTATAGACAAGTCTGCCAAGCAACCCCAGAAGGAGTGCTTTCACCCCATTTCCTAGGTCATGTCTTTTGTCAGCAGTTAAATCCCTGGTTGGCTGCAAGACTACTGAACATTCTCTGACAGTCTTGGTACATAATTGTATGTGGATTCACAGCTCAATGGATGATCCAAGGGAAAGCACAAGAATGGCAGACTACTGCTGACAAACCACACAGATCTGTAAAAGCCTTGTTAGGCTTGCTTCTAATTCAAAACAACATCCCCGATGGACAAATTATAGAAAGTCAAGTTTCATCTATTTCTTCTGTCAGATGCAGTGACTCGGACTTAGGATGGGATTTCTTTATCTAAAGTCAGCCGTTGGTCCAACTGTATGAAAGAAGCATTTCCCTAAAACGTGCAATACAGTCATCCTGAAAAAACAGTGCTGGAGAGAATTGGTATTAAAGCAGTGCCACATCTCTACAAATGCTCAGAAATTGCTTGGATTCTCTATTTAAAATTTAAAAAGGCAGTGGAAAAACTATGAATTTGGTACCATACTTTCTTTTGACAAAAGAAGCTGCTTTAGATTTTAAATAGTGTAATAAATAATCCAAACAGGATAACTACTAACATCCATAATTGATATACCATACCTGGATCTTGGCTTTCTCAATAAACTCAAAACACTCTGGGAAATAAGAGATAATATCAGTTTCTGGGAGGTCCAGAATAGAAATGGTCTTGTATATAAAGTCATCAAGGAAGGCATTTTGGACTCCATATGCCACATTTAGAACATGAGTAACCTGAGTCAAAAAGGGAAAAAAAAAAGAGAGAAAGGCATTTTCTGAAGATAGCAGGTAAAATGAGCAATAGCAAAGGTGAGTTATTCTTTAGGCATACATAGACTGTACCTTACACAACTGCAGTGTTCAGTTTTACATACATACGCTGTCTATGGTATGCTTTTCTCCGTGCAAAGTTTTAATGCGTGTTGATATATACTGTGGTAAATTTCAGTTTCTTTGCGTTTTTTCTGAGAAGAAATTAAAAGATCTGTGCTCAGCCAAACACAGACTAAAGTAAGGATTTTCAACAGAAAAGGGAGTTCTCAACACACAGGTGGAAAATAAAAGAGAAAGCAACAGGAATGAGAGCACAGACCACCCAGCAATCCCCCTAATCTCAAGCCTGCCCTAACCCATCAGCTTGACAGTCCTGCTGAGGAACACAGCAGAACTAAACAGTACTTGCCAGTGCAGCAGAAGGATTTCAGAGTAAACTATAACTGCGCTTGTCAGGTGAGACCACCTCTGGCCTCCTGTCATCTTGCCCTGTTCAGGCTACGGCCAGGTCGTGGGTTATTTTAACTTACAGTGAAGTGACACTTAGGTGGCACCAGATGCCAGACTGGTGCACTCCCTGTCCTGCAGAAGCACCACTGTCCGAAGGCCTTATCACCCCATTACTGTAACAGAGAAGAGTAAAAAGACCAAAGTTCGGGACAGACTTAGAGCTGCTGCTTTGTTGTCCTTGTTTCACCCCTCCCCACAAAGCAGGGAGGCCTGACACTGCTCAGTGTCCGGAGCTGAAGCGCCTACAGCAATGCAGGAGTCTGTTCCGTTAAACAGCTCTTAACAGTCAATACTCTTACAGCAAAGTATTTCAGCTTCTGGTGAAGCTCGCAGGCATCCATCTCCCTGCAAACCAGCAGCCTTTTAAAAATTCAAATGTAATATAAAATTTTTCTTAAGGATATTTCAGACTTTTTAACTTAAACGCACCAACAAGCACCACGCGAGAGGCATTTCGACTTCCGTGTTACGTTACCTTATGCTTTTTCATCGTCTCCAGGTCGTGAGCAGCATCCTGCGACCCTGGGGAGAAAGCGCGCCGGTCGCTACGCCAGACCCCACCGGCAGGCCCCCGGGCCCGCTCCCCGCGGTGAGCGCTGGCTCTGCGGGGCGAACGAGCGGCAGGCCCGGGCCCGGTCAGGCGGGACGAGGCGCGCAGCCACCGCCCCCCGGCCGCACTCACCCAGCAGCAGCCAGGGCTTCACGACGCCGACCTGCAGGTCGGCGCTGAGGTCCTGCACATAGCCGCTACCGCCGGGCGCCGCCGCCTCCTCCTCCTCCTCCACCTGCAAGCAGGCGCCGCGCCACGTCTCGATGATCCTCCTGCCGGTCAGCGTCGTTACGCGGGTACGCTGCTTCCGCAGGTTGTCCCTGGAGAAGCTGCGGATCTCCTGGGCGAGGGAGTGCATGGCCCGGGCGCGGCCGCTCGCCCGCGGCTGACGGCACCGTACCGCACCGGCCGGGCGGCGCCGGCCTCCGGCCCCCGCGCCGGGCGAGCCGCGATTGGCCGAGCGCGGGCAGCCACCATTGGCTGCCGGCCCCCAGGGGGCGGTGCCTCGGCGCGCAGTGGCGGGGCGGCTCTGTCGTGAGGGTCCTGCTGTGGGCTTATGGCTGCCAGTCCCGTCCCGTCCCCTCATGCCCCCGGAGCGGCCGGTGTGCGACAGAACACCCTGCGAGGCGCTGGGACCGCCCTCGAGAGCGGTCCGGTCCGTGGTGGGGCCAGTCGCAGATTTGTCAGTGATTTTTATTTAGTACTTACAAGCCTGGGAGAAAGTTTTGGGTTCAGCTAAGCTTTGGGAGGGTTTGAAATTTATGGATTTAAATTACTATTTCTGGGGGTTTGGTGTGTCAGTGAAGAATGCAGCAAGTATCATTAAAGCGGCATAGGAAGAAAAGGGAGGCAAGGTGAGGCTGTTTTTCCAGTATTCCCCAGCCACGGAATGCCCACGTTTACATGTGTTTTCTATAAAGTGCTATTTGTAGTGTTACACAGCTAGCACATGAGTATGGGAAATTTGTGTTTGTGAAGTTGAAATGTAATATTGTTAAATTGCACCTTAAATATAATTTAAATTAAACATAAATTGTAACTTAAATATATATTGGGGTTTTTAGATTCCTTCATGCTGGTTTTGGAATAAGGATGTGCTACTACAGTACATCCTCTCTGATGTTATAGTATTCCTCAAACCTGTGCTGGCAGGGTATGATGACTGTGCAAAGATCTCCTGATAGTTCCTAGAATGCGGTACAGAACAAAGGCACCTTAGTTCCATGTCAAGAGGTCTGCAGATGCATTGTCAATTCGAGAAGCAGAGAACGGTGTTAGGAACGGCAAGAGCAAAAGTTTTTTCTGCCAGAGGCAATCTTCTGATGGGAATTAGACATAAAATCAAGTTCAAATGAAAAAGGCAGAATACCCTACACACTGCCTGGAAAAGCAAGAGTCTAAACCAAGAGATAAAATCAAGGAAGATGCTTAGGGCAGGGAGGGGAACAGAACAGAGATCTTGGCTGGATCAGAGTTCAAGGTAACAAAGGCGCAAAACAGAAGCTCCAGGACAAAACATAAGTCTCAGCAATCACTTTCTACAACAAAAATTAAATTTTAAATACAAGTAGGAGTTTTTGTAACATTCTTCATGGTAGATGTGCACTCAGTATCCTCTCTAAAAGTGGACTGTGGCTCATAGCGGTTAAAACAAGAACGATGTAGAAGTTAAACCAAGTTTAAGAAGTTTTCTGAAAAGGTCTAATCAATAATTTTGATGTAATTGATCCAAAGAAAGCAATGGAGAGCTTTAGGTCCATGGGTTAAGACAGCAATTGCATAGTATTTCATGGCTGGTTTTCAGACTGCATTGGCTTGCTACTGCTGCCCCTGTGAAAGACCAAGAAGAGCAGGGTATCCTGCAGGAATGCAGTGAGCCTTATGTGCCAGGAAATTGGCAAGGCCTGAACAGAACTGGCTTGCAGTCCAGGCTCAGGAGGCTGCCATTAGAGTAGCAAGGCTGTAGGATGTGCTTTGTAACCAGCTTCTGTCCTGTACAAGTATGGGGTGTGCTGTGTGACTTAGTTGCAAGACTAAGCTGTGACAGATCTATAAGATACTTACAATTTAACGTAATAATGCAACTATGTGTTGTTTCTTAACCTCTGAAGAAGAGTCTGCAATATGTGTGCGCACAGAAAGGCAGTTGATCCCAAAGTAATAGACGCATTCTCTGCTAGGAATGTTTATCATTGTAATAACTACCTTAAACACCAGGGGTCCCTGCTGGACATGAAATCTGTACTATTGTTATCTTTCTGAAGTCCACATATTCTGTAGATGTTTATATGCAGAATTAGTACATTATTGTTAGTGTGTCCATATCATGAGTATTAGATCTAGCCTGAATATTCAGACACCCTTTTTTGTGATGCAGGCATTTATACGCTACTGTTAAGTTGTTCATACTTTCCATCACAAGGTGGAAAAGAAGATAATAATGAGATTAGAGTTTGAAACTGGGATCTCGGTTCACACATAAATGCTTCCTCTTGCATGCTTTGCCGAGCGTAGAAGATGCCTCTAAAGATATGGCAGGAGCAAGATGCTGCCTCCGCTTCATTGGCTGAATGCAGTTTTGGTATTGCTGGATCTTAAGGGTTTGAATAAGCTACCTACCAATGCAAATGCAGTGAAGTTTTAAGTAATTTTTAAGTTCAAGGTTCTTCTGTTTTGTCTGCCAAGAAGTTCAGCAGAACCTGTTCTAGTGGGCAAAAACTGTAACATGGGCGCTAATTATTACAGAAAGCAGCTCGTACACACTCAGCTCATATGATGATATGTTATCTTTCTGTTATATTTGTTTCCTTCCACTATTCATTTGGTCCAGCTACTGCCTGTAATTATCAGTGCAAAAGAGCTAGCTTCTGTCAGAGAAATGGTAACCAGCCATTCCAGATAGCTGACTTTGAGAAACCAGCCTTGCATTCTGAAAAATGCATGTTAAAGGGTTGAACTTGATTGTAAAATGCGCCAGAAATTGAGTCGATGGCTTATGTCAGTAATTTGACTGAAGCAGAGAATCAAACCCTAATTAGTGCACTATTTACCTCACATTTCAAACTGAAATAACCAGATGACTTTGAGGAATAAGAGAAATGGGGCAAAAATCAAAATACCGTCAGCTAATATCTAACTAATAATACAAGCCTCTGCTGCAGACTGTATGTTCATTAGCTGAAAATAACTGAAAAGTTTAAAATAACTGTGTGCAGCAGTTGGTCACGGGGTGACTGTGAATCATGAATGTAGTGTTGGTGATGAGAATGGCAAGCATGACCACAGCATGCATCAGGAGGTATTTAAAATAGAAATAATAATGCTATTGTATAAAATTCCAGTAAGCCTTTTTGGAAGTGCATTGTGCTATTCGGGAATGACAGTATTTAAGGAAGATGATGTCATACTTTAAACAAGTGCAAAGAATAGCTTAAAGCTTAAATTGCACTATCTATGTTAGACTCTTCTCAAAGCACTCCGTGGTACTTGGACCCTTTGGGACAGGCAGCTCCTGTCCATGCTGACTTGAGTGGGAGTAGCCTCCTGGCTTAGTAGCTAATTCTCCACCGTTTGTGCCAACACACATATGAGCACTTTTATCAATGACTAGTCTGCCTTATACACTCCAGAATGTGCCCCACACGCCATGGAGGCCCCTACCTGACACACAGTCTCAGCTCCAGCTTTGCAAAGCTGTCAAGACGGGATGCCTACTCCCGCTGTCTTTTGGAGGCACAAGCTCAGGATCATTCACACCCTAAGCAACAGAGCAAGATGATACACAGAAGGATGTGTATTGTGCTATTTGAGATGAAGCGTGACATGCTCACATTTCCCTACAGAGGCGTTTGCTTGGCATGTGCCTGTGCTCCATGCCATTTCCCTCATGTAGAGAGGTTTTGGCTGAAAGACAACCACTCATTTGTTCTCATCCATGTGTTCTCCATCCTTTAGGCTTGTCTACATCTGGTAGGCATGGAAGGAATGTTCTAGAGTCCGACCAAAGTGAGAGTTATATTAATGGAGAATGACTTGTCCTCTTTTCCAGCCTGGTTATGTACCTTCGTCCCATATCCTGAATGAGAATGCAGATACTACCTCTTTCATCCTGGTATCCAGTAACATGCCTGGAAAATCTGTCTTAAGTGACATCCTAACTGTGAAGTGAAATATATGACCTTAAAAAGCTGCCAAAGTGTAGACAAAATCTTAAAATGTCTTTTTATGGGTAAGGATGAATTTGTAGAAAGGCCTCTTCTGGAACTGAATATAGTGAAAAGTCCACAAGGGTTCTCAGTTATGTGTGCTGAGATCACTACATTGCTGAGGTTTTTGTCTTCTAGGATGGCAGGAAGAAGGGGTGAAGGCAGGGGCAAATTGTTAAGCATATGGCATTTAAAAAGTGTTGGCCCAGTAGCTGGTCCAAATGGGGAAAGTTATGGGAATCAGGATCATGCTGAAGGCTGTGTATTGAAGTTGTCAAAACAAAAAGTTGACAGGGCATTCCTATACATGCTGCTGTAGTTACACATACTGTGACCTGCTTGTTAGTGAGCCCAGCTTCAGTGTAAGGTGTTGGTTTGTTTCTAGATTTCTGTTGCTGCCACTTTGTAACACATGAGAAGCTCCAGACTCCATTCGCTGAACAACGCGCCTTTACTTGAGTGTGAGAACAGGATGAGGCCAGAGGTGGTAGGAGTCATCTTGAGTTTTTTGGTGTGCTTTAGTTCTGCATAATTGTGGTACTCATTTACTGCTGCAGAGGATTTCCCATTGTAAGGAGTAGTATATATCCTAAGCACACATTTACATATTCTCTCTTCCTATACCCCTTTAACATACAAATCAAAACATCCATTACAGCTGTGCTTCTAATATGTATGCTTCTAATATATGTATAATATTCTAATGTATGCTGCGTCATTCTTACCAGTTTTACCTACGTAGTGTTTCTTCAGCTAAGAGCAAAGGATGCATCTTGACCAAGCCTGGAAATAGAGACAGTTCCTCAAGCCTTTGAGTCTGTAGCCTGGGAGACTGAGTTGGTGATCTGCCTCTGACAACATGCATAAGAAAACCCAGTCCATGCTGCAAAAGGCTGTGAACAATCAGAGGCCCAGTGGTTGCTCCTAATAATATTGGTAAGTATGTGGACCTCTTCCAAACACTGCCTTCTATCCTTGGCCTGAAGGGTAGGCAGCTTCTCTTTATTTTATTTAATTATTTATTTCAGGCATCATTGTTAGCTTGTTCTTATAAAGCTAGCCTGAACCAGTGGTATTTCCACTGGCATATCTCCTCATATTGCTACAGGAAAATCTCCCCAGAAGCAAAGCCCTGCCCATAACCAAAGGCATGGCCCTACAAACACTGATCAGGACATTCCTCTCTGCTTTCACCACACTTCATGAGTAATCCATGCAAATGAGCAAGCTGATTCACTGATCTAAAGATGTATATTTTTATAGTGTGTCACGGATTATGCTGAATAATGAGCATTGAGGAACAGGGTAGAAGGCAAAGCTGAAATGTTTAATAAATAGCCATAGGGAGTATCCCTGGGATGTGTTGGTGTGAAGATGATGTGGCACAATTTATGTTTACGTTATGTAAGTAACATCTGAATTCACTCCTATTTGCGCTCAGGTTTCTCTTCTCCAGGAGCATTTCGACTTGCTTCACTGCAGTCATGTCTGAGCGAAGATATATATATAAAATAATACGTATGTATGTATGTATAATGTTAACATGCTCATGAACCTTAGTGTAAAACCAAGTATGTCAGCTCAGTAGTAGGAACACAGGCAACGTTAATCAGGGAAAGGAACAGTCTAGTAAGAGACTACAAAAACGTGACCCATTTTAACACAAATTTACACATCCAAAACACTTTCCAGTCAGGCTAGCTGCTCTATGAAGGAGTGATGGGTAACTACAGTTAGCATAGACCATCAGTCACCCAGGCAGTTGTTCTCCACCATTTCTGTGTTACTTCATTTTAAGATTACCTTCACTTCAGAAAAGAAAACTACTTAAAATTTACGTTGCAGTAAGGCCTGAAAAGAACCCGTAAGGCTCAGGACCTTTAAAAAGAGAAGAGAAAAATCTGAGCTTTTCAAGAGAAATAGGTGAGCTTCTATTATCTCTTCAAGTCCTTTGAAACCAAAAGCATGGTTTTCTTTTTCCTTTTTAGGGGGCAGGGGTGAAGTAAAAGGTAAAATTATGATTTTTTCAATGGCTCACCATTATGACTACTTACGATTTGGCTTTTTATCTGAACACTCAAAAGAGCAATTTCCATCCTGCACTGCAGCTTCTAGCATCCTACTTCTGCCCAAATGAAATTAATCTGTCTCCCAAACTTCCTGTTTCTCTAAAAGTTTATTTCAGTGGTCATTCAAAGACATGAAAGCTACTTTAGAACAAAAGTCCCCAGAAGTTTCTCTTGCAGCAAAGACCAAGCCTACAGCCTGGAAAGTTAAAATTAAAGAAAGTCAAGTCAGAGTTTTATTTCAGAGTTCTTGTAGCATCTTATGTGTAGCTTTTGTTTATGTGTAGCTTCCACAGGCATAACAAAATATTGTTACTGTTTGTACCAGGATGCATAGTAAGTTTTTCTAGCTTCACAGAGTACACAGAGGAAGCCATTAGACCTTCTAGTCAGGATCATAAACCCAAGGCAGTAGGAGAATTATTTTGTAAATGAGCTTAGCCTGACATGGAAGTAGGACCTATTCTTACTGTTTACCACGAAGAGATGCTTTCTGTAAGTAGGGGTTAAGGTGAAGTGGAACATGCATAAGCATAGCACCTCATTTCCTGAAAAAATAATAATATTGGAGAATACAGTTCCTCTGCATGCCCTTTTCTTGCCTTAGCATATTGCTAATATTGCATTGTGCTTGCTTGCTTGTGTGTGGGAAGAAATTCCCTTCAGGCAGGGAAGGAAAATTAAGCTATTTGTGCCCTATCTCATTCTACGTCTATAGCCTCATCCAGCCAGCCCACAGCTCCCTAATAACTTCCGTCTCACTAACAAGGAGAGATCTAATTTTCCTTTGCCTCTCAAAATACCAATCTATCAGGCAGGATACTGATGTTACTTCTTCAAATCCCTATATACAAGGCACAGTTAAGCCAAGTGAGCGTTTGCTTACAGAATCCTAAAAGCTTTAATGGGTTCAGAAAGTGATGGACACATTCACGGAAGAGAAGTCGATCAACAGGTATTAAATGCAAGACAGAGTCTCTGGCTCCTGAAGTCCCTGGGCCACAACTGTTGGCGTCTGGGAGTGCATTCTGCAGAAGCAGTGGAATGTGCTTCCCTGTTCTCACACTCTTCCTTAGTGCTCCATTCTTTGGCCTCGGGATAGAGACAGGATGCTGAGCTGGATGGGCTTTTGGTCTGACTAAGTTCTTCTGTTTTTCTTTTCTTTCTGGTATAGTGAATAATAAAAATGAGTAAGTTTAGCACTACAAACTTTAAAAATTCCATAAAATCACTTCATATTTTAATTACATAAAATCCCTGACTCCAGAGGCTGTATCTGTGAACTGTAAGAGAATACAAATTAGAGGTGACAGAGTAAAGCCTTACTAGTCGATAGTATTGATGATACTACCATCATAACTAAGTTTGTAATGTGATATTGCATGTGTCAGCAAAGAAAGTGGTACTGTTGGGATTTATTTTTGCTGTCAGGACTGAGATGCATCTATCGATATTTGGGGGATATTTTATCTATAAAAATCTACAGTTGGCCTGTTCCATCAAATGTAAACCTCAAACTTTAAAGGTAACATTTTAGCTTGATTTTTACTGTAATCAGTATTCAAGATCCCCACTGGTAAATTGATTCCTAGAAACAGTGCAGGGAAAACCCCTTTATTCTTTGGGTGTTCCTTGGATAAAATTTTCCTCCCCTAAATATAGGATAAGTTTAAAGCAGAGGACTTCTTTCTTAGTCTGCTGCGTGGACCATAAAAGCTGTTGCATTTAAAGAGGTACATGCTGTTCCCCTGGATTCTGCTGAGAGGAAGAGAGGAGAAACCTCTAATAGGTTCTTTTTGTACATTCATAACTGTAGCCACGCATTAGTCCAAGGGTGCTACACCATTTATCTATGAGGAGAAGTTTAACAAAGGCTAAAGTAAGTAGGTCAGAACACATGAGTTTGTATGTGACTGCCAGAGAAGGCTCTGTAGATAGATGAAGACACTGAAAAATGTGGGGCCAACAGAAGCCTCACAATTTTTCTGTGTGCAGGACCACCTTGGTGGGTCCTGTTCGACTAGCTGGCATCTTTATTCCAGCATCAACACACAAGTTTATGACCACATCCCAGTTTCAAAGAGAGCAGAGATCATTCTTTGCACACTGATCACTCATAATTTAGCCTGGTCAGTGGGCAGTTAGCATAGGCTAACTCATCTGTATGATAAAGATTTGTAACCCCATTAGGCATCCTGTCTCTATCTAGGGTCCTCACAGACATTTTGAAGCTCACTGTTGGTTCTTCTTGACTCTTCAGCCTGTAAGGAAACTGCAATTAAAATGTCCTTGCTAATCTAGGTGATCTCCTAATCCAGTGCCTTTTCTGATTTCCGTATTTACCAGGATGTTTTTAAAGCTGGTGACGTAACCCCTGCCTAGAAATCTAACTTCAGGTCTACACCCGTATCAGCTCAAGACCTTAATTTGGTTGGGTGACTCATTCTGACAGCCCTCCTAAGCTTTGTTTCATAGCCAACAAGAAAACTCTTTAATCCATTTGCTTAATGGTCTCTGCAAGAGTTAACTGCAATCCTAACTCTGAAACTATACATTTGGATCTATCCTACCATCTTGCTTCCACCTCTGTGTGAAAAGTAATCAGTGCTCCAGGCTGAAACAAGCCAACTCTTAGCCCACCAATACTTTTCTAAGCTTATTCTGTTTACCCATGCTGATAGCTCACAGGTAACCAACCTTCTTCCTGCTGTCACAAACTTCCATAGCCACCAGGCTGACGTTTGATTACTGGGACGCACTGAGAAAGCTAGCTTTTAAGTGTTGCTAGCAATCTGCTTCTCTGCTGATCAAGGTGCATTTGCATAGTGTCAGACTAGAAGTTCTGGAGCATGCTCATCATACTTGTCCCTCCAGTATAAGCGGAAGTGCTCATGCATTCTCAAACGAGCAGGTTTCTGCACCACATGAGACAATCACTGCTGTAGTAGTCACCATCTGTTTCAAACTGCCTTTGCACAGCTCTTCTATCTCATCCCGATCCAATGTTCATGTTCTTTTAAGTTCAAAGGCCTGGTATCTCTGAGCAACTGCTGTATGTCATATACAGTCTCAGCTAGAGGGACTTAGAGACATGCACAAAATTGAACAGGGAGCTGGCACACATGTGAACTTGCATGTTAATGAGAGAATAGATTAAAATACCTTTAGAGAGAGGGAAAAAGGAGAACATGGGAAATGGCAGACATACTGGCTTCATGACAGATTAAATAATGAAAAAGATTTGGATTAATCAAGAAAATTCTAGATTAAAATATAATGAATCTGTCAGGTAGGTTTAGTGGGGATAATAGGTCTTTTGAACCTGTTGCTCCCTCAGATAAGATTTTAAAAGTCTGCCTGATAAAGGCAACTGTGTTTGTTCAGTGCTATTTATTATTTTTACAGGTGATCTAAACAATATTATCAGACTTCGTATGGTAAAGTTTTCAGCTTCCGTGCCTTTACATACAATTTAACAATGTAAAAAATATTTATGTATTATTAACAAATAAATACTATGGCATGACCCAAATAGTTGTGATTAGGATGACCATTTAAAAAGTCAGATCTGTTCAAATAACAGTTTGGCTTTGTGTTTTGAATTGTTTCTACCTGAAAAGGAAATACTGAACAAAGTGAGTGTGTAAAAATTGCTTCTTGACTTCTGTTGGCCAAAGGGGCAGAAGTTACACAGTGGACTGTGCTAGATCTCTTACGGAGAGTGCAGCTCCTGATAGCTGCAATTTCACTGGCTGGTCATGGAGTTTTTGAATAGTCCCCAGAGCAGAAGAAGTTAAACCAATGCAGAAAAAAATGCAGACAGGAAAACTAATGTATATAATAGAAATACTTCTACAGAAATGTAAGCTCGATGTGTGGTAAATACTTAGGTTGCAATACAGCGTACTCTGCAGAAGTAAATTGTCCCTTACACAAGGTAGCAATGCTAGAAAAGTTTATATACCATACGCTGAGTAGGGTTGATACATATGGAGCTACTTGGTGATTATTTTATTGAAGCTTCTGAAACAGCATTTTCATTACTGTCTGAAAGACCCATAGCGAATAGCACAATTAAACCCCAAACGGACCAGAAAGTTAACTTTGAAAGGACCAGAGCTGAGCTCTGCCCCAATCTAAAGTGCTGTTTGAAACTTGCCCTAAACTCATATGTCTGGAATAAATATAGAAAGCTGTTTAAATGTTAATCATTAATAAATCATCAAGCCAATAGTAGTGGTGTCTTTTAAAAATAATTGTCAGCCTAATTCTTCCCTTCATTTAATTTTGCCACACCTGTAAGAGCTATGCTGTTACTGACAAAGCTTGTATTTCCACTTGGTTGTTATGCTTGCTGCTAGATGGGTGAGCCCAGATTGTACAATGCAGATGCTTTTATAATCTAATATGCAATAAATCTTCCTGCCAAAAACCTATACATACTCCTGCAGTTTCTAGATAAAGTTGTAGCAAAAGTAGTAGGACAACATGGGCTTTACCCTGCCGCCATTAAAGTGATGAGAAAACTTGATTGCTTAAGTAGGTGCATTCACGTTAATGAAGTTTGATCTGGGTGACATCTGTTTTCTGTTACTGAGATTTCTCCTTTCACATTTAGCAAAGGTTTCCAAGTGGTTTTGGTGTGGTTTCTGTGAAACCTAACTTTTCAGCTATACCGTATCTTCTCTAGATGTGCACATTTTCTCTTTCTAATAAGCAGTGTTTAAAAGCAAGAGGAAAAAACCACATGCTTTGTAGTTCCAAGCTTGACACCAGTCCTGACATTCAGATGTGCAAGATGCTGCCAATTAGGTGATCAGCAGCATTTTATGTCTGCATGGGCAGTAACATCTTCTGTTGCTGAGTTTTGAACTCTCTTTCCATGTCTTTATATGAGTTAAGATGTGGTACGCCTTCTGTTCCTAATCAGGTCTTGGTACCTCGCTGATACCTTTGCTGAAAAGCCCTCATTTTGTAAAGGGTGGTAGGGGAAACTCTGTGCCTGAAAACATCTGGTCTACTTGGTCAGGCTCTACTTAAACAGATTATTTTTTGGTTTAATGTATCTGCTTATTAATGTTAGAAGACTATTGTTAAAACTCTGGCTAACCACGTTACAGCGACAGTTCAGATAACCTATTTAGTATTAGGTCTGTATGGCTGCATGGGAGCAAAAATTGCTAGTATCAGAAGTTCTTGTTTACTGATATTGATCCTTTCCCTATTCCAATATTCGATATGTTTTCAAGAAAGGCAGCTAACTCAGCACCCACCATTTGCATTAGAAAAATTATAGCAACCAGAGGTGCTCCTTATAAGAAGATCTTGTAAACAGCCTCCTGAATAGTGTGGGAGTTAAAAACAGGATGCTCTGCCATTACTACAAAGGAGAGAGTAGTTTTAGTTTTTCCCTTCTGTGCCTCAACCTGTTATCTGTGCAGTGCAGAGAGCAACTGTGATTGCTTTCACATTGAAAATTACACTAGTAATTACAGAGAGCTTGAAAGTCCTCCAGCGAGCTCTGTAAGCCCAAACTTCATCAAAACCAAGTGACTTTGACTCCACTGTAATCCATAGTTTTTCTACTAAATCCAGAGGAAGGAAGATTGGGATATTAGATCATAGATAATTCGATATGATGCACAAAAACGCCCAACAAACTGTCACGATGCTGATATCATTCCACCTCCTTGGCTTTATGTAAATCACAAATTCTATGATTGTTAATGTTTGAAATTTCCAGAAGACTCAATATGGCTAAAAAAAATAATTGGATGTAGAATTAAGAATTGGCTGCTGTTGTTTTAGCTGTAGGTGAGAAACAAAAAAATTGCTCTCAACAGTAGTATTTGTTCTTATTTTGCAGTGCGACTCCATGGGAAACATCTTAATTGCAACTAGAAAGATTATATTTGATATTAAAAAAAAAAGTAAGATTTTTGTGTAAAAAATATTATTATAGATATCATACATTAAATACTGTGAAATTACATACCATTTAATGCTTTATAAATTTAAATACCAATCTGAATGCTTCTGATGTTTTCCATTGAGTCCAGTAGTGAAAGGTCAGGTGTAACCTAATTAATCCTTACAGCATTGTTGCCAGGTATTCCTGATTCTTGGAAACAAAGCTGAGGCAGAAAATCATCTGATAAAGGCCAAAGAATGAGTCAATAGCAGACTTCAGATTGGAACTCCAAGTTCTTGCTTCCCGGTTTCATTCTGAATCATAAATTATCTCGTAACTGCTAAAATGAAGGAGGAGGCCAGTAACAATTTAATTACAGTTAGGCTTCTCACATTCATGTCTATGCTTTCTAAAAATCTATTAGTTTAAAAACACTAGAAGACGGAGATCCTCTGATTCTGATTTCTAATGCAAAAATGCAAACTGAAAATTAAATGAAAGTATTAATATGCAAAAAAGGCACAGATGGTGGTGCCACTATAAAAAAAAAAAAGAAAAAAGATTAGAAGGTTGATTCTGAAGCCTATCTCCCAGTAACTACAGTCGGGAGCCCTGCATGCCAGCTGGCTGTGCTGGCCGCTTAGCAATGCAACTATCTCAGTACCAGGTTGCGGTGAGGGATAGCTCTCGTGGAAGCCGCTCATTGACATTCAGAGGATGGAAATATCACTATTCCTTAAAGATCTATGCTTTTGCTCCTGTGGCTTCAAGAGAAAAAAAATGTGACTCATCTAATTGGTGAAATGGCGAAATAGAATCCCAGACTGGTTTGGGTTGGAAGGGACCTTAAAGCTCACCCAGTTCCAACCCCCTGCCACGGGCAGGGACACCTTCCACTAGAGCAGGTTGCTCCAAGCCCCTGTGTCCAACCTGGCCTCGAACACTGCCAGGGATGGGGCAGCCACAGCTTCTCTGGGCACCCTGTGCCAGCGCCTCAGCACCCTCACAGGGAAGAACTTCTGCTTTATATCTAACCTGAACTTCCCCTGTTTCAGTTTGAACCCATTACCCCTTGCCCTACCACTACAGCCCCCTGATGAAGAGTCCCTCTTCGGCTGCACAAGTGGTGGGGGGTCCCTGGGTGATACTAGCTGTGCAATGCTTTTCTGAGCTTCAGATCTCGATTGCAGTTGATTAAAAAAACCCCCAACTAACGGGTTTTGTAATAAACCTTGAAGAAAAATGGATATTTTCATGGGTTTGATGCATACCTTGGGGCTCCACCTGCAACACAGCTCAATGGGTCTGCTGTTAAAAAACACAGCTAAAGCAGCCAGCCGTGGACTTTAGGACAAGAGGCTTCAAGCTGCACGAGGGGACGTTCAGATTGGATATTAGAAAGAATTTCTTCACTGAGGGAGTGATGAGGCACTGGAACAGGCTGCCCAGGGCAGTGCTGGAGTCACCGTCCCTGGAAGCGTTCACACACCGTGTAGCCGAGGCCCTCAGTGCCATGGGTTAGTGGTGGCCTTGGCAGTGCTGGGGGACGCTTGGACTTGATGAACGCCTTTTCCCGCCTGGTTGATTGCATGGTTGTCGCCACCGCCTGTGGGGGACCCCGCGGTGGAGGCGCTGCCGGGGGCACGGAGCGCTGACATCCCGGGCGGCGCCGGCAGGGGGGGCCCGAGAGCCGCGCCACGTGACGTGTGCCGCGCCGCCGTGGCCACGCCCCGCGGAGGCAGCAGCGAGCGAGCCCGGCGGCGGCGGCGGCGGCGGGGAGGCGGCAGCGGCAGCGCCGGGCCGGCGGCCGCGCCACGGCGGGGCTGCGAGCGGCGGGGCCCGGGCCGGCGGCGCGGAGCGCACCGGGGCAGGATGTCGCGGTCCGTGCTGCAGCCGAGCCAGCAGAAGCTGGCGGAGAAGCTCACCATCCTGAACGACCGGGGCGTCGGCATGCTCACCCGGCTCTACAACATCAAGAAGGTGCGGGGGCCCCGGCGGGGAGGCGGGGGGAGGAACCGCCCCAGCGCGATCCCCGCCGCTGCTGCCGCCCCGCCGGGCCCCGGCCCTCCGCCGGCGCTGCACGGCTTGCGGCTCAACCCGGCCGCGCTGCGGCCTAGCGGCGGGGCCCGACAGGCGGGGCGGGGAGCCGCCGCGGCGGTCAGGCACTCCGGCCCGGCCCGACGCTGCGCAGCCTGCGGGGCGGCGGGGGGCGCGGCCGGGGCTTCGCTACCTGGCGGGAGGGAGGCAGGGAGGCCCGGTGCGGCGGAGCGCCCGCAGGCCCGGCGCCCCCCGCTGCGGGGCCTAGGCCCGGCCCGTCCCCCGCGGCAGCCGGTGCCGCCCGGAGCCGCTCCCGCCCCGCCAGGCGTGAGTCACGGGAGCCGGGAGTGGGCTGCTCGGCACGGGCTTTCCCACGCCGCGTTGAGAAACCGAAGGGAAGGGTTTGGGGTAAAATTAGTAAGTTTAATTTCAATAAGTTCGAGGCGCGCGGTTGCTTAGCAGCTCCCGGCGTGATGTTTGAAGCTGCCGTGGGTGCGAGAGCTACTCCCCCCCCCCCCCCCAATTCCCGAAATGGAGAGCATCGGAGTTAGCCTAGGTGAGGTGGTTCGGCGGTGCGGGGAGCCGCAGGTCTCGGTGGTGACGGGGAGGATGGGGTACGCCTCCGAGCGTGGGTAATTCCTCTTCTGGAGGAAATCGATGCGCTTTCCCGTAGGGAAGAATGTAGTTCATGGCCATCCCCTGCTCCGGGTCCTTCATGTATCCTTACAGGCTTAATTTTCTTAACGTGCTATCCATCATCTGAATGTGTGCGGCTGCTCAATCCACTTCCTGCAATGGATATGTTAGGATTTTATTGCTTTGCCTTGAACACAATTATTTCTGAGAGGTTGTTTATTATTTTAAAGAAAATGTTAGTTATTCCACTCAAGCAGTGAGCAGGTTTAGCCTGTTACAATGTCTGTGCCATTCACATGCTGCACTGTAGCAATAGCAGAGAGAGTTTGGGAGGTTTAGGTGCTTACCTGATCACTCTGGCTTCTGAAGCCAGGCTTCTGCCAGGGATGATCCTTCCAAACAGATCTGAGCTCAAAGATGTGCTTTATCAAATTGCTTTGCTCAAATGAGAGACTTGCACTGCAGAAGCAGTAAGAGCTACTTAGCTCTACCCAGGAAAAAAAAAAGACCCAAATGATTGAAGTATTCAGAAGTCAGTGTTGATCCCAAGCAATGTCAGTAGTTGATGTGCACTTGAGTGTTTTTGCAAATCTTCACTGACAGAAATAAAGCATTCAAACTAAATTATTACAAATTCCTGTCTTTCTGAAATAGAAGTGAGGTTCCTTTTAGTTTGTGGTTTTGTACGCTTAATAATTGTCAGAAGTGAGATTGTCTTGTTACACAAAACAGGAATTCCGTAGTTACAGGGGAAGTAAAATCAGGGAAGTCATTTGTGTGTGTGCTTGTTCTGCTTTGAAGAAAATACCCCAGGTGAAGAACGGGCTGAGCCATGTCTTACTCATTATGACTCCGGGCTCTGGTTTCATGACCAGTGTTCTGATCTGGGGACACTTGTGTTGAGTGGTCCAGTGCCTACAGACGCATTTCTGCTGGCATGCTTAGATGGCAGAGTCCTGGGCAGGTTTGCCCATATGGTGGTAGCTGCTTCTGCTGTTACTCGTGCCAGTGAAGTGTTGCAAATGGATAGGTTCTCGGTAGGGGAGCATCAGCACTGGAGGTGAGACCAATATTCCTGCAAATGCTATGACCTGAATCCGAAGTTGCGTAGGTCTTACATACAGAGAGAAAAGAGGCATGGCCAAGCAGCTTGATTATTGTGTAGCATACAGTTTTACTAATTTGGAGTCCGAGCCACAAGTCTGTGTATCCATGTAGTGATTTGTGATTCAAATAGTTGTTTTCTTAAGCTGCAGTCAGCATTGCTTGACAGTGGTAACTGGCCAGCTCTGATGGTAAACCTGAGAAGTCTTGGGATTGATCACTGTGTTTTATTGGGGATCTCTCTTCAGCCAAGCTTCAGCATAGCTGGCTGCTTGGAACACTTTGGTTTTCTTTATTTCCCCATATACATACTTCTTCCCCTCTCTGAAAACAGTCGATTCCTAAACTGCTGTTGAAGGTTCTCATAGCTTCCTCCATTGAAGATGATCTCGAAACTCAAGTTACTAGACATAACCACACAATATGTGGTATTGCGGTTAAAGGAAATGGTTAAGACTGTTTTTAATAAGAGGAAGTGAGAGGTGAAGTATTTGTAGGCTGCCTTACAGATTGCTCTACATGCTGTCTAGGGAGTAGAGATTTTAGAGGAGTAAGAATTTTCTTGACTGTTAGAAACAAAACAGGAAAACTTTACTTCCCAAGGAATTACAGAAGTTGTTAAAAGCAGTTAGAAACTTACACTTTGACTTCCTATATAAGTTTGAGGTTTGATGTCATTGTGCTTATAGCTGTGAATCGTTCGTCGTTTCCTGTTTACTGACCTTCCGTGCTGTTGCTGTCTTCTGAAATAGTTTAAAGCTTCTTGGTTCTGATGCAGTATCTGAGTGGATGGGGTTTTAGCTGTAGAGTAACATGAAAAATGTGAAAAGTAGAGTTACCAAGGTAATAGTGGATGTTGAGACAAAACTCATGTTTGCTCTGTACGGAGGTGGAATTTTTTGTTGCTGCTGTTATTTTGAAGGATGACCCTTTGCTGGCTGCTTTCAGCTGTCTTTTGTACTGGATTAGTCTCAAACTTGGGAATCCTACCATTGCGGTTTCTCTTCTGGTTTATACCTTCTACTTTTAAAGAATTTATCCTCAATTACCCAGGCTAGCAACTGTATTATCATTTACCATGTAACTCTTCTGTCATTACTTGCCTACAACTAAACCTGTATAAATCAAAGACAGCAAGATCTTTTCATGCCATCCTGGCTCAGATGAAGCTTGGATTTTGTGGTTACCTTTCAGAGCAGACGGAGGCTGTGTTGGTGAGCTTTGCGTAACATTGCCAGTACTGTCAAATAAGTATTGTTCAAGAGTGGTGGCAGAGAAATGATCTTGTTTTCTGTGGGCCTGTCTTCTGTTTGTTTATAAAGCACTTGCATACCGGGAAGTATTTACAGTAAGAGATTTCATCTTAAAATACCTGAAGTAGAGATTTAGCTGGAGCAAATCAAGAGAGTGTGCTTTTGCTGAATGTCACAGCAGTGCTATTGTAAACACAACTGCTAGGGGTAAAAGTTGAGGTTTTGAATTATTTAGAGTATATGTTATTCAAACATGATGAGTCTGTATTTAGCATTAATTGCTTTGTTAGCAATGTTCTGCTGTTCTTCATGGTGCAGGTTTTATGGTTTTGTGCAGAATTTTTTCTTAAAATGTCATTAACGAAACAAATTCTTTTGACTTTCACAATTCTGATGATTACATGGTATCTGGAGAAAGAGAATCTTAAACTAATTCTTAGATATGAACTGCATAACCAAACTGAAGTCATAGAAAAGGAGCAGAATAAATATTTGCAGGGGCTTTAGCTGACTTGATCTTTACCTTTCCTAACAAAATACGTGGTCCCAAACCTACCGTGAGCACCACATAGCTTAGTATGAAGCCAGATTTAAAATCATTTAGCAGGTGGTTAATTGTCAGTTCTTTAAAGATGCAGTAGTGGGAATATTGGATTTTTGCATGTATTGAGGATGTTACTGTTGGCCGTTGTAACGACTGAGCACTTCTTGTTTTCCCTGTTTACTTTCTCGTCTGCAGCAGTTAAAGCACATGCTCTTTTCGAAAGAGCAAGGAAGGGCATGTGCTGTGAGGGAAAGAGGGCCTGCATCAAGTTTGCTGTGGTAAAATGATGACAAGTTGACCAGCCAAGGCTGAACAGAAGTCAAATCTTAATTCACCAGTCTTGTACACTGCTTCTGAGATTGGGATGAAGAAAAAGCTCCCAAAGGCTCTGAAACTGGGCTGGAGAAGGCTTGACAAAGCCTAAACATTGCAGGAGACAGTTGTAAAAGCCAGTCAGTGGTTTGAGTAATAGAACCAGTGGGTGAAATGCACTGTTGTGCTCAGTCAGCAAGGCGGTTCTTCAGGAGAAAATAGGAGAGATTTTAAGTGGCTGGCAGAACATGGGGAAGTTTCCGATCTGCAGAGCTCTGAAGTTTGGAAGGGCGTAGGATTAGATCACCCTGTTGACACTGAGCTCTGTGCTGGAGTGCAGAGCTTTGAGCTGGGAGGAAAAGCTCACAAATAATATGTTTTGAATAGGATGGTTGGTATTGGAAAGAACAGATGATGTCTTCAGGTCATGGGAAGCATCTTAGGGTGGGGCACTATCGCTTCCAGTGCTTGATGGATGTCAGCAGTTCTTGAAAGGTTAAGATGACAGTCTGTGTTCATCTCTTTGTGCCTGTGATCTTGGAAGAATGGCTCAGAATAGTGTCCCACTGATAAGAGGAGGAGGAAGTCCCAAAGAAAGTCACAGTTAGTGCTGGCAAGAAAAAACAAATACAACAAATTCCTTGGCTCAGGAAGCAAACACAAATGCTGTGTCACATTGATGATACCAGGTCACATTGTATTTTTAACTTGGAAAAGCAACTAATTTTGTAAAGAAGCAATATGGCTTTTTCATACAGTATAAAAATATCCCATGATACCTTCTAAAATACACAGAGAGAAAGCCAGGTGGATTTATCCTTTTGCATCAAGTGTAGCTACCCAGAATTGTTTTGCATCATTTCTTCATTTACAAATAGGAATTACCTCCTCCCCACCCCTCAGTTACTGCTCTTTGCCCTGCCATATGTTGAAACAAAACCAAATCCAGTTTTAGGTTTTTAAGATCATGCGCACAGGAGATGCGCCTGAAGTCTTTACAGTTCCCATTTTACCCCATTTTAGATTCAGAATAGAGAGGGCATTGCCTTACTTTATTAAGGTGTTACTTTGTACTTTAGGTAAAGTTTTGTGGCAGTGAAACCTTCATTTTTCCTTTGCATTTCACTTGCCCTATTTGCAATTGCTAGAACCAAGTGCTTGCTTCAACAAATGCTACGGACACAAGAGGACAATGTAAAGCTATCACTGTACACAGTGTCAGACCAATTTCTTTCATCAGCAAGGTGACAGGTCACTCTAGTATGGACAACTTGGTAGATATTTTACACGTTGACCTTAGCAAGGCTGCTGACATTACCTTATCTGATTGTTCTTGCAAACAATCTAAGGAAGTAGAGTCTGGATGAAATTGTAATGCTAAAAGCAGATGGATAACCATATTAGGGAACAGTTATGGAGATCTCATTGTCACGCTGTGGTTCAGCAGGGTCTTGTTGGAGTGTGTTTTACCTCTGGTTCCAGTCGCTCCCTATTAATAATCTAGGTGATGGCTACATTAGGCTTCATTAATTTGTTGGTAGGAGACTGGGAGAAGCTACAAAAGTAATGAAGAACCTAACTGGAATTCAGTTTGAGCTTAACAAATTGTAGGTGTGGACTAGCAAACTTGCAGGTGGTTGAGCAAGTATGATTGTAAGCTGTTTTGGGGTAAGTGAAATTTAAAGTACAAAATAAAAAGTAATGAGATAGCAAATCTGCAGAAGATAGCCAGGAAAGGTTGGTGACATGCCAGGGCAAAGGTGAGCCAGCTAAGTTTCACTGCAAAGTATCAGGGATGACATGAGGTTTTGTAGATGTGTGAGCAAGATAGTCTGACGAAGACAGAGGAAAGTAATCCTTTTGCTGTGTATGGTATGTGTTGAGACTCATCCCCAATGTAACTGATTTGACACACTTTTCAAGAGAGATGTGGAGAAAGTCCAGAACAGAATAATAAGAAAGACCAGTGGAGCAGAAAATTTCACCCAGTAAGAATATGGGAAGACTTTTTATAAAGTAAATTAATAAGTGATACAAGTTCTTAAGTATTTAAGGACTGCTGTAGAGAGAAGGGGAATAGTTTTTGCAATTCCTTATGGCCACGGAGATAAAGAAGTGGTGGATTAAATTATAGTGGAAAAAGTTATTTAGATCTGAGAACTTTCTAGTGAAAAAGATTGTTAGATATAAGGCAAGACTGTGAGAGTGTTTTTGAATGTAGCCTGTTGGAGACCTGCAAGTAAAGATTTGGCAGGCATCTCCCAGGAGTGGCACAGATACAGTCAATACTGCCTTGGAACAGGAAAGTAGGGTAGGTGATTTCTCAAGGCCCTTTCTATGCTTTTCTTCTGATTTCATGTGAATTTACATTGTAATGGATTGGATCTCAGAGTAGAGGTACACTGGGATTTAAAATAAAGTATATACTTTGGGGTCAAGACACACAAAATAGTGAGTAATGGTGGGGAAGATGTCTTGCTGAGCTCTACGAAGCATTGGACTGACTTTTAACACCTTTAATTGTAATTTTGAGTTAATATGAAAGTGCGTTATCTTTCAGACTTTTGAACCTTAGTGCATGTAAAATGCAATAGCCATTAAATTTATAGTAATTGTGAGCTATATTTTTGATATGTCCAATGCCTATAGAGACTGTATGAAAATTAGTTAGAGACTTTCTTCTGATTCCAGATCCTTGTTGGAACAATACAGTTCTGGTTGAATTTTATTAGCATAGTCTATCTATCAAAATACAGGTTTACCTTTTATACAAGTATCATTTATGTAACAGCATGCGTCAGTAAAGTTACGTGCTTAGTACAAGATTATCCAAGTGATACTGGTGTAGGAAAGCTAAATTTTAGCCATCAAAAGTATTAAACTGTAGTCTAGTAATTTGTCCGTGTGTGACTGACTAAGTCTTGAATCTGCTTGCATAGTTGTTAAGAGGGACAAGGCTTCATTCACCTAGCTTATCTGGGGCTAGCCTGTTTAATAGTAAACCTGGGCTTCCTCAAAACCTAAAATACAGCAAAAGCAGTTACTGTAGGCTTGATTAGAGATATTAAGACAAATACAGTGTGAACAGCTTCCTTACATATTCACCATTCAAAGCGTTCAGTCTTCATTGATTATTCACTTCTCTCTCCTTCTCTGTAGCTTTTGCTTTTTAAAAATCAGAGATTGTCAGTTGGTAATCTCATTATTTTAAATACACGATGGAAACAAAGAATAATAATATGCTTTATCCTACAGAAATCTAGAGTTAATGATGACCCTGTCTCTTTGAATGTTTGCTTGCCATGTATTATTTAGTGGAGTTTATAGGATGCATAGCTTCAAGCCAGGCATTCAAACTTATAGCTGCATTTTAGGTTGAAGTCTTTTATGCCAGCAGCTACTACAAGGGAAGAAGAGCAGTTTTACTGTATGTGTCTTTTTTGGGTGTCAGGAGAATATGCTGTAGTAAACTATAAATGGTACATACAGAAGCTTTTCCCATTTTTTTTAATTGGAGAAATCTTAGTGTATTTCCATTTACAACTGAAAGTTACCAACTCGGGGGATGGCATATGTTTTGCTGTTGTTGAAATTCTGTCAATTTGCTGGTTAAATTCAGTTTTTTAGCGCAGACTCATTTGTAAATGAAACTTGAAGGTAAGGGGATTTGTTGACTAAGATTATTTGAGTATATGTTGCCACGGTCCAGTGGAACGGTGCTCAGCAGTGTTTTATCTCAACTCTGCAGTGACAGTAAATCAAGTTAAACTGCAGCAAAATATGATATGTTTTGTGATCATCTGCTGAGGTAGGAGGTTTGGGGGATGAAAATAGGACATTATTGATGCAATTGGCCTTGTCTCTCTTTTATTGGGAAACAGCCCTGCTAATAATTTGGAATAGGTTGGGCATATTATATTACTGTATTTCCATAATATAGTAACATATTTAGATTGTTATTTTGTTGGGGGTTTTCTTTATCATTCTACACCATGTAACTTGGGTAATGCTTTACAATGTTCTTACTCGAGGACATGTGGCAGGTTTAAGTAAAAGGCATGAATGAAGTTTAGGTGTTGTAAATGCAAGTTTGCACCCTGTATGCTGTACCATGGTGCTGACTTTTGACAATGATTGTACCTGAACATAAGCTTGCTTTTATTCATGTCACATCAGCTGGATATATGTAGTAATTTTGCTGATGGATTTTTTTGGTGGTGGTTGTTCTCCTCTAACATCCTCTGCCCTTAAGTAGGGAGTAAAATGTTAAATGTTTTATTTAATATAGTTATCTAGATTATTAGGGTAGGTAGGAAAATGCTGCCTTAGTTCAAAACATATGGCATAGTGAAGCATCTCTAAACAGTACATGTAGTCTGATCTCTCTAAAGTTTGATGACCTATGCATGTGATCGCACATGAGTATTCTGGGCAACGAATCTCTTAGCCATAGAAATTGTATTCTTGTTAAGAGTTGAATACACAGAATCAGATCAGGAAAATATGCTCAATTACTTGAGAGCTTATCATCGCAGAGTACTATTCTAAAGTGCTGTGGGAAGAAATGCTGTCTAACCTGATAGAAATCCAGTGCTTGAGTCTTTTTTTATTATTTTAATTACTTAGGTTAGTCTCTAACATTAGCTTTGCATCATCATCAGCATAACTGGTTCACAGCTGTTTAGTAATGTACAAAGGAATTTAGAGATGACTGCTGAGAGATTCTTTCACTATAATATTTCGAGGCTGAAGCAGCTGGAATTCCATAGCTTCAGAGCTGTATTCCATGAATGCAGCATTAGTAAGAACATTGATTTTCTTCTTAATGCTCAAAAAATATAGCCATTCTGTTTTTATTTTAAAAAGGTAAGAAATGAAGAAAATTCACTGCAGCCCGCTTAGGGGAGGTGCTGATATTTGAGGCTGATTGAGAAAGGGCTACTGCATTTGGCTAGTTCTCAAATACTTACTTGAATGCTAGACAGCTGTATACGGCAAAGTGATCTTTGTATGCTGTACCACAATGTTCCTGCCTATTACAGTAGTGACAAGAGGGTTTTTTATTGTCTGATACAACTATTGAAAGCAGAAGCTACCTTTCTTACCTACATTCTAAGACCATTGCCCTCAATGTCTTTGTTCTTTCTACAGTGCAAAATTGTGGTTGTGTACCTTACCACATTTGTGTGGAAGTGCAAGGGTTGGGGTTTTTATTTTCGTTCTTTTATGTTTTCTAGAGTAAACCATAGTGAGCTTGAGCTTCATAGGTCTGTTTGTCACTTAGGAAAGGTTTAGCTTATGTAGAGTGTTTTACATGCTATACTGAATGCAGATAACAGCATGGATGAAAATGGTATGGATGCTGCAACAGCTGGTAATCAAATAATATTGGTTCTTAGAAAGGAGCTGAGCTGCTGTGGAATATGGGAGAGGAATGGAAAAAGAATTAACCCACTAATTCAGCGATGGCTTGTCCTCTTTCTATTCATTCCACGTAGGTAGGCTTGTACAGCTTTCTTTGTAATGTATGAAGGATACCTTTAACCTTTTACGTCTTGCAGCAGTTTTCTTTCTTATCTACGGATCAATATGGTGTAGTTTATTAGTAGGAAGAATTACAGTTGCTTTAAGTGTGATGTTAGCAAACAAACAAGGGGAAGGAGCAAAGCGCTCTCTTGCATATTCAGATGTATTGAGGGGATTGCCAGTTAGACTGATAATAATATTCATCATCTATGGGAAGTGGGTCCCTGAAGCCACAGGAGGGTGTGCATGTTTGTGTTTTCAGATGTCTGTGTGAATGATCTATGTGTCAGGGCTTGGGGAGAACATACTTTTTAGTAAACATTTTGAAGAGCTGATTTATAGGAGGAAAACCATCCGTTGCTAGGAAAAATAAGGAGTTTATGTGCTAGTGTTTGAATTCAGCCTGAAAAATGCAGGAAGTCAGCAGTGGCAGATTTCTTGCCTCCTATATAACAGCAACCATTTTGGAACTTAACAGGCCACAAATCTATGTTTTCTATTAAGGTGTTTTCTTAGTTTGTGATCCTTCTTTTAGTGGAGGGAGTTAGTTATTCTGCAGCAAGGACAACAAATGAAAATAATCCGTCAGATTCTGACAAACCCATGACATCTGGTTAAATTAAGACTTTATCACTTTGAAGCACACTGTTTAATTTTCTGATGCCTATTTACAGTATAATCTTTTAGTTTTGAAACTGTGTAAAGACTTTAAAGTGTGTAAAGAACGCATCTTTTGTGGCAGGTGTTGTTTGCTGCTGTAAGAATATCAAAGCAACTATTTAACATCTAACTGATACTATGGATGTTGCTGAATGTATTTTCATTATAACTTCCTCTTGTAGCATTATAGATGTGATAATTTAATAAAGTTTAGTATTTTTTGTGGGGAAATTAGCAAATGGGGGAGTTCTGTTATTAAGAGTAGTATGTTAGCACACATCATGATGGTCATGTACTGCCAATAGGAGTTTTAGAAACTTAAAATAATGACTCTTTTGTTTTTTTTCTTGGCTACCGTTTCTTTTTCAGGTATGTAAAACTTCACTGAGTTTCTCTCCTTTTTTCCCTCCGTAGTTGCATGTGGTGTTTGTTAACTCCTTTTTTTTTTTTTTTAATTTTTTTTATTTTTTTCCTCTCCCTACGTGAACATAGTTTGGAAATACTATTAAAAGTTACATGTCTCAGTGTATACGCAGCACTTTACGTGTAGTTATTAGAATTTTACTATTGTGCAAAGTTGATTGTGAGTGTTAGAATAATCACCACCCTGTAGAAAGTATTCTGCCTAGAGTAACAGATGGCCGTAATGTTCTCTTGGATGTAGGTAATAGTGTATTAGTTCACTTAAATGTAACGTATTTTAGAAGTTAAGAGTAATTTGTTTATATGTAATTTTTCTCTCTTTTTATTACACTGCTTTCCCAGCAAGGACAAGTTTGGAAGGTTTGCAAAGCTTTTCACCTTCCCTTTGCCCGCTTGCCCGCTTTCAGAATCGGTCTCATAATCCATGACTTCTGTCTCTACGGTCCACAACTCGGTCATAGAAATCAATGTGGAAAAGTTTTTAAACGAGCTGTCATTTGAGTTCACTATGTTGCGTAGAAGTGCCTAGCATGTAATTTAGTTTTGCATGAGACACGAAACTTTTGCAAATCCCTGAGGACTATAAAACTAAATGAATCTTTGAGAGAAAATACGATATGAGCGCAGATCTTGTCATGTAAGTAACGCTGCTTTTAGTATGTTTCTCCAAACTAAATGGTATAGCATGGCTCGCTGGTCAGAGTAGTTGAGAAGTAGCGTGTCTGACAGCATGCACTGTAGCTGGCAAAAGTAGGTGCTTCCTCAGTCCTTTGTCCACAGAAGCTGTTCTGATGTGTCTACGTAAGTTATTTAAGAGTCCTAACACCTAGTTGTGACTTCTGTTCCAATCAGAATTTGATGAAATTTCTTGATTGCCGCTTTTAAAGCGCAGCCTATGCTACTGCAGGAGTAAAGAAAATGAGCAAAACCTGACTTCTTAATCTAAGGAACTAGGATACCTTAGGCAAGTACTGGTGGTTTTATTGTGAGATGGAAAACTGTCTTGAAGTAAACAATTTAAAGAGAAACTAAATGCAGATTGGTGGTGGGGCTTTTAGCTTTGTTTCACAAAGGATAGTTGAATCATTTAATGTGCCCAGCACTGTCCTCCACAGATGATGACATGATTGAATTTTCTAACAGTTTAACTCCAGATGAATACAACACTACCTCAAACCAGGAATAGCATTAAAAGGAAACCGTTTTTTTTTTCCTCCTTCTTTTAGGATTGAGTTTTTTCCCTCACTGCTGTTCTGCACTAACTGCTTTGATACTTCCATGCATCTTTTTCAGTAGAAGAGCATCTCTGTACTGTTTCCCATTGCATATTTCAGCTGTGACAGTCCCTGCACTTTGCCTTTCATTTTATCACCTGCTCACTAAAAACAAACAAACAAAAAAAGAATCTTTCTAGTTTGTCTTCAGACTTGCAACTTTCACTTAGCTTTAGATGGATGACTCTGGTTTTACTTCATTTTTTATTGTATTTTTTTATAGGCATGTGGTGACCCCAAAGCCAAACCATCCTATCTTATTGACAAAAACCTGGAATCTGCTGTCAAATTCATAGTCAGGAAGTTCCCAGCAGTAGAAACACGCAACAACAATGTAAGTAACCAAATGGCTATATACATATTTTTCTCAATATCCTTTGGCACTTGTTGCTCAAATTTGTGAGGGTTTGTGTGTTCTTGTAAAGTATCTGATTTTGACAGTTGTGTTTGGAGTACAGTAGTTGATTCAAATGCCTGACAGGGTCCTTTAGAAAGAGCTGTCTCCAAAGAGAGTGTAGTATACTGTGATTCTGAGTCGTTTTCTTTTAGCGTAGGATACTTTCTGGTTTTCTCTTTTCCTACTCACTTCTGTTCCATGTCAAAGAACTGTGAAATGTATGTAATCCTTGTAAAAGTCATGCCTCACTTGGATAGCAGAAATTCTTGGTGACCAGACTGATTGCAGAAGATGGAAGTGGCATAACTTGATTAGTGATGAGACCTGTCCAGCAGATTCATAAAAGACACCCGACTGCAAAGTGGAAAAATGTGTTAGTACTTAAGAGGTGCATGTGCCTCACAGGTGCCCTTGTGTATGGGGTCAGTCCCTGTGAGAATAAAGAATGCTTTAGTACATAAGGAGAAACCTTGTTGAAGTACAACAATACAGGAATATAATTGTTTCCTCTTGAGGTGTAGCGAGTTCAGTTGCAATAGGAAATTATTTTCACCCTCTGAGGGATTCAGTATTGCTGAATTTGACATGTAGCCTTTAGAGGCAATTGTTGGATTACAGGCAGGCATTTTGGCAGGTGATACATGCTTGTTTCTCTATTTCAATTTGAAAGTCAAGGGAAAGATCTCTGTTTTACCTGCTTACATTTCTTTCCAAAGGTGGAAAGTGGAGGTAGGTGTTGGGTTTGCATGTTCCCTGCATGCAGCTACTTGCATGTGTGCTTGAGAGGTTTAGGCTTGCTATAAGCATTCAGGTTTCTGCGGAATGGCAGTGGGAATAATTAGTTTATTTTACAATGCCAACTAGAATTTTTATGTAATGTCTTCAATAATGCCAATGGGGGGAAAAAAGGAAAGAGAAAAGCTTTCTCTTATGGAGGAAACAGTTTCAGTAACGATGTGCTTTCTCACTTTAAAACTGGTACATGTTTAATATTGCCCATCTTTGCATTGAATTTGATTGTGTTAGTAAACAAAGATAGCAAATTCTTTATCAAATTTATGTAAAAATGGTAAATCTTTAAATAGCATTTGGTAAATGCTTCTGTATTCTGTAAGCTTCAGTGGCAGATCTATTACTAAAAGATTACGGACATAGATTTGTTTAATGCAGTTGCATGTATGCTCTATATGTCTTCTGGTTGTTGATTATGAATTTGGAGCTTAACTAATGATATACTTAAGGATTTGGTACTGTGAAGTTTATTGAAAAACTCAAAGATAACTTGACACATTTTGACAATCACAGTTTCTAAAATAGGACACGCTCATAATGTTTTGTCATTCCTTTGTGTTTATTTACCATGAGACAGCCAGGCCTGGGCTTATCAAGCACAGTTATCAAAAGCCTACCCTCCTTATGTATGATCACAGCTTAAAGTAGGGATTTTGAGTTCTAGCAATAGGCAGCTGGGATTTCCCTATGTGCAATGAGAGCTGGTGGCAGTTTGCTTGTCTTAGACAACTAAGAACATCTCCCAAAAGAAACCTTTACCCAGAACATATTCCTAATGAGACAAGGGATATCATGTGCAGAGAAAGTTCTAGTCTGATGGCAGATCAATTTTTGTTTGTAAACCTTAGCTTCAAGAAGGTGTAAGCATCTAGCTCCTGATCAGGAAGATGTTCCCCTCCTTGCTCTTCCCTTGTCTTCCCCCTCCCACTGGCAAACAACCAGCTCACCATATATTAGGAGGGCACACCAGGGAGCTCCTTCAGTAATGGAACGGTGGATCGAATACTTAAAATGGTGAGAAGCTTACTGGGACAGGGGCACATCAATTAATGAACTATTATGAAGGATTACAAATGGAGAAATTGTTGAGAAGTCATAACCTGTTTCCTCCTTGCAGTGAAAATTCCAGGACAGCCTTTCAGGGAGAGGTTTTGGCTTTTGTGCATTCAACTGCAGCAGTCATCATTGCTTAGCATTGTGCATCTATACAGTTAGTAGGACCTATTGACATGTCTATAGGTGATGCTGCCAAACAAGCTTGCATTCAGCTAGAGAATGGGCCGTGCCTGCTTTTTCGATCTTTATTTTTAACCGATTTTTAGCTGTTTGGTTTTTTCTCAGGTATAGGCATTTACAGTGTTTTGTCTCAGAGGTGAATAACACGTTTTATCGAGGAGTATGAGCAGTGTTTACTGTAATCAGATGATCTTGAAAAGCCTGCATTTTTATTCCTGTAAAACAAGTGATTCTGTGATGTTTGCTACTGATAGCTTTTACATCTTTATTCACAAAAAAATACAGCTCCTGGTTTTGTTACTCCTTCAGAATTTGACATGCTGAGTCAGACTAGAGCGATGTCGGACAATCGCTGGGTTTCAAAATTCTACCAAGAGTTCAGGTTTATGAGCAGTTCAAACAGTTAAGTGCCTGATGAATCCTTGTTGACGAGGCTGAAAAATAAAATGGAGTAGTTCATCTTCCAAAGAATCGATTATAGATAACTCGACCTCATCAGTTCATAACTCACTCTCTTCTGTTGTCTGAGAGCAGATCTGATCTCTTGCTCTTGCCCTTTCTTCTCCAATCACCATTATGGACCATAGAACCTTGAAAATACGCAGTTTGTTGACTGAGCTCTTAAATCAACTGTTAAGAATGTTGGCCAGCAATACAATATTGCTTAATAGTGTATGAAATACCTGCAGAGGGTATGTATGTGTGTATACAAAATAATGGCAGGATTGACAAAGTGAGAAACCAACATTTTGAAGTCCTATTTGAAAAAGATAACTTTTTACTATTATGTAATTCCCACCTTCAGTGTTTGGGAAACTTTAGTATTTATAATTATTTTAAATTGACTAAAGCTTTGTTTTGAAAAAGCCTTCCAAGCTGGAAAAGCCTTCCAAAAAGTTTTATAGTGCCTTTATTCTTTGTCAGATCAGTGATCTGATTGTGCTGGTATTGACGCAGGGTAACATTTACTGAGTTTCCTTGGCTATCTTCAGAAGTAAAGTTCCAAAGTAAGGGATGTGGAAGCAGCCTGATTTTTCTGAAGGATTTTGAGACCTCATCCTCCTTTAAGCCATACAGGCAAGATTCTCGCCTTGCCTGTATGAGAAATACAGAAATATTTCACAGAAATATACAGAGCGCCTACCAAACTCCAAAAAAAATATAGTGGCACCTAAAAGGTTCTCTCTTCTTAGTCAACACTACTGTTTAATGCCATTGCAAAACCAGAATAAAATACTTCACAATGGGGCATTGGAGATGCAGGGAGAAAAGAAGTATATTGTCTGTGATAGTGGATAGGGTCTGGAAAAGCTGCATGCACAGGTCAAGCTCTGTGTCTTTGTGTAAGGGAACTAGCCTCCTTTCTGCTTTCCAAAACACCACAGATGGGAAGTAGTGAGAATATCTGCCTTCTTTCTTGAACATATGTTTTTCCTTTACTCAGATTGCTCCTCAGCAATTTTCCTGTAGAAAAACTTGCTATATTTTTAAATGTCTCTTGGAGAAGTTCAGGCTTAGTCATTGCTTGGTGGTAAGCAGACCAGTGAAACATCACTCCAGTTTCTAAGTCGGCGTTTAGTGGAAGAAATATCCATGTTTTCCAGATACTACTAATCTTCATCTTCTAGCATCTGTCTTCCCAGTACTTTTGTATTAATGCATCGACTACACATTCAATTTCTTAGGAGTTAATATTTTGAGGGTTTAGTTACCTGATTTAACTGCAACGTTTTTTCTGCTGTATTGTGTCAATGGGGACTGGAAATAAGATCATATGAGAGTAAAGTACATAGAAGCAGTGCAAGGGTTAGGATCTGTAGGTATGAATTAGTTCACTTTTTCATTTTTAGTTCATGGGAGTGTTGGCTTTTTCCTTTTAGTTCCCAGTATGTATGCCTGGTCTGCTTACTGTGTCTTTCACAGTGAGCTAGTTGCATAGCAAATGAGTTGGATATGGGAGAGGCATTGTGGGCACAGAGTGGCTAGACCTCCTTGGCCAACGCTTATCAGAAGACATTAATGCATGCTTTTATTAAATGCTTTCTTTTATAATAAAATGACTGAAATATGCACTTCATAACAAATCTTGATTTTTAATTTGTGGTAGGTGCTTGCAATAATTAGTCTTTTTCAAAGTACTCAGCTAAATACAAGAAATTCATTCACGTTTCAAAGTACTCCTTTCAGCTCTTGCAAGGGGTCCAGTGCCTAAAGGAAAATGCTCTTCCTTTGCTTGTTTCTAATGAAGCTTTTAATATTGGAATTTGCTCAGTGCTTGTGAAGATAATCTAGAAATTCTCTTCAGAGGAAAAATAACATTGGAGTCTTGGCTATGCTGCCTCATGTATTGGTAATCCTTTTTCACTAGGACACAATCATTTTATTTTTGAGGAAATCATGTGGTCATTAACACCTGTGGTAGCTGGTTTCTTAAGAATAACTTAAATCTCCCAATTCAATGAACTGTAATCTTTTTCTCCAGGTTTCTAGAGTGCTAGGTTTCTTGTACAGGAGACTTGATTTTTCAGATAACTTACTGCTTGCTTAAGCAATAAAAACCCATATTCCACCATAAAACAAACTGGCCTCCTGGCCATGAAGACTAAAATCCTGATCAAGTAAGAGGATGCCATGCTTTTCGTGCACAGCTGCCTATTCAACTCTGCTACTGCTCAAGGAACTTACAGTGCTGAAAGAACCACAAATGAGGCTGATTTTCCAAAACTTAATAAGGTGCTGATTTAGGGTGTGGGAGTAGGGAAAATAGTTAAGCATGGGAAAAAGCATCATCTATACAATCTTTACAACTGAGGTGTTACGTTTAGGCCTGTTCTGCTAACAGGCAAGGTATACCACAAAACAACCACAAGCTACAGTTTATTAAACAAGCACACCAAATAACATAAGCACACTAACACAAATCAGGTATAATTCTGTCTGTATATAGTAAATAAGTAGAATAAAGCAAATCAGCTATATATATATAAGTAAAGTAGAGAGGAAAATGAGCAATGCATCAAGTCATTACTGCATAGAGAGAACAGAGATTAAGAAGAAATACATCGCCAGTTTGGGCGACATGGATTAGTGTGTGGTGTACCTGCCCATGGCAGGGGAGTTGGAACTAGATGATCTTAAGGTCCTTTCCAACCCTAACTATTCTATTCTATGATTTACCCCCTGCATGAGTAAAGCCAGCTGATGAGAAACTAGTCCCTGTTCAGCTTTGTACAAGCAGTTGTGCTTGAGAGTAGGATGCACTAATGATAGCTTATTTCAGAAGAAACTGCAAAATAGCTGCAAGAAATAAAATTTTATCTACATTTTTACTAAAAAGTCACTCAGAATTGAAATTGCTCTGCTAATGCCTTGCCCTGATACAACCACACCTCCTGTTTTGATTTCCTACACAGTAGCACATATGATGTCTTCAGTTATTTGCATAAGAATGACTTTGCACCTTAAGATTACTTATGCTGTAATATAATCAGAGAATAGTATGTAAAATTTTTCAGCCTACAGTCATTTGAAAGTGAGCATTTTTTCATTGCGATTCCAAAAGGCAAGGTGAAACCATGAGATCTCTTTAAAATGTTTTACCAAACAAAACTCATAACGTAACTTATGAGTAATTAATGTAACTTGCATTTTTTCAAAATTCTAAGTGCTGTCAGCACTGATGTTTATATTCATGGCTTAACTCATGATTGTGTATGAATGTGAGATGGAGTAGCATCCAAACACCATTTAATTTTTATCATTATTTGTAATAAATCATTGTAATACACTGCTGCAAGTCACATCAACCCATGTGAGTCACTTGCCAAGGCAAACCAGTCATGTATTTGCTCTTGTTGCTTAATAGTGTAAGCAATACCTGCAAAGGAATGAATGTGTGTAATACTTAACTTCTTGAATGTGTGTAATACCTGATTTCTTTGCTTCATCCGTTAAGACTTTTTGATTTGATGATTGACAGCTTTAGAGCCTGGCCATTAAAAACCAAAGAAACAAACCCCCCTCATTAATACCTGAACAGTATTTTAGTTAAGCAGTGTTTCTGAGATAGGATTCCAAAGTTAGTTTTCATGCATTTTAAATGAATAGTTCTTGCACGATTTCGTGACAGAAGTGTAAGCATGCAGGCAGCTACAGAAGTATGTCCAAAACTTTTATCTATAGAGTAGCACAGGTGAGACTTTGATTCTGTGAATAGTTGCCTGGAAGGTGTCAAGACCTGTGGCCAAAGCTTATATGATATGATCATATGTGATAAGCCTAATGTAGGAATTGCTGTGTGAATTTATGTAAAAGAAAGAGAATGGAGGAACTGTTGCTTGTGACTGACAAGTCGATTGGTGCTCCAATTGTCTGCCCTGATTAATAACCTGGACCACCTCAGGAATCGTTGTGGAGGGTCCTGAGTGGCTATTTCCTTTTTAGAATAGTTAGCTTAGTGCTAGAAACCTGAAAACAAACCAAAAATAGATCGTGCAGTAAAAATACATCAGTTAGTAAACATGTTAAATATTCTATTACATCTTTTCATATGCAGCATGTCACTTCAGAAGCTGCTTTTAATTGGAAATAAGAAACCAAGGACATCATTGTACAGTTACTTTACTGAATATGAGCCTAATTCTCTTCATTTGATTAGATCCTTCTCTCTCTCCCTGCTGTTCTGCAGTGAATTTTGCAGACACAGAACTTTGTTCAAAGGAGTTGAATTTAAAAAATCTTCATCTGAAGAATCTACAGGTGGCAAGCATAGTTAGGATAATAAATGACAGTAAGAATACTTGGCAGTGATTATTTATTATTTACTTCTATTCCCAGAATTTTAACAGTCAATTTGTAATATTGCTTTTTGGGGCTTATAGTACAGCTAGTGAGATTAGGTTGATGGTGTTTTCTCAGAGGACATTGTGATATATATGGTGTTGGTTTGTAGAAATCAAATGGAAGTGTTTGAATGATCATATACTTGCTGGAAAAAAATCACACTGATACAAAGAGAAAATTCCTCTACCTACAGTCTATTCATAGACCACGAAATAAGACATTTGTTCACATACTACTGCTACCAGTCAAATAAATGTGATAAAATAGTTATAGAACTACAGTTACCATCTGGTTTTCCACACATAAAATTCTCTGAACAGCCTTTTCTAGTTGTCTCGTATTTTTCCTGAGCATTCATACTAAGTAAGTGTTTATTCACATTGGTAATATGCCAGTGTCTTGTGATTGCTTTCTTGTCTCTGAGCAATTGTGTTCGTGTAAGCTTTAAGTTGAGGCTGTCTTGTTTTCTTATTTGGTTTGGGCTTCTATTAATGCACTTCTAATGTACTTTGTGTACATAACCAGTTGTGTAAAGATTTTGGGGACTTAATGTGAAGAAGATAGGGCACAAGACAGCTTGGTGAAAACCCGTTCCTTCTCTTGTAGATAACCTGCTTGGCAAAGTATCTGCTTCACTCTCTGGTATTTAAAGTATAGTAGTGAAATGTGATCAGAGATGTATTTTGTTAATAGACAAATTGTTTGGTGTTTTTTTTTTCTTAAATCTTCTCTATTATGCTGAAATTTCTACAGATTTTCATATGTCTTAAATCTAATTCAGTTCATTCAACAAAAATACTGTTGGCCTTGTTGGTATAATTGTACTTCAGATTCTTTAAGAATAATTAAAACACTTTGGTCTAACCCATCAGCAAGGCATGGTTAGTTATAGGGAAAAAATTTTTTTGCTAGTAATGTTTTAAGAGTTGCTTCTTCAGCTTATTCTATTTTAAAACTTTTGTTGAATACTGAAAGCAGAAATGTTTACTGATAATGAATTGCAAGCTAAGGAAAAAAGCCTCAATAACACCAGCTATTTCTAAACAGCTGTTAGGAAATTAGTAATGGAAAGTTTTCTTGCAGTGGGTGTAGAAAGAGCTACACCCACATTCTTGAGTGATAAAAATGCAAACAAACATCCAAGACACTACATGCTGTAAGCTGCCCTTTTAAGCATCACTAATCAGGCTGTCCTGTATAAATAGTTATTTGCACTGTGCTGATTTGTTATGAGAATTGATATGTTTTACTTTGATATTAATGTTTTAAATAAATAAAAGTTGACTGACACGGTAGCACCCAAAGAATGACCACCTTAACTCTACATAAGTTTTAGCATCACTTAATTATAAACATTTCTGAGAATACAGGTAACTAATTAACAGTGCATAGCAGTGATTCCTTAATTCTTGGTTAAGTATAATGAATTCCTTCCTATATTCTCTTACTTAACATACAGCTTCACAGAATTTCTGAAGAAAAAAATAAATTATTTCTTTTGCAGTCATAGTACTCAGCACCATCTCCCTTTCTGCTGTATCTCCCCATCTCATGTACCATGGCTTTGAAACTGTTGGGTCCTCCAGAAGTGGACACTAAGTTTTGATTTGTTATACTAAAAATAGATGCAGTGTACAACTTACAGAATCACAGATGGGTTTGGGTTTGAAGGGACCTTAAAGCTCATCCAGCTCCAACCCCCTGCCACGGGCAGGGACACCTTCCACTAGGGCAGGTTGCTCCAAGCCCCTGTGTCCAACCTGGCCTTGAACACTGCCAGGGATGGGGCAGCCACAGCTTCTCTGGGCACCCTGTGCCAGGGCCTTACCACCCTCACAGGGAAGAACTTCTTCCTTATAATCTAACCTGAATCTACCCTCTTTGAGTTTAAAGCCATTCCCCCTTGTCTCTACAGGTCCTTGTCCAAAGCCCCTCTCCAGATTTCCTGTAGCCCCTTTAGGCACTGGAAGCTGCTCTAAGGTCTCCCCAGAACCTTCTCCTTTCCAGGCTGAACCAGCCCAGCTCTCTCAGCCTGGCTCCAGAGCAGAAGTAATCTTGATAGTCTCACTTAGCATTACACTTTGCTTAGTATGAGTTAGGATTGCAGTAGGAAAAAAATTAAGGCATATGTGCAGTTGTAATGTGAGTTCTGATTTTGTCTTCTCTCTACACTAGAATTAATGTTATTTGTGAATAACGCCATGTGGTTTGCTCCTGAAAATTTGTGAAATGACTTCTCAAATTCGTTCCATTCCCACTTGTGTTAGTTGCACAGAAACAAACTGTTATTTCTCCTCAATTGTTCTTAAATCAAACCGCTGGCAAGAAACCCTGTAATCTATAGGACCAGGGTGAAGATTAAAACCAAGCATGTTGGATGATGAATGTTCATTGTGTATGAACGGTTGACTGCCGAAGCAGCTCTGAAGGTACAAAACACTCTTTGCTCTGAGGAGGTCCCAAGTGTAGCCACCAGTTCACCTGGAGGTGTACCAGAGCTGTTCAGAGCTTCAGGAGCTGCAGACTGTGCACATGATGGTGCTGGACGCTCCATTCTCTGAGCACAAGGCAGTTAGCATCTGAAGACAGGTTTTGCACAGCAGCAGTTTACATGGAAATAATCTATTTCCTAGTGCATGTGGTTATCAGGAGAAGTTACAAAATAAACACATGCACTTGCATCCATTTTTCATTTAAGTCACAGCTGTTGACTGTGTGAGGGAAACTTAAATATTACAGAGAGTAGGCATTTGAAGTCAGCCTTGAAAGTTAAATCCTTTGCACTGGTTTAAGAGTAGGCAGGAGTATTTCATACTGTGGCCATTCTAATTTGCTTGTAACTCTGTGTATGCTGGTCTTCCTTGGCTATAATGGAAGTCTTACAGCTCAAGGCTTCTAAAAATCATTATCACCTCTAAAAAATCAGATGAAATAAGCAAAAATTATCTTATATATGATATGCAGTAGTGGTCCAGGCAGTCTTTCTTAATTTAGAGGCATTTTAGTGCTTCAAGAACACAGAGCACAGCTTTGTAAGGAGTGAGAGATGAAGAAGCGTATTCTGTTCTCACCTCTCATGAAAATAAGCTAACCAATTTGAAACAACTTAATCTTTCTTCTAATTGATTTCTCTCGCTGAGAAGAAAATCCTATTTAACTTGATTGGTCTTTAATTTAAAATCTTGCAGCTTTTTGGAGAGCACTTTTTCATACCTGTGTTAGGACTGCTTTAACTCAGTTCATGTATCACAAAGGAGACTTAATTTGTAGCTGGATATTGCAAGTTAAATAACTGTATTCATGCAGTGCTGTGCGACTAATACATAGATAAACAGAATGGCTGTTGAGTAACAGCTGCTTTTTGTGTGTTATTAGTTGTGATTAATCTGGTTCCTGAAGCAAATTTTGAAAAATATGGAAATTCAATGATATTTGATTGTCCGTTTAAAAAATAAAAAAAATCCACGTGGACTATCTTATGCCTTTGTATTCACGTTTGCCTTTTCCATTTTATCCACCAGTGTCTAATGCTAGTGTTTTGCTGCTTTTTTTGTTTCTTTATTTTGTTGCTTTTGTTTGAATGTATTATTGTGTTTATATGGAACTGGTCAAAGAACCGTTACTGTATTTTATGTTTGTATCTACATTTTATTTTGCATGCTTAACGTGGCTTTGCCTGGATATTCTTTTTGGTAAGTTCAGAATTTAAAAGCATAATGTTTTTCTGTAGTAAAGTTTGTAACCTGCCACCTTTTCTCCCACCTCAAGTAACGTCGTCGCTTTTATTTTTGTCATGCTGATTTGTGCTCATGTACTGTTCTGCTTTGGCTAATTCTACATATCGTAACACCGTTTTCCTGACTACCCATTTTCATCTCTAGCAGAGCTAAACAGTATGACTTTGGTACTAATGTGTACTAATTTGAGTTTTATCTCCAAAGCATAGTTGGCAGCTGTTAAAATGATCTGTTCTGAGAACTCTGTGTGGATTTCAGACACACAGAACCTCAGCCTTAGAATACCATGTTAAGGCTTCTTTGCGTAGCCTGGTGGTTACTCTGCGCTTCACAGGTATTATTTTTCAGTAGGTGTCTCCAGATCTTCTAAGAACAGTGTGCATGTTTATGTTTCTCTTTTAGCAACAGCTTGCTCAGCTCCAGAAGGAAAAATCAGAGATTCTGAAGAACCTGGCATTATACTACTTCACCTTTGTTGATGTTATGGAATTTAAGGTAAGGTGTTACAAATACATCAGTTGTTCTGTCACTTCAGGTTTCTGTCTTTTTGTTGGTGAAATAGCTGAACTTGTAGCTCAGTTCTTAAAATAAAAAATCGGTCTCCATCACTAAGCATAGTAAAGTGGTTTACTTAGATCTTTTTAAACTAAGGTTATTTCTTTGTTTTTCAAGGACCATGTTTGTGAGCTGCTGAACACTATTGATGCTTGCCAAGTCTTCTTTGATATTGTAAGTTTCTGGGTTTAAACTTTCAAATGCCTCTTAAAACGCTTCTAATCAGAGCGCTGTGTGGAGAATTGAATGGACTTATATTTCTTGGGCTAATGTAAACCTCTAGTTCTAAATGCAGGAGAAATAAAACCACTGTAATCTTTACATCTCTAACTTGTATAATAGCTTGAAATCAGAAGATAGACTGCTTGAAACAGGCTACTTATGGACACTAGTAACAGCATTGTCTGTTACCAGACATACAAATCCTTCTGTAATTAACTTGCACCTGCAAGTTAATTTTTGGTGTTTACTGTCATATGTATACTTAAGCCGTGTGAGGCTCACAAAGCAGTAATATTACTGGTGTCCACCTAAGCTGTGTGAGGATGTCGCTTCTGGCATTGGCTAAAACACGTACAAGAGCAGCTAAAAGTGTTACATTAAAAAAACCAAAACCTCAAACACCTTTTCATTTTGGGTTTAGCTTTCTTATTGTTCATAATGTCACCTTGTTACTTTTAGCCATTATTCTAAATTTGACTGACTTGAGTTCATAAAATGAAAGAGGTTTCATAATATGAAAGAGGAGCAAGTATATATCCTATGGAATGACGTTACCACGCTGGTGGGATATATGCTAGCTTTTTACATTACCATGTCCTATTAAAATATAATTCATAGGCAGGGCACTTTATGACTGCTTAGTAGCATCCAGAAAAAGTTTTCCTGTCAGGTAACCTGTGACACTTAAGCCTGGAAGGATTTATTTGCATGCTTGCTTTCGTGAATGCAAACAGTTCTGGATATTTGAGTGAATAAATGAGGACTATATGAAGGTCTGTATGCAACCAGGAAAAAAACTTTGTCCAGGACAGTCCATTGTATTTAAAAAATGCTGAAAATAAGTGGTAAGGTAAAGAACAAGTTTTGTGCTTGTTTCTAAAAGTTTGAGAATTATGATTCACTGTTTTTTATCTCTAGACTGTAAACTTTGATTTAACAAAGAACTACCTAGATTTGATTATAACCTACACAACTCTGATGATACTGCTGTCTCGAATTGAAGAAAGGAAGGCTATCATTGGATTGTATAACTATGCCCATGAAATGACACATGGAGCAAGGTAAAATCTGTTATAGAAGGAATGTGTATAGCGATGCTAGTAATAGTAACAGCTACACCTGAGTGAATTGTTTGTTGTTGTTTTTAGTGACAGAGAATATCCACGCCTTGGCCAGATGATTGTCGATTATGAAAATCCTTTAAAGAAAATGATGGAGGAATTTGTACCTCACAGTAAAGTATGTAACTACTTTTCACAGGCACTTAACCTTAACTGAGAGAAGCAGAGATAAATAAATAGATAAGAGCTTGTTTTGTCAAAAGCCATTAGGTATAAATTTTAAATTTTTATTTATAATGGGTGTCTGGGGCTGGGGATTGATGTCCTATTAAATAACAACCTATAGAAACACAGAAGTGTTAAGACCCATTGGTAAGGTTCCATTTTATTTGCGAATGATTAACAATTGATTAAAAATCAGTTCTGGATCATCTGAGAATAGCTACATGTGTGTTCTGTTTTGGTTTGTAGCTTGAAATGAAGGAGATACCTAATGTTTCTATGAAATCAGGTTTTTGCTGGCTTACCATCCTAGATGAATGTGGTTTTCTATTTTGTAACCTGAGGGCTTTTGCTTTGGCTTTCCTTGAACTGGGGGTCCTGAATATCACCACTGCCTCTTTAATAGCTCCTGCACTCAAAAGCTGAGCTGAGTACCCTGCTCAGTTGACTTCATTAAGTTAAATGAACCCAGTTCCTTTAGCCTTTACTTTACAAATGCTTTTAAGCTTGCATTCTTAGACAGCTGGTTGTGCTGCAGTTCTGTGAGGATTTATCTATTCTGTATCTTCATATGAGAATACCTTGGAAAAGAGACTGATCCACTGGCTTTGGCAAGGCTTATCCTGTTTATCACTTCCTGTTTGTCCACCAGGCTTGCTACTCTGTCAGAGGAAACTAGGTTTGTTTGATCAGTACTGACTGACTGTTATTTATAGAGGTGTTATTTTCTAGATGCTTGCAAATTGATTCCCTAACACCTTATTTTGGAATCTTTGGAAGGAATTTAAGTTAAATGCTAAGTTATTGCCGAAAGATTTAAGGTTTGTGTTTGTTTTTTCCTGTTTTGAAGTCTGGGTACTGGTTGTTTTTCCTTCTCTAGTCTTCTTGAGATTTTTCTTAATTTCCTTAATTTTTCTAAGATAGTAACTAGAAGTTCAGAGAGTTTTCCAGCTCTCAGTGCTCTGAAGTCAAACAGTTTTGAATATGTCTCATTTGTCTAAATAATCTGAATTTTTTTTTTAATATATTTTCCTCTGCACGATTCCTGTCGTAAGAGTTATTCAGCTAAGGATCTCATTTGCAATTAATCTTTGCACTATTAGGAAAGATGCTTTACTTTTTAGCATTATATTTGTTTATGTTCGTGTTTAGTAGTGAACCAATGCATTACCTTGAAATGTTTTGTAAAGCCATTCTTCAGTCATCTTCATTTGCTTTTCTGCTTATTGTGTGCTAGAGGTATACGTTGGGGTCAGGGATACCTTCAGGCACTGCGCTGTAAAAACACATTCTTAGGTTGCACTCTCATGGAACTGCACACTGAAGTTGTCCTTTCATCATCTCACTAGTTGGCAGTAGACATGACAGTTGTTTAGTCTTTTAAATTAGCCCCAGCAGAAGAGTCCCCCCCCGCTCCCTGAGTGACCTTTTCTGCTGGCTTAACACTTAGACTTGGCTCCCTGAGGACACATACATGCATCAGTATTGATGCGAAAGGCAGGGAAAAGGCATAGGACTTGGATAAGCTTAATCTGCTATGAAGATGCTCCTGTAAACAGTATCTGCTCAAGATAATTCTAATTTGCTAGCAAAGAGGAAAGGATGTACTAAATGAAGTGGCAAAAAAGGGAATAACCCAGTAATTGGGATGCTTGAATAAATAATGAACAACTTTCAGTTCTATATCACAGATTTGTTGTCCCTAATTGATTCCCCCTGCGCCCTCCATGTATTTTGGTTCTCAACTCAGCATTGATCTTCTTTTTAGTCCCTTTCAGATGCTCTGATTTCACTCCAGATGGTCTACCCTCGAAGAAATCTCTCAGCTGACCAGTGGAGAAACGCACAACTACTGAGCCTCATCAGTGCCCCCAGCACAATGCTTAATCCTGCACAGTCTGACACAGTATGGCCTTTTATTTTGTGCTATATGATAAAGTTAAGCAAGGTTTTCCATGATATAATGTGGGGTTGTTTAATTTTCTGTTTCTTTACCTGTATCTCTAAACCAGGAAAAGCCAAACCCCAAATGCATTATTTTCTTCTGTTAATCTTATGCAGATATTAATTTACGGTGTAATGGTATTTATAGAGGTCCATATGGATAAAGTAATAGATGTCTTAGAAACACCATGATAGTAAAGGACAGTGTTCTTTCTAATGACATGGTTTAGTGGTGGACTTAGCAGTCCTGGAAGAATGGTTAGACTTGCTGATCTTAAAGGTCTTTTCCAACCTACTTGATTCTATGGTTCTATGTGTCTTTTAATCAGAGAAGTAAATAGGCTGGTTGGGAGAGCTGAGTACTTTAGTACAGAGGAAAAGCTTTTCTTGGATTAAAGCTTCCGTTGCATTAGCTCATGCCTTCATTTCCTGTATTTGATGATCAAAAGATGAAGGGAAGCAATGGATCCTGTGTGCTGTCTCAGATGTCTGTAGACCAGCAGACTGAAAATTTAACTAACTCTTGTTTTCAATTTTGACTGTTTGCATTTGCTGCCTCAGCTGTGATATGCGTCATGTTAAGGTCCTTTCCACCCCTAACCATTCTGTGGTTCTATGATCTTTCTGAAAGAATTCAAGCATTAACAACTGTCAGGTTGTGATTAGTATACATCACAAGCCTTTTGCTCTTGAATATTCTTAAATATGGTTTTTGTTAAAACTAAACATTTGTCAAGATCAGTTCACTTGTTTTCTTCAAGGTGTGGAAGCTCATTTAATGTTCATACCCTCAGTTCTAAAGGGATGAAGCACAGCCTTGTTAGTAGTCAGCAGCAGTCTTCCATGAGTCCTTAGCATTTAAGGCTTTATTTGTCCCTTTTTTCTAAGAAGTAGTTCTCATGAAATGTATTGTCTTTTATATAATTAGTTTGCTACAAATTACTGCTTTTCCAACAGATGCCATGTGAATACCTCTCTCTGGATGCAATGGAAAAATGGATCATCTGTGAGTAACATTCTGAAACAGCTCATGGTTGTTTTTTAAAAAATTAGTTGACATTCAAAAGATAACTTGCTTTTCTGTACTGTACAAAAAGCTGTTTTATTCAAATTAGATTCTAGAGAACTTGATCAAATCTCATTTGTATGTACCATACTTTTACCTGCAGTAAAGTTCAGAATTCAGCAAATGCTGCTGGAATTGAATTTGTCATCAATTTATTCCAGACTTTCACTAAAAGTGGGTGCTTTAGTAAATGTGGTGAAAATAGCCAAGTAGAATCAGCATGAAGTAATTCACGTTTACAAAAACATTACAAAAATACCTCCACTAGAACAGTGTGGAGTGTTTTTTAATATATAATATTAATATATATTTTATAATATTAATATAATTTAATATATAATATTAAATATAAATGCAATATAAACATAAATATAAATATTAAACATAAAATATTATTAAAATTAAATTTTAATATATAATATTAAAATATAAAATGATGTCATCCATTAAACAATTTATTAATTAGCTGTTTGAACTATTCAAGAGAAAACGCATAACAATCTCTGTTCTCTTACTGTCTTTGTGCATCTGGTTTGCGACATACATCAATGTAACTTTTGAAGTTGGATTTATTTTGTGCCATGGAATCCTAAATAGTGATGCTACAGCTTTGAACCTTTGGAAACTTGCACTACAAAGCAGCTCTTGTTTGGCTCTGTTTCGAGATGAAGTATTCCATATTCACAAAGCTGCAGAAGACTTGTTTGTAAACATACGAGGGTATGTTCTCATTTTTTTTTCACCTTTCAGAACTTCTGTTAAAAATGAAGAATTCCTTGAAGAACTGTTTTGAAAATGTTGCTTCTACTTCGTATGAAGTCTGCTTAAGGATAGTCAGCACACAAACGTTTTTGCTTAGTATCTTGATTGTTTCTTTAATGTATAACTTTCAGGAGCCTGATTTCGTAACCGTCATGTCTTTTTTTTTTTTTATCTCAGTTCTGAGACAGTCTGATGAATCAGTCTGAAATGGCAAAAGTTAAAATAAATGATCTTGCCCACGAATCTTAATCTAGTGAAGAGAAATGAATGTGCAATTTGCTTGAAAAATTGCATGTTTCTGTAATATATGAAAACTCAGAAACAATGTTGAGACTTCTACCAGCGAGCTCTGCTCAGGGAAATAAGCCTCCTGTGAGCTTTTTGCTGTATCTTGCTTGCTATGACGTTGCAGCTCATCCCAGTTGGCCCTTGCTAACTTGTGCTATTGGTACTTACTATGTTATTGGATTGTTTTTCACTTGCAGCTACAACAAGCGTATTAATGACATCAGGGAATGCAAAGAAGCTGCTGTTTCACATGCGTAAGTGTCTGTATACAAAGTTTTCCTGTCAGATTTTAGTGTTGATTTTCTTAACAAAGCTATAAAGAATGTCTAAAGCTATAAAGAATGATTTGTTGAGTGCTGAGTTAGTTGTCTGTTTTCAGATGATAATGTACTGATCTTTTAAATCTGGATTTGCTTAATGACGTTATTGATTTAATTTACGAAGTTCTAGATTATTTTTCAAATTATCAGGATGGAAGCATTTAGTTTAGTCTCCAGTTTCTTTTGGTCTAATTACTTAATGCAACTAAAATAGAAATGTTTTAGTGGAGTCAAATGCACATCATGGAGCAGAAGCAGAGAACTTGGATTTTAAATTTAACCAGACTTCAGGAATATACAGTCTTGGGGATGGGGATACCTGTTTTAATTGAACCACATCCTTTGAAATAATGAACTTTAGAAGCTGGTATAATATGAGTTGCCTATGCTTGGGCTTACATGTTTGGAAAAAATCCAAGTGTTCTGTGGTTAGCACAGTGGATGATGTCTTGGTTTGCTGTTTTGATGCAGCGGTTCAATGCATAGAGAGAGACGCAAGTTTTTACGTTCTGCACTCAAGGAACTGGCGACTGTCCTGTCTGATCAGCCAGGCTTGTTGGGTCCCAAGGTAATCACGGTTTTTGTTCTGCATTTATGCAATCCTGCAGTCTGTGTCTCAGTGATAATATGCCATTTAGTTTGTTTGGGGACAGGTGAAAACACGCACTTTACTCTGAGAAACCTACCTTGGTTTTAAGCTATTTGGGTTCAGAGTCTGGTTGACTCTTAGTGCACACAAGCTGTCCAACTGTTGCATGTATCTATAAACTTGTGAACAATTTCTCTTTTTCAGGCACTTTTTGTATTTATGGCATTATCCTTTGCTCGTGATGAAATTATTTGGCTTCTTCGTCATGCAGATAACATGCCAAAGAAGAGCGCAGATGATTTCATAGATAAGTATGTTAATTTTTAGTGTGGTACCTTAAATATTTATGAGAATTTCACAAACAAAATACATTTGAAGGGAAGGGAATCTCAGAGAAGGTTGGCTGTATGGAAGAGTTGGGACTGGTCAGAAAATCTTTACCAGGGAATTTTAAGCTTTCCATCAAACCAGAAAACTAAAAGTATTGTATTAGAAAATGGAACACATCGGTGAAAATTCATTTTCTGCAGAAAATTTAATTATGAAATAAAAATATTGTGTAAAAGTTTCATGCTTTTTTTTTTTTTTTCCCCCTGAATAAGCAAAAATAAAACTTTATCGTGTGACTTCAGTGATTTTGGCATTGAGAAGTCAATTGTGGAGGGAAGGAAACTGTCAAAAAGCTAAATTTTTTGATTGTAGAATGTCTCTTGTAGTAAAACTGTCTTTTAAATCAGGTAAGATTTATGTAATACAGCATTAGTGTCATAAATAGAAGCTAAAAATGAAAAATGGGATGATGAGATCGTACAAATTTGAGTTCTCAAGGCTATTGAACACAAGAGCAGACTGAAGATCTGTGTATTGGCTGCAGGAATTTAAACAAGTGACCATCACAAGGCTATTCATGATTGTAATAACGTTGGGGTTTCTTCTCTGGCCTTTAGGTGCTAGGGAGGGATGGAGATCCCAAACCTGCTCTGAAACAACCTGTAAAAGTATTTAACCACCCTCATGGTTAAAAAAAAATAAATACTGAAAAGTGGTTATTACAGTTGTATTTTTCAGATTTAACTGCTTTTTGAGGGAAAAAACCCACATTTTTTCAAATTGAGCATTATAGAAGCACTTATTCAAAATATGAAGTGAATAGTTATACAAACCTTTGAGGATTATCGTGATGGTATCCTGCTAACTTATCTCCTGTTGAGTGGATTTTATCTTGCAGAGAAAATTATCTATGAAAACTCATTTTACAATGTGAAAAAAATATTTTCATACAGCAATTACCTGTTAATAATAGTTTTAAAAGCAAGGTGTAAGAGGAAATCCCCTTGAGAAGTATTCCACTGATACAAATAGGTGTTCATATTTTGGGTGTTTCATATTTGTAAGCTTTTCCTTGTCTTCTTGCCTAGACACATAGCCGAGCTAATATTCTACATGGAGGAGCTCAGAGCACATGTGCGAAAATATGGACCAGTGATGCAGAGATACTATGTGCAGTATCTCTCTGGCTTTGATGCAGTGGTCTTGAACGAGCTTGTTCAGGTATGACAAGACTGTGGGTTTGGCTTCTCAAATGCAAACTTTAAAGGTTTTTCTTTGTTCAAAATGACTTTATGAAACATTCTGGTTTGTGGATTTTGATGAACACTATGGAATAAGGCAAATTAACTTCCTGTTTAATTCTGGAATTTAGAGTTGTGCTTTTGATTGCTATAAACATAACAAGAGGTTCACGGACCTGCTTGAGCAAGTCCAGAGGGCTGAGGCACCTCTGCTTTGGAGGCAGGCTGAGAGAGCTGGGTTTGTTCAGCCTGGAGAAGAAAAGGCTCCGGGGAGACCTTAGAGCAGCTCCAGTGCCTAAAGGGGCCAACAAGAAACCTGGAGAGGGGCTTTGGACAAGGGCCTGTAGGGGCAGGACAAGGGGAATGGCTTTAACCTGCCAGAGGGAAGATCGAGATGAGCTCTTAGGCAGAAGCTCTTCCCTGTGAGGGTGCTGAGGCGCTGGCACAGGGTGCCCAGAGAAGCTGTGGCTGCCCCATCCCTGGCAGTGTTCAAGGCCAGGTTGGACACAGGGGCTTGGAGCAACCTGCTCTAGTGGAAGGTGTCCCTGCCCGTGGCAGGGGGTTGGAACTGGATGAGCTTTGAGGTCCCTTCCAACCCAAACTATTGTGTCTATTGTATGTTTAGAGACAATGAAACAGGTACTGCCACTGAAGGAACATTAGAACTTTCTTGCTTAGCCTGACAAAGATGATGGGCTTTCTGAACTGTTTTGGTTTTAATCTGTAGCGACCACCAGATGGAGCCCAAATTTCCAGCTTAGGTCAGCTACTCAAACTTGCAAAGTTTGTACTGTAAGCTTTTTTTGTTGGCTTCAAAAATCATTTTCACACTTCAAGCATTTCACCAATTACCAGAAGGTGGAACTTAATTACTTTACTGTTCAATTAAACAAACTATTTAAACAGTTGAAATATCAGTTTGTATCACTCTATAAATTATTAAATGTCAGTGAATCCTTGGGTTTACTTTCAATACCAAAAAAATGTGTTTGGGTATTTTTTCCTTATAATGCTAGATACTTACATAATAATAGATTTTTTTATTTTATTTTATTTTATTTTATTTATTTTATTTTATTTTTAGTGACAGAGTTTAAGTATTTCTTACATTGGTCATTGATTCCTGGGGGATTGGTCATTGATTCCTGGGATTGATACTTTCAGGATTTAGTGGATGACTTCTAAAAGCTTACAAGCAACACAAGTGTTCTGTCTTTAGATAGGATGATCCTTAGGATCACACTGAAATGCGGGGAAAAAGATGGCTTGAATTTTAGTTGTAATTTATTCATAACAGGTATCAAGCACAAGACTAGACAAATGATTGATAACTAGAGTTTTTTTCAGCCTTTAGGTTAAAGTATTGGTCATAGCTGGAATTATGAGAAACTTCTGTATTGTATTATTTAATAGAAATATGATATTACTAGTTGCTGAAACTGCTTTTTTGTGAACTGTTGCATTTTGTAAAAGTGACAAACTTGATAGCCCATCTTTCAGGTGGTATCAATCATGGAAGTCAAGGTTAGTAATAAAACTGCTGAGATGGGGGTTTTGTGGGAAGCAAAGCAGTGCTGATGTGGGCTCTGTTATGTCCTGCCATGGCCAAATTTTCTTTGCAGACAGATCAGGTGCCTGTAGAGGTCAGAGAAATGTTTGGTGTCTGCGGTATAACAGGAAAATATTTGGTGTTCAGTTTGTAAGTGACTGCAGCGTAAAAGCGCATGGGCATGTTTACTGACAGACGTTTCCGTTTTGAGCAGATGTTGGTTTGGAAGCAAGCTTTCCTGTCATTCAAGCAATGAGTTGAAAAGTGAAGGCTGTTAAATAGCACCATTTGAAATATTCCATGGATTAAGTTAATCGTGTAAATTTTTGTACATTTCAGAGCATAGCTGATAAATTGGGCATGGTATTGACATTGTTTCATAAACCAAGTTTGAAATAATAATAGCAACACTATTTATTTTAGAATCTTTCAGTGTGCCCAGAGGATGAATCAATCATTATGTCCTCTTTTGTGAACACAATGACTTCACTAAGCGTGAAACAAGGTAAGTTTAAATTAACTTGGGAAAATGGTAACAGAATAGGAGATTCCTCTGGGAAGCTTCATCTGTCTTTGTCTCATGCTGTCGGTAGAAGGAGATAACTTGCATAAACTGAATTTGTTCTCTTGTTTCTTGTTCATGACAGTATCTGCTGCTTATTGTGTCCGTTTCCCAGGGCAGCTCTATAGAGGTAGAGCTTTTGAAGAATGTTATTGGGAAGCAATCCTACCTTTTAATATAAAAGCATATCACGCACATCTTCATCTAAATATTTTGACTCCTGTTAGCATGGCTGTGCTGGACTGAAATTCTTAGTTAAAAGCATGAGGTTCAGTACCCAAGTAATTATTGAATACTTTGGGATTTCTTAGAAGGTCTTATACAGTGTATCTGAATTTGTAGTTGTTTTCCTAAAAGTTGTATGTTCTGTATTTTTTCCCTGATGCAGTTGAAGATGGAGAGGTGTTTGACTTCAGAGGAATGAGACTAGATTGGTTTAGATTGCAGGTAAGACTTTGTAAATATGTGTGACACTTTACTAACTTAAAACTAAAATGTTTAATAAATTATTGCTCTTCTAGATTACTCTCACTGCAAGTGGATGGCAGGCTAAGAACCTATTTAAATCAAGCAATTATTTGAGGAGATAATTTGCTACATTTCGATGTAACTGTCCACATTGCATGCTTTTTGCAAGTCATTCTTTGAAGTGTTTATAACAGTTGAGAAATGCTGTGTTGAGGATGAGCAGTTGGTGACTGTGCGCTGTACGGGCTGTGCCCAGCCAGGGGAAGGTAGAGGTTGTTGAGTGAGATCACTCCTGTGCGTTGCAAGAACAGTATCTTCACTTTATAAAAGGGGTATGTGTATGTGTACTGTTCAGACTATAAAGCAATTGTATCAAGATCTGGTAGACATGTTATTTTTATATTTTCAAAATACTCATTCTTTTTCTTGTCTCTCAAAGCCTGGTTGTTAAAGTGGGGGCTCACAAGTGCATGTTTGCTTTGTCAATACATTTTTCTACAGTTTATCTGTGAATTGGTGTCATATTCAGATGACATTTAGAGGCTCCACTGAAAGGCAGTTTGCTCTTCTTAAGCTGTAGTGGAAAGATAGAATAGTCTGTCCATGGTCTTTAAGTACACAGGTGCATAGCATAGCATAATCAGTATTTAACATTTGTGTGCAATAACAAGGAATTTGCAAAAAAGACAGCTGTAGATGCAACCTAACATTTTTCTTATGTATTTCTAGGCCTACACCAGTGTTTCTAAAGCTTCACTTGGTCTTGCAGACCATAGAGAACTAGGAAAGATGATGAACACAATTATCTTCCACACAAAAATGGTGGATTCTTTGGTGGAGATGTTGGTCGAAACCTCAGATCTTTCTATATTTTGGTATGTTACTAACCTGACTGTAGAAGCTTTTTATTATTTATTGTTTGGTTTGTCCTTGCAAGTGTAATTTTTAAATAGCAGATTTGGTAGGAAGATAGGCCAGTGGGAGAATCAGTGAGACTTTCTGGTTTCCATCAGAATTAATTTGATAAAGCTATTTCTGAAGAACTGTCACAGAGGTTCTCCAGGCAGTCACATAATTTGTCTGAAGTCATTTGCAGATTGTTCCTTAATATGTTTTTGCGAAATATGCAAGTTTTTTTTGCAGTGCCTGTGTGGCAAGCATCAGAATAAAAGTGTGATGGTAATAGAGAAATGCAAGTAAAATGTGTAAGAAGCGAAAGCAGATGACAAACCACTTCAAAAGCATGATGTGGTTTTTGGTATAACCACAAATCTGACACAAATAGTATGTTTGAAGCAGTCTTTGTAGCAAAAGCATGTATATATTCCATTTAAATGTCTATTTCTGATCAGTTTTTATAGTCGTGCTTTTGAGAAGATGTTTCAGCAGTGTTTGGAGCTTCCGTCTCAGTCAAGATACTCGATTGCATTCCCACTGCTTTGTACTCATTTTATGAGCTGTACCCATGAGCTGTGCCCAGAAGAGGTAATTGCCTTAGTTATTTTCATCTCTTTAGAAAGTAGAGAGGACCAGAGCTGAACACTGTGAGAAGGTATTTGTTATGGTATTGTAAGATTCAAGGGAGGAGAGTGGTGAAAAGGGAAGTGAAGTAAGTAGATACTTTCTTATGTGGTTCTTCATCCACTGATCTCAAAATCATTTTCTGAAGTGAGTAAGCATTATTATCTTTGCTCTACAGAGAAATTAAGCTAAGGTCCAAAGGTTAGATGACTTTTCTGGGGTCATTCAGGCTTAGGTGCTAATAAATCCCATATGCCTATTGAAAGTTATAAGCAGCAGTTTTGATTTCGAGTGGTTTATAAACTCCTAGTTAGAAAAAGGAAATAGGAAGTCGGAAGTTCTGTATGGCTTGTTCTAAATAGTGTTTCTTTAGTAAGATTAAAAAAATAATAAAAAAGAATAATCCCAAGTGATATATGGTATAATGCAAGCATTTGTTTTGGTAAGAACTGGGTAATGCAAACCCTCCTGGGTTAGAAATAGAAAGGAAAAAATGCAGAGTGTTGCTTAAAGAAATGGACCCTTTGTTAAAGGAAGTAGTTCAATTCTGAGGAAATTCTTTCTATTTCTGTTGTAATGAAATTGATCCTTTAGTACATTTCCTGTATGTCCATTGACTTTGGAATTACTCCAGGAGTTAACTTGACTAATTCTGTGTGTGCTCATGAAAGTGTGTTTTCATTCTTAGCAGTGCTTATCTCAATTAGATGAATAAGATCTATTGTAATATGCATGATGGTTTTTTTTTCTTATTTAAACATTAAATCCTCTTCTGCTAAACTCCATCTCAGTATATGACTAGATCATTATTCTCCCTGTATACTCTGCTTTAAACAGCTGCAAACTCTATTTATACTAGACAACCACTAAAAAGTTTCCAGGAAAGCTTCCCTTCAGGACAAGAGATGTCTTTCAGAACAATTCTAATAACAGTAAGGAATCAGTAGCCAAAACCCCCTGTACACTAGTTACTGTGAATTCAGCTGCAGCAAGCACATTCTGCCACAGCCAGCAGAACTTTGAATTCAGTATCTGAATTGTATGACTTGGTAATTATTATCATTTTGGAAAAATAATCTTTGCTGTACTGTGTACAATGTGTGGTGATGTGGCTGTTAGAAAGCAAACATGAGTGGTGAAGGAAGGATTTTAGTGAGTCACAGACTGTGCTTGTGCAGAGCCAGTGACAAAGGAACTGAATCCAGAAATGATTGCAGCAGGGCTTCATTATTGATTTTTTTTCAGTGGTGTGAAGGACACTCTGCTTTCTCTACAGCTTGATTTGCACACTCTTTTTCTTCTGGATTTAGTACTGGTACAAATTAATGAAGAGAAGATTATAAACAGAAACTTTGAGGATGGAATATGTTAAAGTAGATTCAGTCCAAAATTAAATGGGAAAACCTACTTCTAAAAATTTACTTGCCTCCTTTTCCAGAAAATGTTTTGCAAAATATAGTAAGCAGAATATTTTTAATGATAGTATGCCATGTCCACGGCTCTGAAAATGCCATGGTTGCTTCAAAAGGAAAGAAAAAAAAAATAAAATTAAAATCCTGGAGCTGAGATTGTTGAGGGCTAATAAATTTATAATTTCTCATGACATTGTTATATGATTTAGTGAACTGTTATCTTCAGTCCAGTGTGTCTTGTGTGAATTTGTAGGACTAATGGGAAACTGACCATCAGACTTCCTTTTTCTTTCCTTCTTTAACAGCGACATCATATTGGAGATCGTAGTCTTTCCTTGTGCAACATGTTCTTGGATGAAATGGCTAAGCAAGCTCGAAATCTTATCACAGACATTTGCACAGAACAGTGTACGCTGAGTGATCAGGTGAGTGGTTGTGTCTCCTTTAAGATTTTTCTCTGTTCAACTCTCTGAATTTTTATGGTTCTACTTCCTGCCTGCCTTTTTCCCCCTCTCTGTTTTGGGGAAGTTTTCTGTTTATAAAATAGGTGATTTGAGGAATACGTTAATACTAGAATTGTATAGTTAGTAGCCCAAGGAAGAATGTGCTACCTGTGTGTTGAAGTCTCCACCTGTACCATAAACTTATTTTCTATCTCATGGCTGCTGAAAAACTGGATTTTAATTTGGAGTGGCTATTTCTTTTTGTTTACTAGTTGCTGCCAAAGCATTGTGCCAAAACCATCAGTCAAGCAGTGAACAAAAAGTCAAAAAAACAGACTGGAAAGAAAGGAGAACCCGAAAGGGAGAAACCAGGAGTAGAAAGCATGAGGAAAAACAGATTGGTTGTGACAAAGTAAGCTGCCTCTTCAGTTCCTTTCACCTTGAATACCAAGTCAAAACATGTGTGTTCTACATATTGAATGCTTCTTGCTTAATGTATTTGAGTGAGTTTAATTGGCTATAAATACAACAGCTTCATAGTTTGTGAGTTTATGATGCTTCTGTTACTTGTATAGAGACTGCATTCTGTTATGCATAGCAATAGGAATGTGTATCTCTTGAATTTATCCCTTGGCTGTTTCATTTCCTGAGCAGAAAGGATCCCTGTGCTGTAGCTAGGTTTCCTGTGTAGTCATACTAATTTTTGTGGGAGTCCAGGGAGTAGATGGCATCTTGGTTTCTGCCTTGCTTTAACTAGGTTAATCAGGTAAAGTACAGTCTGGGCTGGAAATCCTTGCTGCCAAAAGGCTGTTTGCTGCCTTCAGCTACTGGGATGCATTTGAGGCTCCGGTGCCTGTGCCAGCTGCAGAGGGTTTCCTTGTTAGTGGCTAGAGAAGAATTGAGAACACCAGCAAATCAATAACAGAACAAAAAAAACCCCACCTGAAAGAGATAAGAGGAAAAATTAATTACTACAGTTTGGGGTGTAAGAGGTGATAGGGAAGGAAAAGGTAGAAGATAATCGTTAGGAGAGATCAGAGGAGAAGATAGGAGAGTGATAAAAGTATGAAGAGGAAGGAAGCTAAGAAAAGGAAACAGTAAATGTTTAGTGTGGCTGGCAGTGCCTAAACATGCACACTGCTGAAAGGGAAGTAGTTTTGCAGCAGTTGGAACAGCCAAACATCAACGAATTGTAAAGACTGGAGAAGTTGAGAGAAAAGAACTTACTGTAGCTTAAGATTCCCTCCCCTGATATTTTTAGGTTCTTAGTAGCTAGTAGCAAAAATTACTTGTATTGCTTAGTTCAGTTAGGGAAAAACACCTTTACAGACTGTTGTTTTCGAGGAGAAAAATGTGCATATATATGTATATATATCTGGCATCACTGTGTGTGATGCACATCAGTATGCAGCTGTAGGATGCATTCTTACCCAAAATACTGTTTTTTAAGTAAGCTAGAAAAGTGTCTGAAAGCAGAAAAAGAGAATGAAAAGAGGAGTGAGAGCTGTACCTGCTCTTGGTGTCCTCTATCCAGCATGTACATTCCATAATGTTTCATAACTATTTAATTTCTTGTTGCCTGTTCTTAAAGCCTGGACAAACTGCACACTGCACTTTCTGAGCTCTGCTTCTCAATCAATTACGTACCCAACATGGTGGTTTGGGAACACACGTTTACACCAAGGGAATATTTAACATCTCACCTGGAAATCCGCTTTACCAAGTAAGAAATATTGTAAAGTATTCCTATTCAAGATAAGTCTTTGCTGATTTGCTATTGGAAATGTTGTATACTTACTACATAAAACTAGTTATTAAAGGTGGATGATGAAACTCGTAAGTGAAATTCCAACTAAATGATAATTAAGTTGTATGTGCATGCATAGAATAGTTCCTATTTTAAAACAAAATATGTTGAAATGCATGTCACCTATTTAACAGCCTGATCCTGCATTCCTAGTCCTGAGTATTCTGTAGGAGCTGGTGATGCCTATTTTGAGGCATATATAAGGACTGTCTTCCCACCATTCTTTTGCACAGTGCTGGGTTGTCTTAAGTGTTTGAGTTTACTGGCTTGCAGAAAGGAAATCTAAAACTCAGAACCCAAGACCTGACAAAGCCAGATGAGAGGATATTTTAATTATCTTTTTTCTTAAAATAAAAAAGTGTTGCCACTTGGTATTCCTGTCTGTCCTTACCTTGATCTTCCCATTGTTACTTATAGAAATAGACAAATAGCAACTTCTGGAGGGGACTTCATATTAAAACAGCCAGCTGAACTAGTTGTATTTTATGCCAAGAATTGCTAGGCATATATTTTTCAAGCAGAGTATAAGACATAGTAAGTTTTAATTATCAAGACATAGTATTAGGTCGTTAGAGCACTCCATCTTTCACATAAGACAGGGTGGCATAAAATGAAGATAACTTCATGGCTTTAGAAGAAGTCAGCTGTAATCTTCAGATTTATGAACTTAGACCAGTGGTGGTCACCTGTGCTTACTCTTTTAATCTCGGAGGGAGGTTGGCTTGTGAGTCGGGGCTGAAGCCACAGGCAGGTGATTTTCAGAGACTGCTTTCCTTTTTCTTGCCTCATGAACAAAATGAGATTTGTTAGCCAAACAGAATAAATGTTCCTTTATAATTATTTTTCAGATATTTAAGTGGCATTTCTTCCAGAGGTTCACAGTTGACTTTTAAATAAATTGTTAGTGTTTTAGTGTTAGGAGGCTTTTTGTTTCCTGTTTTAACCTGCTCTGTTTCATGTATGATTGGACTAGAGTTTGTTGTTATGCCACTTAATCTTGTAATAATACCAATTTTGAATTTACTTTAAAACAAAAGAGAAACTTGTGAAAATAGATTTACGCATTTCCAAGCAACAACAAAAATTTAATTAAATAAGCTGATCTCCTCCTCCAGAATAACTCATCCTGTTCACCTCTGATGAAGCTACTGATTTCTTTTTGTTGTTGTAGTTGCTGTTCTGCTTTAGAAAAGTACACACCACTCAGGAGCTTAGTTCTGAGAGTCTGAGACCATTATAACCCTAAAATGAATGCTACAAGTATTGTTTCCTGAAAAGTTACTTAGAACAGTTAAAATGTAATTAAAAGGGGAAAAAAAGGATGCTTTAGGAAAGCTATCTGTATTGCAAAAGGGATCTTTCAAGGGATCTTGAAGGGGTTTTTTTTTAATACTCTGTGAGCTGAGGCAGAAAGGAAATTCAGTGGTATGGTCTGTGCCTTTGTGTAGGTGCCCAATTACAGTAGGCATAGTTCATATTGCAAGATAGTAAGACATGCCTCTAAATACTTAGGCAGAGCAACACAAGATAGATTTGCTTTGAATATTTTCAATACATAATTATAGCTATATGATTTATTTTTTTTTTGACAGATATTTCAAACTAAAACTATGACAGCAACTGTGGTCAAAGAATTTTTGCGTTAGTTACCATGCTTTGAACACTTTAATATATCATTACTCTTACATTTTCCAGAAGTTTTGCATTTAAAAAGACCTTTAATATATTAACAACTACTTTGGTAAATAGGTCTTCCACATTGTGGAATACCTCAATGTCATGAAATTTTTGCTGGAACCACAAATACAGTTGTCTTTGGCATCTAGAACTATTTTTACAAGTGCTGGTGTAGTATGTTTTCAGGTAAAAGCTTTGAAAACACCATCATTTTTATAGCTGCATCTTTGTCTCTGTTGAATTTTAATAAATGCAATTTGTTTGTTTCCAATTTGTTTCTATAAGGTCAATTGTTGGAATGACTATGTATAATCAAGCAACACAAGAGATTGCAAAGCCTTCAGAGCTTTTAACCAGTGTAAGAGCCTATATGACAGTCCTCCAGTCAATAGAAAATTATGTACAGATTGACATCACACGAGTATTTAACAATGTTCTGCTTCAGCAAACCCAGCATTTAGATAGTCATGGTGAGCCAACCATTACCAGTCTGTACACAAATTGGTAAGTAATTATATGAACGCTTGTTACAAGTTTTTTTTATATTATTTTTATTTAATGAAATATCTGCAATTGGAGAAGGGGAGTTTGAAATGTTCTCAAGTTTCCAACTTGAGCTTACTTCTCCCATTACCTTGTAAAGCACTTCAGGGTTTGCATGTTGTGAAATGCACTTTTTATAGAGGGGAAATGTGGAGTAAGATACATATAACAGTTGAACTGTGAAAGTAAAACTTTAGTCTACAGGCTTTGCTGTCCCTTGTCACACCTTGTCACACACAATACACTTCACCTTTGTGGAGTATCTATGGACATGTGTCTTTTCATCTAAAACTCCTTCTCTGTCTGACAAGGTATTTGGAAACTTTGCTACGGCAAGTCAGCAATGGTCACATAGCCTATTTTCCAGCCATGAAAGCATTTGTGAATTTGCCTACAGAAAACGAACTGACATTTAATGCTGAGGAATACTCTGACATATCAGGTAAACTTTGATGTTTCTACTGAATGTGAGGGATCGTTTACCGTGTGCTTGAGTAGTTGGAATAACAACAACTGTTAGAGTATTCTATTACACACCTTATTCTTAACCTTCAGTAGCATTTTAAATACTTTTTATTTGTGCTGCCTTGATGTCTTGGGGGAGCTTGCTTTTCCTATTTTTGGTCAAAGTAGGGTTGTTGCATTTAATTTACAGAGATAGGCCCACGATGTGTTGTTGGCTGCTGCATCAGTTCCATTATGATACACGGTCTTGTATCTAAAGTTCTATTTTGTGGTAGAATATTTTTGCAATTAAAACATCATTGCTAGCTAAATGATGAGCATCAAATAACTGAAGGAATGTTTGAAGTAGAACAGTTTGTTTTATTTCTCAGAAATGAGAGCCCTTTCTGAACTTCTGGGACCATATGGCATGAAGTTCCTAAGTGAAAGTCTGATGTGGCACATTTCTTCACAGGTTGCTGAGCTTAAGGTAACCTTGGGAAACTGGTGGGTGGGAAGGCGGGAAGTTGTCTGGTTAAGCTTCCTTTAGGATATTCAGTAGCTGTGTTTCTGCAATCCATCTTTGTGAAGCGACTGCATCAAACAAACAGATAAAGCTGTGAATTTTATTTTGTAGTACACTTGCGTATGTACGTGGGTATCCCACATTCTTCAACAGCTGAATGGGCAGGACATCATGAAGGCTCTGTTTATTTCTACCTTGGATACCCTAAGTTAGGAGTCACATCTCTTTGTATCACCAGTGGGAGGAGATAGGCTTTTCAAGATCTCCAGGCACTTGTGAAGCACCTACTCAAGTCTGTTGACTCTCAAAAATCAGCATGAAAATCTCAAATGTGTCTTAGTCATCTCTAAGGACTTACTTTCTTTACCATGTGTGTTAGCATCTGTTGTTCAGTTTGCATGGATGGGAGACTTCAGGTCTTTTTTCTTTGTTATTTTTCCTTGGGTTTAGCTATGTCTTTCTCTCTGGCTGAGCTGTATCCATTTATTGTAATTGTCTGTATTCTGATAAATAATAACCTGATATCTCGACAGCACCAACAATTATAAAGTTGGCGCTATGAAAAAATATGGGAAGTATGGACATGTCAGGGAAGCTAGTTGGCTGTATACTCAAAACAGCAAACAATGACAGAGGAAGCACTTGGTGCCTCTGTAATTAACTCTTCCTGGAAAGAGGTTTTAATAGATTCAGTAATATGTTCTACTTTCCCAGGATAGTCATACTATTAAAATGTCACTAAGCATGTATTGGCTTTTCATATGATCCCATAATTTTAAATTTATTTAAACACTTGTTACAGAAACATCCTTATTGTAATGATTCATACATGCTGTTTTTAAAAATACACATGAATCATGGAATGTTAGGGTTGGAAAGGACTTTAAGATCATCAATTCCAACCCCCATGCCATGGGCAGGGATACCTTCTACTAGACCATGTCACCCAAGACTCCATCCAACCTGTCCTTGAACACTGCCAGGGATGGAGCATTTACCACTTCCTTAGGCAACCTGTTACACAGCCTTACCACCCTCGCAATAAAGAACTTCTTCCTCATACCTATCGTGAACTTCCTCTGTTTAAGTTTAAACCCCTTGTCCTATCACTACAGTCCCTAATGAAGAGTCCCTCTCCAGCATCCTTGTAGCCCCCTTCCAATACTGGAAGCTGCTCTGAGGTCTCCACGCAGCTTCTCTTCTCCAGGCTGAACAGCCCCAACTTTCTCAGCCTGTCTTCATGCAGGAGGTGCTCCAGCCCCTGATCATCCTTGTGGCCTCCTGTGGACTTGCTCCAACAGCTCCATGTCCTTCTCATGTTGGGGACAACCAGAACTGTACACAATACTCCAAGTAAGGTCTCACAAGAGCCCAGTAGAGGGGCAGGATCCTCTCCTTCGACCTGCTGGTCACGCTGCTTTTGATGCAGCCCAGGATATGGTTGGCTTTCTGGGCTGTGAGCGCACACTGCCGGCTCATGTTCAGTTCAGAGTACTTAAGAGATCCAGTGAACCTTCATTTTTTTTCAACAACAATTCATTATTACTAGCATACTGGGCCTTTAAAAGCGTGTGGTTTTAATACATCCCATTTTATAGTTTCAAAGATCTTGTTTTCTCTGTAAACATTGTGAATTTCAGTGCTGCTGAGTTGCTAGGATGTAGGATGCCCTAAAAGATTTGAAGCCTTTATTCAGTGTCACAGGTCAAAGAAGGGGGCTGCTCGTATTTTCCAAGCTGCTGCAGAAGAGCATGCAGATACCCTGACCTGAATGACCAGCCAGTCAGGGCAGTTGATTCCAGTCCAATTTTTGAGTTTCAGGATAAGACTTTCCAGGTGACAGCACTGATTTTACAGTTAAATTCTGTAACTCCTGGTCATGCATAAAGTGATATCTGTCACATTTCAAGTAGAACACAAAGCCATTGGGTAGCTGTGTGTTGGCTGCTGCTGTGTTTCATAGAGTAACAGAATGGTTTGGGCTGAAGGGACCTTAAAGCTCACCCAGTTCCAACCCCTGCCACGGGCAGGGACACCTTCCACTAGAGCAGGTTGCTCCAAGCCCCTGTGTCCAACCTGGCCTTGAACACTGCCAGGGATGGGGCAGCCACAGCTTCTCTGGGAAAAGTCTGTGCCAGCGCCTCAGCACCCTCACAGGGAAGAGCTTCTTCCTTACATCTAACCTAAATCTCCCCTGTTTACTTCTGAAGGCAAGTGTTTGTCCACTCCCTGTGGAGTTATCATACATCCTCAAAACCAGCACGACTGATACTGTAGATACATTATTTTTTTTAAAAGTAACTTTAAATATTCTTTGGGATTTTTTTTTTCCTGATGCTGCTATAAGGATAAGCAGAACATAATGTAGATCCCCATGCACATGACCACATATTTGGAGAGAAAAAAATTAATAAAATGTTCATCTCTTTAGCTGAAATGCAGTTGGCTTAGCAAGAGAGCTCTGAGAAACATCTGTGTTTGGGAGAGGGAAGCAACAAAAGGATAGAGTAGGGAATTTATTAAGAGTAAGGTTCAACATGCTTGCTTTGCTTCCTGCCGTGGGACCAGGTGTTAGTTTTATTTCTGAAGTTTAAGACTGGGGCAAGGAGGGGAAGTTTGCTTCATTAAAGTAACTATTTTTTGTAAAGCTGAAAGCTTGACTCAATAACAATGTGCGTGGGCTATTGCCTTCAGTCTTGCATTCTGGAGAGCTTTGTGGGATTTAAATTAAATGTCACACATCTGCCAAGTTCTGATACAGCAGTTGGTTTGAAATTGCCCATCTTTATTTCAGTGCACACCAGTCTCACTTTGGCTTTCAGCGTAGAAGTACATCTTGTGTGTCTGTGTGCGTGCACATGTTCTTGGAGGTGGTTAGTTTGCTACATCTTGTATAGCTTACTTCTCTCCTTGCTTCTCCCTGAAGACAAGAAAGATGAAAGTGGGAAGACTGGGTGGATTATGGGTACATTTGAGCATATGGAAATAGCATGACCGTGAATACAATGAATTTGAGAGTCTGTGCTGTTGGACAGATTTGATTTGCACAGTCCGTTTGACTGGGAGGTGGGGTAAACATAGACCACCACTACTTTCATAGCAGCATTATAATTAAAGTTGCATTGGTTTTTACTCTTCGTGTAGTCATAGGAATATTTAATCTGAAATTAATTTCCCTGCTTGCCAGTTGCCCTGTTTTGCCCTGTTTTCAGTGTGGGTTGATGTGAAGTAAAATAAAACTATTAGAGCAGGTAGAACTAGCACAGGTCAGACGTTCTAGGATCCTTAGCAGTAGGTTCACACAGGTATGTCTTCTATTAGATTTTTCTATGATACATCTTAAGTTATGTTCCATGCTTATAGTGGCCTACATATTTGATGTACAGTAGATTTTTCCTGATCCCTCCTCATTGCTCCCTTTGTGCTGCTTGGTAATTAAGATGTATGGGAATGCATCTACTTAATAATCACTTTGGAAGATCCCTTCCAATCCAGAATATCTTGTTTTCCTCCTCCATCTTTCAGTTCTTTTCTGCCTTGATACTGTTTAGTATACAAAGCACTAAATTAAATGAAAGAAAACACTTCATGTAATGTTCAGAAGCACACAAGATGCCTACGTTTACTTGACCACTGGTTCCCCTCTACCTAAACAGAGGTAATGTTTTCTATTTCTGAAATAGAATACTTTGCATTCAAACTCAAAAATATTTTTTGTAAGAATAAAGTACTATTTCTTGCTTCAAGAGAGTTTAAAAATACTACTTGGCACAACATAAGTTCCTCAGCTAGCAAGAAACCCGTTTTGGATCTGACATTTTATATATGTGATTATGCAATCTCTGTAATTTAAATTTAAATCTGATACATATTTGGAGAATGATCTCAAGAAAGTTATTACATTTACCCCAAGTGTCATGAATGAGAGCAGTTACAAATTGGAAACAGACATGTGTTTTCTTTTGGTCAAACTGACATGAAAAATACTGCACTTGAGTTTAACTGTTTCAGGCTAAGGTGTTGGAACTCAAATGAATGTTTTTGGTTTTAATTTACATTACAGTGGAAGAAAATTTCAAGTAAACTGCACCAAGATGTAATAATCTGACTCTTACACTCTTAATGCCATTTTTCAACTTTCTCACCATTAAATTTCTAATCCTTACAGTGTAACTAGTGAAAACAGCAACCCAGAAGAATGGATTATTTTGTGAATCTGTATTTTTATTGATACATGTATACTTTTCTTATAAAAAGCTGAATAGCATGAGGAGATGTTGTTTCATTTTGCTGAACTTCATTCCCTTGCTTTAAGAAGTTCTACAACTCGTTGTAGAATATAAACACGTTTATATTCAACACGTTGTTGAATATAAAAATCATGTTCCAAAGGGTATCAAATCCGCTGCGTTTTGATTCAGAGCATGCTTTTGTGTTGAGTGGTGCCTGGCGATAATACTGATATTGTAGTCCCATTAGAAAACATCTGTATTCCATGAGTTTAGTTGTCTCTGTGCCAGAGTGAAATATCCTACACCATGCCTTTATCCTTTTAACGTGCTGAAATGTATAGCTGACCTGAATCCTTTCTTCTTTTTAGAAACTTGTGGTGGAGAATGTTGAAGTTCTCACACAAATGAGGACCAGCTTTGACAAGCCAGACCAGATGGCAGCACTCTTTAAAAGATTATCATGTGGGTAACTAGCAAGGTCCTAATAAAGATACAGAATTGGGGTTTTATCTTGCTCTTTGTAAGGAAAATGAGAAAAATTAATTTCTCTCTATCAGGTGTACAAAAGCAGCAAAATTTATGTGAGCTCATATAAACCAGTGCATCTTTTCAAAATTTTCTAGTCTTCTCATATACAGACGAAATGAGATTTAGTGTTAATTAGTGCACGGGCACTATAGTAGTGATGAGCTTTGAGCATCTTTTCAGGGATGATAACATGTAACAGCAGTAATCTGCAAACCAGGTGCATGGTTGTAGGAAACAAATACACAACACAGGCTTTTTTGACAGAGGTTTCTGTTTTGATTGCAACTCTGTGTAAATTATTGTATTCTTTTGAAGGGTTTTAACGGGTGATTAACATAAATATTTTAAATGAAAATAATTATTGTAGACATTTTTGGCCTCAAGAAAACACAGAACTAATGTTAGCATCCAATATTTTCAGCTGTGTGTAAGGAGGCTCATTCCGGTAAGTGGTTAACAGTGGTCTTCTGAAAATCTCATTGTCAACTCCGGTATAAAAACCTGCTTGAGCACTATTTATTTTGGCTCTTTTAAGGAATGCCATTGTTTCAGTACCTTTCCTTTTTCAGTATTTTGGTGAATGTTTTCTTTCTCTTTTTTGAAGACTTGAGCTTGTAAAGATCAACATGTTCTTGGTCACTGTTGTTCTCCTTTCTCTTCAGCTGTTGACAGTGTTCTGAAGAGAATGACGATTATTGGTGTTATCTTGTCATTTCGGTCCTTGGCGCAGGAAGCACTTAGAGATGTAAGAAATAACTGAATATGTTCTGAATAAGTTTCTTTGGGTTTAGTGGAATTATAGGGTATTTGAAGCTTCACTATTTAGGAATTCTACTTAAAAGGTTGGTATGTGGGTAAAATGGCAATGCTCAGTCATAACTGAACTCTAAACTGGAAGTTGGGGATGGGAGAATATTTTTTGAGTAGTGTTCAGAGAAATGCTACATTAAAACATACGGGCTTTAGTTTGAGCATGCCTCAGTGTTTTCTGTGTTTAGTACCTTTCAAAAGCTTTCATTTCCTTTTGTTTGCAAACATCTTGATTTTGTGTTTATTAGGCTTTAATGTCTTAAATCTAAAACCAAATTAATGTGTAAAATAAAAACTCATTTAAAAAACTCTAGTCCAGTAAAATAATGGTAGTGTCTAATTGATCATTAACATGGGAAGTATTTTTTCTCATTTTGTATGTGTTTGTCTCTCTTAGGTCTTATCATACCATATTCCTTTCCTTGTAAGTTCCATTGAAGACTTTAAAGATCACATTCCAAGAGAGACTGACATGAAGGTAATGTTTGGCCTGGAGGGTGATGGAGTAATTTTTGGAGCTTACTGAAAATATGTGAGGGGCAAGACTTTCATGCTTAGTGTGAAAAATCCAGAAACAAAGAACACCCTTTTGTTCCAAAACGCTAAGTAGTCTTGCATCTGCAGCCTCCTACTGTTCTGGGGAATAAAACCCAACAAATAAGTGATAGGGTAAGCACGAGGCTCTGTCTGCTTGTGATCACATTTGAAAACTTTGATGGGAAGAATTAAGGACAGAATTTATTATGACTAAGTGATAAAGAGAACAACACTGAGCTGCTTCCTACTGTGAGCAGCATAACTGGTAAAACTAGATGTTTCAAGGACTCTGTGGTTGGAGCTCTGTGCATGTAATAGCTGCAAGTCTGATTTTGACATTAAATTAAAAATTTGTGTGAACTCACTGTTTGAAATGTTTGGAAAAAAAGTTAGCAGCCTAAATCAGGTGCCTTGCTTCTGAAAGGTAGCATGTTTCCATCCAGAAACCCTTGTCAGTACATCACGTGGCTTTTGGTATGCATGGTACCTGCAACCTAGCTGATGTTTAATCTCTTATTGCAGCTTAGGGCTTATGAACATTTGCAAGCTTCTTAATGGTATCATGGCAGTTTGATTTGCAGAAAATGGGTAGTGGGATATACATTGTGCAACTCTTGATTAACTTCTACAGAAACAAGTTTTAGAAGTCTACTCTTGAACAAAGCATGGGTTTCGAGGTACAGAATATCTTGTTATTCCTGAAGTTCATGTGTTGCCGTTTTACTCTTGAGGAAAGAAACTGCAATTCTGTTGGGTATGAAGATTCACTAAATAGAAAACATCTTTCCTCTTTTTAAAAGTTCAAGTCCATTATTGCAGGCCTTATGATTTCAGTAGAGGGTTTGGCAGTCTGTCCGAAAATGAGTCGGAGGTTGCATGAAGAATAAAAGTTACTGAAACTTCATGTGTGCTATTTCATTCCAAAATATTATCGTGTGCTCTTTGAAACTCGCAATGCCAATAAATCAGCCATAAATGTCCCAGGAAAGATTGAAATTCATATAACAGTAGAGGAATTCTGTGGAAATGCAGTGGAAGATTAAAGGATACTGGCTCATGATAAAAATTGTATCAAAATTATGTAAGTTCCTTTCCACTTGTCAAGCCCTTCTGTAATTTTCACCTTTAGTTACAGGGAAAATCACTGATCACCAAAGCATCATGTTCCATTATTGAACTTGAGGAATCAGCATGCAAAAGAAATGAGAAGGGAAATTCACTGCTTGCTTTGCTTGATCTTTTTAGAAAGACCTCCACACTTCCTACTAGACACCCTCTGGTATCAAAGGAGTGCTGAAAGATATGGTGGGATAAAGGCTGCAACAGTAATCATTGAAGGCAGTATTTTACCATTGATATTTTTAAGCTGATGGTAACTGATCACTTGAAACATCTCAGTGGATCTCTAAAGACACCACTGAACTCATTTGTGTCAGCAGATAAGAGAAAGCATAGCACTTGCTGCTTCTCTTGTGAAAGTCACTGGAATAATTGGATGGCAAAAAAAGCTATCTAATTCTAAATGAAACCATGCTGAGTACTGTTCTCTGCCTCGTAGCACCACCTAGTTGCCTCTGCTTCATGTAATATCTGGCTGTTGGCCTTCTCCAGGTCTGCTGTAGTTCTGCTGTAGTTTCTAAATATGCCTATTTTGTGTGTGTGTGTTTCATAGTTCTAAGTGTCTGAAAGAAATAAGTGCTGCGGTGCAGTCCACCAGGCTGGTGTTCACATGATACCGACCATAGATGTCATGTCTCGTGGTGTGATGTGATATGCCTATAGGCTTGTTTGAGAGTACATCGCTTGCTGGATAACATTGGAGGACTGTGCATGGAGAAGGAGGCAAACCTGTGTATTCTTGTCCATGATGCCTGCTGGGAATACTGGGAACTCTGACATGTGCTACCCAGCCACTCTGCCCGAGCTTTGTCTTGAAAACATCCTGTTGGAAGGGCCGGAACTCTGCTATGAGCCTGCTAACAATTAAGCCCTGTGGACAATCAGCAGCTCATTGAGCTTTCTTCTGGCCTTGTCTCATACAGCAGTACAATTGTAGGCAACAAAAGCTGCTTTTGGGACAATAATTCAGGGTTGGGGTTTTTTTCCCCTTAAATGAAAGCATTTCAACAGACAGATCTTTACAAGGCTTTGTGCAACTCATTGGGATAATTGCCCAATTGGGCATATTTTAGGACTTAATGACAGTAATTTCCTATGTACTGAATTTACCAAGCAGAGCATAAATAGCTTTAAAGCTGTTGATGGAATAAATACTTGTTATGAAATGTTATTCTTATTTTAGTGTCCCTGAAACTTACGATTTGGGGTGACTGGTGAAATGGGGGTTTCTTCTCCTTTTATTTAGTTGGGTTTTTTTAAGATTAAATTGTTGAGATGTCTACACAGGCTTTTAGAAACAGGCTTGCAATTGTTCCACTGTTGCTCCTTAACCAGTTTGTTGTGAATTAGCTCCTGTCCAGGTGCTCTGTAATTCTTTTAATGCAGAGTCTACTATACCCAGGCTAATATTATATGCCCTGCTGATGCATACCATTTATTAAACAATACTGTGTGCTTTTCATATCAGAACTTGCCCTTGGGTAGCGGCTGGAGCACACAGATAAGGTTAGTCTGCACAATATCCCCTATGTGCAGCTGACCAAGCTATATGTGAGGATTTATGGGCAAAGTGTAACATGTTTCAAATATAAGACACGTTGCTAACGTTTCCTGTAGTCTTTTGTAATTGGTGTAAAGCTGCTTTTTCAGAGATTCTGCTGAACTACAGCTTCAGATACATTGTCCAAGATGTAAACTGGGAAAAGAGAACTGCGTGGAACATTTGTTAACAGCAATAAAAGATACAGCCTGGGATGGGCTGGAAAATGGGATACATTTCAAGATGTTAGGGCCACTTAGAGTTTAATTCTTGGCACTTGGAATCCCTGGACACTGAATCTGTATGAAATTTGAATATTGTAAGATTTCTTTTCCGCCTCACTATTTCACCAGATTGACTTATGGCTTTTGTCTAAAAATATTGTATTTGCAGATGTTAGCTGATACTTTAGATCTAGTAGAGAAAATCTGTTCATTTCTTTTGAACAGTAAAGAAAGATGTAGAAACGGCTGATTCAAAGTCAGGATGTTTGCTTTGGAGGTAATGTAGAAAATTATACAAGCTTTGTTTGGCTTGACAAAAAGAAATTCTAATACAGTCACAAAGTCCTGACCCAGCTGTTCAGTGTAGCTTAGAAACAACCAAAATCTAGAGTCTCTTTACCTTGTTTTAGCTAAGTCTCTGCAATTCCTCAGTGCCTCAAACTCTTAACATGAATGTTTTAAACTTGACAGCAAAACTGCTTCATCACGCTTACACAGAAGCGTTCAGTGTTGTCGGTTTTTGTACTTACCTTTCTTCTGGTCCTCAGGTGGCAATGAATGTATATGAACTGTCATCAGCTGCTGGATTGCCTTGTGAGATTGATCCTGCCTTGGTTGTAGCACTGTCTTCCCAAAAATCAGGTAAGAAGTTCCAAATTAAAAGACGTAAGTGTTAAAATAGAGGGAGGAAAAAAAAAATATAAATGCACTAAGGCACAGAAAAGTTTCAGATGCTGGGAGGAGACCTGTATCTTGAGTCCTTCGTATTCCTTTAGACTTCATAAATGGCAGAAGAACATGATTTGTGCCTGCTGCCTACTGATGTGTTAGCTTGAGGATCTTCTCAACCACATCCAAATTAACCTCTAATACCTAGAAAAGTATAATGGGTAGATGTTGAAGTTGTTTAATAGCTAATGGTGGAAACTGCTGTAATCTATGGACAATGAAAATAGGACACTATTGTGAACAGTTATAGACATGATCAGGTCTGTTGTATAGATGTGTAACAGATCTGTGTCAGTTAAGTAGGTATTGGGAGCTGAAATGCCAGTGGGCTGCTCTTCATGAACTTCGCAGCACTGTGTTATACAAGTGTTAACATGGAGCTGACAAGGGGAAACATGGTAAAATAAACATGTTAATGTTCTAACATGCATAGTGCTTCCTCTCACTTGCTTTAAAACACCACTGTCTAAACTTTTCAGTTTTGTTTACTCTGGCAGGTTTGAAGGCATGAATTAAGACTCTTAAGTGCTCTTTGACAGTCTTCAGCTTTTTTTTTCCTTACTGAGCACTTTATTGCTTTTTTTTTTCCCCACTGTGTGTAGTGGAGAGTTATTATCAGATCATGAATGTTTTAAATGCAAAGTTGTTTTTTCTTGCTTTTTTCTTGTTCTTTCGGGAGCGGAAAATATAGCTAATTCCAAGGGGCGTTTTAATATTCAAACTTCAATGTCAAGCACAATTTCTTTGTGTATCTCAAAAAAAAAAAAAAAGTATATTATTGTATTTTATATACATTAAATGTATAAGAAGGTGTATCTTTGTAAGGTAACTAGAATCTGAAATGGCATTTAAAATAGATTATTTTCATTGTGGTTTAGCTGTGAAATGTTTAAGCTGGGTGAACAAGATGGAATTTCTGAAGATGGAAAATGTATATTTTCATGATAGGTTACGATCTCATATTTTGATTCTTGCCTTCGCAGTTTGAGGTATTTGGTTTTTAGTAATTCAGTTTCCACAGGTAAGAGTACTGTATTTCACCAACTGTTGACTTTTTCTTAAAGTAATCTTACACTAATGCATGGTGATGCTGCTGTTCTTGGGAAAGGTTTTAGTGTGAATTGAGGTGAGTGTACATCACCTTCTGCTCACTTACCGAAGAGAGAATGCTAGAGTAATGCTCACCTCAAAGCAGCAACTGGATTTACACCAGCATGAAAAAATACCATTCTGCTCAGCATATTAAAATCCTAGTAACTAAATAGTTAGAAGTAATAGGGTGGCAGCGGCATGCCTTCATTCTTGTAGATAACAAACTGGACATTTTGAAGGTCCACCCTGTGTCTTTTGGCAAGACTGACATAATATTCTTCCTTTTGCAATACAAACACTGAGTTTGTTGTTCTGGGGTTGAAATTTCAGTTTGCTCAAACTTTTTACATTCTGAACTTCCTGCAGTTGAAAGGAAGTACTGCGAGATTACTTTTTTAATTAAAGAGCTTTATTATTTCTGTTTTTTAGAAAACATTAGTCCAGAAGAAGAATATAAGATTGCTTGCCTTCTCATGGTCTTCGTGGCGGTCTCCTTGCCGACTTTGGCTAGTAATGTGATGTCTCAGTATAGCCCTGCCATTGAAGGTAATGTGGAGTGGGCTACATATTTGCTGTGAATGCTTTCTTCATAATAGTCCTGGTAGTTTCTTGAATACATTTTCTTTAAATATTTGTTTACGTTTTGTAGTGAATAAAATTTAACAACCAGTTACATTAGCCCTAATCCAGGAAAGTTCTTCAGAAAGTTACTTTAAAAAGCGTTTACCCAACTCTTGTTTAAGGTAACTTTATATGAAAAAGGAGTCTTCTACTTGAAATTATAAGCACAGTCCAAAAACTGTAGGGGGCAGTCTCATTCTAGTGTGTGGAATTGGTAGAGCATACATTCTACATTAATTAGTGTGAGACTTACTATGTAATATAGATGTTTTAGTAATCTTTACATTGGCTTTGGGCCAGTCATACAAGGTGTCTTTTCTATATTTAATATGCTGTTCATATTACTAAGCAGAAAGTTTTAAAAACAGAATCTGGAAGGTGAAAGCTGTATATAACAGAATTATATCCTAAGAGTAGGTCAATTTCCTTATTTAAAATAAAATCTTTGCCTCAAGGAAATTCTTTGCATGTAATCCACAACAAAAAGTTCTCTTTCAGACAAAATTAAGTTGAAAAAAATGACTGACAAAGCTGTTCCAACACATACAAAAGTCACCTTTCAGATGTCCAAGCTATTTTCTTTGTGATGTGTATCATGGCTTGCATAAAAGACCATGTTTATTCTGCATCCATTTACTGGGTACGGCATGTTTTTTCTACTACTTTTTTTTTTTCTTCAAGTTGCATTATTTTTAATCCAATCAAAATTTAATTCTCAAAGAATGTCTGAACTCCTGAAAATTTAAAGTACCAGAACTTTTGAAAGCTGCCTGTATCACTCTGTAATATGCAAAACATATTTTTTGAGAGACCCAAAATTGTTGTCTTAAATGGGGTTAATTGTATTCTTCACTTTTGAGAGATTAGGGATCTATTAACTCCAAATGAACTTGGTTTAAGACTGTATCTCTTAAATATTACTACTTCGTAGTTTTGTAAACTAAATACCCTGGAAGTGCTTTGTGGCACCAGTTTCTCCTTCAAAAGCATCTTACCTCCTGTAGAGACTCAAAATTGGCCAGGGGGACAGTACTAAAGGTTTTTAACAATGATTAGATTTTTCACATTCAGCCCTCTGCACCTCACATGAGTGAGGTTCTCCAGCAGGTAAGGACTCATGCAGGCTCATCTTCTTCAAACTCCCCTCTCTTCCAAAGACCCTCTTGGTCCTCAGGTTCTTAGCAGGCTGAAACAACAGATAATTCCTATCTTCTGTCTGTTTTGTATCATGTATCTTAAATATTCCAGTTTCTGTGATTTTTATTTACATTCAGTAATTGAACAAGAAGTCAGGTAAAGCCTTGTTTTCAAGTGGGTTCTTAAGTACAGTTAATAAGATCTCATAAAACTGTGACTGGAGAGAAGTAACATCTAGAACTCAATTAAGCCTGTGTGTTACAAGTTGCTACTGGTTTTATGACATGTGGCCTCTGTGTTATGGAATTCTTTCCTGAGTGGGCTCTTTTGTATTGAGAGGAAAGAGTCTGGCAAAAGGAATACATAAAATCTGTTCACTCTACAAAAATAGCTGAACAAACAGAATAGACCTTGTCAGTCCTGCCTGCCTTGCATAATACTACTTTTTCTTGTGTTCTGCCCTTATTGTAGAACACCTGGCTTTAGACATTTAATATAGATGCTGTTTCCAGAATGAGAACTTCATAAATGCTGCTTTTATGAAGTAAATTCCCTGGAGAAATCCTGAATTTATCCATGAACAAGTCACAGATTTGAAGGAGTTTCAGCTTTCTAATCTGGCAAGGCATACCTCCCAAATACAAACAGTTCTTGGACAGCTTCAGCAACGTCTGTGTTCTCTCTGCCTACTTCAGGATCAAGCCTGTTTCTTCTACTAACTCCAGATAAAGGCTCAGACTCTTTTTTCCCTGTAAGAAATCTGAACTGCTAGTCAAATGTCAGGCTAGAGGACTAATTTGTTGTCTAGAGGCTAGAATAGAACACTCGTCTGCAAGAGACATAGCCTTTTCTAAATACTTGAAACCTGTTGGAAGACAACAGTTCCTCAGCTGAATTCCCTTGCTGATGCTTTTTCTACAGTCTGAGACATAAAAATGAAGTCACTTAAAAAAATCCAGCCACTTCAAAAACAAATACAAATTTAAATCAGCAGAACTAAACACAGCAGATGTTCTTGACTAATGTAGAAAGAAAGGGATTCTTTGATTCTTTTTTGGACTAGCATATTCATGCAGCAATATTTAATTAAAAATAGGAGATGGAGTAGGACTATCAACTGGGGGGGACAAGGGGGACTGCTGGTGGAGATCCGCAGGGATCTTCATTGGGACCTACTAGTTAGCATATTCATAGGCAGCCAGAACAGGGGCTGAACAGTGAGGTGAGAAAATTTTGGTATCGTATACAGTTATTGAGGGTATTAGAGGAGTGAAGAGCTGCAGGTAGATATTATGGTGCTGACTAAATTGGGCAATAAAATGACAGACAATTAGTTTTCAGTAACAGTAGTGATCATTTTTCATGTTTGGAGTGATGGGGTCTAGCTGACCTCGCTTACTCAAGTGGGATTTTGGAGTTATGATAAATGAATGAAAAATAGTTCAGTGCTCAGCAGTGGTCAAAAAGAACTGGTAAGAACTGACAGTGTTTGTGTGCTTGAATACTTGTTAGCTCCTTCAGAGACCACCTCCTTTCCATATGCTAGCACTATCCCAAGACACTTGCCCAGGTGTTTATTAATTTTGTTTTAAAGTGGTAAACTTGACTGACTTTGCCTGGAAGAGATACCAGGCTTACTGAGGAGCAGTTGTTCTGCTCTCTTTGAAAACTGGTATCATTTAATCATCTTCCAGGCCTCTGAAGCCTGGGTGAATTTTAGGCAAGATGTTATGTATGGCAATGAGCAATTCAACAATTTTGTTCTTCAGCTCCTTTAGGTGCCTTGGGTGAATGCTGTCTGGGCACCATGACATGTTCATCTACACAGAGGGGAGAAAAATAGCCAATTAGCCAGTTAGCACGTGGCTTTTTAGCCTGGTCAAGTGGTAATACTCTCAAGTTTTGTAGAAAACAAATAAACTTCCTAGATACTATTTATCCTAATTTCTAAAAACCACAGGGATCTTTGTCAGGTTGTTGTGACCATAACAGCGTTTAGAAGGGAGATCTGTACTTCTGGTGGCTTTCCTGTTGCCAAGTTCAGTGTGAAAGAGTACTCTGCTCCCGTTGTGTGAGATGCTAAACATTTATCTTCTATTGTGACAAGTTTATTTACTTTTTGGTGATATTTTCCAAAGCATACTGTTATTTTCAAGCATGATGCTGAGGTAATTTGTATATGTTTTTGTTCAGGGCATTGCAACAACATTCATTGCTTGGCAAAAGCTATCAACCAGATTGCTGCAGCTTTATTTACCATCCACAAGGGAAGCATTGAAGACCGTCTGAAAGAATTTTTGGCCGTATGTATAACTTTATTTCTAGAGCTACTTTCTCCAAAAAGAGGGGAACAAACTCTCACCCCCTAATGCCCTTCAATCCATACATAATCTGTCATGAAATTATCCATGTGTTTGTCATGGCAAATGTTAGCTTTACAGTGGCAATCAGCCACGAGTAATCTTCATCACAAAGGCATACTATAAAGATTTAGATTAGCATGAATGACAATTAACCAGCATTTACTCCAATAACAGTACTGCTTTATAATGTTTGTCATGTTACTTAGTTTCCTGTTGTTATAGGTGGCAGAGAAACTAAAGTTATTGTATAATAAAGTGTTGATTTTGATTAGGAGAAAATCAGGTGTGGGTAAGTTTTTGGTCTAGCAATAGGGTAAAATTCATACCTTGCAAGAAGAGTATCTGTTTTGACTTCAGGAAGTATTCAAAATTCAGGTAGAAAATGTAATGCTAATTTAGGATGCAGTGCAAGTTATTTCATATAAATCTGGGTGTGGTGCATGAGTTAGAAGCATATTATTAATACAGGTCTATAAGTAGATTAAATTGAGTAGCAGTCCTTTAGCAGTAGTCAGCTGCATGTGATGTTGGAAGGTAACAGCAGCAAATCAGTACAAGTGTCATAATTTTTATTGGTTTTTTAGTATAATCTTTAGTATTTTAGCACATACCATCTCTTACATTATGTGGCCCTAGACTGGAAAAAGAAATGTGTGATGCATATAAAATCAAGATTCTGTCTAGCAGACTTTTTTCTATAATAGGTTGGACTCTTTAGTTTACTTTTTCAAGGAAGGTAACTCCAGAGTGGCTCTTGAGTTGTACCTTTTGACATCTCTGCCCTTCTGAAACAGTAACTCTCTGACAGCAGGATGTTACGGGGATACTTGAGAAGAGGAATTTGTATGCTTCAGAGTAGGTTAAAAATCAAAGCTGCTGAAATCCTTAGTGATGCTTAGAAAAAAATCAAAACCCTTTAGGTGGTGGTGATGCATTTGAAATACATTTTTGTGTGCTGGTAGAGTAGAAACAGAATTTTTCAATTGGCTCTTAATTAGTCAATACTCAAAAGGACACTAAAGGCTAAAACAGCAGCTTCACTTGAATTTCTAAAAATTACTACTGATCTTGAGTGATTCTTGATTTTTGCTGTTTGGCCCTTGAAATGTGAAAAAATATCACCTCCGTCTTTATTTTAGATGCCTTACACACTTAAGAGGGTGGGATAATGGCAACTTTCTGTCCCTGGAAGTCCACAGAAAGACATTTTTCTTTTTTCCTTTTTTTTTTTCCCCCCTCCTACTTAAAAGGCTCTTTCACTTCTGGAAATTCATTGCATTTTGTAAAAAAGAAAAAAACCTTTGGCCATTGACCTTGTCTAATGCAACTGTGGGCTGTAAAAGATGAAAGAGAAATGGTTGTGTCAAGTTGCATGCATTTGACAAGTGAAGGAAACCAGTATAGTTTCATGTGATAAAAACACTTTTGGTATGAGGTTTGCATTTTTTCAGTGTTTACGAACTGGTTTCAGACCACTGCTTTTACTGCACAGACCATGACTTGATGCTTCAGATATTTTGTTAATCTTTCTTTTCTAACACCTTTTATATATCACTTACTGTTAGTCTGAAAGAAAAACGTGTGTCTCGGGAGGAAAATGTACTGCAGGAGATGATCTGCTTTTCTGTCAAAGTTAATTAAATATAGAAAAAACCTTACATCTGCAAATGACCTATTTTACCGTATTCTGTCACCCTGAGCTTGTAAATACCTAAGTACGTGTTAGAAGTTTCTAGGGTATCTTCTAAAACTAGTATTTGTAGAGTTGCTCACGGTCTGATAAAATACTATTAATTTACATTTAGGATGACATTTCTTCAATTGAAAATACAGCTTAGGAAGTAGAACTCCACTGTTTCTTCTCTTGCAAAATGAGTTTAACTTCAAACAGTTAAAACTTCAATCTCTTCAAACCTTATGAAAATGCAGTAAGTTTACCTGCGTATTGGGAAGGACAGAGGAAGTGAGATCTTGGTTGTATGGGAGTTCTGTCATTGATTTTGGCAGACTTTGTAATGCTCAACCAATGATTACAATGAAAAGTTCTTCACAATAAATTCTGTCACTTTTTCTAGTAGAATAGCACATACTTTTAATAATAGCGCTACTAGAAATAAACAAAAATGGCTCACTGAGACTAAAGCCTGGTGATGGTTCGTGTGCTCAGGATTGCTTGCTGTCCTTGGTAGCGTCCATTGGCTGGGATATTGATTTCTTTAGAAAGGTATTGTGTGTGTGTAACAGAACAGCAGAAACTGATCAATACATTGTCTTATTCCTTTGAAATACTCATTTCATGTAGCTTGCATCATCTAGTCTACTGAAGATTGGCCAGGAGACGGACAAAACTACTACGAGGAACAGGGAATCTGTTTACCTGCTACTAGACATGGTAAGTGTTTGTCTGTTTTACTTGCGTTACTAACTGAAGGAACAGGCTCTGTATTGCATCATTTAACAAGGGGGAATTGGGTGTCACCTTGGTGGTTGTAGCTCATGAACCAGTGGAAATAATTTTTTTATGTCATTCTTCCCAGCATTCTAATATCAGGAATTAATATTTTTCATTCCCCCAACACAGGCACACATTTTTACCTTTGTTGCCCAGAATATTGTATCACATTGTATTGTTCACTTACTACATACAATATTAAAATGAAATTTCACATAAAGGAAGCACTGTTCAGACTGTGTGGGAGAGAATCCTCTCTGGTCAGAGGTTTTCCTTTCAGTATTCTGTATCTTCTGGAAATGGCAGAAGTGCTATATGACTATATATGCAGGAAAGCTAGATGGCTAGCTTTGAGAAGCAGTGAGTTTGTAGCACTGTTTCTCCCCAACATTTAAACTTTGTATTATTACTTTTTGCTATGAAATATGAGTGATGTTGTGGTGCAGACCAGAAGTATCTACGTGAAATAGATTATCAGCAGCAGGCAGTGGAAGGTGTTCTGCAAAACCTTGTATTTCTGGTGTGTTTCAGATTGTGCAGGAGTCTCCATTCCTGACAATGGATCTCTTGGAGTCTTGTTTCCCTTACGTCTTGCTGAGAAATGCATACCATGCTGTCTACAAACAAAGTGTCACATCCTCTGCCTAAGGATCTACTTAGCGGAGATAAGACATAGCACGTGTCTGTGTGGCCTCAGTTTTATCTGTAAACTGTGCAGCTATTTTACTTTATGGCCTGATGAACAGTTTTGTGGATTATAAACTTTTTTCCATAAAGTTGTATTTCTGATCAGTGGTTTCTTATTATGGTTGTACTACAATATAAGCTTGGTTGATTTTAGGTTGCACATTCATGGAAAATCTCTTTTCTCACTACTTACTTTTTTTTTTTTTCTTTTTTTTTTTTTAATTTGTTTTAAACTTTAGAGCATCAGTTATGTTTAAAAGATACTACTTCTGCTATATGTTTTTTGATATTGATCATGCAAAACAAAAATTGCTTGTTTATTTCCCAGAAGAAAAATGTATTTAGTGATTATTTTAGATAGTGTAGCTTTCATCTGTGTGTAAATTATTTCATATAGGGAGAGTTATAATCTTGTACCTATTGTTCTTATTGAAAACAAATACTGGATGTGCATTTCTGTGAAGTAATTACAGCATTTCTAGCTTTATTTTGAAACATTCACCAATCTACATACTGACACTATCTAACATTACAAATGCTCTAGGACTGCTTATCCTTCCGACAGATCCTCTCCCAATACTCTTAAACAACAGCAAGTGGTGTTGTTTGTATAAAGCATAGTGGAAATTTTTTTTAAACTAACTTCTGTGGTGCCCTGTTGGCATTAACACTACCATTGTACCCTGCTGTATAATAAACATTCTTACACAGTTATCACATGTTGATAAAATGTTAGCCCTTAACCACTTTTTATATGTTTTAAATTTTTGAAATTCAAGTGTACCTTCCATAACATACAATAAACACTAGACTGTATTATCTGTAGGTGAATTATTTTTAATATAAATGTTATCCTAGTATTTTAAGCTTAAACTGTGCTGTTGTGCATTGATTTACATCTCACAGTTCATTAAATATCAATCCTTAGAGCTTTTATGTGAAGGCTTCTTTTAATCCTTCCGCTTTTGGCTTCTGCGATAGTGAATCTTGTAAAAAGTTGGAAGAAGGAATTAAAGACAATGTAAAAAGTGTCAGTTTAGTGCCATTGTCCTTTAAATCTTAATTTTGCATAATAAAGCGAGAAAAAGCATTTATACAGTACATAGTGATGCCAGTTGTACCCATAGAAATAAGTGTATTGTTAAAGTATAAAACTTGAAATAATCATAGAACAGGAGAGTGTTGCTAAAAGCGTAACATCAGGCATTCCTGAGGCAGATGTACAATAGGCCTTTTTCTATCAGCGGTGCAAATTGGCATGCAGGAGAGCATTGGCTCATTTAGCCTGAAAGCTGACCAGATGGTTGTGCTCTTTAATCCCCAGCATATAAAAGCGATGTGTTTCTCAACAGGCTCTGGACATTGTATAGAGCCCCTGTTCTTGATGCAACTTCTGTGCATGCTGGTAACTTTTTCTATTATGAAAGAGCTGTAGTGTGCTCAGTTACAATAGCTTCCTCTGTCCGGAGGAAGAAAGCACTGGAATAAAATTGTCCTAAGGAAGTAAGACAGTACATCTATATTTTTCCTAATTAATGCGTTTTATGTTACAACCATGGAATTGTTTTTAAATCGATAATTTAGTACCATAACAAGTGTGCTCCTAAAGAAGTTAGGTCAAAAGCAAGAATTGAGAGTTCTATTCTGTAATATTTATAATCTAATATGTTCAAATGTCTTAATTTTAATGAAGATTTTGATTGTAATGTAGCTTTTTGTGGAAAAATAATGCCTATTTTCAGGACTGATTCTTGAAAAACTCAACTTTAAGAAATAACCTACTTTGTGTCTTTAATCTTTGTAAGTACAAAGCAGTTGTGTTCTGTTATTGACCTCGGGGCCCTGTCAGCTTTCCGCTGTCTGAGGTGTCACTGAACTAAGCCTAGAAAATAAGTGATCTCTGACAAACAGATAACGAGTGCAGGATCTCTGCAAGAAGCTGCTTCTGACACAGATGAGATTAGTCATGAACCTTTTAGACTCAGTAGTTCCTGCGGGATCCCTGACATGATTTTTGCTGTGCTGCCTGGCACACAAATGCCTGAGATGATGCCTTTCTAACCACCCTTCCTGCAAGAACTGGGAGCAAGCTCAGCATCGAACCAGGAAATGAGGGGGGAAACTGGGGGAGAATTGTGTGGACTGCTCCATGTCTTGGTTGAGTTTTAGAAGGGGGTTTGGGTAGAGGTGGCAGGGTGTCCTTGCTTGTTCTTCCCTGTTGCATTTCTGTTGCTTCTGGTTTCAGCTGAGCTACCACAAAGCTATTTAGGGTTCAGCCCGTCAAGCGTAGTCCTCAAGTCGAACCTGTGTCCATGCACTGCACAAGCTGTAATAAGCCTTCTGAACCAACTTTGTTGGGGAAGAAGGTAGAGAAGGAATTCTCCCTCTGGAGCCAGCAACACCATGTCCACAATTTAGTAAGTTCAACAGCTGGCATGGTACATTGAGTCATCTCAGGTGGCCTTTGGTGCCGTTCCAGAAGTGTTTGTAATTCCCGGAGCATGAAGCACTGACAGCTGAGCTGGGCCCATATGGAGACACTTTGGATCAAATGTCTATCCGCGGGGGAGAGCTCTGTCTCATCCGAGAGAGAGAGAGAGCATGGAAGAAGAATGTTCTGTTGCTGCCCAGAAAGCTATTTTTATAACTTAAAAAGATGTGTGCATCAGGACAAAAGATTACCAATGGAAACGAGCTACTCTTAGAACTTTTTTGCTGTAGCTATTTGTTTTCTATATATGAAAAGGAATTGGTAACCAGACTGGCCACTTGGATTAGACTGGCTTTAATGCACTGGAGAATGGCATTCTCCCCAGAAAATGTTGACATGAGGCTGGTGATTTGAGGAAAGATAGGAGCCTTCTTCAGCAGGTCATCGTGGGCTTGTATGACTTCAGAGCTTATCCATTCCAGATTCAAGAATTCTTGACCATAAGTAAATACGCCTTGCCTCTAAACTGTATTTTTGCCAGAAGTTTCCCTGGTCCTGGGATGCAGCATTTATGATTCAGACTAAAATGCTCTCAGTTACTTACCAGTAACTATTAAAACTCTGTAAGTTTGGCTGTGTCTGAACTAACGCTATAATGGTTTTTTTTGGTGAATGGCTCCATCAAGCTGAAGCAAACTCGGAGCAAACATCTTTTAACTCCGTAATACACTTCAGATACTACAGAAGTAATTTATGGTAGTTGCAGTCAGGTCTAAAGTTGGCTGATAAATTAAGGACTGAATGAATACAGGGAAACTGCTTTCATGTCAATCCCCATAGCTAGCCCTGAAACACCAACACAGCTGGCTGTGCAAAGCAAGGTAACTTAAATGACAGCTACATGTTTGGTTTCATGGATGAGGACCACACTTTTCAGTGTTGCCAAATAACCAGTTTTCAAAAATACTGAAGTTCTGTTTTTCTTTGTTTCAAGTACAATTTTTTAATCCTTTCTGATAAAGAGAAATCCTCCCCTGAAATGACAAAAGCTTTTACTTGAATTGACCCTTCCTTGTAAGCTTTTGTTCTTCGTCATGCTATAAAGTCTGTAAATATTTGTACTGCCACAGAACAAAATGAAAATGGCCTCCTGACCTGTGTCCCAAACCATATTCATTTGCTGTTAAGTCGTGCTGTTCCTAGTGCTACTAGGTCAAAACGACCTGCTGCCTGGATATAGCGTCAGTGTGTCTTACACAATTCCGTAATAGAAAATGTTGATATTAAAATGAGAATGAAAAGCCTGTGTTGAACTTGCCATAAAGCAAGGGGATTTGAGTAGCTTGAGGTGAACTCTATGGAGCCAATGCGGAGGACGGAAGACTTGGCATTTGGCAAGAGCAGCATTATTTCTAAATAAAAATTGAATTATAACGTATGTAACTAGGACACAATGGACCAAGAAGGAAACCATTCCTTGCACAGGAGAAGTAAAACCAAGAATGCACTGTAAGTGACTCTTATGCTAATTATGGTGATTGAAAAGAGGAGTGAAAAGGGAGGTAAGGGGGGAGTTGAAAGTGGTGTTAACAACACGTTCAGGAAAGTTGGGGAAGACTGCTCAGTGATTCTCAGTCCATTTAGTAATTCTGAAGTTGTCTTTCACACTTCATGGATTCAGTCTAGATTGAAATCCCAGATGTCAGAATCGCATTTAAAAATCTCAGCTGTCATCTGTTTTCCACTCTGTACAAAAGGCATCCAGCTTTAGGATCATTTAAATAAGGATAAAGGATGCTTCAAAGTGTAGAACTTTGAGGCACCTTAGTGTGAGCATGTGTTTGCCAAGATGGAGTCAGCAAGGCTGGGCACAAACATCTCATGCCTGTTACTGTGAAACACTGAAGATGGTCTGTGCTGTTCGGATTTAGTTCTATCTATGTCTTTGAAATAGAAGATGCTGAGAATGATGTTTAGTGTTACAATGAGGCCAAGTAAGTGAAATAGTTCATCTTAGCAGTTTATTATTTTGGATAACAAAGCACTTCAAACGGCCAAAAAGCAGCTGAGAAAATGGGCTGAGCCTCTGACACTTGCTTTAGAGGTGACTTTATTAGGGAAATAATTGTACCTCTATTCTCATAACAGTTTTGAATGCCAAGAAAATACATGAATTTGCATCTAGTAAAAGTTCAGAGGGAAATCATAGTGACAAGACTGTAATAATGCATTTGTCATAAAATACTAATTGTTTGCTGGCTAACCTGTGGTGGCACAGGCACTGGTCGGAAGTTGTCACAACCATTTGCTAAGGGCTGTGCGGGATCAGAGTTCATCTGGGTTTAAATTGGTCACTTCAGCTGGTGGAGATGGACACCATCCTATGTGGATTGTACTGGCCAAGCTGACACTGGCATAGCTGCAGTAGGTATAGATGCCTTCCAGGAAGGATCCTGGAGCATTTCAAACCGACATCACCTTAGAGCTCCTGAAAATCCCAGATCCGAGCAGCAAAAAGGAGGAGTTGTGTCTTGATGTTCTAATTTTTGAGGAAGGTGATGGGGATGGAGAACAGTGAGTAAAAGACACGGCCTCTGGCATGGTGCTTAAGTGCCTGGACCTCAGCTTCTAGGTCTGCATGAAACTAAAGCCACTGGTAACCACTGAGGACCATTTTTAAACCATGATACATGCTGCTGGAGCGTGTGGGTAGTTGCAAAAGCACTGGAGCCGAGAAGCAAAGCAGGGAAAACATGCTGCCTTCTCCCTGAGGAAAGCTACCAATAAACCATCCTGTGGTATTGGAAAATGTCTTCTTCTAAACTTGTGTTCTAATGATCATGGTGACAGACACCCCTGCCATCAGAGGATGGGCTCACCAGGTGTTTAGGTCTTGGCAAGCAGGTAAAATAGGTGAGCTTTTCTAAGTCACAAAACCTTGATCAGGTTTGTTGCTGACCAGTTAAATTGGCAGACTCTTGTGCGTATGTTTGTGAGCTCTACTGCTAAAGAAGTTGTGCTTCCAATTTTAGTAAGTAAGCCTGTGGCTTTGGGGAGAGGAGAAGAGCAGCGCTGTTGGATGCACAGTCTGTAAACACGGGAAACAAAACAACACCCTGGCTTGAGAAAAGCTTGTTGAGAGGTTGGTTTTACGGATCCTGTGAAAGCAGTGCTAGGGCAGGGACAGAGAAATGACCGTGCTTCAAACCTATAAATATTTGCTGGGGAAATGCCACTAGCTTTTTGCCTTGGTATTAGTTGAGATATGGAAGTTTGTTGAGTAGAGAAGTAACTTCGAAATGTTCAGTTCTCAACAGTGTGGCCCCATTTCTATTTTTTTAACATCATCGGGGAACTGGAGGAAGATAAACATGCTAATAATTTTCTGGGCATGATTTTTATTCTGCCTCAGCTGAAGTGTGTGTGGGATTATGAACTATGATCTGAAAGTCCCAAAGTTCCCAAAATACTCCCCAAATAACTTCTTTTGGGGGAGGAAGAGCTTTAACATGGCCCACTGCGTACTTGGAAGTGACTCTAAATCACTGGGTGTGCTGAATGCTGTAGACTGCTGCCAAGGGATAAAAGATCTGGTGAGCAAGGAATGGGTTCTGCAGAAAAATAAGGTTTTGGAGAGAAGCTGGGCACTTACTTTAGACTGGGCTGTGGATTATGTTACGGTGTAATGGCTTCACACTTAAGCGCGTTGTGGTATTTGTGCTTATAGACCACCAGCTCTTCCTTAATTCTGGGGAGTCTTTCTGTAGCTATTTCAGTTATATATATATTTCTATACCTACATCTTACAGAAGTAAGAATGAAGTGGCAAAACGTGAAGCAGCAGCTGCAGCCTCAGCAACTCTGCCCAAATTTAAAGCTTTCCAGTAAATCAGAAACGGGGCAAGAACCTGAGCTGTGAGGTTAAAAACGAGCATCGAGGAGCTCCTCATCTGGAAAGCATCACCGGCTGTGCATGCTTCCTGCTGGATGGGTCTGATGGAGCAAGCGAGGCGTGCGCCTCAGGCAGCTGGGAATGTGGACTGGGAGGAGTTAAAGCCTTCTGTGCGTGTGTGTTGACTTCTTCAAACGGAATTGTTTTTACAGGATTCGATTTCGGAGTTTTCAGCTTCCTGCAGCATCTGCTGTTTGTGCAGCTCGCAGGTGCAAAAGCTCTCAGGAAAGGTGATGTTCCTCTTCCTGAACTTGCTGAGGTTCCCATACACAGCCCTTTGTGATCCCACCGGTAACTGCTAAAAACAGGAGTAAAATACACATGAACTGTGTTGGCTTCTATTTATAGGTAATGCTTGATCCTAGGGCATGTCAAACCTAATCAGCTCCCACCGCAATCGGGGGTGAGACTGAGTTTCAGCACCTGGCAATATTAAGCTGTTCCTGTAAAACTCAACTGTTTGTGCAGGGCTTATTTTTAGGCACGGGTGTGATTTGGTGCTTAATACTGCTAATAAATCTGGGTAAGCGGGAGCAAGGGCAGACTTGGGCCGTGCAACAGGAGAGGCTGTAAATCTGAAATAGTCAATTTATGGTTTAACAAAATTAAACTCGGAGTGGTTATGGCCTCTAAGCTGGGCATCTCAAATTATTCCTGCAGGAGCCAGACTAGAAATGCTGCGTAATGTATATGGTATTACAGAGCTTTGCAGGGGTTGAGGGTTTCTTTTGCCTTAAATGCTCCATCTGGAGGCAATTATAACACAGAGAGGGTTCAGTGGATTCTATTGTGCCTCTAGAATGGCCCACAGTGAGAAGGAATGATGTTGTTTTCATTATCTGCATGGTCATTGCAATACAGTGTAGTAATCTGTTGCATTAGAATAACGAATTGAATGCCTGCTTAAATTGAACATCTGTACATAGTACTACCATGGAGGCTAGCTCCCAGTCAGCAATAGTTGAGCATCAATACTCTGATGCAGCAGTAGGTCCCCCCACAAGCACCAGAACTGCCATCAGGACATCAGTTACAGCTCAGTCAGCACCGTCGAGTGACTAGATGGTGGTTCTTCATCTTTTCGCTGAGGAATTGCTGCATTAACACAGAGGAATGGTGGAATTAAGTGGAAATGGAGCTGCTTTGCTCTGAAACACAGGCAAATGCTTTCCCAGTCTTAGGTCCTGCTCTCTCATGGGCTTATCCGTTGTAACACGCTTGGCTCCAGCATGGCTTCATGCACAGCCACTGACTTAAATGGAAACAGAGCTGCATAGATAGTGCTATGCAGAAAAAGTACTTCTGCTTTTCTGCATTTTGAAATGTGAAAACGTTCTGAATGGGATCACAGGCTGTAGGCAATTCATTTACAAACGAGAGAATTACAGGAGACATGATAATCAGATGAATTAAAGATCAGAAACAATAAAAAGCTGATATTAATTCTGAATTTGGTGCAATGCTTGTGGATTTAGCAACTATAGATTATAGATAGAAAGTGTTTATTTCCTTTGAATTTAAGATGTGCTCTCCCAAAGGAAAAGATGGAAGTTTCATCCGTTGCTTTTGCTTGACTGTGCACTTAATGCATGCTAAACCAAGGGATGAGGAAAGCTGTGGACATCCTCACCTCAGCTAAACAAGAAACAGGAGCATTTCTCTTCCACTATAACCACTTGTGCTCAGATTTGCACAATACATTGCACTGAAAATGAGCTGGGAGGACTAAGAGGAGGATTGCAAAGGCACGTCAGGAGGTTCAGCTTTTTGGTCTCTGCTGTAAGTGTGCCCGAGTGCTTTGAGAAGCACGAACCACTTCCAATAAACAGGGCTGTGCTTTCCTGCAGGATCGCCAATACAAGTTCCAACATCCAGGTGGAAAATCAGCATCGCAGGTACCAAACTTCAGCATCGAGATGCTGTAAACCCTGACATGGCCTCAAAAATCTGGGAGAGACCCAAGCAGCAAACAAATTCACCCTGCAAAATGAGGCTGCCATGGGAGATGTGTACAAGTGAAACACAAGTGTGTCTGTGTCAGCAGACTGAATGCCTGCAACAGGCAATATTAAATGGAATTGCTATTGGCATCATTTTGTCTTTGAAATGCATGTGAGTTGGGCTTCTTGGTGCTTAAAGATAAAGCAGCATATTTTCCTTAGCCATACTATTAATTTTACGTAGGATGCAAAACACTGGGTGAATAGGGCTGGCTTGTTTTTTGCTGGGACTTCAAGAGGTAAGTAATGTGAGCAATATTAATATGGATATATCAGTCTAGGAGGTATGCAGCCCCTGAGGGCATGGGCTAGTTAATAATGAGCTGTCTAATCAAAACAGCCCCCAAAATTGCAAGTCTGAAAGGCAGCATTAAAAGAACCTTTTCTTCTTCCTCGCTACTTCCAAGTCATCCATGGGGAAGCTTGAAAGATGATTAAAATAAGTTAATAGTCCCCTGTGTTTTGTCTACCTGAGGGAGCTGGAACAAGACCCGGGCTGGAACAGGAAATGTACAATAAATCCCATTTTTATGACTCTGTAAGTCAATGATTTTATGGTTTTAGTAACAGCTCTGTAAGAAGTATTTTAGGGGGTTGGTTTTGGTGAGTTTCTTGGTTGTTTTTGGTTTGTGGTTTTGTGTTTGTTTTTTTAAGGCAGTGCATGTAAGCAAATTAAACTGTGTGTAATCCTGAGATTGCTATAGAAAGGTTCGGGAAAGCACAAACCTGTTCTGAAGAAGTATTTTTATCTCAGCTACTTTTCTCCCTAGGAACAGCCTGAATAGCTATGGGCATGCTTGCACTTCTTTTTCCAGTTGGAATGGGCAGGAGCAGACCATAAAACACAGCGCCTGGTTTATAAACAGCAGCCCACTGGGCAGCCTGAAGCGGGAAGATGACAGGAAGCCTGCCAAGCATAGGATGACCTTGTGTCTTCTCTGAACTCTGGTTGCTGGTCTGAAGGGTCTGGCAGAACAAGAAACTGAAAGGGAAAAGGTGACTTATAATAATGTCACCTTACATTGACGCCTTACATTGCGATAGCTTACGGCCTATCGCAAGCTGTGCCCTATGGTGCCAGTGGGGTTTAGGGCATCCACAGTATCTACTAAATATCATTCCTCTTAGAAATGTAACTACAGATTTCTGTAACCACAAAAACCTACTACAGATTTTTGTAGTTACAGAAATGTAACTACAACAGCAGATTTGTTGATCTGCTGAGCTCTGCCCCAAGCCAGAGTGATGCTGGGCTCTCGTCCTCCCTGTGCCTTCTCTGGCCTATGAACACCCCCTGCCCCACAGAGTAAGCTGCTGGGATGTATATATGGGGATGTTTCATATACCTGAAGGGAGACTATAGCACTTGAAGATAGAACTTATGCCAACAAACACACACAGGTGCGTGCCCTGGCTACAACCCATTTGTCTTGGCCAAACCTATATGTGTTTCTTACTGTTACAAGGAAGGGTCTGAATTTCAGTTTTAACAAAGTAATATTTCTGTTCAGTAATGTAGTTCTTCCAGCTTAAACTTAAAATACACGCATTTCTGTATTTTAAGTGGTGAAGCTTTGGTAATGCACAGTTCTACCAGCTGAGCTGGACATCAGAGCATCTCATAAAACCAGCTCTTGCTTCTTAAGCCCATTGCTGTTTATCTGACTTCCGCAAGAGAAAAACAAGCGGGTGGGGAGGGAGTAGACACTCCGTAAGGAAAAAACAATGAAGGAACGAATTAATGCCAGCTGTCTCGAAGCAACTCCTTACTCGGCCTCCTTTTGGAGAAGGGTGCAAGAACAAAGCCCTCAATCCCATTATATGTTCTCTGGAGCCCTCCTCATGCTGCTCTGTTTCTGTACCCAAATAAAGTCACTTGGCCATCCCCATTGCTGTGAGGGTTATCCAGCCACCTCCCACTGAAATCCATCCTTGTGGCACTGCGAAGCCGCTGAGTTGTTTTTCCAATGGGTTATAGATGAGCAACTGGGGCAGCTTGGCCCTGGGCTGTGGTCTGCACTGCTGTGGGTTACTGTGATTCCTGTGGGTCATGATAACAATAATAAACTCTGTAACTTTCATATGAGAGACAAATCTTCGCCTGGGACCTCATCCCCACCAAGGACTTGTTTGTTCTAGGAAATGAGTTTGTGTGATAGTATTGGTTATATTATTATTCTTTAAAGGTATAGATCGGTGCCAACCCCTCTGAGCCCACCAGGAACTCGCAGGCAGGCAGTGCTTATCCCAAACTGCTGCCTCGGCACGCTTTTATTGAGACATTCTTGCTAGTCATACAGGACATCAAGCTGATACAATGATAATATGATAATTTGACTAATCCCTGTTGGAGTTGTACCAGATTAGGGATCCTATCACACCCCCAGAGGTTTAACAGTGCCCTTGCTGATGCAAGCTGTAGAAAGAGATTTTGTTTTCCTCCTAAATCACAGAATCATGGAATGGTTTGGGTTGGAAAGGACCTTAAGATCATCCAGTTCCAACCCCGCTGCTATGGGCAGGGGCGCCTCATGCTAGACCGTGTCGCCCAATGGGTGAAATGCCCATGGGGCATTTACCACTTCTTTGGGCACCCTGTTCCAAGGGGATGGAATTCCCATCAGCGGTGTGGGGGCACCCACAGTAGAAGCTACTTTCCCGCCCAGCCTTTCTGCCTGTGTATGAGCTTTGGGTGCAAACCTGTGCACCGTCTGTGGCCACCCGCACGGTGCGCACCCCCAGGGCTGCACGGTGCAGGAGCAGACAGCCTGGGCAGTGGGGAGCAAAGCTTTTCCCCTCTCCCGGCATAGCTCTCCCTCTGCCAAAGGGGGGTGGTGGGTTTGACCTCTCCCATACAGTATTTTGAGGATGGTGCCAAATTTTAGATGCTGCAGCACGCACTTTGCTCAGCTATCAAATGAACTCCATGTTCCCCATGTGTTTTAGCTCCGGTTAACAGTTCCAGTGTTTTTGCAGCAACTGCATGTAAAGGCAGAGAGCTCTTTTGCTCCAGCCATTTCATTTTCCTCTTAGGTAACCTCTCCAAAGCACTACAACCACGTATTTATAGCACGGAACCACAGGCCCTCCTCTTCACTGCCTCTTTTCCTTCTTTACCAGCCTTCTCACCAGTTTAAAGAGGTGTCGAGGCTGACTATAGTGCTTCTGTGTAACAGCAAACAACTCAGAAGATATTGGGGTATAGATATTTGGTAAAAATAACAATGTTCTGGGTCAATAACCAGATTGCCTTTGCAAAGTTTCCGCCAGAGGTGAATTTTTGGCACCAGGTGGGTGATACTTTGCCAGCTAAATGCATAGGAGGTACCTTCACACTGACACTGGAAGATTTAAAGCCAGATCTCACAGGAACATACATTCATGCTTGTGAGTTTGTGGGATGTCAGCATTTGCTGTACTGAGAAAGTATTCGCAGTTGTAGATACAGACTAGATATAAGGAAGAAACTCTTCTTGTGATGGGGGTGAGGCACTGGCACATGTTGCCCAGAGAAACTGTGGCTGCCCCATCTCCCACGCCCATAGGCTGCTCTGAGGTCTCCACGCAGCTTCTCTTCTCCAGGCTGAACAGCCCCAACTCTCTCAGCCTGTCTTCACAGGGGAGGTGCTCCAGCCCCTGATCATCCTCGTGGCTTCCTCTGGACTTGCTCCAACAGCTCCATGTCCTTCTTGTGTTGGTGACACCAGAAGCGTACGCAGCACTCCCAAATAATATGTGAACATACCTCTGGAAGACTGATCTGAAACCACTGCGTTTGTTTTTAGCAACGTTTTTAGCATCTTCCCGAAGCAACTGCTTGCCGTTCTGAGAGGAAGGGAGGAAGGAATCTCTGCCTTAAAAGGGAATTATGATCATAGAATCATAGAATGTTTAGGGTTGGAAAGGACCTTAATATCATCTGGTTCCAACCCCCTGCCACGGGCAGGGATGCCTCACACTAAACCATGCAACCAAGGCTCCATCCAGCCTCGCCTTGAACACTGCCAGGGATGGAGCATTTACCACTTCTTTGGGCACCCTGTTCCAGTGCCTCAGCACCCTCACAGTAAAGAACTTCTTCCTTATATCTAACCCGAACTTCCCTTGTTTCAGTGTAAACCCGTTAGCCTATTCACACCGTGGGCCTCTCCCGTCCGTGCCCGGCGCGGAGCAGCTCTCCTTTGTTCGGTGCCAGGCTACGGGGCGGCGCGGGGCTCCCCGGCACGGCCGGAGGGCAGAGGCGGGTCCCGCGGCACCCCCGCCCCGCCCCGCCCCGTCCCGCCCGGCGCGGAGGGGCCGGTCTGCGGGCGGGGCCCCGGGGGCAGCGCGGCCGCCGCGGCCGGAGGAGCCGCCCCCCGCGCCGAGGTCTGGCCGCTCGGCCCCTCCGCTGCGCTGGGCGCGGCGCGGCGCGGCGCGGCGGGGGCATGTGGCGGGGGCTGCCGGTGCTGGCCCTGGCCGGGCTGCTGGTGCTGGGCCGGGCGCCGGCGGGGCGGGCGGCGGCCTGCGAGCCGGTGCGCATCCCGCTGTGCAAGCCGCTGCCCTGGAACATGACCAAGATGCCGAACCACCTGCACCACAGCACGCAGGCCAACGCCGTGCTGGCCATGGAGCAGTTCGAGGGGCTGCTGGGCACCAACTGCAGCCCCGACCTCCTCTTCTTCCTCTGCGCCATGTACGCGCCCATCTGCACCATCGACTTCCAACACGAGCCCATCAAGCCCTGCAAGTCTGTGTGCGAGCGCGCCCGCGCCGGCTGCGAGCCCGTCCTCATCCGGTACCGCCACGCCTGGCCCGAGAGCCTGGCCTGCGACGAGCTCCCGCTGTACGACCGCGGCGTCTGCATCTCCCCCGAGGCCATCGTCACCGCCGAGGGCGCCGGTGAGTGCGCGGGGCCGCTCCGTGCCCGCCCGCCCGGACAATGGGCGCCGGCGAGCGGGAGGCAGGGAGGGGAGCCCGCCCGGGGGGTCCTGCCCTTTCTCCGCTCTTTCGGACTTTCTCTGAGCCTCTGTTCTTCCCACACACACGCTTCTTTCTTCTCTTTTCTCTCCGCTTTCACCAGCCGCATCGCTGCTGGAAAAGTTTTGCTCTTGGGAAAGAGGGTGTGTGACAAGTGACAGCCCTGCCGTCGCGACGGGGAACGCGGGAGCGACAGCCCTCGTTTCGTGCAAACGGGAAGTGTCTCGATGCCCCGCGCTGCTGTTCCGCCGGCAGCGGTGCCCGTTCGGAAGGCAGAGGCGCCCGGGACCGGGGTGCTCGCCTTCACAGCAGCCCCTGGCTCATCCCCGGCCACTCGCCACCCCAAAGGGGCTGCTCCCCTCCTGCCATCACGCCCTGGGCGCAGCCAGCGGGTTGCTGGAAGGAGCCGTGTCCAGAGCAGGACGTGGTCCCCCCACAGCCTCCTCCTGTGCCAGTGCTGGAGGTGCACGGCTGATGAGCAGAAAACAAGCTCATCTCGGGTCAGCGCTGGAGGCACAGTTACAGCACAGGTTCCCCATCAGGTCCCTGGGCTCACAAGTTACAGTCCAAAGAGGAGCCCAGCAGAGGTGCAGCCTTCCACTGCTACTCATTCCCGGCTACCTCCGAGGTAGCTCTGATGGTAGCTGACCCCCGCAGCCTCCAAGGGGCTGTTGGAGCCCCTTGGCTTTCTCACTGCGTCCTATCTCACTGGCTGCACTCATTGTGGTTCCACAGGATGGCTGGTGCCCAGTGTCCGGCTGCCATCCGTGGGTACTGGGAGGCAGGAGCATCTCCTGTTGTCCCCAGTGAGCTCTGACCTCTACGAAATGACCACAGTTCCTGTCTTGCTTGAGGAAAGCATTTGCTGCTGGTGGAACCAAGCTCCGTTCCCTTGCTGTAAAGCTGCACTGTTGATGGGTCTGCCAGACCTCTCCATCACAGGAGTGGGTGAGCAGAGCTGGGGCAGGGTAGCACCCAAGAGGGGCTGGAGGCTGAGGCAGAGCAGCACCCGCACACCCTGCGGGCTCCTTGTGCTGCCAGGCTGTGGGAACTCTGGCAGTGGATCCCACCATCCCACCTCTCCATCCTTCCCCAGCAGTGGCCTGTGAATGAAAGGGGTTTTTTACCATGCTATGCTCAGCACAGTATTTGACTGTGCTTCTGTCCCATTACCAAATGCTATATGTATCCCACTGCCAGCAATGCCAAACACTGTAATTCCTGTTTTCCTCTACTAACAAAACCTCACGCTTCGGTTTCCTGACTGTGCTCCCCAGCTCAGCCTTCGCAGGTAAGCTGCTCTCTCCACTCCTCCCCATTTATTGGTAGGTCAGACTAACCTCGGTCCTTCTCTGGCTCCATCAAGTTCACCTCTTGAAATCTCAACTCGGTGACCATACACCCTGGTATCTCCAGCGTTTCTCTCTAACTGTTTCTCTCTAACTCTTCTACCTACTCCCCTCACACCTTTCCATCCTACCTTCCCCCTTGTCCCCAGCCTGTGAACCCAACCAGCTATTTTTGCCTGTAGCTCCCTCCCTGCTGCTGCTGCTCTCTGGGGGCCGCAGACCTGCTGGGATGGTCTGGGGCAATGTGGTTTCGAACACCAAGCACCTTTCTCTGCAACATTGAGGTGCTTTCAAAACCACCTTAAAAATGGCTCCAGATTGCGCGAGGCTTGGCAGGTCTTCAGCGATCTGAAAGCAATCACATTCAAATCTGCAGGGAGGAAGTTTGGCTAAAATTGCCCCCGAGTTACCTATTTCTGAGGACCTCAGCAGTACAATAACCTCTTTGAGGGATTCCAGGGCTGGATCCATGAACACTCTCTTTCAGCGAATGAGAACCTGATGACATTCTCATTTCTGGGCTGAAAATTTTGAACTGATGCATTATGCACCAGACTGAAAGAATCCTTCTTGAGGGAATAAAACTGCTCCTTAGAAAGCAGAGTGAAGGATTCCTGTTCTAGGAAGAAGTAAGGTGAACACTTCCAAATTCAATTCTCCAAATAAAGGATTGCAGCCAAGTAGAAGACACGAATAACCAGCTGCCTAATGCAGAATACCTGCTCTTCTTTTATCTCCTAAGCACTCCTGCTCCTTGTGCTGTCTGTAAACTCCATCTCGTAGAGCAGGCAGAAATATAAATCCATTGTTTCATGAGTTTCTGTTTTAGAAGAGGGTCTTTTTGTTTTTCAGAAGTGAAATCTCGATTTTTCTTCCATTTTTTGCCACCTGTGAAGTTAACAGGATTCTACTGTTTCTTTTCCTTTTGAGGTCCGTACATTATTACTGGTGAGAGTTAATGCATCTATCTAGTCCCTTCTGTAAGGCAGGAGCCTGAAGGACAACATGTCAGATGGAGCAGGTGCAGGGTTCGGGAAGCCCGATTTCCATTCCCTTTCCAGTATCAGACCATGCATCTTTCCGAGTGCACGGTTCAGCCGGATGCAGGAGCAGGTTGAGTGGCCTGCAAGAAGCTGCAGCAAGTGAACATCATGCTGGATCAGTTACCATCTGCTCCTCTGTGCCCAGGAAGAGGTTGTGCAGATGCTCATGAAAATTCCCTGTCACCGTTAAAGTAATTAGTCTTGACTCTTATTTCAGTGGTGCCAAGTTGAAGAGCATTTGAAGTTCATTTGACTTTTTTTGCTGATGTTGCGGTAAAAGATGGGAAGTTCCCCTCCGGTGAGGTGCATTCCCGGTGCCCAGTAGATTGTTGCAAAATGTGGAGAAACCGTGATTTGTAACATCTGTGGCAAATCCCATCAAGAAGTTCCCTTTCAGCTATTGGGGCGCAGGTTGTTAGTCCTCCACGAACATCCTCTGGGACCTCTTCCTGTGTGCAGCCTGGGTGCTAAGGAAGGTCTAAGACTTCCTCTTTGCAGGAACGAATGACATTCTGTGGTGTTCTTCAGGACTGCTGACATGTTGAAAGGGATGAGCAGCCGCTGCTGTGTCTAAACAAGCCACTGCTTGTTTAGTGCTTGGTTAGAGGGATAGCTTGTGCTGGTCTCCAAAACCTGAGTGTGAGCTGCTGTACTGCAGTGGGGATTTGGGGGGCTCAAGTTACAGAGACCACCTTCAAACAAATGTTGTGTGGGAAGCTTGACTTTTCGTTAGCTTTGGGATAATGAAAGAACGACATAACGAAAGAAACACCCAGGTTTCTTCACAGCCAGGCAGCAGAGGGATGCTTCAGGTTTGGTGTGAATGTGCTGGGGGCAGGTATGACGCTGAATATTGTGGCTTTTTGTGGAGGATCCAACAGATCACAGTCCAGGATGGAGGATGAAAAAGCCTCTTGACAACACATTGACATCCCAAATGTCAGATTGCTGCATGCTAATGTCTGATGTCTCCTATGGCTTTGATCCTGCATCTGTGTCCTGTGCTTTTGGGGATGAAAGCAGTTCTGGTCACAGGCACTGGTTCAAGCTGTCTTCATCAGCAGGATGTCCCATTCGCTTGCTCCGTATATTTCAGTCTCTGTGTGCGTACACTGACTCCTCCTCATATCTATCAGGTTATCTGCTTCCTTTGTTCAGGCTCCTGTCAAATCTTCTTTAGTCTGTAAAGCAGCAAGAAGTGCAGACAGACAAATACCGTCTTGAATCTAAAATATCAGTGTTGAGACCTGTCTGTGATTTTACACATAATAAATGACCAGCCTGACCACAGCCATTGTTGGTGTTGGAATGCTGATTCAGAAAAGCACTTCAGCACGTGTGCTTGTCTGCTACTGTCTAGCAGAGTGTTTATAACTCAAGTGACATGTTTATTCCTGTTCTGAAGAGGCAACTGTCAGTAAGACCAGAGCGGTGTGATGGGTACCATGTATATTGGAGAACAGGTCTGTCTGTTGGGTCTGTCCCACCATATCTTATTTAAGTAGAAAAATGGCTTGAAGATACCTTATGATGCTGCTTCTCTTTCCTCCAACATCTCATTAATGTATCAACCATGTATAGCTAGTGTCTGAGCCATTTTGGGTGACTGTCATAAGATGACTGAAGAGAACTCTGAATTTCTTAAAAAAAAAAAAAAAAAAAAAAATCCACCCTTAGTCATTAAAGAAAATGAAAGATTATTCAAGTGATGGAGACATTTTTTCTAAAATTTTATTTTAAGATAAAAAACCCCATATAAACCCATAATCATATAAATATTTATATAATCATATTAACCCATGATTCCTTCATGTAGTCCAAGTCCTCCGTACCTGCCTGTCTGCCTGGATGAATTCACAGTAACCCATATTTGAATTTGGCGTTGTGTGCTTAAAAGAAAAGTGAGAGAGCTGTTTCTCGTGCTTGTTTTTCATGTTATTAACTTCATTTCCAAAACAGTGGTTTCCAAACTCCAGATCAACTTTGCTCTGACTCAGGCTTTGCGTAGTAGCTCTACTAATGGTAGTCGAAATGCACAGTGGTGCTAGGGGACTGTACTGAGGATGAGCAGTTGTGCCCAGGTTATCATTTATAAAGTTGAGATCTGTTCAGGCATTTGCTCAAAACCCAGAAGCAGTTAAAGAACAAACTCATTGCAAGCTTTAAGCCCAAAAGAAGACAGGAAAAGTAAATAAGGGAATTTAAACCTTATTAATGACAGTACCATTGATGCTGTTACCATTGTCGCTACAGTTCGTCTGCCTTTGTAGGCTGAGTCCCCTCGAATGGCTTTTGCAGTCTAAGCATCAAGTCAATTCCTAGGCCATTAAATGTCATCAAAACCTGGTGGGATTTTATATGTGGAGTAATTCACTATGTGGAGCAGCCACATGTTGCAGGCTGCTCTGCGACCTGGAATTGCAGGGGTCTGTGTTAAACTTTAACCAGGATCAATTTTCCTATTTCTACTTTGCTTTTAAGAGCTGAAGTAGGTTACAAGATGTGAATTAATGCATTTTGGAAGAGTTCCTTAATTCATGGGGTTCACAGATTTCTCCATCTGAAGAAAGTCGCCAAGCAGCAGCCACTCACTGTGGTTTTGTTCTTTGGAGCAGGGTGCCTGAATGGCTTCAGTGATAGCTGGGCCATATTCTTTAACTGCAGCGACATCAAGATTGTGCTACTTTTGGCTCTTTCTCTGTTGTTTTTCATTCAATTGTTTGTGGGTTTTTTTAGCTTATTTATTTATATGAACTCTGACATAAGTAAGATGTTTGCTCAAAACTTTAGTTTTACCAAGTTGTTTTCCTTTTCACAAACCTCTCATCCATATCTGTGGTCCCAGGCATTGTTATTTTGTACGCTTTCTATGCAAGCGGCTTTTATTCAGCTCTCCTTGTTAGTGGTTTCTTGGGTTTTTTGCTTGATTGGTTGGTTGGGGTTTTCTTTTGTTTTATATAGCACCCCTCTGAAAAGCAGTTAATAAAAATGGATTATTGGAAAAAAACAGTTTGGATTCTTTCCCCTCCTCTTAAACAACATTAAATTGGAAGCCTTTGGATTGAATCTCTGGATGATACTTCCTCTTTGGCAATCCTGCTGATCATCAGTGACAGATACTTCTTTCAAAAAGATTGTTTTGCACAGACAGGACTTGGCACAGAGGTCGCCTCTGAGGAGAAGTGGAACAATAGGAAGTCAGCAGTTTATCTTTAAAAATAGCTTTCTTTCCTCCCCCCCTACGCCTATCTGCATTACAACGGGAGGAATGAGCAGTGTGCATCTCCTGATGGAGAGAGGTCTCTGCCCCTTAGCCTGCTAGGGTCATGGAGTGGGATTTTGTGGTGGCGGGGCTAGCCCAAGACCCTTTTCCCATCCTTTCCCCATGCAGAAGGGACTAGGCGGTATGAGCTTGACTGGGGGAAGGATCAGGGAGATGGGAAGCCTTTCCCGAGGCGTACTGTACAGTGGTGGAGGTCACCGGTCCCCCCACAAGCCCACTCTCCTCTCCATCAGTAGGAACTGCTCCCTAAATAAGAATGAATATGCCAGGAAAGGTAAGTATTGAGGCAAGGTCAGTGCTTGCCTGGCCCAAGCCCTCGTAAGTAGGGAAATGGATCATGACATGACATATCAGTACCTGTTTACTCCTTCTTTGGTCATTGACAAGACACCCTGCTCTGACCACAGTTGCAGAGCACAGCATTCTGCACACCATAGCCTACATGCAGGCTCTGAAGCTGTTTCCATTAATAGCTGTTCTGCACACCATGTCTGAATTACTCCTGTTGCACAGCCAGCTGCTTCATCAGATACCCGCAACCTCTGGTTTGGGGCAGGATGAGTGACCTGGTGAATGAATGAATTGCTGGAGAATAAGGAAATGGATTGAGGTTGTGGCATGTTGTGATTTGGTACAAATATAATGAGTGATGTACCTAGGAGTGCAAGGGACCTTCTGGTCGGAAGCAACTTAGTTCCGTGTTTGTTTGGAGGACCAGGTTTATATTGGGCTTGTTGAGTGTTTACCAGCCCTTGCATTGGTGTGAGTTTGAAGGACAGTTCTTCAGCCAAGACACATGAGCATTGTACATCCAAGTGTGGTCAGGGAAGGCTGTGAACCCCTTACTGGGCTCTGGTTTATTTTGAGTTGTAATTCCAGAATGAATCTACTTGGTTTGCTTGAACAGTATCATAAAGTCATGAATGCTTGGATCAGCCCTGGTTTAGGAGGGGAGAGTGCACTTCCAGGCTTCTTTTTCCTTCCGTGTTCCCTCTGTGCATGTAAAGATGTAAAACATTTAATATGATACTTCCCATGCCTCCTTTGCTGATGAAGATTTTTTCTGCCCACTTACATCCCAGCTGAAACCAGGACACCCCAGTAACCATTTTATTTGCATTGGGAATTTGCCTTGGAGGTGTGAACAAACCATCCCTTTGTTCACAGCTGAAGTACCTGTTTTGGTAGGAATTGTAGCTTGCTGGGCCACATGAAGCACCAGAAAGGTTGCCTTGTCCACATGCAAAGCCAGGCAGCCTTGAAGGTGACCTGAGAAGTTGGCCAAGGCAGCCGAATGAGGTGAGCAGTGAACGTGGAGAGCTTTCTCTGCAGGGGTCTTGAATGCCCAGGGAGTGATGAAACATCTCAGGCCAGACTTAGGCACATGGAGAGGTAGAGCCACCTCTCCTGGTTGGTGTCTTGGAGGTTTTGCAGACTACTGTCTGCAGTGGGAGTAGATGGGAAGATGGTCAGTGTATGGACCCGAGCATTCTCTATGCTTTACTATGTCAGAAGGAATTGCAGGTTTAAAGCTACAATTCAGCTAAATGAACAGGGCAACAGAGGATTGGTCCAGGAGAGGAAGAATGAGAATAAATGTGGTCATCCTTTTACTTACCATTTGCAAGAGGAAAACCATTTAAATTCCACTCTCTTCAAGTCCTGGAATACAAGAAAGCACCTGATGCAGCGTAAAAAGCATTTAAATTTGATGAAGACCTCTTTTTTCAACCTTGTACAAGTGGTAGAAGTCACAATCTTTAATAACCACTGATAACAACAGGGATATTTTTAATGTGAGAATAGCTTAGGTGCAGTAAGTAGGAATTAGCGTGTGAAATTTGGTTTGGTACAAGGCAGCATGGGGAAGCCTTACAGCTGCTGTGGAAGTACCTGCTAATCAAAGACCAAACTGGCTCCATGAAAATGTTGGTTTTGTTCTATAAACTAAGATCCTGTGGTAGTTTGGAACTTTCTTTGAAAGAAAATTGATGTGATTTTTTTTTATTGGCAACAGGATATTGGATGTAAGAGCATTTAATCTATGCTACTTTGTATATCCTTTGTTCTTTATGTTGGTAGGAATAATTATTCCTGAGGTCTCAATTTTTTTGAAGTTAATTATTATGTTAGTGAGGGAATTAGTTGTTTTTCAGATTTACTCTTGCTCTGTCATTTAGTCATATCCCCATTTATGAAAAGGAAGTTTCACAATGCCATAGTATAAATATGTATTAAGGTGAAGATTTTTAGTATTTTTTTAAAAAGAAGGATGGCCAAGTTAGAAGATTAACTAAGTAATACTAGATTTCTTGTAAACAGGTATTTTAAATATATATTTACAGAATTTGTGATTAAATAATGGCCCCAGCCCTTAAAATTTACCTCACACATCTAAACCTATACCTTCACCTATACCAAGTATCATCTGCCCTGGGCTATCTTATGGCCAGATCCTTACAGCTCAAGCTGCAATAGAGGAGCTTTTGTTACATGGTCAGGTATTCACTTGTCCTATATTGTAAAAGCAGTGGTGTTGCATGAATGATAATGTAAGGATATAATAAAGGTTTGTATCATACCAGCTTCCAGAATTGCAAAAAACTGCATAAACGTTTGGGCATGCAAACTTGAAGAAGTGCTTTTTCTTTGCAAGCTCATTCGTTTTTCCATTTTATGTATCATTGTAATAAAGTATACTGGCTCTCTCCCAAATCTTGTTTCTCTTGAATTTTTTTTCTCCTTAACATGTACAAAGTTCTGTGCATTAACATACTTGGGTTTTATCATTAAATATATGTATAAATTCATTAAATTGTGTGATTTAATAAACAATAGGTTTGAAATTGTGCATTTTACTAATGTGGGACACAGTCCACTTATGAATGTGTCTAAAAGCAGTTCTTTGGGCATAGTGCCTTTTTTTCCTTCTGTTCCTTATCTGTCCTTCAAAATAATCAGTATGTTTTTAAACTGAGGGGAAGGGAAAAGTCTGAAACATTTGCTTTGGCAGTTGCTTCAATGATGTGATTGTGGTTGGTTGGTTTGATTTCCTCAGGAACCCAAAAAACAAACCAAAAGTAATTTCTCTTTCATCATCTAATTAAATGCAAACAGTACATGTACTTTTTGTAGACACTCATGCCATAAATTGCCATCCTCATCCTAAACCTGCCAGTCTGTGTGCTAGTAGAAACGGGATATTTAATTTGCTAAAGCATTTAACATCATGTGCTGGATTTGGGTGAGGTTCAGATAAGATACTGTGTCAGCTTTAACCAGCTGGCCTGTAGACCATTACAATCTGTTTATCAATTAAATGATGACGTTTTAATATACTAAATATTAGAGAAAGAGAAAACGTTGTAATGTGGGTGTATTGAAATAATACCAAATTAAAAATACTAACATTTCTTTACATATTTTACAAATCCATGCCAGATTTCCCTATGGATTCCAATAATGGCAACTGTAGAGGTGCCGGCATCGGTAAGTACACTTTAATAAAGCTGTATAATAAGCTATAGCCTTTCAATCCATCTAATATTTGATCAAGTAAGAGGGGTTGCTGGGTATTGTTTAAATACTCTGTCTTGTCTGGGAATCCTGTAGATTGTGCTTTTGTATTCGATGGGCAGTTGAGATTTGGGGCTGGTCAGCCTGTGGACCTCTCAGTATACAACTCGGTTAACTCTTTAGCCCACCGTTTAGTGCCCATCTCTTCTGCTTTTGTCAAGGCAAAATCTCCATCAAATCAAGAGTGCTGTGCTGATTTCATGAGACTTTTTTATTGAACAGTGAGAATAATCACTAAATGTATTTTCACAAGGCAAAACCAGAGAAGATAATGGCTAATTCTGACTTTAAAACTTATGGCTTAAATCCGACACTCTTTGTAACTAATGGCAAAATTGCCATTAACCTGAGGAGGTTGAGACTTTGAGACTGGTTTTATTCCAGCAGGTTCCCTGTTACTTTTTGGTTTGCTTTTGCTGGAACTGAGTCAAACCTCTTGAGTGTTACCACTTGGCATAGGCAATGCAAGGAAGCAAGACCGAGGTTGGTAGCTAGCAGGTTATAGAAATGGGAATTTGTTGCTCAAGCAAGCCAATGACTGTAGGATTCCTTGAATTTTATTACAATTCCTTCACAAGTTTTCTGCTTAGGCCCTTGTCAAGAAGAAGACACTTGGAAACCTAGTGTTGGCCATCATGTCTTGATGAGGTGTTGGTGAGCAATAGTGCGCGCTGATGCTCGGTTTATTAATATAAACACCGAAGGGTGGTTGTGGAACTTAAAATGTGTTCCTACATAATATTGGATAATGTCAACATTAATCTCTGTGACCAAATTGTAAAAAGGTATTAATAATACAGCTTATAATACAGTTTTAAAATGTGATCAGTAGTTCCCAATGTGAAAGTAGCTGCTATGTAGGTGCAGAAAGTTACTTAAATCATAGTGTACATCCTTTAGAAAGCCAGCTACAGTTACAAAAAGCCAATAAAATAAGTCCCTTAACACGTTTCACTTCAGATTGCCTTGTGCGTGAGACCATGTCTGAAATACTTTCTGAAGATTTTTACTCCTAATCTTAGTATCTTAGTTTTAAGCCATTTTCAAGTGTGGCTTTCATACTCTCTACAAGGGGCATACTAGCTCCACTTTGAGTACGAAAGTAAAGTGAATACTTTCAACATCACCTTATATCAAAAATACTACAGATATCTTTAGCGCTGTCTGTCCTTAGGGATGTAGATGGCATGTAATACCAGTAAGTCATGCTGCAGTGGAAGAGAGAAGAGTAAGACTCCGTTGTCTGTTGCTGTTGTGACACGTTTTGACTAGTAAAAGCAAAACCAGACCTAAAAAACACCATCCAAAAAATTGGGTGAAAGTGGGCAGAAAAACTGCTGATGAAAAGGAAGGGTGACTTTTATCACTGCCTGTCATGGTACAAAGACCATTTCTGCTGCAGTGAGCAGCACTCATGCGTTACCTCTGTTCAAGGCACCTTTTATAACTGGCAAAACTTTCCCTCTGAGTCTGCATGGGGCTTTTTTGGAGGGGAGCTTTTGTACCTCTCTTCATGGTGAACTACATTGTTTGCTTCGTCAGATTCTTTTTGAGTCACTTAGACATTTTTCCAGATTTTGGGTGGTTTTTATCCTTAATTCATCAGGGAAGCATTTGCCAGGTTTGAGTGCTTGTACTGGTTGGTATTACAGACAGGTTTGAGGTTGTGCACGCACGTATATTTAAGATGGCACAGTTCTTGGTACCTTCTTCCTGCGTAGTCCATTTGTTTCGACATTTACAAGGAGAAGTTTTCAAAGGTAGAGATTCTGAGTTTTTTGTTAGTCCTATATTGACTTGTATTAAAAAAGACTATTTAATGGAAAAGTTAGCTGAGATCTTAGTCAAACCTGGTGTGAGCCTCTGCTGCTTGGGACATGACGTTGTGGTTCTGGGGCTCTCCTGGTAGTTCTGGCAGCTTCAGAAGAGGCTATCATGCAAGATGGGACTTCCCCTCAGCATCAGGAGATACAGTACATTTTATAGCCACCTTCTGTAGGTGTTCCCACTCCACGAGGAAACTTCAACTTTGCCAGAAACAAGCATCAATCAAATATGTGTTCTCTAATACTCACATTGTGCTTCCTTTGAATGTCACTGAAACAGGAATTGGGAGAGACGGGTTGGTTCTGCCTCTACAATTGACGTTATAACTGACCTTGGCAAGTGACTCCGTGTTAGTTTCTGTATCTCTAGATAGTAATTAGGAATAATGCAGCGTTTTGTAAAGTTCTTTGAAATGTAAATTTGAAAAGCATTGGGGCAACTAGGAGTTATCCTTCCTTAAAAACACAGGCAAGTCTATAATTTGTTTCTATGACAAGACTAAAAAAATTAATAAAATAGTCCAATGCCATCTTAAAATTAAGGGAAATTTCAGGCTATGTATTAATGTCTTGTAATTTAGACTATTTTATTCTACTCATGCCACAGAGCAAAGTACTGTAGAGCAGGAGAACATTAAAGTGTGTGACTTGTTGGACTTGAATGCTGAGATGCCTGTGCAAGTGTAGGTCATAGGAGCACATCTTTTATGGTCTGTTTCGAGGCAGCTTATAAAACAGGGCATAATTTGGCTTAAAATATGCATGAGCTCCCACAGGCAGAAGGGAAGCCAAAAATCACTTCCCTTCTCTGCCTTTATTATTGTAATACAGACTCATAAAAAAGCTGAAGTCTGTAGGACTCTACGTGTAGATTCCTGAGGACGTGTTTGAAATTCAAGGAAACAATATCCTCGTCTTTTGAAATGTTCTCCTCTTTTCCTGTTTTATTTTCTTCTTTTTGTATTTTCAAAAATTCTTTTAATAGAAAATAAATAATGATTTGAGAAGTCCATAACCAAGATTCATTTAATTTTTTTTAATATGCAGAAATCTTATATAGCAAAAAAAAAAAAAAGTTCTTTTTCAGACTCTTCATGTTAGATATAACTAAATCACTAGCTTATATGCATTGGTATTTTAGGACGATGGTGTATAGAAATAGGCTGCATTAATCTACTTCCACTTAAATAGTAAGTCAAATGTCAAAATAGATGATCATGTGATACTGGGACCTGCTGGTTGAATTGACTCCACCAAACTCCACTTAGACACTAGGTTGAAATAAGTAAATATTTGCTTTAGAACAACAGCCATGCAGTATTGGTGGTGTTAATGAACACATGGGTCTGGAGTTTCAGCATGAGCACTCCCTGGGCACTAATGAAAATGTTTTTACCTCCATTATTGTTCCCAGCTGTCTGGAAGCTGCTCCGCTGGAAATGCTGCTCGGACAGTGCTCATTTGTATTGTCTTTTGAAGGCTGTCCTTACCACCATAGGGATGGCCTAATAATGCTTCTATTTTAATTCAACCTGAGGTTCTAGGTCGTCATAAAATTGTGTAAAATTTACACAAAAATTGAGGAGGAGTCCAGAGCGGTATCAGAGGTGACACCAAACACCTGACGTAGTCAAATGAAGCCATTCAACCTCTTAAACTCAGTCTCTCTTGAACCTCCTGCCAGACACTGCTGAAGGGACATGGTTGAGGTTCCATTTAGTTGGGACCATCCCAGAAGCATTCAGAGGAGGGAGCCACTTGATCCCCCTATGCTCCAACATGCTTCATCTGTTGACTGTAGCTCTTCGATATTTTCAGGAGTAAAGGGGCTGTGCCACTGTAAGAAATCTTACAACTCCGAAGATGACCAGTATGTTGAGAATTAGCCACAAAAATCCTATTCCTTATAGTGAAGGCCTGCTGGCCAGAATATCCCAGTTTGCTAAACTGAGCTGAGCTATGCAGTCTCAAATCAAATGTTGAATTGTGCCCTGTCATAGTATTTTCTTTCTGTGTCTGTATTACAGCCTGTATAATTAAAGGTGCAGAAAGGAGGGCATTCAGTAAGTGCAGTACAGAAGAGAGAAGGATGTAGAGCTGCAGCTCCTGCAAGCACAGAAGAGACCAGGATTGAACCTTGAATTGCCCTAAAATGGAAGACTTTGTCCCTTCACACTCCCAAGTCTTTTTGTTGTTGCAGGGTTAGTTATTTGAAGTAGTTTGGTTTGGTTTTTGAAACTTCAGTGTGTCAAGTTTTCTCTTGGAAACTTGAGGTCCATGAGATCTCAACATCTTCCAACCATGAGTTCCACATCTTCCAACAGAACAGCCCAGGAATGCCCCGTGGTTTTTAATGTTTCACTTGCCTGTAATAAACAAGTCGTTTTGTTAGGGGTGAGCTTGGGGCTTGGGAAAGATTGTCACTGAACATGTGCTCTTTTTGTTCTAAACAAAACTGTCTGGTTTTACAGAGCGCTGCAAATGCAAGCCTATAAAAGCGACCCAGAAGACCTACCTACGCAACAACTATAACTATGGTAAGAACAGCTGCATGGCCAGCTCCCAACATTTTTAAGGCTACAGTAAGGGGAAGATTTTCATTAAAAAAGCCTCTGGTCCCAATTACTGATGGCGAATCCAGTGGCACTTATTACAGAAGGAAGATGTGGCCTGAAACATGTCCAAATAAGAAGGTTGGAGGGGATTAGCTTAATGTTAGTGAAAGAGTGTCTTTGTTGATGTTGAGTGTTACTTCAGTGTCAGCGCAGGCAGCTGGGATTCATGCACTTCTTTAGTGTGAAAAGGGATGTGACAAAAATGACGTTTTGGGCTGCTGTGTCTGAACTGCCTCTTTGATTTCCAGCTCCCATATGCTCTGCTTTTGCAGGAAAGGATGTTTTTACTAACTTTTGTGCCTGCAAACTCACCATGGGATCTAACAGGCATACGAGGTTCTTTCCTTCTCGGGTATCAGAGCCAGCAGCGAGCATCTGTTGTGCTGTCAGTAACATCTGTAAAAGTGCATGGTGTCCACAGTATGTCTTTTCTTGTCCAGATTGTCCTGGTCTTCAGGCATAGGAAAGGTCTAGGCTGCTACTTTTCTTCATACTGTTTGTTTTAAGCCAATTAAGTCAATGAAGCCAGAGAATACATGTCACAGGAACTGAACAATTGGGCCCATCCTTTTTCCCATTAATCATATGAATAGGCTTGGGCTCAGTGAACTTAAAGACTTCATTTAAATGATAGAGATTATGTAATATTTATTGAGATTATGCATTTATGCAACTATGGTCAGATAAACTTCTTTTAAAAATAGATCCTATTAAAAACTAAAAATATTATGATTTTATTCAGTCAGATGTAATTTTATTTTTAGATGACTAGTTGGTTTTATGTTGTTTTATTACAGTGACTAGTACCTGCACATGGTAGAAAGTTGCTGATCATGCTACTGCCCATCTTCTCAAGCTCTTGAAATTAAAAAGGTTTCAAAATACATTTGAAATAACTCCAAACCAAAGCAAGATTTTGTTTTGTAATCTTAAAAGGCTTTAAGGAAGTGGATCACTTGGGATAAATTGTATATATTAAATGCACAAGTTATTAATTGTTGACAGCTGTATTTAATGTGGTTGCAATACGTGGTGGTTGATGGTCTTTATGGGCAAAGCATGTGAAGAGAGAAGATGTGTAAGTCCATGGTTTCTGCCATAATACCTTTTTCACATAAGTTAGAAGAAATTTGGCATCCAGGGAATCTGCTGTTTGTAATGGAAAGAGACTCTTGTTTGCAAGCTATGAAATATGTGGCATTCTCTAGAGCATGACCTCTGGATTGATTTTGCATTTGCATGTGTTATCAGTTCACTTGGTCACCACGAGAGAAATGAAAAGCATTGCCTATGAAAGGCAGCTTTCCTCCTATGCAACTTAAGGCAAAAAGAAAGGGTGAGGGAGGAAACAATTAGACAGGTCATCGGGTCAAGATCAGGAGCATTTGGAGTTCATAAAGAGCAGAGCAGATTGGTGCTGGGTCACTGGAGAGAGAAAAAAAGGTAAGGGCTTGTCATCCAGTGGTAGTGATATGAGAAGTTTTAATGCGCATTCGTGTTTCATGAAAGGTTGAGAGTGACAAATTAAGTTTGGTCACTTGTACTGCAAGCAGTCAAAAAGGAGCAGTTACAGCTTGAGGGAGAAGGAGAGCATATAAGGAATGAATGAAATGTATTTGAAGGGGAAAGGGCAAAGAAGAAGGGCTGCTAAAGTTAAAGCCCAACTTAAACAGGACATAAATTCAACTGGTACATAACTCCTGCTCATGGCCGTACTATATTATGAGATATACTAAGCTACCTGGACTCTCTTAGTAGCGGATGAAGTAATGAAGTGATGGGGGCAGGGACATTGCTAGAGTTCAGCTGAGCTTTTGATAATGGACCATGCAAAAGACTAATCCTAGAGGTCACCAAGAATGGCTTGGGGGTGACCTGCATTATCTGCTGCTGCTAACTACACTCTTTGTGACTTTTTCCCAGTCATTCGGGCTAAAGTGAAGGAGGTGAAAACTAAATGTCACGATGTCACTGCAGTAGTGGAAGTAAAGGAGATCCTAAAATCTTCCCTGGTGAACATCCCAAAGGACACTGTAAACCTTCACACGAACTCTGGCTGCCTGTGCCCACCACTCAATGCCAACGAAGAGTACATCATTATGGGCTATGAAGATGAGGAGCGCTCCAGGTAACTTTCTGCGTTGTCCTTGGAGCATATTTGTTGTTTGTTTCCTTGCCCATAAAGCTGAACTTCAGAGCCACCAGGAAAGGAAAACTTGGTGAGACTCTGTACATCTCCTTAATGGTATTCAGGGCAGCACAGGGCTCTCGGCAGGTACAGAGATCTGTCTTGCATGTATTGGGTTGTATAGCTTGTGCCTGCCTGTTGATGGAGTAATTGGTTGTCTCTGTTGTGTAGGTTACTCTTGGTGGAAGGCTCCATAGCTGAGAAATGGAAGGATCGTCTTGGTAAAAAAGTAAAGGTAAGAAAACACCTCACCAAAAGTCAAATACCATGAACCATCTACCTAATCTTTTCAAAATGAGGGAACAAAATACACATGCTGACCCCAGTTAATTAATATCAAGAATCAAAAGTTAACTTGGTGTGTCATTTGCTATATTACATAGAAACGCATGCTGAGTAAACTGAAGGGATACATTGAATTATCCAAATACACCAGTGCAGCAGCAATCAAAACCTCTGTCTCAAAAAAGCAGTGGGAGTGTTTTATCGCTGTAGGCAAGCTGTGAATTCTGCAACACACGCCTGCTTCATTGGGATTGTGATACTGATGAAGAAAAAAAAGGGCTTTGCAAGTGTTTTCCAGCCTAAGACAAAATTATACTTTTTGGATTTAATATTATTTAAATACAGTTCATTTATCAAATTGTGTGGATTAGCAACTATTTTAAATTTACTTTCCTGGCTTAAGTGAGGGAGGTTCATGATAAGGAAGCCATGTCATGGTGAATTGGAAGCAATGAGCTCAAATGCAAGCAATATATGAAAATTTATTCTAATGTTTTCTAATTTAAATGTATTCTAATGCCTTGCAAGTTCTGGAAGGATTTCCTTTTTATCTTTTGATGCATGGCAAAGTATCAGGTGACTTCGATGTTGTTAGGATTGTCACTTTACACAGAATATTCTTACTTCGACGTAACTTCTCAGCTGTTGATTTGACATAATGGTTGTGCCAGTGCAAACCAGTCTCCTCTTCCACTCAACACTTTCTTCAAGAGCACTAATGGTGACTGGCAGGAAAATACTGTTCTGATTACAAATGCAGGATTTTCTGTGTGTGCACATTTGTCACATCCAGAGATGACATGAGTGAAAAGATACGGAGATCTTATTCCAAATTGTTGTTTGATTTGGCAGAACCTTACAAAATCCAGTGCCGCAGAGCAAATAGCACATTACCACCGTGGGCTGACTTCTGTTTAGTTTCAGTTCTTGGGTGGCAGTGTCATTTTCTGGAACTCACTTATTTTCTCACTTACAGAATCACAGGCTGGTTTGGGTTGGAAGGGACCTTAAGATCATCTAGTTCCACCCCCTGCCACAGGCAGGGACACCTTCCACTAGAGCAGGTTGCTCCAAGCCCCTGTGTCCAACCTGGCCTTGAACACTGCCAGGGATGGGGCAGCCACAGCTTCTCTGGGCACCCTGTGCCAGCACCTCAGCACCCTCACAGGGAAGAACTTCTTTCCTTATATCTAATCTAAATCTACCCTGTTTAAGTTTAAAACCATCATCCCTTGTCCTTGGGATTTCGTTGCTGCTGTTTGTAAAGACATGCAGTTGATTTACATACAGCTTAGTTCTTCTTTTGCAATCTCCTTAATAATTTCTTTGCCTTTCAATATGCAGCGCTGGGATCAGAAACTCCGCCACCTCGGGAAGGGAAAGGGAGAGCCTGGACTCAGCGACTCGGCTCCAAAGCCTGGCAAACCCAGCAGTGCCCGACAAGCACGTAGTTAGATGTGGGATGCCGTACCTTGACATGCAGTGGACTATCTACCAAGACTTCGTTGTTGGAGCAGCAAAGGAGAAATTGCACTATTGCACGTTATATTCTATTGTTTACTACAAAATAATGTTTTAGCTTATATTAGTTTTTATTCTCCCTCTTGTTTTCTGCATTTTTTTTTTTTTGGATTTGTGCAAGCTCTGGAAATATATTTTTTTTCTCTGTTACTAAGAACTGTAGAAAACTGCCCTTATGAGATGGGGAAAGACAAGGACATGTTCAATTTACCATTTTATCTCCGAATCTTCTTGAGGAGAAAATTCAGATGTAAGCAGGAATGAGATCTGGCAAAGACCATCACTTAAAGTCATGGCTTGCACTGGCTTCCCCTTTCACTCATTCTCAATCGCTGTTCACTGAAACATTGTGCTGGGGGGAGGTTGTTATCTGTTTCTGAGTGCATAATTTTTTATTCTGAAATATATAAAGAAATGATGTTGAGAACTGTTTTAATCAGTACTCCTTTAAGTTTTCATATAAAGGAACCACTTGTGTAAGCCAGAGTCTAACTTATTTCCTGCGACAAACGCAGTGTGCTTGTACACAGAGGACTTGAGTTTTCCAGTGCTGTGGACCTTGCAGGAGAGGTTGTATAGTTCTGTTACCACAGGATGTAATTTATAATATGCTTCTCTTATAATGGCAGTTTTTTTCCCCTTTTCTTTCTTTTCTCTGCTGAGTTGAAAGAGTAGACTGACTTTACCAGGCCTGCTTCTCAGTACAGGTCTGCACTTTATCATTTTGATTTTGTGGTTTATTCTTAAATCTGTGCCTACATAAACAAATGTTCAATGCTCAGTAAAATATGTCCAATAAAAGAATTGTAGTTACCAACATGGACCTTATCTGACTTTTAAACCAACATCATATTTTTATATTACTGTTGAAAATATAAAAAAGCAGAAAAAACACCTTAATTTTTGTGCTTTTATAGAATTTTTTGCAGATAGAGTCAACATATTGGAAATAATCTTCTGTTTTCCTGTTTTCCCATGTTTAAAAGAAATTAAAATGGGGTAAATAAAACAATAGTCCTGTTTGCTGCAGTCTGTCTACACTCTAAGATGCAAGTGGCTGTTAGGTTCTACCTGTTGCTATTGTCTCAAGTGCATTAGGGCTGCCTTTCATTAGGAAAACGGTATTGAATTGTTAGGTAGTTTGAAAATATGATGATAATAAGTAAACACAGAAATGTTTGGGAATATTTATAATCATGCTGTTTTAATATTTCAGTTAATAACCACAGGTTTCAGGGCAAGTTTTCCATTGGGCTGGCTACTAAGCAAGTTGAAGCATAGAACTGTTTCCTGCAATACTGATTTTTTAATTTTATTTTATTTTTGGTAATTAAAGATGAAGGGGTAACTTACTTAGGGGAAAGATGGCTCTGAAGGCTAGCAGTGGAATATTAATCCTCCAGCTAGCTCAGTGTTTGCTCAGGGTACCGCAACAGGCTGGCTTGCAAGCAGCGGAAGGACTTCAAAGCAGAAGCTGAATTAGAAGAATGAGAATTATTTAAACAACAACAACAAAGCTATTGGCATTTGAAAACATCACTGTGGTGTATTTTGGACTTCGTGGCTTGGTGTTTCTGTTTTCATCTGCTCTCTTTCCTGGTTCCTTTGTTTTCCAGCCACACTGCCATCAAGCATCATCCTTGAAGCAGCAAGTCCTATGAAGCCCGTTGTCAATGATGTTTAATTATTGGGCTTTGGACTTGGTTTTTCTCTCTTTTTAAGAAATCAGGAATAGCAGGCATTTAATGAGAGAAGGAAAATCTGCTGTACAAAAAGCCAAGAAAACCAAACTTCTGATTAACCTTTTTTACTACTGTCATCCTGTCCCCATTCTCCAATCCTTCTGAAGAAAGCAGTTTGTTATTTTGCATCTTGCTTAATTAGGTCTAAGGTTGAGACTCACCTCTCATATTTAGTTTAGAATTGGAGTCTATGGTGTAAATTTTATTCTTTTTATCTTCCCCAAGTTGTGCTGAGCTTTGCCTTGTGCTTCCCCTCGCTGTCACGCCAGTCCTGCACTCAAAGCACATCATGTCTGCTAGCAGGTAATGTCTTACTCAAATTGTTTGTAAAGGTCCTGCTTCCCATCCAGCATCTACTTCATTCCTCTCTTGAAGTAAAATACTCTTGCTTCGTATTTTAATTTCCCTTGCTAGGGTTAAAGGAAAGAAATAGATCTACTTTACTCACTGACGAGAACCAGTTTCTGATCATCTGCAACTCCTTAACGTTTTATTTGCTAGGCTGAAACTCATGCCCATTCTTCATGTGATCAACAAGCTGATGACCAGAAGGTGAAGCAGGTGTTTTTGCTGTCATTGACTGCTGCTGTTTTCCATTTCTAGTGAGGAGGAGAGGGTGATGTGGCTTCCTCTGAAGGAGAGCAGAGGTGCTGGTGGTGGGTTTGCTCCTCTCTGCACCATGCCAGCCAGGAGGATTGGTTACCTGTCTCTTCCCTCAGCTAAGGGAGCAGTTGAAGAGGTAAGGGTAGCTTGTTGAGATGCATTCACCTCTGTAAGAGCAAGGTCTTGGCAGCAATTGCCTGAGGCAGATTGTGAGTGAGGAGCATCTTGGCTGGGGCTGTTAGATGGAGAGGTTTCCCATACAGCAAGTGCTGGTATGGCTGGAAATCCACGTGAACCCATGTGCATTGAGCTGTTTCCTTTAGCTTTCTGGATCTAAGTGTGATACTGAGAATACTCATACTGGAGGAGGACTAGTCTGGGTTCAAACCTGTCTCTACTTCCTGCAGCAAAACCAGCATCTGGCCATGGGTGTCACCAGAGATGAGAAGCAGCTGTTTGATTCCTGTGCTGTTCAGTGTGGTGTTACTAAGTGACCCTGCAGTTCATGCAGGGCTCTGTTCTCCCTAGAGCCTGGCTTCGTCACTGGCTCTGGGAAAAAAAGACCTTGGATGGCAATAGAGCACTTCTAGTATGGGCTTTGATGGTGTGTCTCTCTTAAATGACTGTCCAAGTGCTGGAGGAACACTGTTTTCCCTGTTTCCCAAGCTCTTACATGCTGTCTCTATACTTTTATATAGCTTTTAGCCTTCCCTTTTTACCTGCAGTGAAACTACTTGAGAGTCATGGTCAATCTATTAGGAAAACTTTTGTAGCTATGGGATGAGTGCTTTATAATTATTAGGAGTATTTAATTGTTTCATTGCAGAACTAATTTTTTCGAAGGCAGCACTAAACTACTATAAAAGAAGGGCAAACTAAATGGTGTGTGACAGCCAGCCTGTTAATTGTGTACAATGTAGTTATTTTACTGGGTGATGCAAATACCTACACGTGCACATGTGACCAAGTGTCATGGGATGTATGGAAGGACTGATTAAAACCATGCCTTTTGCACATCTGGGTTATATTAGCCCAGAGAGAGAAAAATATGCAACTTCAAATCTCTGCAGATAATTACCCTGGCATGTTGCTTATCAGAAGGCAGTTCAGCAGATGAGAAGGCAGGAGGAAAAAACACCCAAGTTGCCTATTCACAGGCAATGTCTCTAGTTTCTCCAGGGGTTGACTCCTGGTTTTCATAAATGCTCTGGGCACGTTAGCAATATGAAGAAAAGAAGAGCTTGATTTCAGCCTGGGTATTGTTATTTTGGTGTACAATTCCTTCTGTTAAAGCCAATATTCAGCAGAGTCTATAGGGTGAGAACAACTTTCACGTTAATGCTAATGAGAAGAGCACAGTTCAGTCGAGCAGGGTTGCAGGGGGAACCAGTAGTAGTAGGCAGCTGTGGGGCCTCCTGCTTTCAGAAAGCCTTTGTTCAGAGAAAAATGCAAGATCAAGATCCTCAGGGAGGGGACTGGGAGGGGGTGCAAGGGAAGGATGTCAGCACTTTTAAAGGGAGGATATCAAACAGATCATGTAATAGGACTCAACTGGAACTGGGGGGTTTATAAGATTCTAGTGTACTGAGCCTGAGCAAAGTGTTAGTCAAACATAACGTCGATGATGGGATGAAAGAGTTACACCTTGGACGAATCCAGTGCCTGCTGGAAAAAGGCAGGCTGCGAGGGTCCCTACCTCTGCAGAGCTGCCAGTGCCATTGTCTGGTTCCCCTGCCCATTGCTGCTGCGCTGTAAGATGCCAAAATCCATTCCTTAAAGGGTTTGTGTATTATAAATTAGGCAGGTAAGTCAACGATATAGTAAGAATGAATGAACAAATGAACATTATGCGCTGGGGAAGTAATACAGCTGGTGACACTTAAATCCAGCTGTGTGGGACAGATTTACTGGCTATTACTGTTTCCCTTCCCTCACATGAAAAAAATCCCATACTGGCTGGTCATGTCTGCTCATGGTGCAGTCCTGATAGTCTATGGAGTGCACAGAGTTGGGACCGCTGAGTGCTGCTGTGTAACTTAAAGAAGTCCTTTGCTTCATCTGTATGACAGTACAACGGCTCCCTTTCCTACAGGAGAGCGCTTTGTGATCCATGGAGGGGGATTTTCATTCCCACCATAATATGGTTCAGGTTACTTGATTATTATTTGCTTTGGACAATGGTGCTGGAGCATGGGTAGAGTGCAGTGAAACCATCCCTGCAATACAGTTGCCCTTTCCTGAGGATATAGAATAGAGCCTTATGCATAAGACACATTCCTGAATGGTTGCTGCACCAGAGTATTAACAAGGACAACACCAAACAGTAACACATCCAGAAAGCTGTAACTGCATCATCTGCAGTGGTGCTGACCAGGCACTGCTCGTACCAAGACTGGCAGCAAAACTGCTTGGACTTGACTCTCCCTGTCAAAAAGTTATTGTTCTCTGTATTTCAGGGGAAAAAAAGTAGCTTTATTCTCTGTAGGGTTCTTGGGCAAGATGCAGTTGACCGCCCCTCTGACCTGTCACCCTGGGGTTGGCAACCCCCCTCCCCTGAGCACTGGATTCATTAGTGCCTAGTTCTTTCCATGCTTCCCAACCTCTGGAGAGCATCAGCCTGTGCTCCAAACCTGGAGCTGCCTTGCACAAGTCTTCCTGGATGTGCAGTACACCTCGATTTTTCAGCTCGTGCTGGAGGAATGTGTATAGATGCAGAATTAGCCGCACCACGTTAGGAGCAGTAGCTGTTTTGATGGGCAGCTTCTCTATGGTTATGAAATAGGGCCGGTGAGGATGTAGGAAATTCTGAGGCTGAAGGGCTCCCTCAGCAATTCCCCATGACGGAGCCTGGGTTGTGCCGTAAAACCCAGGGGAAAGACTCCATGTCAGCGCCAACTAAGCCCGCTGTTGCGATCCGAGGTTGGTCGTGGAAAACTGAGTAACTACTTCACAGAGCAGCTCTTAATGCCTACAGAAGGCCCAAATAAGCCTTGTCATGCAAGAGAGATTATCAGCTTAGAGTAATCCCACGGTGGCAGACATGGCCAGCCAACTGCCAGCTCACCCACTGCAGGGCTTGAAAGCTTTAATGAGTGAGAATGAAGGGAGATGGGGGGTGTCGTAGTTTGTCGTGGAGTGATGGAAAAGGGCTGTCAGGATGAAGGCAGCAGAAAGAACCTGTGGCTCTGCTCTTGTGCACCTTTCCCAAGCAATGCACTGTGAAAAGCAAGTGATGCACCACATTCTCCACCTCTGGGCAGAAGATGCCATATGCTTGCAAGCATAAAGGAGTAACCCTCCACATCCTATGTGTGAAATGCATTAAAAATGCAAGACTGAATTCTGAAACATTCTGCCTCAAATTGGGTCCCTGCAGCTACTGGGTATTTCTGATGGGTTCGGTTTAGCTTTCTGGATGGTAATTTCTCATGGAAGATAAAGTTGTTCATTCCTGTGAGTAATTTTGTCACCTAGAATGCCATCAAAATGCTGTGCAATGGGTGGCTCTTCAGCAGCTCCAGGAGGTGCCAAGTAGTTAAAAAATTCAGGTTCCCACAGATGAGACGTGTTACTGTTTGACAGCATCATACCGTCACAGATGAATAGTGGGACTGAATGCACGAATCATCAATAGCTCTAACATTAGGACGTCCTACACATTAAATGCTTGACACAGCAAACCTGACCTCCCCTTATAAAGATTTGTGTGTGGTTATCTAGGGTTTAAAATAGGAGACTTTTGGAAACATTTTGATCATGTGATCCTATGTGGTCCATTGGGAAGACTGAACCTCTTTATCCTCAATATGGACCTGTTTCTGGCTCACGTGGTGTGTCTTCTTATGGCCCTCTCTTTGCTGAGATAGGCAAATCTGCACCACCAATTTTTATTTGTCCCAGACTGAGTATCCCCAAATGGACATTGGTCACCAGGTCTTCCATCCATAATCCCAGCTTGTGCCAGCTTTTCCTTCTAGGAGGTTGGTTGAGTGAAGGGATAGCCAGGCCTCTCCATCCCATGCTCCAGGGACTTCACAGAGAGGCTTCTAGTCCCTCTGCTCCCGTTTCCCAGTGTTGTTTTCCTGCTCCCCCTGGCCTCCTGGAGCCTTTATCCCAGCGGCCTTGCTCCAACATCCCATCTGATGTTTCCTGAGGGCTTCCCCTCTGATGCGGGCTTCCCTCCTGTTCGCCGCTGGATGCTGGTCTCGCTTTTCCTCTTGCAGCTCTCCCTTTCTGCATTCTTGTGTCTTTCTGCCGTGCTGTTCCCTGCCTGTTTCCTGGCTGCTTATCTCCCTTTCTTCCGCTCATTGTCCCCCATTCCTGCAGCTGGAGCCAAGCCTCCCGCAGCAGGCTGATGGGTACCAGGGACATTTGCTTCCTCCCATTGCCTCCTGTCTCCTTTTAAGGTGGTTTGAAAGGGTATCAGTTACAGGGAAATTTGCCCAATCTTTGGGGAATTTAAACTAAAACACCCAGCAGTTCTTGGTACACCGTTGACCCTCAGGATTTAATGTCAGATTTCTCCCCTGGCCCCAGGCTGCGAAGGAATGAAAGTGATGGAGCTGCTGAGAGAGGTCTGGCTTCTCCTCCCCTGTGTGGGTGGACAAAGTATTCTTCCGTAGCTTTGCCCCTGGAAATGACTGTGTCTGAAACCAGAGCAAAGCAAAACAACCCCAGCCCCAAACCAGATGATATTTAATGTTTCAGGCTGTGCAGCTATTCGGTTGTTAAATATTTCAGCTCAGGGCTTACATCTTGGCAATGGAGAGCTGGGTGTTATTAGAAGTATTGGGCAGCCTCAAATACCACAGTGTGAGAAGAAGCCCTTAGGCTGATACGTAAGCACTTGAGTAACCCATTGCTCAGCATGGAGAGTTTCTTCTGGAGTGCAAAACACAGCACAGGATGTTCTTAACATACCACTAAGGAAAAAGAAAAAAGACAAAAAAAAGATGCTGCTGTTTGCCAGTTGAATTTCAGTCCATGGTTTTAGCACATTCATTCTTGTTTAACATCACCATGCATCTGCAGCTGGCAGGAGGACCGGCTTTGGATGGGGTTGGGGAGGCTCTTCAAGCTACAAGTTCTGCTGCAAAGCAGTTCCCATCCATCCAGCACGTATCTGCTGTGACAACCTCTTGGTATGAGCTGGAGCCCAAAGTGTTCTCATGCCTTCCGTGTACTTCTGGAAGCGGTTTAGAAAGCCAAAAAGTGCTTTTTTGCCTTAAATGGCCCTGAAGATCAGTCAGGCTTTTGGTCCTTCCCCTACTTAAAATCACACAGTAGATGGGAAGCAAATGCTGATGCCCACATTCCTGCCATCATTATCCTGAAAACAGGTTAACTCAAAGCTCTTTAATGCTTGAATTTTCATGCTGAATCCCTGGTAACCCTCTCTTACCCATTGTAAAGTCTCTGTTAATTCCCAGAAGGCTGTTTGTCTCCCTTCAGCTAAAATTCTTTTCCACTTTTGATGTCTTTCCCCATGATTTGCATCCCCGTCTTTCTGAGAATTTAGATTTACATTTGTAACTCAGGCTTTGTGAGGGCTCCTGGAGAATATGCAGGATGAACCCAATGGTGAATAGGTCTCACAGCGCTTTACTGTGCCAGCCGATGTGCTTGGAGGTAGGGGGTTTGCTTGCCATTCCCTGTCCCTCTGGGACAAGCCAGATGTTTGGCTCCAGGAGAGTTCATTTGTTTTCCTCAGGCCCTGCTTGTCAGAGAAGGGGAAGTTTCTCCAGTGCTCTGTGAATGAGATGAATAGAAATAATGGGAAGTCTCCGAGCATCAGCCACACAAGACTGATGGGCATCCTATGCACTTTCAGGCATTCGATTTGCAAGAAATAAAGGTTGGAATCTGTTGCTTGTCTGAAACACCACTTCGGCATGTCTGTAACCACCCTCTATTATAGAGGAAACTCTTCCTGCCCTACTGCTGTAGAATAGTTTACAAGTGTACCAAGTCCTGCAGCATTCTGCGTAACGAGCAAGTAACTTTGCAGAACTCCTCCGTTCTGAAAATCAAAGTCAATAGATGCTTTAAAGTCTGTCCAAAGCTTTTTTCCTGCTCCTGCTGACTGGCCTGAATCTGAAATTCAGTGTGGGTTTTTAAAGGTTGCAGTTTCAGCAAGGAAGGAGTTAACATTTTCTGCCTGGAAGCAAGGAAATTCTTAGTTTTAGTGCAGGCATTTTTGCAGGGTTAGAGGGTTGGGTCAACCATGGGGAATTAATTCATACCCTCCATGTGCAAGAAGGATACGCATTGTTGCTAACAAATTTGCCATCCAGAGGAGACAGGTCTCTGCATTCAGTTGGATTTCAGAATACTTTGTTCCTGGAAGGTTGAGGCAAAAAGGGAAATGTCAGGTTATTTCTGTCTTTGCCAGTATGTTCATGGAAAACCTATTTAACAAACAGCTTTCCCTGTCACTGCTCTCAGTTGGTGCTCCCTCCCCAAGGAAAGATCTCATTCAACCCCCTGGGGCTCTCTTAATGCACCATTCACCAAAGCTTTGCAGGCTCTGAAGCAGTTTTCCCTCTCCCTTTTTGCCATCCCTACGTTCCACCAACACTTCATATCTCTCCCCTTAGTTCCACGTGCTCCACTACATTTTTTTTGGTGATGCATCTTCCATATTGCACCCCTCATCCTCTCCTGGGCAATTCTCTCTGTGGTTATTCCCAGGACATGCAGGAATCCTTCTCTGCCCCACACAGCTGCAAGCCACAACTGGATCCTGGCTTCTGCTCCTCTGCTCTGCTCATGGCCATTAACAGCCGCAGGAGTAACACCCCAGGCTGCGTCTGCAAGCCAGGGTGAAAGAGGATGTGGTGGGGAGGGGACTAGTAAAGATGGGGACTAGATATATAAACTCATTTGTGCTGTGTGATGTCCTGTCTTTCCAAGGCTGTTCAGCCCAGTAAATGCTGCACTGAATGGACCTGAACGGTAGGCATGTCCTCAGGCTTGGAATATCAACTGTGGCTCGGAGGAAAAGCATCCTCTCTCTTCTAGAAGAGCTGAAGGGCATATTGCCTTCCCCTGTAACTCGACTAAGAGGTTTTTGCATGTTGCCATTAAGAAGATGAATAAATTTTTCCTTTCAATTTTCTGATCAGGAAAAAAATCGACCCACAGTGAACATTTTGCACGGGCATCAAAGGAATTGTCTCATTGCGCATCAGACCCTACAGAGAAGGTCATCATCACTGTTGTGTTTCTAATCGCCTTAAACTAATGTATTACAAATATTTTTACATCCTAAATGTTTCTGAATTTCTTCGCCTTACAGTATCTTAAGACATGCAGGGTATGCCTGTAAAAGGTATTCACTTCTTCTACCTATTAGCCACAGGTATCCTCAAATATCACATTGCCATTCATGGAAAACACATCTAATTAAATTTCTGTAGGAAGAAATATGTGCATCATTGTCAAAGACATGCTTTTGCCAGGTATTCTGTTCAGCAAAATGCTAGAGGTCCTTTTGGGTCTGCTGGCATGCTTGTAGTGGGTCTTCCATGCTGACCTATTCTGTTGAGTCTGATGTATGTTTTATGGCTGGTTCCTGTTTGACAGTGGGTTTTTTTCCTACTTGCATTTTTCTTCTTAAAGTAGCCACCCTAGTATCTGTCAAAATGATACATATAGTTTGACAGCACTTTATAAAATCCTTTTGGATGTCTCTGACACTTTTTAAAAGCATTTTGCTAAACCATTTGAGAGCAGGAAACAGTCCAGAAAAGTTGCTGATCCTTCACCAAGACCTACCCTGTGTTCCGCTCTTTCAGAAGAGAAGCCTGATTTCCTTCTGATGTCAGTGTTTGATGACTTCCACATGCCCCGTATTTTAAACAACTTAATCTGATCATATTCTAAGAGTGTTTGTTTGGACTGTGGCTGATTCTGACACTTTCATATCAGGGGTTATTCGATATGCTTTGGTGGTATGTGGAAGACACTTCCACCTATAAACTCAACTGATGTAGATTTGCTTCATGCTGTTGTAAATTGCTTGTTTTGGGTTAATCTCCCCTTAAATTCCATAGTTTTGGGATAGATTTTAGCTTTTTACACAAAAAATTTATGTAAAACCTTGAAAGACCCATCTTCAACAGTCAGTTAAGGAATGTACTGTGGATCACTTGGTGAAAGAAATGTGCGTTAGCCACAGAGCTTTGAGAGTCAAGCATATCTTTCAGGCGAAAAGTCCACTAATTTTTGAAAACATACTTTTTTTGGAGATAGAAGAAAATTGTGATGTGGCTTGAAATGCTGTAGCCCAATCTAAAACTGGAGTAAGAAATTATATGCTAATATGGTAATGCAGGGATGTGTGCAACTCCAACAAATGCAAATTCAGACCTGTGAGGTAAGTTTGAATTTTGCCAATCTCTTACTTACACTGATGTTGTCTCTTAAAACCATCTGTAACAAAAAGTAAGTTTCAGCATTGAAGCACATGTGAAACCGGCCCAAGTGCTGCTGCATGTCAGGTGTTTTGTAAGGACTTTGACATGTGGTAAAGCTGTTGGGTTTTATATTTTGTGGAAAGAGAAGGGTTAATGTTTAGCACAGGTCTCCTTTGGGACTTTAAGGCTCACACAAGCTGAGGGCTGAAAGACTACGGGAGTTGGGGAGGAGGTGGATGTGTATCTTGGGGGCAGAATCACTTAGGGTGAGTGATGCACTATGCAGGCAACTTGAAGATAAATGGCAGCCAGCTCTGGGTGGGACAAAATCTCAGCCATAATAAGGTAGGGATTTGTTACATCAGTGTCTCACTGTATCATGCTCCTTTCCAGGAAGGCAAACAGTAAATCAACAAGATAATCAACGCTGGCACTGCAGCCAAACCTCAGACTTTGCTTAGATTCTGCAAGGGCTGTTGCCAGAAGTCCTAATATCCTTAATAAACCACTGGCAGGGGTCCGAGGAGGTTCCATGGGAAAGCAGTAAGAGTATGAACACAGCCTCTGCTCGAAGGAGGAGGAAACGATATCCCTATTTCCAGATCACTTTACTATGAACTGATTGTCTTTTTCCACATTCAGGTGTCAAACCAATATAGAGAAGAACTTAATTTAACAAACCTTTTACTTACCTTGCAGTGGACCCCAGACAACATCCTGTAGTACCAGGCACAGTTAAAGTGACACCTCCAACATCAAAGACTTTACAGTCAAATATCAACCTACATTCAAAGTTTAGTTGTAGCAGTTGTAGTTTTATAGGAAACTAATGGAACGACCCAAACAAGTGTGTGCTGACCTATCTTTTTTCAATAAGTAAGCTAGTTTAGACTGTTTTAAATAGTAGATCTTAATGAATTCTAGTTGAGTTTTTGACTGGTGCATCCAGCTAACGGTGCGTTGGGGCCTGTCTTGTGCAATGAACTGGATCTAAAGAAGAATATGAAGTTTAGTAGGATGCCACAATACTTCTGAAATATCCTAGTTAGTCCTATCCTTATGGCACCGCTGCTCCTCTACTGCTAAGCAATTTCCATCTTACAAGTTTCCTGCGCTTGGCCATTGCACAGTCAATGCTAACCAAAGCAAAGCTGACACCTAAAACTACCCCTTTAAGCTACACAAACTTAGTTGTGGGCTACCTTCTGTTTCTCCCAAGAATGCCAGAGAGCCAGTTAGGAAAATGCCTTCATAACCCTGCAGGCAGCAAAATCAGGGAAAACCGAGCTTGTGAATCAACAAAAGATGCACATCTTTAAAAAGATTCTGGGGAGAAACCACAGGGTTATTCCTGCAACACTGCCTGGTGCCGAGAATGGAAAATCACTTGCTAGAGAGTTAAACTGTCCCCTTGCCTTCTGCTGCATGAGCTGATGGGTCATCTTGGGAATCTCATGTCTGACTGCTTGTTTAACCAAGGCAGAAATCTAACAGTGGTTACCATTGCTGTGCGAGGTATTAAGGGTATATATTAAATCAATGCATATGTCTCTGTGGTATTGCTTACCTGGGTAAGTAAAAAAGTTTATTAATTACATTCCCACATGACATGTTACAGACTGGTAAAGCTGCTTTGGGTTGTACATTGCCCACAGGTACAATGGTTCATTTCATAGCAAAAAGATTGGATAAATTAAAATTAAAAAAAAATAGATCTTTTCTTGATACAAGTGTTGCTGGTTTTCTTTGGCCTCCTTTGAGTTTGCTGGATGCTGAGCAAAGTGAAAGCAAATACAAAACTGGAGTAACAGGGATCAAGCTTTAAGCTATACATATGCAGTGGTTTTTATGTATACATATGTATATATAAAGTTTGCAGTGTTTGCAAGTGAAGAGTTTCTGTTTTCAGTGGAAAAGTTAATAAATACTAGCTGAATGCCACTTTGAATAAAGAAGAGAGGTGGAAGTTCAAAAGTGGTATTTAGAAGTGTAAAGCAGCTGAACTCTGATGAGGACTATGCCTTCATGATGAAGACTGGATTTATCAAGTGAAAAATGTGATTTTTTAAAATTTATTTCTGTGGTAATGATGTGGCATGATGAGAAATGCCTAATGTAACAAAGCTACTAGACCCAAAATGAGGCAGTGCTGATTCAAAAGTCAGTAATATCACTATGATGGACATCCAAAGTGAAAAACAGAAGCTGAAGCTAGTAGTGTTTTTAGATGTTAATGCCAGTTTATCACAATGGAACTGCTTGCATTTGAAGAAGCTGTGTGCTAACAAATCTCCCTATAAAGAGATTTTTTCTTCTAATCATGTTTTTACAGTATCTACAATCATTCATGATCTTAAAGGTCCCTTCCAACCTAAATGATTCTATGACTTCTAGTGAAAATGTTGACCAAATGGAAGTGTGTCCAAGCAGTAAAGTTTTCACAATGAGCTACTGTCAGGGAAGATTGTCTCCAAATAAAGTATAATTGGATAATGAGAAAGCATTGCATTGAAATGCCAATAAACTGCATACTTTTTCTGGGTGGAGGTGAGCTTTCTGGTTGGCAAACTTCACCCATTGTCTCCCAGATGGACTGGCAGGCTGGAAATAGGTATTTCAGACAGTGGCTTCCCAGGTGTCATTTTAGGAACCTCAGGCTTCAGTGTTATTTATTAATTTAAATATTAATTTTAGTGATTATTAATTAACAGTTTGCTTCACAAAGAAAAAAAAAAAGCTTGCTTTTTTAGCTTAAATGCATTAAAAATACCAAGACACCATTTTGCTAAAATATTCACATCAATTTTTGGTTATAATGTGGATTTTAGGATGTGTGCTAGCTTGTGCCAGCATTGTGCTGCTAACTGGGACTCTTAGCAGCTGTCAGTAAAATACGGAACAGCTCATTCCCTCTCAAGAGTTTCATTTATCCATGCCACACAATGGGGCTTTGTAACTTCAGGGTAGGCAGCGGTGTTTTCTGCTCCGTCCAAAAGCCAGAGCCATAACAAGGTGGGAGGTTTTCCTGTTCACTGATATATTTAGTCACAGAAGGATGTGTCCTCAGAGATAGCAGAGTCAGCTCTGCCGAAAGGAAGAGGTCAGGCTGCAATATCTTGAGCATACTTGAAATTCTGAGTTAAATAGCAAAGTGTTTTGAATGGTGAGGATTATTCAGCGTGGGAAGTGTTTTCCATACCTCTGCAAGGATAACAGAGCCACTGAAATGCTATTTTCCAATATTTTCAGGCTATCTTAACAATTACAAGCATGATTTTTTAAAAAGTGATAGCCAGTAGTGTGCATTTCCTCATCTTTCAAGCCTGTAAACCAAAGGGATATGGAAAACTCCAACTCTGGATTTACATTCTGCACCTCCAGGCTTGTGTCTTATTGCTTGCACCATTCCCCAAGGAAGGGACAAGCCCCAGTGAGCTTATCAGGGATATTTGCCTGCATAGCATCATATGATGATGAGCAGCACCTTCCTGAAGTCTAGGCTTTGTTTAGGTTACCAGTGTACCCTTTTTAATGAACCACAGGATCAACTAGGTTGGAAAAGACCTTTAAGATCATCAGGTCCAACCATTCTCCCAGGACTGCCAAGTCCACCACTAAACCATGTCACTGAGGGCTTCATCTACACATCTTTTAAATACCTCCAGGGATGGAAGTCTATCACTGCTCCGAGCAGCCTGTTCCAAGTGAAGAAATTTTTCCTGAAAGCCCTTTCAGTGAAGAAATTTTTCCTGATCTCCAATCTAAACCTCCCCTGGTGCAGCTTGAACCCATTTCCTCTTGTCCCATCCCTTGTTCCTTGGGAGAAGAGACTAGGCACCTCCTGGCTCCATCCTCCTTTCAGGTAGTTGTAGAGAGCAATAAGGAACCCCCCTGAGCCTTCTCTTCTCCAGAATGAACAACTTGAATATTCACATCCCTTTTCACAGTGAGAGACAGAGAATATGCCTGTTAATAATTCCTTAAAAAACCCCAGAGAAATCAACTGCAAGCTGTAATTACACGCAAAGCATCACAGCTAATGAAAGTTGTGCCAGGGCTACAGCTGTCCTGTTATACCGGGAGCAGCATAACATTAAATGCCACAAGCTGTGGCCCATTATTGGCCCTCCCAGTAGCCAGGGAAAGAAAAAGGGGAAAGTAATTAGAGGACTTTGGTAAAATGAAGCTGGTAGGGCATGGCTGTGTTTTGCCTATTGCAGTAACACAAAGTATCTACCTTAGAATGGAATATACTGATTAGTTTCTGTTTGTTTGCTTTATGATGGTGTGTTTGGGCCATGTGCTTTAATCAGTGGTAAAGGTCTGTAGGAATGAAAATCCTCTGCTAGAGGAATTGTAAATGTTTTTATCAAGCTTGCAAATGTTGTTCCTGAAAGTGACCCAGAAATTACTGCCAGTTCTAGTCTCGTAAAACAGCAGCAGGTTTGGCTCACAGCTATGTCACTTCTTGTTTGGTTTGGGTTTTTTCATAGAATCATGGAGTGGTTATGTTTTTTTAACTCTGTTTCTGCAATTCTCACCTTCTGCAGTGAGAGTAGTGTTCAGTGTTGGAGGGTCTGTGTATGAGCACCAGAGCCGGGCAACCTTAACAAGGTGAATTGAAAGTTTTGCTCTAACTTCATGATGATGATGGTGATGATTTTTCGCGACTGCAGCTATAAAGTTCTGAATGTGCTGAATTTGAACCTTATTTGCACCTTTTCAGGTGTGCAGGGCCATATCTCTGCTTATGGTAGAGGTCTACAGGCTGGTAATGCAAGCAGAAGTTCTGGTAGGAGCCTAAAATACTGATACAGTGCAAATACTGATGTTATAGCGAATGCCACGTGAAGCTGTAAGGTAGACAACTAGCAGCTTTCAAACCCAGCTCTGCATTAACACATGCCAACAAAATCACAGTGTGCTCCTGGTTTTAAGTTTGCACTCATCATTGGGGTGGGTTAGCTATTGTTGGAACAGTGGATTTTTGTTTCCAGATATTTTTCGAGTGGGTATCTTTGTGGTAATGTGACGTTTTCTGATAGGAATGTGTTGATGGTAGGGAATTATGCTGAAGATTTTCATGTAGGAGTTTGCTGATAGTAGCATGTTTTTGTGGAGATTTTCACACAGGAATTTTTGGTTGGGTAGTTTTATTGTAAGAGGAAGGATGAGTTTTAAGGTGTAGGGTGCAAAGCAGGATGCTAATTTAGTGTGAATTGATGAAAACTGGACACTTTGTAAGGTGCATTTTGGAGGGCAACGTTGAAGCTGGCTGTGCAGTGAAACTGGCATGCAAAGTTAATGCAAAGTGGGCCGAGCAAGACTATACCTAACTTATATGGTATGGTTCATACAGGCCATGAATAACATATAGGTCATATAGGTCATGAATAACATATAGGTCATAACTCCCAGCATCTCAGGTGTTTATAAGCTAGAACCTCAAAAAATTAAAGACAATGTGGACTAATTGTAGAAAAATCTGGTTTTAAGCATTAAACAATAGCAAGTTCTTTTCTCTCTCCAAAGAGAACATGGATAAATAGTATTGAAAATGGTTAATTACTGTGAGGATTTATTATGGAAAGTGACGGGAATCCAATCCTCTAACATGGTTGGCATCACACTGTCACAACTGGTACCAACACTGTGCTCCGGAGGATGCAGCTTAAGGTTCTTTATGACTCTCATTACCCAGGTGGGTTTCAGACCAGGATCTAAAGGAACTAAGTAAGTGCTAGGAGCACTCGTTATAATTGTAACTTAATTTATAATTGTTTTCATTTTAATTTTGAAGTGGTACATCCTAGTGATATGATAAATATAGTGGCAGCATTGTGGTAAAATATATTGCTTTGTTGGAAAAAGTAAAGTTATGGGTAAGACACCATGCAAAAACTAACGATAATGACTGTCTTTGGTGAAATTAGAAAACTTTACTCTTGGTTCACAATTCTGTCTGTAAAGGCAAAAAAGTCTTTATGCTGTCTGTCGGCTTTTTAAGATGCAGAGCAGAGTAGGAAATGGTAATGTGAGGATGTTAAGAATGCCTTAGCTGTTTCATGGGTGAGTCTTGGTGCCTAGCACTAAGAATTCCATTTTATCTGTTTAACACAAAGCATCAGTAACAACATTCAGAATTCAGTGAAAGAAAGGGGACAACACAAGGTCTTCAGTTTTATCCAGTGCCACCTTGTTCACTTTTCTGAGGACGCCTAATGTCTATGCTACAGTTTATGTAGATACTCCATGGTGAATAAGGTCCATATGAGCCAAGAAGATGACATTTCTGTAAACAATAAAAATCTTCTTGTTTACCGTTGCCAGTTATTGACATTCTTGATATTCTTGGAATAGGGCAATTGGGTTTTTCAGTGTGTTTTTCCTATCACAGCTTTTTTGTTGTTCTTTCTTTGAGTTTTTTGTGTGTTGTGGTGGGATTTTTGGGGTGATTTTTTTTTTTTTGTTTAGTTTTGTTGTTGATGTTGGGGTTTGGTGGGGTTCTTTTGTGTTCTGGTGGTGGTGTTTGTTGGTGGGGTTTTTTCTCCTTTGGTAAAGCTGGGCAGAATGGGAATAGCCAGACTCTTAGATGCACAGAAAGGACATATGTTTATCCTTTCCTAACTCCCAGAAACATTCCTGAATTCTGCCTACTTGAAGTTTGTCAGCAGGATACATACTAGAAATGAACCTTTTAAACAAACTGAGTAATACATTGGTTAAGAATGCACATAAATTATTCATTCTGTGTTGTAATCTCTTTAGATGGAAATAAGCGCATAAAACAGAAGTGCATCACATTTTCCAAAGACTTAGGAGATGCTGTTTATCTTGCTTCTTTTAATTATATTTTGGAAGATTACCGGGGCCTTGATCTAGCTTGTGTAGAGACTCTCCCTGACTCAAAGCAGGTTTGAAAATAGGTCAGTCTATGTGGCTGTAGCACATCAGGTTGATGAGAGAGCACTTGTTAAAAAAACAAATCTACTTTTAAGCACAGAGATTAAAAAATATGCTAACTATGCATTCCCAAATGACCTCATTAAAAGTTCTGCCCTTTAGACAGCTGGGGAAGACCGTGGGTTATGCTACAAGTTAAAGGCTTAGTTGGGAGGCAAATTTCTCCTTTTTTCCCCAAATGTTCAAGGAGAATGCCTAGCTTTGTGTTTCCTTTTACATGTCTGAATGGCTGCCTGTTCCTACATGTGTGATTCATTCTCCAGAGAAGATGTCAGAGCCATATTATTTGACTAACTCAATGGGAGTACAGCCAGATCATCTTGTCTGGGCCATACAAATAGTAATATTTCATGGGGCAGACAGACCTCTGGCTCACAACTTGAACGAGGTAGGGAAGGGAGAAGAAAGACCCAAGCTGAATGCTCTTCACCTCATTGGCCCTGCTATGAGCAGCGCTCCAGGGAGGTTTTCCCTGCCTTTGCTGTTTGGCATGGAAAAAACCCAGTCACAATAGGGGCTTGTTCCAACATGGAAAAAGGGAATTTTTGTAGTTTTGAAGAAATGTATCGGCTAATAACTGTTTCCTACCAAGTTCTAGTATTGTACCATTATAGATAAGTTACTGATGGAGACAGAGCGAACCACAAAATAGCCTTTCTGAAGTGAATTATGAGTCCAGCAGCACAGATCAGTGTTTCAGAGCAACACTATGAAAATATATCTAAGTGCCTTTTCCAATTAGAACTTTGTTTCTTTCCTCTTTTTGTTTGTTTTTTTGTTACATCTGTGTTGGAAATCAGTTTTTAAATTTTACCTTTTTGGTTTCACCATAAGAGCAGGAGTTGACTGGAAGCCAAGGATTTTTTATCAGTCCCATGAACAGGGAAATTCCAAGCCCAAAAAGCTTCTCATTCTTAATTCCCTTCATTCTTTCAAAAATAATGCAGATAAGTTCCCATTGGCAGCTTGTAAACAGTGCAGAAAAACCACTCTCAAGTATATAAATAAGATGACTTTAGAAATTTGGAGACACCTTGCTACACAAAGCATCTTCTCTTCCAACATGTTCTACTAGGCAGGCTCAGGTATCTGAATTGGCAGTTATGACCTCTTTTATGCTTAATGATCCTCTTAGCTTAGTAAGAGTATTTACATGTTGGTGTCCAAACAGAGATGCAGGAATTATCCTTGTGCTTGAGAAGATCTATGATGACTTTGATTTGCTTACCTGCAGGAAGTGGCGTACATAAAGGATTAAATGCCAGCAGTTAGTTCATCTTCTAAGGGAGCGGAGCCTCCTAGTAACTAAGTGCCGTCCCACATTTTGGCTTTTTCTTACTCTTGGGCAGTTATCAATGAGCTAATTCTTTGTGAAACTTTCTCTTACGGTTTTTGAGAGCTCCTACCAATGTCTGAAATAAACAGAAATGTAGAATAATAGGAATGAAGGGACCATGGGAAGTTGTCTAAATCTGGTTAGATCGTGTTGCTCAGGAGTTTGTCCACTGGAGTTTTGCACATCTTCAAGGATGCAGATTCTGCAGTCTGCTCCAGTGTTTGACCATCCTCTTGGTGAAAATTGTTTATTGTATGTGTAATTATATTGTATATGTTATCTGTACTCTTCTAAAGCCTGCCGAATGCTATATCTCGTCCTAACGTTATGGTGTAACTGGATTTGTAACAAACAGTGCAGGTAAAATATATTTGTGAATATCTTTGTATAACAAGTGAAGTTGAAAAAATACTTTCCTCCAGGCTAAGAGTGACATGGAAAAAAAAAACCCCAACTTTTCTTGAGTTTCTAACATTGCATTCAAACCTTAATGCTGCCGTCCCCCCAAAAAAAGTAAAGCAAACATGAAACTGGATTGATCCTTCAAAGCAGTGGGGTGATGGGGTCCATCGTTCCGATTCGATATAAGCAATTACCTTCAGTGCACTAGAGAGCTGTGAAAACAGCACGTGTGTTCCTCCTCCAGTTTTATCCTAAAATACAGCCTGAGATAATGGTGTGATGGCTCAAGGGCAGCAGCAGCCAATGCAGCCTTATTGTGCGTTTTCCTTAGCGCTGAGAAATGACATGTGGCAGCAGTCAGACACTGTGCAGTTGCTGAAGATCAACAGCTTTCCTTATTTATCCAGGCAAGGAAGGGGCAAATTTTTTGATGTGACCATTGTTTGGAATTCCAGTTATTTAAGCAGCGATAGGAGATACAATGGGGTTATTAATACTTTTAAGGTAACTTAAATTAAGACCCAATTCTGCAGGCAAATAACAGGAACTAAAGAGGATGGGTGAACAAAAGTACTTGCAATCTTAGACTTCCCTCCAGCATTTCCCAGATGAATTCTGTACCAGACTGCTGGAACAGATTCACCCTTGAAGCAGGATACAGATACAGGAAAAAAAGATATATACTGAGCACAGACTATTCAGAAGTTTGCTTGAAATATCTACTTCTGTTGTTAATGTTACAAATTTCCTTTACTTGCTTACCTGTAGCTACGTCTATAATCTAAGGTGGTGGATATAAATGAAGAGACATAGGTATATGTTATGCTATTTAATTAATAAGTTTGTAGTAGCTTTAAATGTGAATATTTCCTGTACTTCCACAAACCAAATTCTCTCTCAAGTACTGTCTGCCTTGGTGTGCTAATGCTCCAAACTTCCTTATTTATAGTTCTCCTAAATGTGGGAAAACAGGCCTTCAGTTCCTGCCTACTATTCAAGTTGGAGCACTCCAACTTTACTGCTATTTTGTCCCCTTCCAAGATGTCCCCTCTCTCTTTGTAGTGGGCTGTGGATCCCTTTCCATGATGTTATTCTCAAAGCCAGGAAACATCCCTGCTTTCCTCTGCAAGTTCATGCTTTCCTGTTGCTCAAAAAGATGATGTAGGGAAGCCTCCAGTCCAACTGTAGTTTATCTATAGCCAACAGATGCTTAGGTCTGTGCATGTAAATGATCATTTTTTTGTTTGTTCAAGTGCAAAATTGTTTCCTGAACTTGAAATAGCAGATACTTGCTCTACTTTCATTGACATATTAAAATATTACTTCATGGGGTTTGTTTTGGTTTGGTTTTTTGTGACGTTCTTATTAGTCTTGTAAAATTTTTACTTAACTTTCATTAAGACCCCCCCTCTTCCCTCTTTTTCTTTAATACACAAACACTGGTTGCCTTTTTGTCCTCAATATTGTTGATTCTTTTGCAGGAATTGTATTTTCCCCAGCCTTTGAAGTCAACAGAATTGGCTCCATTAATCGAAAGTGAGAGTAGAAGGCTACTTGCTATCGAGTTGCAGAGCTTACCTGGGGAACTTCTAGGGAAAGGTTAGATATATGCAGCAATGAGATGCATGTAACTGCAACCTGCAGCCTGCCAGGTTGAATACACAAGCCTAAGAAAACCTGTAAGGAGCCCATGAAGTCTGGGATGTTCACATGATTCATGGCGAGTTGTGCAGACTCATGAAGAACAGCACCAGTTGCAAAGGGACACAACAACTGGTCCCTTGCAACTGGGATCAGGTTGGAGTTCACGGATGTTGGCCTGTAGAAAGGGTGTGGAACTCCCAAAGTGCAAACATCCAGCCCCTGTTCCGAAGCCTAAGTTGCCTGGATCTGGACAGAAAGCTGGCGTGGGGCATCATCTACACATGGTGACCACTGGAACAGTGCCAGAGACATGGCAATCCACCCTTGCGTAGCCACATAAAAGTCCATTTGCACTGCCTACATAGAGAGCACTCAGGCACCCCAGAAACCAGCTCCCTAAGTGCAAATGGCCAGACCCTGATGCTAAGCCTAAGCTGCCAGGACAGAAAGCTGATACTGGGCATCACCTACCATGCTGCTCACTGGAACAGTGCCACCAGCATGGCAATCCACCCTTTCTTAGCCACCTAAAACTCCATGGCAGGAGCCAGGGGGTGAAATGACAGTCTGTATGGCCCAGGTTAAACTAAGTGGCCTTTGCATCTGGGATGACAGGTTTTGCCTTTTCCCGCCTCCCCAAAACCCAGACCCCATAATAGAGTTGGTAATCGTCATCCCACCATTATCACTGCAAGCTTTCTCCCTCCTCATACAGATAAAGGATAGAGAAAAGGAATCTCAGGAATGACAGTAAGTACTCCAGACCTTAGTTACATCTCTACATCCAGAGCAAGAACAGAAGCTCCAGGGCTGACTTGAGCTGGAAAAGGTGTCCTTACTCTCAGGAGGTCCCTTGTGGTCCCCCTCCATAGCTACAGGTCACCAGAAGAGCCCTTTTAATCTGAACTAGGCTTAGAAAGGTAACAAGTAGCTTGCCAGAGATCAGGATAACAAGAAGCTCCACCATTGTGCTGTGAGCAGACTGAGCACTTCTAGGTGTAATCAATAGGGCAAAAGTTAGCAAGCATGCTTTAAAAAGAACAAGCTCCAAGCTGCTTTTATCAGGCAATAGAAGCAAAACCCCTATGAAGTCACATACTGGTACCAGTTCAGGCAATGCAGGCAAATGACAATGAAACCAGAAGACAGACAAACCTAAACCAAAGGACAGGGAAATGAGCAATTCCCCCCGATATGCGCAACTCCACAGTACCTAAACAGGAGCCAAAAGCAGCCCAACAGCACTATTGCAATAAAGACAGAAAACAAATACATCAATAAAATAGAAACTATCTATAACACAACTCTCAAAGAAGGGGAAAGCAGCCCCTGACCTGAGCTTAAATACAGAGCTGGGGCCAATGGGGAAGGGTGTGTGGCTGAGGCAGCTCCAGGTGAGGCCATCGGGGCGATGGGGACCTGCTGGGCAGCCTGAAACCCTTGCTCAGCTGCAGCTGGAACCAAGCAGCTCTGACATCTCCACTGCCATGTCCAGAGCTGCTTTCCCAGCCAGGCCCTCGGCACCCTTGGAGTGAAGGGGGACTAGAAACAGCATCTCAAAGTGTCTTCTCAGCAGCAACACACAGGGAGGGCAAGCAGTGAGAAGTGTTTGTGGGGTGCCAAGAGTCACCCTACACACCATGGTCTTTGGGGTCTGTGGCACCAGATCTGACTGTTTGTGTGGGGAGTTCACTCCTCTGTGTTCTCATTAGAATAGGCAAATGATGGGCACAGACTATGAACCAAACGTTTACTATGTGATTTGCTACTGCCCTTCAAATCAACGCACAACAGCTGAAACCAGAAAGACCCATTTAAAATAATCCCTGTGGGAACAAGGGAGAAACATCTCCAGCTTTCCCAGATCCCAGACCCACCCTGAGCACATCTAGGGCAGCACCAGGCTGTCACCATTTGTGGCCAGCAGCTTGTGTGGCTGTAAGAACCCAGGAGGTCCCTGTGGATTCTGTACAAGGACAGGAGCATCGATCTCAAGCTTGGATCAGGCATTTACATTTTGTGACATGCCTCGGGGGCTCTGACAGTCCTGTTTGGCCTGACAAAGAAGAAGAATCATCTGGAAAGTGAAACACCTCCTTCCAAAGCTGCCTTTTCTGCTGGGAGAGAATGGAAATGTCCCTGTGGAGCTGGAAGTGCTGTTTGTGTGTAACATGCTGCTGCTGTGGGTACAGAGCCTGCAGCCAGCAGAGCAGGACACAGATTTGTGGCCCGGCTGAGTTGCTTGTGGGTGTAATGGGTGAATATTTGCTTTTTTCCCCTCAGAACGGCTCACAAAGTGTTGATGTATTGCAGGGCTGTCTTGTGCTCTGATTTTTTCTCCTAATGTGAAAGTCCTTTAGCAGTTAGAGGGGAAGTTGCTGTGCAGGAGGTGAGTTATGCTTTCGGTTATAGGCTTGGTTTTGTTCTTGCAGGACCTGTGACATTGCTGTCGCGTGGGACATTACTGCAGGCGCTTGTGATCCCTCAGAGGACAACAATCCCCTCTGCTTTGTATCCTGGAGCAATTTTGCCCAAGCAGATCCACCTCAGGGTGAGTGCTTTTGGGTTTCTCTTCAATAACGTGTGTGTGTGTCAGAGGGGGTTGCAGCTTGCCTGCTCTCTGCACTGCTCCAGCACAGTGCCACGGGCACGTGTGTCGCCGTGACACACGACTGGCTGAGAGGACAATGACAGACTGGGCAGGCCAGAGTAAAACCAGTATTAAACTCCATCCTGAGCATAAGGCCAGGATTTATGTCACAGCAAGGAGTTCTGGCTTTAAATGCTGGGAGCTCATTCATCAAGAACACCAGGGAAGAAGAAATCTATGGGTTTATTTCTCCAAGAAAAGTAAGAGCAAGCGAATACCTTGGGGGGAACTTAGCACGAGGTGAAGTGTTTCTGATGGAGGTAGTGGGTTTACGAGTTGCCCTGAGCACTAGGGAGCCTTCACCCGGAACAGTCTGTGTCAGTCACAGCCACACGGTCAGGAAAGGCCAATTTAAACCGAATTCAGAGAGATGCTGCTGAGGGATTGGCAGAATGTGCCCTTTGGAGGAGAGGAACTGCAAAGAGCTCCCCACTGTGTATCCCTTGGGGCATGTGCCAAGGCAGGATCTCATTTTGGGATCTCATTTGTCACTGTTCTTGGATCTCCGAAGTAAATACCATGACACAGAACCAGCATGTTTAGCTCCAGGAAAGTAGTGAAAGGGCACCCAGTGGGTATAAGGGGGCACTTTGTGCTCTCCTTTCTCCTGTGTGGCTTAACTGCCCGTTCTCTATCATTTATTAGATGAGAAGGAAACAGGAAACAGGTTTTGGTCACAGTCATTTTCTGCAGCCAGTGACAAAGCTGTAACTGGAGATTGAGTTGGAGTCGGGTCCCTCAGGGAGGGGAGGAAAATGGGCCTGGGGTGACTTTGCTGGTGTCTGTGGGGCAGGGACCATTCTTGGGGCAGAGACACGAGGGCAGCATTACTTCTAGAACCCGAGTACAGGAGCTCCGGGGGCTCAGCAGCGCAGGTTGGGATGTAAGATGCAGCGCGAGTGCAGAATGGCAGAGGAGTTTGATCTGAGACACCCAACACCTTTGGCATTTCACTTCAGCACGCCCAGATGTGGTGCTGCACCACGCGGCAGCCACAGGGCTGCAGGGAGGCTGCAGCAGGGGCGCGAGGTCAGTCCTGGACACCTCCAAGCTCATCGCTATTATCCTGCCTTACAAAAGCAGCCAGGATCCAGTCTGGGCAGGCATGGCAGAACCCAAATCCCACTGCAGATGGATTTCCAGCAGCAACAGCTCGTGTGGCTCTGTTAGCCGAGAGAAGAACACATAACCACTCCAAGGAGGTTATATGTGGTGCTTTATTTCGAGGCCCCGGGAACCAGGGGTACCCACCCAAATCTGGTTCCAAAGACCATCACAACGTGCTCGCAATTTATCCTATTGAGATTTCACAATCTAATGTATATTCAACAGGTTACAACATTTTCTCATGCATATGTATTTTAAAATTGCTTCATCTCCTGATTACATCATCAGTCATTTCTATGCTTGCGCAGCCCCCTTCTGGTGGTCGTCAGGATGAAGTAAATAGTCTTCCTCAGATGAAGTAAGACGTCTTCCTCGCTATGTCCTTTTCACCTTTCAGAGTTCTGGATAAGTCCCAACGATCGCGCTTGCACCAGCACTCTTTTATCTCTCCTTGACTGGTACTGGTATGCAACTTTGCTTCTTATCTTAAAAGTTCTACTTTAAAGTAATCTGTAGAGTACTGTTTCTACCAGACCATCACCTTATAGGGATATCGCTTGGATAGTCTCGTACATCTATGTCCATATCCTAGTTACCAGGCTTCTCTGACCTAGTAACATAATACAAATCAACTGATCACAAGTCTAAATACTCTCTCTCTCTCTATATATATATATATTGCTGATTGAAATCTAATCAAACTTCTAGTTGATCAAACGGTATGATTTCTAACATTTCCCCCCTTTGAAAATACTTCATCTTTTGCAAGTATTTTCACTCATGTAGTAGTTTCCTGATAGGTAGGAGGAGTTATTGGGTGTCGTGGATATTCTCGAGTCACTGCTCCAATGATTTTATGTGTCCAGCTGGTATTCCGGGTTATTTCTCTTCGAATACAGAAATATACTAAGTAAATTGCGAGGGACACAAGTAATAGGGTAAACACTGTTTCTATGAGGGAATGAATCCATCCAGTAAGGTGGATTCCCAATCCATCAAATAATGCTCCTACCCAATTATGACTTATTTCTTCTTCTTCCTTTTCAGCTTCCTTTTCAATTTTCCCTAATTGAGCAATGTCATATTCTATATCTGTAGTTACATTTGGTATATGTACACAGCAGTGATCGATTCTATCTTTGAGATATCCACAAACACCATGTTCTTTTAACAATAATGTGTCTAATGCCATTCTGTTTTGCAGAGTCATTTTGGTTGTTGCCTGTAATTGCAAATTTAGATCCCTAAAGCCTTTTTTAGTCACTTTGGCCAATCTCTCAGTTTGTCCAATTAAATTATAAATCATTTCCCTATTACGATATGCGGCTATTTGAGCAAAAAGGGATTCAAGTGCCCATCCTACTTTCACTCCTGTCTCAGGCTCTTGCCAAGTGTCATCTATATTGTCTATATCATCGTCAATACTTCTCTTCGTTAGAATCTGCAACGTTTCTAGATTGCCCCTGAACGGGGAACGTTTCCAGATTGGACACAAAGTGGGGAGTCCCAAGGTAATTTCCCGCACTGGCCCTGCTATTGGAAGGTGGGTGGTCCAGGTACCATCACTGAGTGCCCAAACAAGATGTCCCATGCTATGTATCATCGAATATCTGCAGTCTGTTCCATCAGCCGGGGCTGGTATCGTTAAATCCTCGGCATGCACATCCTGCTTTTAAAGCAATTCTAACTGGGGGCATTGCAATCTTTTCCGGATCAGTATCGCAATCTATTATCCTGGTGCAATTCCATCAAGGAACATTTTTAACAGTATCTAACCAGACTTTGTCCCATCCTATGTACGACAATATGTTTATATCTCCTGCTATACTATATTTCCCTGTCCACCTGAGACACCAAGATGTATTTCCACCATACCGAAATTTTTGTGCAATGCTCAGTGACCAAATTGTATCCCAACTTTGTCCCGAATTGTTCTTTACTTGACAATCCCAGGTTATTTCTTTTACCTGTGTTTTTGTTTTAATTTCTTCATCATATATACATTCACCTATTCCCGGTCCTTTCTGTGTGAATTGAAAGTTTAATTGCTGTTCACACCATGACTTTGATACAGGGCCCATGAGCCCTTTCCTGACATATTCCGTTTTTGTTACGTCCTTTATTATCCCCTTTTCCTGACACTTAACTGTCTTGTTTCCTTCTGGAAATGGTATTGTTATTATTCCCCACTCAATTGGTTCTCCAGCTGCTTTTGGTATTGGGAGGCATGCCGTTATTCTACTCGTATTTTGCATTTTTGCGAAATCCTTGATTAATCCTATCATTAGGTTTTCCTCTGGATCACGTTGGGGTACCTGAATTATCTGGGGTAATTTGGTTGGTTCTATGGCTCGTCTGACTCTAGTTTTAGTAACATCAATTTCACTATATCCAAATGCAGTTTCATTCCTGTACTGGCACCTGTAGGTTCCTAAATCTGTCTTGTCTATCCGTTTTATCAAATGTGTTAATATCCCTCCCAGATGTAGTTCTGTATTATGTTTATCATTGTCCAGGATTTTCTTTCCATCTTTCATCCATGTATATTCTTTGGGCTGGGGATTTTCTAGACGGCAATAAATCAGAACGTCACTGCCTGGGGGGGTTGGATAATGGGTATATCCTGCTTTAATTCCAAAATTTCGAGTGGAATCTAAAATGTGTATTATCTTCTCACCCTAGTCTGCACTATTATTTGTCTTGACCAGACAACGGTATTTTCCCCGCATTTGTTCAGTCAGATTGACTATCCTTAATTTAGTCTCTCCTTCAGTAGGATTTCGTGAACAGAATCTGTTCATTACTTTACCTCTGAATTGCCAATTCCCCTGCAACTCCTGCTCACGCCCTACTAATCCTTTGTCCTCGTTGTCAAAAAATATGTCAGGTACTTCAAAGTTTTCCGGTACCTTTTCCCAGAGGACCCTTATTAGTTCCCTTCCCATTGGAATGGTATTTTTAAACCTGCAAGACAGAGTGGCATTTTGTCCAATAACATACGTCACCACCTCCCTTTTCAATGAAACTTCTAAGAAACCAACAATCATTACAGGTAAGACTGACCAGATCACAATTAAAGTGCTATATATATAACACGACATCTTATCTGCATTTCAGTCTCAGCTTCGTAGGTCCTAAGGCCTCTGATTCCCAATGTTTCGGAACTTTCTTCACTCTAGTGTAGTGAATCCAGGAGTCAATTCCTTCCACTTTTACAGCGGTGAAGGTAGTTAACAGCACCAGGTATGGCCCATTCCACCATTCCTTTAGTGGTTCCTCGCTCCAATCACGAACGTAGACCTGGTCTCCTGGCTCGATCTCGTGTACTGGAGTCTCCAACGAGAGCGGTCGGTTCCAAATCAGGGCGCTACGCAACCAGATCAAAGTTCTACTGAGAGATAACACGTAATTATGTACATCCTGAGTTCCTTTGATATGTACATGTGGGTTTGGCTGGGGAGCCTCATATGGCTTTCCAAACAGGATCTCATATGGGCTTACCATCATCCCACTTCTAGGTTTAATTCTGATCCTTAAAAGGGCTATTGGTAATGCCTGTGGCCATTTTATTTTAGCCTCCTGGCATATTTTGCTTATCTGTCTCTTAATTGTTTGATTCATCTTTTCTACCTGTCCACTGGACTGTGGCCTCCATGGGGTATGAAGATTCCAGGATATTCCTAACAGTTTACTGACTTCCTGAACTATAGTTGCTGTAAAATGTGGTCCTCTATCTGATGATATTCCCAACGGGACTCCGAATCTAGGGATGATTTCTTTCAACAACCATTTCACTGTTTCCTTAGCCTGACTGGTGCGACAGGGAGAGGCTTCTGGCCATCCAGAAAAAGTGTCAACCCCTACTAACAAGTATCGGTATCCCTGTGTCTTGGGTAATTCCACAAAATCAATTTGCCAATAGTCACCCGGCTCCATACCTACTCTGATATGTCCCATTTCTACTTTCCTTCTGACTACTGGATTGTTTTTCAAACAAATTTCGCATTTAGATCCTATGGATTTTGCCATTGTTAACATCTGTGTAGAGATTATTCCTCGTTTTAAATATGTTACCAATGCCTCTGCCCCCCCATGACATTTTTGATGTTCGGTTTGTAAAATTGTCCGCATGATGGCAGGTGGTACCACCACTTGTCCAGTAGTGGTTACGTACCATCCTTCCGGATTTAATCGAGCCTTTACTAATTCAGCTAATTTAACATCTTCTTCCGAGTATCTTGGTCTTTGATTCGTATAGTTCTGTAATGGGCTTACCTTTGTTGGTACTAGGGCCATGACAGTCTGTACCTGTCGTGCAATTCGTCTAGCCATTTGATCCGCAAATGTATTTCCTTCGGCTATCTTAGAACTTCCTCCTTGATGCGCTTTACAGTGCATGATAGCCACCTGTCTTGGTAATTGCACAGCAGTTATCAAATTCAGAATTTCCTCTTGGTATTTTATGTTTGTCCCTTGTGAGGACAGGAGCCCTCGTTCCTTCCATAGAGCTCCATGTATATGGACCACACCAAATGCATATTTCGAATCTGTCCATATATTTACCCGCTTTCCTTTGCGCAGTTCTAAAGCTCTGGTGAGAGCTATTATCTCTGCCCGTTGTGCTGAAGTCCCTGGAGGCAGAGCTTTTGCTTCTATCAGGGCATTTTGTGTGGTTACTGCATACCCAGCATAACGGACCCCACCTTCCACAATACTGCTTCCATCAGTAAAAAGTTCCTGATCAGGTTGCTCAAGTGGGGCATCCTTCAAATCGGCCCTCGTCGCATATGTATATTCAATTGTCTCCACACAATCGTGTTCTAATATGCCATCCTCTGTGTTTGTACCTAGAAAAGCTGCTGGGTTCAACAAGTTAGCTGTCTTTAGAGTCACATCATCTTGTTCAGTTAATACTGCCTGGTATTTCATCATCCGACTTGGGGATAGCCAGTACCCCCCTTTTTGTTCTAAAACAGTCATTACCATGTGTGGCACATATACATCAATATGTTTTCCTAAAGTCAATTTTCTTGCTTCTTGTATTAAAGTCACTGTTGCTGCTACTGCTCATAGGCACGATGGCCATCCAGCACTTACCGGATCCAGCTGTTTGGAGAAGTATCCCACTGGTGGCTTCCAGCTTCCCAGTCTCTGCATCAGGACTCCCAATGCCAATCTTTGTCTCTCGTGCACAAACAGCTGGAAGTCCTTGGTTAAATCCGGTAATCCCAGGGCGGGTGCTTTTATTAATGCTTCTTTTAGCTCCTTAAAAGCTTCCTTTTGGGACCCTTCCCAAACGAAGGTCTGAGATTTCTGTGCCTCATATAAAGGTTTAGCTATCAGTCCATAGTCCGATATCCATAACCTGCACCAACCCGTCATTCCAAGGAATGTTCTCAGTTCATGTAAATTCCGAGGTTCTGGAATAGCACAAATCACCTTTATACGATCAATTCCCAACTTCCGTTGTCCCTGGAAGATTTCACAGCCCAAATACATTACAGTAGTGCAGGCAATCTGGGCTTTCTCCTTCGAAACCTTATACCCATTTAGTCCCAACTGATTCAGAATCTCTATTGTTACTCGTATGCACAATGATTCTTGTTCAGTTGCAATAAATATGTCATCTACATATTGCAACAAGAGATATTGTGTCCTTGGTACCTGAATTTTCCCTTGAGTTACCCAGAGTTCCAATTCTTTCACCAGCTGATTTCCAAAAAGCGTCGGGCTATTCTTGAATCCTTGTGGAAGTCTCGTCCAGGTTAACTGAGTCTTACGCCCATTGTGTGGGTTTTCCCATTCAAAGGCAAAGAGTTTCCTACTGCTTTTGTCAAGGGGAATGCAGAAGAAAGCATCTTTCAAATCGATTACTGTAAACCATTTATATTTCTCTTTTACAGATGTCAACAATGTATATGGATTAGCCACTACTGGATAGGTATCCTTTGTTATTTCATTTATTGCCCTGAGGTCCTGTACTAACCTGTATTCACCATTCGGTTTCTTTACTGGAAAAATTGGTGTATTATATTCTGATTCACATTCTTCTAAAATTCCAAATTTTAAAAATTTCTCAATTGTTTTCACTATCCCATATCATGCTTCTAATTTTATGGGATATTGTTTTATCCGTACCTGTCTTGCCCCTTCTTTCAATTCCACTACTACCGGCTGAGCTGTCTTTGATTTTCTCGGGATTTCTGTTTCCCAAACTGTGGGAATCACTGCTTCCTCTACTTCCCTAGGTATTCGGGCCTTTAGACTATCCTTTAACACTAGTATCTGTCCGGATTGTGATTCCGGTACCTGCATAATCAATTCTCCATTTTCAAAAATAATTTTGGCGTTTAATTTTGATAATAAATCTCGTCCCAACAGGGAAACAGGACAGTCTGGCATGTATAGAAACTCATGTATCAATTCCTTTCCCCCAAACCGTAATTCCAGGGGTCGCATGAATGGCCGCACTTCCCCTCTCCCTGTGGCCCCTATTATTGTGGTAGTCTTATCCCCTATTTTCCCATACAGGTCATTTAACACAGAATAAGTTGCACCAGTATCGACTAAAAATTGTACCTCCTCCTCCCCCAGCCTTATTTTCACTAGTGGTTCACCTTTTTCCGATTCTAGTCAGCTCTGACTCCCATATTCTCCCAGGACCATGGCTTTAGCTACCTCAGATTCCCCGAAGGAGTATCCGGGTTGTGGGTTCTGTCTCAGTCTCTGAGGGCATTCATTTTTCCAATGCCCCTCCTGTTTGCAATAGGCACATTGATTAATGCCTAATCTGCCTGATCCTGACCCTGGATTATTAAGTGTTCCAAATCCTCTTCCTCGCCCACGCATTATTCCTCTACCTCTACCCCTGTTACCAGGGGTACCTTGTCCTCTGCCTTGCATTATAGCCAATAAATTTCGCTGCTGCCTCTGAGCACCATCTCTTTCTCGGTTATTATACACTTTCCAAGCTGTTTCCAGCAGCTTATCTAAATCACGTAACTCAGCACCCTCTAATTTCTGCAACTTCTTCCTGATATCATCCTGAGATTGCCCTAAGAAAATTAGAGCCAGCTGAGCCTTAGCCTGTTCCGTTTCTACATCAAGATCTGTATATTTCCTGGCCACTTCTTTAAGTCGCTCCAAAAACACGGACGGAGATTCTGTCTTTTCCTGTCTGACATTATATAACTTTGACCAATTTATTGTTCTTGGCATAGCATTCTGTACCCCAACCACTATCCAATCTTGGTATCTCTTCAGACGACTCATCCCTACCAGGGTATTATAATCCCACATAGGATCCTCCATAGGGAAATTCTGATCGACCGTCCCGGTGACGATACCCTGCCTAATATCCTCCCTAACTCGTTCTCGCGCTGTCCTTAACACCATCTCCTTTTCTGTAGAATCCATCAGGGTATCCAGCAATACTTGTATATCATCCCAGTCAGGATTCTGGGTTTTCAGGATCATTTTTACCACCCTAGCCACCTTACTTGGGTTTTCTCGATAAGCCCCAGCAGATTGTTTCCAAAGCACCAAATCTCCCGGGGAAAAAGGAATCTTAACATACACAGGTCCCTCTGTACCTACTCCCTGACGGAACGGCGCCAATAATACACTGGACGTTTGAATCCTTGCCTCGTTACCCTGCGTATCTCGCTGTCGGGTCCGATGTGAAATTGGGGTGACGGGATATTCCCGTTCTTTTCTACATTCACATCCTTTATCTACTTCTAGATTCTCGTCATCATTGTCATCCCTTACTTTCCTGCTTCTTAAAGCAGGTGGGATTGACGGGGCTGGAGGGGCTATCAACAAATCAGAATCATCATCCTCTTTCTGATGTTGCAAAACATTATTCACAGCCATGCATCCCATGCATTTCTTCTCACCCACACAGCCTTTACATTGTTCACTCAATTTTGTACTAACAACCATTATTCCACACGCCTTTCTCCATTCATCATTGTTTCTTAACATAAAGAATAGTTCCACATATGGAACCTCGTCCCATTTTCCTTCCCATTTGCAAAACAACATTAATTGCATAAGCGTATCATAGTCTAAAGTTCCATTCTCTGGCCAGCGGACTTGATCCTCTAATTCATATTGCGTCCACCACACATTACAGTAATCAACTAATTTCCCTTTATGCATCTCTTGTCCAAACCGTCCCTCCTTCCAATGACTCAAAATACACCCTAACGGCGACGACTTTGGTATCGGTGGCATTCTGAGCTTATTTAAATACAGACAAATTAAATTACAAAATATAAAAATATACCGAATAATTTACCAGACCAGACCACTGTTGCCGAACATGCAGGGCTTTATACCGAATAATTTACCAGACCAGACCACTGTTGCCGAACCTGCAGGGCTTTCACCACTGTCTGACGGACGGCGCCTAGGCTTTCCTTGGAGCTCCGTAGCCCAACCACGCACGGCTTTCGCCGTGTCTAACAGGCAGGCTTTTACCAGACCAGAAAACGGTACCAATACCAAACAATAAAGCACCGTCTCTTACCAATGCCGTTGGTCCGTCGAGAGCACCGGAGGTCGGTCGCGGTCGATGGCTCCCCGAGAATCACTCGGTGCCGGCTGGAGCTGGATCGATGCGCGAGCCGCCTCAGCAATGCCCGCGAGGTCCCATCTGGGTCGCCAAAACTGTTAGCCGAGAGAAGAACACATAACCACTCTAAGGAGGTTATATGTGGTGCTTTATTTTGAGGCCCCGGGAACCAGGGGTACGCACCCAAATCTGGTTCCAAAGACCATCACAACGTGCTCACAATTTATCCTATTGAGATTTCACAATCTAATGTGTATTCAACAGGTTACAACATTTTCTCATGCATATGTATTTTAAAATTGCTTCATCTCCTGATTACATCATCAGTCGTTTCTACGCTTGCGCAGCCCCCTTCTGGTGGTCGTCAGGATGAAGTAAATAGTCTTCCTCAGATGAAGTAAGACGTCTTCCTCGCTATGTCCTTTTCACCTTTCAGAGTTCTGGATAAGTCCCAACGATCGTGCTTGCACCAGCACTCTTTTATCTCTCCTTGACTGGTACTGGTATGCAACTTTGCTTCTTATCTTAAAAGTTCTACTTTAAAGTAATCTGTAGAGTACTGTTTCTACCAGACCATCACCTTATAGGGATATCGCTTGGATAGTCTCGTACATCTATGTCCATATCCTAGTTACCAGACTTCTCTGACCTAGTAACATAATACAAATCAACTGATCACAAGTCTAAATACTTTCTCTCTCTCTCTCTCTCTCTATATATATATATAGATGATTGAAATCTAATCAAACTTTTAGTTGATCAAACGTTATGATTTCTAACAGCTCTGATGGGTTCAGGTTAGGTCTGGTCGGGGTGAGGTGAGGGTTAGTTTCCAGCGCCAGCTGCTGGAAATCTATCTGGAGTGGGTTTGGCGGTCTGTTCATTCCTGCCTTAATTCCTCACTCTATTTCTCAAGATGCTTTACTGACTGACTGTGGCTGGGCAGGGAATGACCATGTACAACATTGCTGAGGCAAGGAAGAAGCGGTGGTTTTGTAGTTTAGAATTCCATGGAGCAAGGAATTCCTTCAAGCTCCCAGAGCTCGAGGAGAGGGAGAAGACTGACCAGTGAACCCTCTGGGTAAGAGGAAAGGTAACAACTGGAATGCCGTGATGCTCCCGCAGCACCCCCCTGCTCCCACCGCTCTTGTTTTCTCTACACACCCTCACCGCTGTGCTGCCCTTCCTCCGCTAGAGGTCGGCACCGCACCGCTCCGCATCTCCCCCGCCGGCTGCCGCTGCTTGGTCGGTCGGGTCCGTGCCGAGCGCCCACCGAGGGTACAACTGGGCCCGGGGCGCGGTACCGCTCGCAGCCGCCAGGGGGGGCGGCGGCAGCAGGTACCGCATGGTCCGGGGCGGGAATGGGGGTCCTGCTAGAACCTGTGGTGCAATTAATGCTTTTTCGGTGTTTTTGTGGTTTAAGGTCCCCGTGTGATGCGAGCGCTGCTGGATTTGCCACGTCTCGCAATGCGATGCGATTTCGGGGCTGCACCCAGAGTGTTTCCAGACCCGCACAGGCCAGGACGATTTGGGAGGCACAGGCTGGACATCTCTGCACACCCAGGCATGACCTTCGCATCGGAACCCCCAGCCTGGATGGGTGAGTGGCTGTCTGAAACTCCTGGGGGTTCTCCAAAGAGCGGGAGCAGAGACCAGGGCAGTTGCAGCTCGTTAGTGCCCAATGCCGGCGAGCAGCCAAAGGCACTCAGCTGCCTCCCCCTGCCTTCTGCTGCTGCTCCTGGTCCCCCGCCCCGGCTGCTTTCTGCTCCCCAGCTCGCTCTTGCAGCAACTGCCGGGAGGACAGACCCCTGCAGCCCGGCGCTGGCTCTGCTGGAGCCCTAAAGCTGGCTGAGGGACCCCATGTTCACACTCCAAAACCACAGCACTTAATCTCTGGTTTTGAGCCCTAAATCCGGCCTTTTGACCCCCCAAAACGCAGTATTTAGTGGGGTTTTTTCTGCTGGCTAATGAGTCTGGTGTCAAGCCCCCCAAACTCAGGACTTGGTCTGAGTCCCAAAACTGGCCAAGGGAGTGTGGTTTTGAGCCCCCAAAGTGCAGGACTTGGTTTCTGGTGCTGAGCAGCAAATGGCAGGACTTGGTCTGTTTCTGAGCCCCAGCATCAGCCCAGTGAGTCACCATGTTAAGACTTCCATACACAGGACTTTGTTTCTAAGCTCTGAACCTGGCTTTTGAGCAGCAAAAAGCAGGACTTGGGCTCTGTTTGAGCCCCACAACTGCCGACTTGAGCCGGGCTTCGGACTCCAACAGGTGGGGCTTGGTCTCCATTTCTAAGCCCCAGATCTGGCTTCAGTGACCGTGGTTTCAAGCCCCCAAACCGCAGGACTCGGTCTCTGTTTCTGAACCCGAAATGGCCCCAGGAGCCGGTTGGTTTCCAGGCTCAGCACTTTATTGCTCAGGTCCGAGCCCGGTTCCAGGCCAGGCTCAGGCCTCGGTCTCCGCTCCCAGAACTCGGCCGCGTGTGCCGGAGCCCGGGGTACCCTCCCCGGGAGCGAACCCCACGCTCTCGGGGAGCCCCGGGCAGGTCCGGAGCCTGTGTCCAGCCCCACAGGGTTCGGCTCTCTCGGGGAGCGGAGCCCCCCGGCAGCCACGCACCGGGAACGCGGGGCTCGTCCCGGCTCTGCTGAGCCGCAGCCCCCCGCTGGAGCCCCAAACCGGCCCCAGTCCCCGAGCCCGGGCGGCGCTCGGGAAGGGGCCAGGGGACCGGCGGGCGGCTCGGACGAGGCCGCCGGGCTCCGACCCTCCGGGCTTTGTGCCCCGGGACCCCGAGAACCGGCAGCCCCGGCCCGGGAACGGCGCCGCCCGCACGCACCGCACCGGAAGAGCCGCCAGAACCGCGCCCCGCCTGACCCCGCCCCTCACCCGCTCCTTGTATGGGCATCGCTCCGCCCTCCTCGTCCCGCCCCCTCCTTTTATAGACATCGCCCCGCCCTCCACCTCCTTTTATAGATGTAGCTCCACCCCCAACAACTTCGCTCCTCCCCGGGTCCTGCCGGCTGCCCGCTCATCCCCTGTTCCGCGTCGTCCCCGTACCCGGCGGCGCGTCTCTCCTCTTCCTGCCTTCCTTCCGAAGGGTCCAGCCAAAGCCCCGGCACCGCCAGTTCCACACCGGTTTCCACCAGGACCGCTCCCCTCTTCCCGTTTAGCTCTGGCTCTCGGCAGCGGCTTCTCCCAGCGCCGCACAGCCCCGGGACCTTCCACCCGGACCCATCCCCGCCCCTCGCGTCAGCCGGAGCCCCACGGGGCCGGCTCTGGGCAATGACCCCCGTACGGAGCGCCCCGAGCAGCAAAGCCGGGGCAGCCCCAGCCCCGGCACCGACGGACGCCCCGAGGCTCCCGGCGGGGCTTTGTGTGCCCGGCGCTGGTGCCGCTGCAGAACGGACCCGGCTGTGCGTGGACAGCCTGGAAATGCAATCCCTGCTCCCAGGAATGGCCGGGCCGGGCTCCATCCTCCGGGGAGCGCTCAGCGCGCTCCCGCCTCGCTCCCCCATCGCATCACCCGCATCTCCCCAGACACGGGTCACATAAACACCGGCGAACCTCAGAAGCGCTCTGCGGCACCAGAGCGGCCCCTCGGCGCGGTGCCGGGGGTCCCGCAGCAGGGTCCCGGAGCGCCGTGTGTGGAACCGGCGTCCCGGGGCCGGGGCACAGCCCATGGTGGCTCCTTGGACATGACGGGCACGGGGCGACGCTTCGCAGGGCCGACCCCAGCAGCGAGGAGCCGGCTCGGCCCGGGCTTCTTCCGCAGCCCTGGCACCAGTCCCTTACTTAGCCACCTAAACCTCCATCTCTGGTTTAACTCACTGGACAGCACTCTCAGGCGGCCACACAAACCAGCTCCCTAAGTCCCAATGTCCAGCCCCTGTTCCTAAGCCTAAGGTGCCAGAATAAAAGCTGTTGTGGGGCATCACCTACACACAGTGCCCTCCGTAACAGTGCCACCAACATGGCAATCCACCCTTGCTTAGCCACCTAAAACTCCATCTGCGTACTGCCTACACAGAGTGCACTCTCAGGTGCCCCAGAAACCAGCTTGCTAAATATGAATGTCCGGACACTGCTCCTAAGCCTAAAGTATTAGGACAGAAACCAGGAGCAGGGCATGTCCTACACATGGTGCCCTCCAAAGCAGTGCCACCAACATGGATATCCTCACTTACCCACCTAAAACTCCATCTGTGCAAAGCCTCACTGGACAGCGTGTGCCAGTGGCCGAGAAACTAGCTCTCTAATTGCGAACGTCCAGACCCTGATGCTAAGCCTAAGGTGCCAGGACAGAAAGCTGGCGCTGGGCATGTCCTACACATGGTGCCCTCCGGAGCAATGCTGCCAATGTGTAAATCTACCCCTGTTTTGATACCTAAAACTGTATCTGCTTACTCCCCCCCTGTTGAGTGCTGTCAGGTGTCCTGGAGAACAGCTCCCAAAGGGCAAAAGTCCAGCCCCTGCTCCCACATCTAAGGTGTCAGGAGAATATCCTGGTGCTGGACATCACCTACACACGGTGAGATGTGGTAGAGTGCCACCAACATGGGAATCCAGCTGAGCTGGACTGAGATGGACTGGGCTGGGCTGGGCACTTTCTCTGCTATCAGTTAAGATGCAGTTCTTCCCAATCTTCTCTTCTTATGTCCCCTGTGAGATAATTTCTTAATTGTATTTTGTTTTCCATATCAATTCTTTTCCTCAGAAAATTAAGACAAATCTTTTCTCTGCCAGTTCTTCAGAGAGGATCTGAATTTGTTACTCATTCACATGACACATCATGGTCTGAATTTTAACACACTGAAAATTACCTCAACCATGAAAGCTGTGTGAAAAATGAAGAAGGGAATGAAGATTGGTTTGATGCTAAAGAGAAACTTGACAGTAGCAAATTCTTCAGTAATAGCTGAAGATACAAAAAAGCAACAAGCATAACAAGACACAGTTGATTTAAGAGGTGAGGTTATGTGCTTTAAGCTGCTGTACCTAATAATGGTGTTTGTTTATTATCTGAGTATTCTGATCCTTCCACAAGCATAAGTAAACTTGGAAAAATGCTAGCTAGGTTTTCAGGTTCTTTTTCATTGACTTGCTGTGAATCCTTGTACAGATATTCAGCTCCCTTCATCCACAGTTTTCCTTGAAAACTTCACCTACAGTGGTTAAACTCAATTTAGTAAATGTCCAGCCAGTCACCTAGCTGGAAATCTTTCTTTTTTTTCCTATTCCTCCTCTTTCTGCTCCCTTCTCCATACTGGCTTCTGAATGGTCTGTGTTTGGACGCTTGGGTCCCAGTGATGGGCGTGGTTAGAAGTCCCAGTCTGTTGAAAGCAGAGAGCTTGTGGGGACTCGGAGTACACTGCCCATGCTTTAGCACTGGTACCTGTTAGTTCAGACCAGCGTTTTCTTTGGTTGTACTTCTTTTGCCTCTTCAAACCTCAGAGAATACTCGGGGAAAGCAGATTTCACAAACTGAACTATTCTGCTTCTCAGGACACTTGTTTTCTCTAAACAGATACTCTTCATTCTTACAGGTTTTTTTAAAGATTTTTCATCTATGCTTTCTGAAATATATTGAGGTGTTAGCTTGAACTGGAACAAAAATAGTAACACTTTGCTTTCTTACGTTCATTGTTAGAAGCAAAGAGTGAAAATGAGTATTCTTTTATTCGCGTTGATGGCCTAAGTTCCTCAGTGTCAGAGGTATGTCTGTTCTTATTTACATAGTGCAGTAATGTCTTGCCTCTTTCTGAATTCTTTCATATCATACACTTGCAACCAAATATTTTTCTATTTTGTAGGCTGATTTAAGATCACATTTCCAGAAGTATCAGATTTGTGACGTTCTTGTCTCTATGGAACCTAATAACTGCAGGTATATTAATAGAAGTTTTACTTGTTTCAGATTATTTTTTCTGTCAAAGTAAGCAAATCATGGGAGAGAGGACAGAGTTGTTCATTCATTTCAGTGATTAATGGAGATGATACAAATAGGTTGACAAAAGCTTGTCATTCCAGACAGCTTCTCACCGTATGAGAAGTTGAGCCTGAAATTTGCTGTTGAGTTTAATGGAGATACAGTTAATGGTCAAAAGATGAGAACTATCATGTGTTATTACTGAGAGTAATTTAATGTGTTTTACTTAGTTTACTTTTTCTTTTTTTCTTAAATTTTATGCCTTAGATGCGCACTTCTTTCCTTTAAAGACTTTAGTAAAGCCAAGTTAGCTGTAGAGGAAATGAACCAGAAAAAGATAAAAGGAAAAGCTGTAAGTGTTGAACTTGTAAATACTGTATCAGAGACTAAATATATGGTTTCCCAAGTTCTTAAAAATAAGTTTTGGCGTGAAATCCAGCCTGTTGAGAAGAGTCAAAGAAATGACCAAAATAACATGCTCGCTTCAGCCTCCAATTCTGTGGAAGCCCCTGTCACTGCTTCTGCTTCTGCGAAAATACATCTCCTTCCCATAACTTCTTCAAAAATCTCTTGCTCTATACAAGTACCTTCAGAAACAAAGTGCCCTGATCTGAAATTATCTATTGAAGCATGTTATTTGCTTGCAGTTAAACAAAAGGTAAATAATTATTACTAAGGATCCTTTAGATGGCAAATTAAGAGCTTTAAAACTTCTTGTCTCATAACATGTTGCATTTTTAGTGTATAGAGAATGATGTTAGGATAGGAAAACATATTATATGTCAGTAACAAATTCCTGGCATGCTGCTGCAGAAGAGTGAGAGCACCAGTCATTTGCTCCTGCAAGAAACTGTGACACTCCATGTGTTTTTTCTTGATCCTAAACCAGTTGAGAACCTAGTAATTTGCACTAGAGTTTTCATCTTGCTTTTCTCCTTTTTAGAGTTTCCACTTGGAACACTGTTTTAAAGTGAATGTCCTATGATGTTATACAAGAAAGATTTTGGGATACTGGAGGGGTGGCTATTGGGGTTTTTAATATAAATCTAGGAAACATCTGTGTTTAAATTTAGTATTTTCTATTTGCTTAGGTTGGTCCTTAGAGGATAAGGCAGTTAGTAATTGCTGGTGTTGCTTTCATAAGCTATATAGATATGCTACCTTTGGGGATTTAGCTTTTAAACTTGCTAGTCCCCTGGAAAAGTATATCATATCTAATTCAAAGTAGTGGGAACATCAGTTACACATAAATGCATGTAGTGGTTTCATTTCTACACATAAATGCATGTAGTGGTTTCATTTCTAATAAATAATCTATCCAGCCCAACCCATTCTATGATTTACAGATTGGATAATATGACTGGTTGTATTAGAATAACTTATTGAGCTGAATCTGTAGCTGTCATTTTTCCTTTTTCCATAACAGGAATATTTATTAGTAGTAAAGAGATGTATTACTTGCAAAAATAGGTTAAGTATTGTACTTATTTGATGCAATTCCAGGATACTGGAGAAATCTTCCTGTTTAAACCATCTTCTTACTCCAGTGAGTCATGTGATGTCTTTATTTTACCTGATAATTTGAACGTGAACAGTTTTACCAAATCAGTTGAGAAACTTAAAGGACTTCATCCCCAGGCTAGCAGGTGAGAGGATTTGGATTTCCTTTCTGCCCTTGATTTCTAATGGATCAAATATCCATGGTAACTAAGTCCTAAATGTATTGCACAACATGTTATGTAAACAGGTCTTTCTTTTACTCACCTTAAGACACAATTTTGGCTGCCTTGCTGGAGGTGAAGAATAACAACAATGGTATCCTAAGTGGCTTCTCCATCAATACCATTATGGCAAGGACCTCTGCCATTCTAAGGAAATCCAGTCAGAAGTGAGAAAAGGCATGTAAATAAGCGGGTATTCTAGCCTACAGAAATACATTGAAATAACTCCCCCCTGCCCGCCCGAGTTTGTGTAGCTGTATAGCCTGACTAGATTAGTAACTTAGTACAAAGCTCTGAAAGAAGGATGTGAATGAATCCACAGAAGCAATAGCTTCTCAGCATTGCTAGCTGTTTAGGAGAACATCTGTAAACAGATTGCCTTGCTAGCTCTGTCCACTCTATAAAACTTGGTCTGCTGCTGGGTTTATTATGTCAACTATGGTACTGATTGACTTAGTGGAGACTGTCATACATATTCTGTACAAAGCTGACACCTAATGGCCAGTCCTTGTGTAGCAGTTCATAAAGAAATCCCAGCACAGGCTCAATTTTGGTTTAAAACTGGAGGATTTCTCCGTGATGGATGAGTTCTGGAGCAGAAATGTTAACAGAATAAGATTGTATTTCTTTTAGGTTTTTTTCATGTTAAAGGACACCTTGACACAGCACTGGATGCTGGAGGAAGCTGCAGCAACCTGAACATGATAAAACCACAGCCCAGAATTCCAGGGGTGTTCTCCTGTAGGAGATATCTTGGAGTTGGTGCTTGTTTTAGTCTCCTAATAAGCTTGGTATTCTGCTTACTTTAGGGCTGCTAGCAGTGCCACTATCAGGTTTCCGGCACTGTCCCAGATGTTCTTAGCAATGCTCCAGCTTCACTTTTGCCTACAAATACAATCTGTACAATATTTATTCTTCTGTGTTGTTTCCTCCCCAAACTGCACCAAATTCTTGACACTTTGATTTTGGTCTCAAAGCTCGTGTTTCAAGGATATCAAGGAGTCAGTCTGGTTTTAATCAGTACCACCTTTTCCAAGATAGTAGTATGTGAGTAGTATTTATGCTGATAGTTTTACATATCTAAGTATCTTTGCCACCCATTCAATGTTGCTTATCAGACTAAATTCTCCTAGTCAGATGCCTGTGCACGTTACTGTAGTGCACAAGTGAACCACAGCACAGCCCTAACTTGAACAGAACTGCTGTATGTTAGATACTAGAACTGTACTAAGAGTAGAGTGGTTCTGCCCAGTAAGACAAAACAGGAGCTTGGGCTAGAAGAGCTTCCATAGATGCATTAAATATACAAATAGATGCTTATAAGTCATTCATCTCAGTCTTTGTCAGAAAGAATGACTGTAGATTTTGTTAAATATACAGAGGCATAGGGTAGGATTTTACATACATAGCGACGAAGAGCATGAAAGAATCTCAACCAGGATGCATGTTTGTCTGAGTTCCTTTTGAAAGGATTAGTGTGGCATAAGTTTGTTACTTTGGCCTTTGACTGCCCCATGAGCTTTTATGGATGCCTCTCTGAATCGACATAAATTTGACAAAAGAGAACTCTTCATATTAATCCACTGACTGACTTGTACAGGGCTGCAGATATGGACATAAACTCGTAAAATAAAATCTTACGCTTGAAAATATTTTCAGTTACTAAGGTTTTAATGGCCTCAAGTGTGTTGTGCTTTCACTGTCAAGTGATTTATTTGTTTCTTTTAAATGGTGTGTGGAATTTACAGTCATTATTCCTATGATAGTATTTTTGTTCTCTGTTGCTTTGCTAGAGAGATGCTGACCCATAACAATTTTTACTTTCCTCATGAGGAAGCTGTAAAATAGCCAAGTCGTTAGTAAGTAATGGGGAAAAGAATTCTCATCTTTCCGTAGTAAGAAGCATGTTTAAGAAAAGATTCTTCAAAAACTTGTGCTGGTGTTCTGCTGTTTCCAGACCTCACCCCTTCCCTCTCAGCAGCCCCACTGTAGGTAATGCTTCCAGAGCCCCAGCCTTGTCTTCAGCAGCCAGCACTGTAAACTTGGTCCTCAGCTGCAGCTGAGGCCTCAACTTTAGTTTTTTCCCTGTTCATATCAAGCTGAAAGCAGCCATAGGCTTTGCTCTACATTAACAACAGCACACGCTGCTGGTTGGGCTCCCCAGACATGATTCTGCTGTTAGGCAGGTGTTATTAACAGTTTAGGACAGAACTGGCTTTCTGGTATGCAAGCTGTTTTGTTTCTGTTGGCAAAGCAGAAACATGGATGATGTGAAACACTCAAGTTAGCACCCTGTGCTGGTCATTCCTGTTTCCTTGTTTCTTGTTCTTCTCCCTTTGAAAGGGAGAGCTGACTTAAAACCTTAAGAGAACAGATTTAGGGGGCAAGGACCTCCCTCCAGCTTGAGCCCTCACCCTCTATCCGGATCATCTTAAGTGACACTCCGCGTTGCCAGCTGCAGGTGGAGCTGTACGAGCTCAGTCAGGATTTTCCATTCGGTTAAAGCAAGCAAAAAAACCCCAAAACCCAACGACAAAAAACCCAACAAACCACAAAACATTTCCTCCTAAGATTGCATTGCATCCGCTATGCTCATAATCAACACTGTAAAAAGAAGGAAGGGAGGATTTTTAGCCCGGGGCTAGAGAGAAATTCCTTTGGTGGAAGTGCAAGGAGGGCTAAGAAAAAAAGGGTTTCTCGGTGCTTTCTTTTGTTCCCTGTCCCGTGGCTCTAGACACTCACCTGCCCGTTCCACCGGGAGGAGATGGAGCTAACGCTGCCTCCCCCGGGCATGACGGTCTCAGCTAAAGCCTCCTGAAGTCACCTGCCTTCGGTCGTGGCTCCCACTGAACGAGAGAGCCCGGGGGCTGTGCTGAAGGACCCCCGGCGGAGCGTCACATCACATCGCATCGCATCGCATCGCATCGCATCGCATCGCATCGCATCGCATCGCACCGCACCGCACCGCACCGCGGGAGGCGCCGGCGGGGCAGGCACTAGGCGGGGCGGCCGGAGACCGGGCCCGCCCCGTGTCCCCCCCGCCCCGCTACCGGGAGCGGAGAGGAGCGGAGCCACGACCGGCGCTGGGGGAGGATCTCGCCCGCCGCCCCGCTCCCTGCCGGGGCCGGGTGTGCGGGGCAGAGCGCGGCGGCGATGGCCCTGCTCCCGCGGCGGTTCCTCTGCTTCGTGCTGGGTAAGTAGCTGCGCACCCCCCGGCTCCAAACTTACCCGGTGCCGGGCGGGACGTGGGGAGAGCGGCGGTACTGTGGGGCGGGGGGCAGCGGGAGGAGCTCCCCTGGAAGCCCCGGTGCCTCTGCGCTGCGAGCGGAACGGGTGCGCAGCACCGGCCGGCTCCTCGCAGGCTTTACCCCTGACCCGATCCTGAAACGTGCCAAGGCTCCAGCACGGGTGGAAATGAAAACGAGAAATCATTCCAGAGCGTCAGGACATAACAAAACATCTCATTTTCTCCCTAAATATGCCAGATGAAGATGCTGTCAGACACAGCCTGTTTGGTGTAGGATTTCCCGTTTGGTAGGTGAGATTTTACTGAGGCATGCTTGTGCAGGGAGACGTCCTCTGGCATTTGTTTCAAAAGTGGAAATTAATTACCAGGAGACTGCTTTAGGAGTCTCTGTTTACCTGTTTCTGAGGCACAGGGAGAGGACACAGCTAGAAGTGCTTGTTTAAGCAAGCTGAGGTTGGGCTTTCTGGGTTTTGCAGGTGATCAACTTAAAACGAGGTTGGAAATCCTGGTATTGCTTGGTTATTTTCTCAGGGTGTAACATGCCCGGGTTTTGCTGATGCTCCCAGCGTTTCATATGCAACAGGTCATGCAGTGCTTGTAACCAGTGTATCTGCAACAGAAAGCTTGGAAGGATCATGTATTGGTGCTCTGTAGAAGAAGTGTGTTTGTTTAAGGTTACTTAAAAGGGGGACTGAGACCCTCATCCTGACACCGGTCTTCATGAAATCAAAGTGCTCTGTGGGGAAGCCTGGATTTCTCCTTCTTTCCCTTTCTTCTCCTGTGCTGGTTTTCTCCTCCGAATCCTGGTGAATAATGCATTGAGCTATGCTGCATGTAAAGGTCTTATCTGTACCACATAATTAACTATTTACTACTCTCTAGCTGGCAGTTATTCCCAGGAACGAGAACGCTGTGCCATTAGATGAAGCACATTCTTCATGCTCGGTTGCAGGATAAGGCTCTGGGCTCCCTGGCTGGGGAGGGAGCATTCCCACACACAAACCTGTGGCTGATTTTGCTGCCAGTGAGGACTAATTCCTGCTTAGTTAGGATTTCTGTCAGCTCTGTTTTCCCAGTTCCTTTCCGCTTTTGCTGCCCCTTCCTTCTTTTGGTTTGGGCACTGTAACTTTGGGAAGTGAAGAGAGCAGAAGGTGGCGATAACTCGAGGATGCTCTTTTCCATCCCCAGTAGCAGGATGTCTGCCTCTGTGTGAGCCACTGAAGTGGTGTTGGGTGGTGGATGTATTGCTAAAGAAAAAGCGAAACAACAAAAATCCCCCCTGTTTGAGCCTTTCTGCTTTACACACAGACAGGGCTGCACTGAAATTGCGTGCAAAAGCTGAGGCTCAGGAAGTCCCAGTGGAGTTGTGAATTCTGAGGTTGCTGATGCTTCTGAAAATGAAAAGGGAAAGATAAAAGGGTGGTAAAAAGCTCTGCTCACAGGAGTGCCAGATCTTTCTACCATGAGTGCTGTCGTGGAGCTGGGGTGCCCCTGCTCAGTGCCCAGTCTCAGTGCTTGCATGGGGAGAGAGCATCGTCTCTGTTCCTGTAAGTCGTGCCACGCGCCATTGCAGAGCCTGTTTGGAAAGGCAGCGAGCAGGGAGGGAGGATGAGGTTTACAGCCATGCGCTGGTGGTTTTACTGCCAGTTTGTGCTTGCCACCGCCTTGGGACACGCTCTTGGACAGCTTTCCTGGTCACTAAAGCACCTTCCCTTGCAGGTTGTCGAGAGCTTTATGAATGGCCATCCCTCTGCCACCATAACCCCTGGCTGTACCAAAGCTGGGGTCCAGATCCTAGAAGGATCATCTGAGCTTTCCTCCTATGCAAGAAAAGCCTTTCTTGTAAAGCTCAAGCTTAAAGTAACTTTGCAACTGGCTGCAAAGTCCCTAAACAGCAGTGATGGTCAGGGTATCTGCTGCCTAAAAATGACCTTGGTCTTATTCAGCAGGCTGGAGATCCAGCTGTATCCCAAGGTAACCACTTCCATTAGAGGTAAAAGTAGGTTTTTTCTGGGTTTTGGCTGCTCAGAGGGAGGGAATGAGCCATGCTCTTGCTCGTTGTTACTGCGAGCAATGATGATCAGCACCACGCTGCTCTGCAGCCTTGTTTCGGTCTGTAAGAGGTTATTTAAAGGCTGGGTTTCACAAGGAGACTCATTATTGCTGGCGATGATGGATGAGGTGGGATTATGGCTCAGGAGCTAGGTCAAGGTTGTGCAGGGGGAAGTTAACAGGCAAACTCTGTTATTTCTGCTGAAAGCCGCATAGATTTATAGACAGTTGGGCCCCCTTTGACGGCACTTCTGCTGCACCTCTGGCTGAAGGTGGTGCAAAGAAGTGCTAGTGGCATCCCTCAGTGTCCCTGTGTGCATCCCCAGGGATACTGGCTGGCATGAAAAGGGCTGGGCAACACTCGCTGCTGTTGCTTTTGGGGCTGTGGTGCAACTCACAACCATGCTAGCAGGTGGCTGGAGATCCTGCGGGGATGAACATTCCCCATGCTGGCATTTGCTGTCGCTTCCTGTGCTGGTTTCTCGTTGCACACAGTACTGTGCTCTGGTGCTGTGATGGCTTGTGGTTTCAGATAGGTGTGCTACTGAAAGATGTAAGAGAGAATTGCAAATAAGGCCAGTAAAACATTAATAAATCAATTAATATCATATTGACTTGCAACTGGCTGCAGAGTCAACACAGGAGGGACGTGGAGCTGCTGGAGCGAGGCCAGAGGAGGCCCCGGAGCTGCTGCGAGGGCTGGAGCAGCTCTGCTCTGGAGCCAGGCTGAGAGAGCTGGGCTGGGGCAGCCTGGAGAAGAGAAGGCTCCTGAAGGGGAGACCTTAGAGCAGCTCCAGTGCCTAAAGGGGCTCCAGGAAACCTGGAGAGGGGCTTTGGACAAGGGCCTGTAGGGACAGGACAAGGGGAATGGCTTTAACCTGCCAGAGGGGAGACTGAGATGAGCTCTTAGGCAGAAGCTCTTCCCTGTGAGGGTGCTGAGGCGCTGGCACAGGGTGCCCAGAGAAGCTGTGGCTGCCCCATCCCTGGCAGTGTTCAAGGCCGGGTTGGACACAGGGGCTTGAAGCAACCTGCTCTAGTGGAAGGTGTCCCTGCCTGTGGCAGGGGGTTGGAACTGGATGAGCTTTAAGGTCCTTTCCAACCCAAACCATTCTGTGATTGTATGATTCCCTCACCTCAAAGCATACTCAGTAATGCCTGCGTGTGATTTGAGCTTGAGCACCTCTTTTAGAAGAATACTTCATCTTGCTTTAAAGACTAATGAAGGCAACTGTGTCTCTGTGGAAAGCATGTGAGTGATGAAAAATTACTTCCACCGTGTAATTTTATGTACCGTTCACATACATGCCAGCTCAGTTCCTATAGGAATGGGTGGCGTATGTGTTTGGTAGGCCGGATGCAGGCTGTGTTTTCTGGTCAGGAAGCCACTTGGCTTGGAGAAATTGAATTGCATTGATTAACTTTGAGATGTTGTCGAATTAAACAGCTGTTAAGCACCGACACCATAATCTTGTATTTGTAATGACCCTGGAGGTTGTGGGTAATGAGAATATAAACGCCATGACCTGGAATGAAATCAGAGACCTCATAATAGCTAAAAACAGGGTTGGCATCCTTCATGTTTTCACAGGGCTGGAAATCAATATCGGGTCATTACAGAGTTGAGGGAGGTCTTGGAAACCTGCAGGTGGAAATCTAGAGTTATTGCTCTGTGCTAAGAAGTCCCTTCTGCCTCGCTAACCAGCTGTAAAGCCTGGCTGTCTTGTATTAGTGGGCATGTGTGGAGGTTTTAGCCCCACAGTGATGGTTGTGGTCACAGCCCTCATCTGCACAGGGCCGGCACTGAGTGAGGATGGAGAACACTACGGGGCAGCACTGGGTTTGAGGGAGAGAAGCTTATAGGGGAGTTGTGGCATGTTTCGACTTGGTCAGGTAGCTAAATACCTTGTTCCCTTCTAAAACACAATCATGGCTAGGGTTTGCTGCGCAAATTCCTGCTGCGGATAGGTGAGTACCAGGGAATCCCAAGCCCAGCGTGCCGTTGTGGTGCTGTGGATGCTGCCTCCGAGGCCACTGCTATTAATCACCAAATCCAGTAATGAACCTGCTTAGTGATTTCAGTACCTTGTCTGTGAGCTTCTACAACTTGAGCTTTTGAGAATGTAAAACCACAGCCTGACCCCTTGGGAAAGCATCCCAGTGGGTTGTGAAACGGGCAGCAGCCTGGGTCAAAACCTCTGGCAGCGCTCGGTTTCCTCCAAGGACAGGATGCGATCCCTCCAGGCTTCCCCATATCCTTCAGGTAGTGTTTGTTGGGAAAACAGCAGTGCTCTGTATGCACGAGTTGCAGAAAAGTGCCATCTCTGCCCGTTATTCAGCCGGAAGGAAAGAAAACTGCATTGAGAAACCTCAGTTAAAAGGGAAATGAATTATCCCTGGGCTGCTCACATGGCTTAGCAGCAGATTTTAGTCTGGAAAGTGTATATGGGCAGTATTCAGTCAAGCTGTTGTTCTTTGCAGCCTGTGAGGACTGCACCAACAAGACAGTTTGGTTTTCTCTCCAGTGAATTTTTATATATATTTATTTATTAAGTTCCTCTTTGTAGGCAATCTGTTGGAGTGAATAACATTTGCTTGGGAACTGCTTTTTCTTTTTATCTCTAAGGTAGTTCAGTAAAATGGTCCATAGTCCCATGGGCCAGAATAATTCACGTTTAACACACACAAACCCACTGAAACCTGAACCAACAGGACCGAAAGCGCGTTGTCTCCAAACCAATGCCGGGCACTTTTAACCTTGGTGTTAGTTTCCCTGTTCTTATTATAGCCTCAATCAACTGAAATAGCTGAAGGCAAAAAATAGTCGTGGGGGTGGGAGAAGAGAGCATTTGCCTTCAGAACATTCTTGAGGTCTTGAGCGTGGTGGCTGCTCGTTTCTCCCTGGCTTTCTCAGGGCCGAAAGAGAGAGCAGCCCAGCTTTGAGGCTGAGCTGACATCTGGCCCCTCTTGGCATGCCATGTTTGTTGATGCTTTAAAAATAACCCTAAAGCACAAGTCTAATGCTGGGTTAAGGTGTTGGGGTGACGATGCTGGAAACCTCTGTCCGCCCTGGGTCAGCATCCATTCAGCCCCTGCCGTTTGCAAAAGATGGGTGCCCAGAATTAAATGGGGATCCCTGGTTCAGCTCTTGTGGATCAGCAAGCAGGTATTTGATGGTGGTAATGGCCAGACCCGGTTTGAGCTAGGAATGGGTTAATGAAGGCAAATCATTTTTAAAAAGAGTCCGCTGTTCATTAAGGATGTAATTACCTTTATAACTAATTGCTCATGACAGATTTTTCCCTCTCCTGATTTGCAGTCAGCCAGCAGTTGTTTTCAGCATGCCTGGGTTTTGATTTCCTTCCTCCTTCCTCCCTTTTCAGCTGGTTTTGATTTTATTTTACTTACTACATGATTTTTTTGTGGGGAAAGAAGAATATTTGTCATTCTGCCTTACACAGAATCAAATCTAGGGACACATTAAGATTAAGTTCTGTTCCTGGAAGTGTGCTTGGCTGATGGGTAACAAGGACATACCGTAACGCCTGCTAACACATGTGGGGAGACTGAGGTGAAGAGAGAAACTGGACCAGAGCCCTGGCTCTTTGAACAGCCTATTTCAGTGTATTTAGTAGTTACTATTATTTAACAGCAATACTATAGGGCAAAAAGTGAACTCTTTGTGACCCAGCTAAGCAGGACCGTCCTGCACTGGGCTATGGGATGCAAAGTACCAGCATTTATTTTGCATAATCTGCATTTTACAGGAGCTGTTATGTGAAAACCTCTGTCAGAATGATGTTAAATTATCCTTTGTTTGGGCTGTTGCATTGTGGGTGCTCCATAAAATGGACTTGGGAAGAGGACTGACATAGTGCAGCAGTATCTCTGTTGCCTGAGCATCTCCTGAGCGTGGCAGGGATACAGCCTGGGGAAACTGTTTTCTGTGGGGCTTGTTGAGGCAATCACTTGATACCTTAGGGAGTCGCTGTATCTTGCAGTGAGTTAGTGCTTTGGAAGCCTTACACCATCCCAAAGCATTTCCACGTTTCTCAAGACTTCAGGAAACTAATCGCCTTGATGTTCAGGAGAACTAGAGTTGTCTTTTCCCTGCAGAACCTAAATATCTTTAATCTGATTTATTATCTCAGTGTAGAAAAGGGGGACTTCATCCCTGTTCCTGGAAAGGTTATTCCCCTTCATTTTATTAGACAAAGCAAAATAGAGATAGATGTTGGTTTTTTTTCCCCAGCCAGCACTAATGAGATGTTTTGCATACAACTGAACATAATATACCCAAAAGGATATCTGAGGTTTCAGTTTTGGCATCCTGTTGTGCCTGTGAAGGAAGTAATATATCTATCGAGCTGATATTTTGCTGTCATTCTGTTTTTGCTAGGATGGGGGTGTTTGAGTTTTCGCTATCATTTTATACTTATCCCAAGCATTACAAGAGGGCACAAAATAAGCTGCGTAAAAATAACTGCCAGAGTTATTTGTTGAAGCTGAGGTAGGAGCCAGCTGTCTGAATGCAATGCCTGTTTGGGGGCTTCTTTTTGTGTTTTAAGCAAGTGCCTTATTAACCCGATAAGGCAGGACACACTTCCAACCAGTGGATTTGATGGTACCTTTGTTAACTGGTGGTCGGGGTTCCTGCTCAGGCTGTGGTGGGAGCAGGGGCCACCCATGGGGCAGCAGGGCAGGAGCTGGGCAGCACACTACCAGAGGAAGGCGGGTGACATCCCATGCGGGCAGGCTGCCACCCTGGGTGCGGGGACCCTGTCACTGGCAGCGGGACCCCCCAATGCCCAGGAAGAAGCATGGGCATCTCCAAAAGACACTTAAGGTTGGGTCCCTTGTCCTGTGGGAAAGCAGCGGCCGCGGTGTGATGGGCAGGGGAATCTCTGTGATTCTGTGGTCCCTTTGGCAGGCAGTGGGAGCCAGGACGCAGTGAGGAGATGCTGGGAAGAGAGATGAGGGCAAAGGGCTCCAGAGCTGTGTGCTGGCTAGCTTCATTAGCCCACTGCTCGCAAAGCGGCCCTAATTAGGGACCAAGCCATGGGGCTGATTGCTGGGTGCAGTGGAGCGTGTGGCAGCCCTGCTCCTTGTGGGGCAGCAGAGATGAGACCGAGGCAGGGTCCAGGGAGTGGGGACTGGAGCTGCTCCACTCGCCTCTCGCCATGGAATCCCAGGCTGGTTTGGGTTGGAAGGGACCTTAAAGCTCATCCATCTCCAACTCCCTGCCACGGGCAGGGACACCTTCCACTAGAGCAAGTTGCTCCAAGCCCCGTAGGTTGGAGGGATGTAGTCAACAGTAGTGTTTTGGTGCTGTGTGCCCTGTTTGCAGGTACATTGAGAAGACTGGGAAGTTCAGGGTGCTGGTATGGGGCTGCTGCAATTGGTGGGATGGTGTTTGTGTCCGGCTGCCGGTGTGCAGCTGAGCTGGAGCTGATGCTTATTTGTGATCCACTTGTTTCCGTTCGACCTTCTCCTCTTACTGCCTTTTACCGTAAGTATGTCTTCATGCCCGGTAGTGTTTATCCCCAGAAGTGTTTCTGGAGCATCATCATGCTGCCTCCATCCGGTCCATGTCCTTCCAGAAATAGGATTTCTGGGGATGCTCCTCTGGAAGCAGCAGTGGAACACTGCTGGCAGATCCACAGTGTATTCTTCAGACCCACATGTTGTGCTTTGTTCCCGAAGATCATAGAATCACAGAATGGTTTGGGTTGGAAAGGACATTAAAGCTCATCCAGTTCCAACCCCCTGCCAGGGATGGGGCAGCCACAGCTTCTCAGGCCTTTTTGGAGAGCATCTGCTGCCTGAACTTTCCACGTGGCGAGGTCCCTAACGGGACCATCCCAAGCCTGGCCAATTCTGCATTCACATATCTGGTGTCTCCCAATCCAGCAAGGTTTTACACTGAACCTCACTGCTGCTTATGCCCCTGGCATGGCATTTATGTCATGGCACCTCCCTCCATGGTGGATATTTGGCACAGAGGTCTCATTTTGCTGGGGTTTAATGGAATTGGCCAGCAAGTATTTATTCAGCGTCTGGGGAGGCTGTTTCTTGAGCAAGCTTGGATGGAGGGAGATGCAGCACATAGACCTGGGGGGACCCATGGTGGTGCTCTGCCCTGGAGAGCAGCTCCTACAGCTTGCTCCCCAAAGCAGCACGGGCAGAGCCTCAACCACTTACGTGTTTCTCAGGGGAATGTCTGATTTCCTGTGGTTGAGCTTTCCTAGCCCTGTCTCTTTTCATTTAACAGTCCTTAAGTCCTTTGAAAGCTTTTGTGGCTTCATGGCACTGAAGCTGTCAGATAAGTAAAACACGGGGTTGAGCCATCCGTCCGCAGACCTTGCTGGGGCTGTGCTTTGCAGCTGTGTCTGTGCCATGGGATGGGTTGGGATGGGATGATCCTGTGCTGGTGGGGGGGCTCACACAGGCTGCTTGAGAAGGGGATGGGTCCTTGTCTCCCTTACAGTCGCCTGCAGGGTTTGGACACCTCCATCCCTTTCACCATTCCGAAGCTGCCGGATCCCAGCACCCTGGAGCGGGTGCCAGTGCCCCCAGCCTGACCTGGCCGGGCAGGGAGGAGAGGCTTTAAACATACATTCCCTTACAAAACCAGGACAGAAATAGCCCTGCCAGGGCTCAGAGGTTTCATTTGACTGCAGGGGCACATCCCAGGCTATCAGCAAGCAGGGATGTTCACAGGCAGCTCCCTCCTTTCCCGTAGAGAAATAAACAGCGTCGAGCCAGCCACCGTGGTTCCCAAAACCCAACATCTGCATTTTGCTGTCCCCCAGCTCCAGCTGAAGGGGGTCACATATTTGCAAAGCTCCAGCTTCATTTTTGGCTGGTGAACCAAGCTCTGAAGCCCGAAGCAGCCCCATTGGAGGTATATTTTTAAGCAGAGGGTGTTGGACCCTTCTTGGGGATTTATTGGGCTGCAGATGCTGGAAGGGGCGGTTGTGCCTTTCTTCCTGCTTCTCCCCAGCTGACACGGGTGACTTCTGTCTCTCTCCTGTTTCTTGGCATGAGGTTTCAAGACCTGAGCTTCCGGCTGGGTTGTGCAGTGGTTTGGTTTTTGAGCCCGGTGTCTGGAGCTGTACCGCACGGCAGTCTTCAGAGTCTGATTCCGAAGGTGCTCCTCAGATGGGTGAGCTGCAGAGGAGATTGGTGCCCAGTGCCAGGCTCATACCTCTTTTGGGGCTCTAATTACCACCATGCCTGCTAGAGGCTATGTACAGAGCGGCTGCCCAAACCTGCTCTATCTGGGAAGCATGAAGTCAGGCTTAGGAGAAGGTGTGGGCAGGTAGGGGCAGTGCTCAGGGAGGTCCCCGGGGCAGTGATGCTCTCACGTCAATGGTCTGTGGACACCAACCAGAGCCCAGCTCAAGCACTGTGTGAGCACTGCTCGGAGCAGTGAGTTTATTTTTAGTCCTGTGAGCACTTGCTCCATCCCCCACAAAACCATCTGCTGGTTTGTTGGCTTTGAATCAACAAACACCCCCCCCCACCCCCAGTTTTCCATTTTTTGGCCACAAACTGGGATGTTTTTCATGCTCATCTACTGCCTTCATGCCCTTTCCTCCCACAAGTATTTCGGGCTGGGTCTGATCCTTCCCTTGGCTTCGTGCTTCAGTCTGGGCAGAGCACTGGGGTGCTGGGAAGGGGCTCGTTCTGACACAACCCAGGGATGCTCCCAAGGGTGCCCAAGCCCCTTTGAGGGGTACCAGATGCTCACCTGGCTTAAGATGAAAACTGGAGCTTGATTATGTTGAGTTACTAACTAGCAGTGAACGTGGTGGCTCTGCTGGTTGAAACTGCGCTTGAGAAACGCACTCGGTGAGGACTAGCTCAGCTGAACCGTTTGTAAATGTGGGTCCCAACACGAAGAGAAGGGTTGAAAAGCAAAATGAGGTGTCCTGAGACTAAAGAGCATGTGTTCCGCATGTACAGAGCGGCTTTCCAAGGGCTGTGCCTGCAAAATCCCCCCACCCCAAACCTGCTCTCCCAGAGTCTGGGGTTAGCCACAGGCGACTGTCTCCTTCCCAACATTGTTCCCAGCTGGTGAGTACTCAGTTTGGCAGCATGTGGCACATCTGTCCAGCTGGGCTTTACCTGCTTTAATCTCACAGGTTTCATCCAGTGCAGGATTCATCCCACTGGATGGGGACGTGGCAAAGGCAGGGCTTGAAGCACTCTCAGCGATGAGCTCCAGATTTCCAGCTGTTGTTGGGTTTTATTTTGCAACTGGGTCCAAACCACAAAACAACCACATGGAAAAGGATGGGAAAACAGGCTGCTTTCATCTTAGGCTTGTTGAGAGAGCTTATCGTTTCACAGGGGGTCACAGCACTTGGGAGAAGCCCAGGAGAAGATATTGGGATGTTTGTTCTTTGAGCTCAGAGCTTTACTGGTGCTTGGGTTTAGCTACATGTGGCTTGTTCATTGCCAGCCCTGCTGTGAGTGTCACTTTGCAATTATCTGTGATCTTCGGAGATTTAATGAGACCTCTGAGCTTTTAGATGAATATACCTGGAGGGTGCCAACAAGAAAAGTTCTGCAGCGGTGGCAGGAGGAGAAGGAGGACACGGTGTCCACCAGGTTGTTTTCTGGAGCTGTGATTCCGGAGCTCTTGGCCCAGACTCCAGCTGTAAGAAGTGGAATGGGAAAAAGTCCAATTATTTTCCTGAAGTTTTTGTAAGAACTCGGGACCAACACCGATGTTTTGCTGAAATACATGAGCGACGTGGGGGTTTTGCAGCTACCTGAACTCTGCTAGATGTTTGCTGGGACTCTCCAGGACATCAATCCCAGGGCAATCAAGAGGATCTGGGATGCCTGGAAAAGCCTTCCCTCCAATCACTTCCTCACCACCGCTCTCCAGATGTTCCCTGTGAGGAGGCAACTTAAGGATCCTTGAAATTATGTCTTTTGATAGGCAATCAGTGCTCCTCTTGGCAGTGAAGGGCGTCCATCAATGCAGGTCCTTGAGCAAGATAACCACCGCATCAGATGGTGCCTCCTTCCAGCAGAAGGCATCTTTGCATGCAGAAGGCAGTGTGCACACATGCTGCAAGGATAAAGTTTGGATGGCTTGTGGTGGTGTTGCTTGTATGATGCACAGGCTGAGGAGACATGGGAAGATGGACAGAACCCCCTGCTCTATGTCTAGGCGGCACCTAAAAACCAAGTGGGGCTTTGGAGGTCCTGCATGGCTCCAGTGGGATGTTCTCAGAGAAACCACTGCATTCCCGCAGCTCCCGATGCCATTTTTCCAAGGGGAGCGCTGAGGGCACATGAGAAGGGAGCTCTGGGAGGCAGCTCAGCCCCGGTATAGTCAGGTTTTGGAGCTCAGTTATTCAGCAGCTCCTTATGGCCTTCACGAATGGATGCTGCTAAGTGCAGAGACGTGACTGCTCCAGAGTTCAGTTATTTACAGCTCACTGCAGCTGACTTACACCATCTCCATCAGCAGGGCTGAGGGGGGAAGGAAAACCTTCTGGAATGAGACCCAGGAGTTACAAAAATCCCTCCCTGCTTTCCCCTTCCCCCTGCCCTGTTGTTACAAACCCTGAGCCCATCCTAGCCTGCTGTTTTGATGAATGGGGGTTTGGGAAAATCCAGGAGCCAGCAGGGAAGTATCTGTGTGTTTCGGGGGGACCATGTGAGAATGTGGCAGGAGGTTCTCCTCTCTTTGACCTTAAAATGTGCATTTAAAGCTAAACGCAGTTCTCCCTGCCCAGCTGAAAGCAAGAGCTGTGCTCACTGTGCCCAGCTCTGTCCTCACAGCGTTTAAAGCTCTGTGGAGCCTTTACTCCTCTTGGATGCTCTTTGCTTCTGATGTATAAAACAAAAGAGCCCTTCACAATAGTAAAACACTAATGTCCTCGTGAAACACGTTGGTCACTGGCTGATGGGTCTGGTTTCCCCAGGGAAGAGGATTTGCAGGCAGACCTCATGTGTAAGTATGGGAGAGACATCTTCCAGGAGCACGCTCTCTGCACTGCTCCATGGCATTACCAAGCCAAGGCTTGGCTGTCAGCATCTGCAGAAGGCAAGTCCTCATGTAGGGAAGGCAGAGCTCCTGGAGAACATTCCCAATGGGGGAAGGAGACGGTGATGTGCCTTGGAAGGACCTTCAGAGCTGAGACAAGAGGCAGGAATGAGTTGCATGCTTGGGGATGACAAAGCTCATGTGCTGGTTCTCTCCTGGCTGCCTATACCTGCATGTCCAACCCAGCAGTGTCTTTTGAGCTGCTTTGAATGACAAGTGCTTAATGCTCCCTGCGGTTTTCTTTTCACTTAGTTTGGGTTGGTTTGGGGGTTTTATGTTTTCTTTTCTTGTTATCATGCTGACTACCAGACACACGTGGCTTTGCAGGCATCACAGCCAGTTTGTGGTTCTCAGTTGCTTCATCCCCATGATTTATTTAGTGTTTCTCCTCTCTCCACCCAAGGTGGAGCTGCCTGTTAAGGTGTTTTCCTCTGGGTCTGTTCTGCAGGAGCAGCTGTGTGGTCGTCAGGAAATGTTTGGGCATCTCCAAGGACAGTTGTTTTTGTGGTATAGAGGTGATGACTTGTCTCTAGGCCCATCCATTCCAGTTGGGAGCTGGGAGGAGCGAAGCCAGGTGAAGGGCAGCCTGGCCATCCTCGGTTGACTCCTGCTTCGCTTTCTTCTTAAAGTGGCTTTGTCTTCTCAATTTGTCTCTACATTGCGCGTGTCTTGCTCATTTCTGCCTCGCTCCATTTCCTCCCTTGCTCCTCCATCCCCTCGGCAGCTCGTCTGGCTGGTTTGTGGTCTGTTTTCCTTCCCTCTCCTCCTCTCTCCCCTCATGCAGCTCTCTCCTGCTCCCCACTGAAAACATTTGCTGGAGGCAGTTTCTCTGCAAGCTGTTTGTCTGGCTGCGTGATGGGCATAATGTTTGCAGGGCACTTGTCCTTCCAGTGCATGGTCTTCACTGAGGGGTGACCCCTTGGGATGGCACCCTTGGATGGTGTTCCCTCAGCCATGTCACTTGTTCACTTGATTCATCCAGATTTGAAGGGATGGGAAGGGGAGAAAAGCCTCCCAGGCATCGATCATCCCTGAGCCTGCCCGGACTGAGGTTTGCAGTCCATCTCTCATGTAAAATTATTGCATATTGCACCTTCCTCTTCCTCCTGCTCCTCTTCCTCCCTTGGTGCTTTGCTTCAGCATCCCAAACCTTCCCATTTCAGAGTAGGGCTTGTCTCTGGTTGGATTTGATGATCTTAAAGGTCTTTTTCAACCTAGTGGATTCTATGATATACTCTGATTCTCTGGCTGAGGTTCTATTGTGCAGGTGCCATCGGGTGAGCCCCTGGGTGGCATCAACTGGGGAGAGCTTTAGATTACAATAAACTCATGTTTATTATTGCACCAGTGAGGGTTTGATGCTCCTCACCTCCCTTTCCTTGGCTTGATAACTCATGTTGTCTTATTTCAAGCTGGGCTGAAGCAGATGCCATGGTGGGAGGCAGCATGGGAGCCCTGCAGCCATCCGGAAACCTCACCCAAGGGTCTGGGGACCCCTTGCCACCCAAATCCCCCAGGAGGTGCTGGGTTCCTGGCTGTTCCCATAGGATGCTGGTCCCTAAGCAGTCCTAGGATTTATGTGTGGGCTGCAGAGGGCCTGCTCAAGGAGGTCATCCCCCGGACAGGAGCCACTGGTGATGACCCATGGCTTTCATATGCAGACTGCTAAATAAATAGCTAAATTCTGTTTTGGTGAAAAATAAGATAAAAATAAAGCCGCATTATTTTGCACAGAGTTATTTATGTGTAGCAAAATACAGAGCTGGTATGTGATGCCCGCCTGCAATGTACTCTAGGAGCTGCAAAGGCACTAGCTGGCACTTTGGGACCAGAGTATTATTTATAGCCAGGCTCAGTAAATCATTCCTCCTAAGGTTTATTTTCTTCAAGCCTGTGCCTGCTTCCCTTTGTAGCATTACTGCCCTTCTCCCTTCCCACTCACTAGCAGCATTGCACTAGTTGTGCACAAACTTGTAGAGAAGTACATCCACCAGAGATGGATGTTTGTTTCCAAGTGTGGCATCACGCTAATTTTTAAGGGGTCCTTCTCTCAGCAGCAGCAGCAGGGATCTGACTGGGAGCTGTGGGGTTGTTCCCTAACATCCTCTTATTCTTTTTGTAAACCAAAAAACTGGGAATTTAAAGTCCCAAGATGTGTGTCATGGGATCAGCAGAGAATAAATCTGCATCCTTACTTCTTTATGACTTACACGGCGTATTTTCAATAACTGATTTATCTAGCATCAAGCACTTGGCAGGGTAACAGTGGATGATGCTGCAGGGTCATAGCAATGTGAAGAGGGAAACAAACCCCCCAGAAGGAGGTTTTGAAGGAGCTGGTTGAGAGGGGTGTGTGGTTTGATGTTCAGCTTTGCTTTGGCAGATGCCCTCTGTGTGCAAAGCTGTGTGGGGACCGCGCGGTGGGAGGCAGGGGCTAACTCAGCTTGCTCCTCACCTGTCTTCCAGCCCATCACTTCATCGCAGCGACAGCGTGCCAGGAAGCAGACTATGGCTGGATGATCCGGCACTACTGCCTGAAGCAGTTCCAGCTCAGCATGGAGGGCATCGGGCAGCGGCTCTGGTGTGACTGGGATGAGACCGTGGGGTAAGGTCCCTCCTGTTCCGCCTGCACCCATCTTTGGTTTTGGGGGGTAAGGAGGTCAGTGGTGGGTTTTAGTTTTGAGGGCAGGGAACAAATGTGCCCTTTCACTCTGCTTTGCTGCTGGTGCTGCCCTGGCTCCATCCCTGCCAAAGGGCCTTCCCAGAGAGGTGGTGGATGCCCCATCCCTGGAGACGTTCAAGGCCAGGCTGGATGTGGTTCTGGGCAACCTGATCTAGTTGAAGATGTCCCTGCTCATTGCAGGGGGTTTGGACCAGATGAGCTCTGAAGGTCCCTTCCAACCCAAACAAGTCTGGGATTCTATAATTCTATCCTGTTTGCTTGTGGAGGGGCCACAAGGTGGGCTTGGAGGGGAGAGCAGTGGACGTTGTCCAGTACCTGGACTTCAGTGAGGCTTTTGGCACTGTCCGCCCTAAGATCCTCATGGACAAGCTGATGAACTGTGGGCTAGATGAGCAGACAGTGAGGTGGGTTGGAAAGTGGCTGAACAGTGCAGGCCCAGAGGGTGGTGGTTGTTGGGCAAAGACTAATTGGAGGCCAGCAACCAGTGGTGTGTGTACCCAGGGTTCAGTGCTACCGGGAGGAGCGGGTAACACACCACTGAGCCATGCTGCCAGCCAGAGGGATCTCAACAGGCTGGAGAAACGGGAACCTCACAAAGTTCAACAAGGGGAAGTGCGAAGTCCTGCACCTGGGGAGGATCAACCCCAGGCACCAGGACACGCTGGGGGCTGTCCAGCTGGAAAGCAGCTCAACAGAAAAGGCCCTGAGTGTCCTGTTGGAGAACAAGTTGAACACGAGCCACACACGTGTCCTTGTAGCAGAGAAGGTGAATGGTGCCCAGGGCTGCATTAGGAGTGTTCCAAGCAGACCCGAGGGAAGTAATCTTTTCCCTCTGCTCAGCACTGGTGGGGCCACCCCTGGAGTGCTGGGTCCAGTCCTGGGCTCACCAGTGCGAGAGAGACATGGACGTACGGGAGAGAGGCCAGTGAAGGACTGGGAAGATGATGAAGGGTCTGGAGCATCTCTCCTGTGAGGAAAGGTTGAGGGAGCTGGGGCTGATCAGCCTGGGAAGAGATGGCTCAAGGGGGGATCTTATTAAGGTATATAGATATCTGAAGGGAGGGTGCAAAGAGGATCGAGCCACACTCTTCTCGATGGTGCCCAGTGACAGGACCAGAGGCAATGGGCACAAAGTGAAGCACAAGAAGGACCCTCTGAACATCAGGAAACATTTTTTCACTGTGAGGGTGACTGAGCACTGGCACAGGTTGCCCAGTGAGGTTGTGGAGTCTCCCATCCTTGGAGATGTTAAAAAAAGCAACCAGCTCTAGGTGGCCCTGCTTGATCAGGGGCATTCGGAGAAGACAAGGTGGATCTCCAGATGTCCTCTCCAACCTCAGCCATTCTGTGGTTAAATGGTCTTTCAAGGAGTCCACCCTAAGCAGTGTTTGGAAATCAGGATGGTGGTCTCGCTCAGTAATGTACATATGAAGAAACCACACACCCCACTGGTGGAGCTTCAGTAGAAGACTGCAGCTGCCTGCTATATGCTGGGTATCAATGTGTTAATAAGGCAGTAGGTTAGGATCCCTGTCATGGCTCCATTACATCTTCTGGTGACTCACTGCTCGATGGACATATTTTCCATGAGGTTTTCCTTTTTTTTTCTCAGTACTCAGGTTCTCCAGACAGTCCCAAATGCCTTAACTCAGCTTGAAAACCCCACAACCCACTGAGATGCCTTCAGACCCTCTCTGTGAGAAAATCCCAGGCCATCCCACTGGATCTGATGGTTTGCCTGCTGCTTCCAGAAGTTGCGTGTTGATTTTTCTCAGCAACTAGAGGGAGAAGCTGGCACGGCGTGTGGCCTGGCAGCCTTGTGCTGAGCCTCCTCTTCACAATCAGTGTCAGGGAATTAGCAGTGCTTTACGCATAGGAGAAGCGGAGGTGCGGTCTGCTTTCCTGGTGGAGCACTCAGTGGCAACCTTTGGGGGGGATAAGAGGATGATAAGGGAACCCTACTTAATGCAACAGCATCAGGGAGCGCAGGGATGTCGCATATGTGGAACGTGCTGCTCTGGAGGGGGCTTTTTTGGCATGTCTTCGGTTTGGTTTTGGCTCTTTCCTGTTTCTAATCAGCAGAGCAGAGTTTTTCAGTACCGCCGTGGCTTAAATCATTCTCCTGGTGAGATGGTTTTGATTGAAGTTGCAAAGACCAGCCAGGGGCGTCCGTGTGCTGGTGTGAGGGCCTGAAAAGCCTGTTCTCCGCTATGAGCTGGCTTTCCACATCATACAGCACGGTTGTGCTGTGGCCTTTCTCTGGGGAAACAAAGTGGTTTGAGACACAAGTGGGGATCGAGGTCAGTTGGAAGTGGCGGGTGGATGTCGCTGCATGCCATGAGTGTTTTGCACAAGTATCAGAGTTTTTTGTAAGGTTTTGGTTGATTTCTAGCTTCACGGCCCCTTTCTTCTGTGCCAAATTAAAATATATATGTGTGTGTGTATGAAAACATGTGTGTGTGTATGAAAACATACATATATAGATAGATAGGTTTTGAAAAGGACAACTTGGGTTTTCCTTCCTTTTCACTGGTGACAAAATGCAGGGGAAGAAAAGAGAGTGGAAAGAATGTAGGAGGTTTTCTGGTTCTGAGAAATCTCATCTGGTCCTCAAAAATGTCCAGGGCCTTGGGGGTCTCCACGGAATCTGTCCCCCTCTATTGATACCTTTGCAGGCAGCATCCAGATGTGGTTCAGATGTGGTGAATGCTAGGAGAAGGGGATAACCACCTCCTGGGGATGAGCTCCCACCCCTGGAGCCATCCCAGCAGAGCTGTCCCCGTGCAGGGGCTGAGTGTGTCCCGGGGGTAGGACTTTGCTTTCGGTCTTGGTTTAGTGCTGTCTGCAAGCCTGGTGAGGTGCAATCCATTTCTTCCTTCAGCAAAGCCAATGCACAGGAAGCAGAGGTGTATTAAAGAGCTTGTTAAAGACCAAGCTCACATGTCCTGTTTTTTTTTCTCTAAATAGCTTCCACTAAACTTGTTATCCTTGAGGCACTTGGAGGAAACGCTGATAAACTTGCAGTGCTTAATTTAATTGTGTGAGTCCATTTGCTCCACATGAAAGCAAGGCTCGGGGTTAGTTAAGCAATGACATTCCTCTGATCTTCCTGTGCCCTCAGGACACTGGGAAAATCAGGTAGAAATAGCTTAGCTACTGCTCCAAATAAGCTGCTCTGGAAGGATAGGGATTTTAGGTGGCCACCTTGCTCAAGACCCCTGCTACCTGGGTGTGCTTGGGACTCGCCATCCCGTTTTAGTCCCTCTGGAGAGGGGCTTTGGACAAGGGCCTGTAGGGACAGGACAAGGGGAATGGCTTTAACCTGCCAGAGGGGAGATTGAGATGAGCTCTGAGGCAGAAGCTCTTCCCTGTGAGGGTGCTGAGGCGCTGGCACAGGGTGCCCAGAGAAGCTGTGGCTGCCCCATCCCTGGCAGTGTTCAAGGCCAGGTTGGACACAGGGGCTTGGAGCAACCTGCTCTAGTGGAAGGTGTTCCTGCCCGTGGCAGGGGGCTGGAACTGGATGAGCTTTTAAGGTCCTTTCCAACCCAAACCAGTCTGTGATTGTACGATCTTAGGAGAAAAAGCACTGTTAGGAGATGTCCCAGCAGGAGTGGGTAGGGGTGGCATAGACTGGCTGGTCGCCTCTCTAGCTTTAGGAGGAAAGACTGGGCTTCTACCAGGCATGAGACAGAGAAATGGAACAGGCCTAGAGCCTGTTTCCTCTCCATATCTTCCCCCAAAGGAATTTATATGCTTGAAACCTGTCTGAAACAAGAAGGAGACATGTTTGAAGGTTTTGCCTCTGCCAGGCCCTGTACCAGCAGCAGCATCTGGTTTGGAGCTGTGATTTCTCGTACGTGGCATTTAGCAGGGAAATGCCCATTAGGCCCATCATTTACTGCTCAATTGAGAATGACATGATGGGAACATCATCTGGATAAATGAGTTGTCTCAGCGGAGTTTGTAATTGTGGTTTATTGGTCCTATTTATAGGCTGCAGATTATCCTCCCATCTTACCCTCTGGGGTATTAACCGAGCTCCTGCATTACTGGTACTGCTGCTTTCAGGTGTAATGGAGGGGTCTCTCTGGACCAGGAGTGTTTGGTGAGGTTGGGCTTGGACCATGTGGACAAGCACCAACTCTCTGAGGGTGGTCCATCATCACTGAGCTCTGCTGGCTTTCTTAGCTGTGCTTATTTGGGGAAAGTTGATGTTTTTTCATGTACAAGTCTTACTATATAGCAGGGAAACTTGTGTGAGCTGTTACATGCTTCAGGAATGGGATGCCATGAACACTGTCTCCTGGGAAAAGGGAAGGGCTGCTGAGAGGTGTTTTCCCTTGGGTTCTCTGGTTTCTTTCCCTCTCTTCCTGCCCAAAGGACGAGTGATCTGGCATGGCTTTGGATGCTGCTGTGTGCTGGTGCCTGCTGGGTTGCTCACTGACCAGGGGGAGCTGGTCTCTCCAGCCTCTCCGTGGTGTTGTCCCGTGGATCCCTGGCCCAAGAGTGATTTAGACCGAGCATCCAGAGTTTTGTTTTCCAGGGCTGCCCTTTTATTCAAAAGGCAGATGATTGTTTAGCTGGAGGTGTGCTGTGGGCTCCTCTGCTCTGTGGTGGTGGCCGAGCTGCTTTGATGGGGAGCTCAGCTGTGCATGACTGATTATCCTGAAGATCAACTTGCCTATTTTGATTCCAGGTCCAGATTCATCAGCATGGCAGCTGAGCTTTGGGGCTGGCTGTTGTCTACCTCGGGACAGCTACTTTGGGGCTGTTCAGCCTGGAGAAGAGAAGCTGCCTGGAGACCTCAGAGCAGCTTCCAGTGTCTGAAGGGGGCTACAAGGATGCTGGAGAGGGACTCTTCATTAGGGACTGTAGCGATAGGACAAGGGGGAATGGGTTTAAACTTAAACAGGGGAAGTTCAGGTTAGATATAAGGAAGAAGTTCTTTACTATGAGGTTGATGAGGCACTGGAATGGGTTGCCCAAAGAAGTTGTGAATGCTCCATCCCTGTCAGTGTTCAAGGCCAGGTTGGACAGAGCCTTGGGTGACATGGTTTAGTGTGAAGCGTCCCGGCCCGTGGCAGGGGTTTGGAATTGGGTGATCTTAATGTCCTTTCCAACCCAAACCAGTCTATGGTTCTATGATTCTATGTGGCACTGGGGCTGCTGGAGGGATTGGGCTGCCAGCTGCTCACCCACCATCAACAGGACCTGATGACTTGTCAGTAGTTTTCCTGCATGTTTTTGGCTTGCTGGCAGGCTGTGGCCAGGGGTTTTGCATGAAAGTGGGATGGGGAGATGCTCATTGCGCTGAGCGGTGCCACAGCTGCAGGCGTCACTCCAGCCGAGCCAGGCGCCTTCATTCCAAATATATCCGCCCTGTGGCATGCTGAAAGATTTCTGGGGAATGCTTTCTCCTCATCCTGTGGGGAAGGAGCTGCCCAGTGTGAGCGTGCAGGCTGACAGCTGCAGCCAGGACCAGAAATGAGGGATGATGCTGCCAGCTCCTGGTACCCTGCCCCACTCCTACCCCTGCCTGGGGGCTGCTCTCACAGCTGTCAGTACACTCACTGTGTGTCTTTGGGTTATTTATCCATTATCTTATAGAAAACAGATTGACCCACTCTCTTAGTATCTCATTATCTACTTACTTATCTTCAGGTTGCCAGATCCCTGTTGGATACTCCTTTAGCATATCTGCAAGCTTGCCCTGCAGCCTTGCAGAGGAAGAAATCAATTTCTTCTTTTAATTTACAACACAAAAGGAAAGCCTTGCATTTTGAGTTTTGTAAGGTTGTTTTTTTAACTTCTGAAGCAAAGGGGTTTGGGGAGGACAGGAAAAATCCTGATACCTGTGGCAAAAGGGGAGAGCTGGTGATCCTGTGAAGCCCAACCGGCCTCCGCAGTGTAACACCGTCCGCACCCAGGCGCTGGCGAGGAGTAAATGGCAGATCAAATTCCAGTCTGGGTTGCAGTGGTACAAAACCAGAGGCATTGCTTAGGATTTACAGCAGGGTGAGCATTCGGATCCCATCAAACCATAAATCAGGCCTAGATTGCTTCCCACCAGCAGCCCAGCCCCATCTACCCGCAGGCGTTTGTCCCCACGTGGTCCCCGCGCTGCCCGGCCTCCTCCTGCTGCAGCATCCTTTCAACCCAAACTGTTTCCGTGGCAACAGGGAAAACAGTTTTAGTCGCAGTTCATGTTGGGTAGGGGAAATAATATTTAGAAGTAAGCAAAGCTGTGCCCTTCAAGGCAGGCTGCCTGTCTCCCTGCCCACCGCCTGTGGATGGCTTGGGATAACCTGCCCTGTTGCCGGTGCTTCCTACATAAGCAAATTAATCCCAATTTTTGTATTTGTTTTAGTAATTAAAGCTGGTCTTTTAAGGCATTTTAAATTAAGATGCTGCTATTTAAGGCAAAGCCAGGGAGAGGAGGGGTGGAAGAAGAGGGAGGTGACGTGGATGCAGACTGCTGCTCCTTTCGCTCTCTCCCCGTGTCTGGTGGTCTCTGGGGACATGCTGACCATCATGGTGAGCTAAGGACACTCTTCACACTCAGCGCTCCTCCAGCCGTGGGCATCCCTCCATCCCTCCATCTCAAAGCTCAGGCAAGCCCCCAAGAGCTGCTGTTGCTGGGGGAGCTGTCACTGGGCTGCAGGCAGTTCTTGGCACCGGGAAAGATCCCGGAGCAGCCCCAGCCCGGTTGGGAAAAGGGAGCATGACTTAGGGACGCTTTTCCTTGAAGCTCTCCTCAGGGTTGGAGGAAGCTGGACCAACCCAAGTGCTCTGCCCAGGATTTTTTCTGTACATACAACAGGACATTCCTTGCGAGTGGCAAGGGTTTCAAATACCTTCTCATGCGGGCAGAGGCGCCTGATGGAAAGACTTCTGTTGCATCCTGTGGTTCCAAATACCATCTTAACTAAGTCCTCTGATGCCAGCCAGGTTTTGCAGCTTGGCCGTTGACTGTTATGAATAGCACATGGCATGTAGCTTTGGGCTGCACTTCCTATACATAGCCCCTGGCAAACAGCATTAAAAACGTGCTTCCTTTGATTACCTCTTGCTCCCAGGCAGGTTGGGAATCTGGGGACAACCATCCTTAGACATTGCATCCTTAGATCCTCTGGCTGCTCTGCAGGGCTGTTGGGGACATGCCATGGTGCAGGTCCATGGCCCGGTGGCTTCTCTATGGCCTCATTTACCCTGACTGAACTAGGCCATCATGGAGCTTGTTGGAAGCCCAGCCAGTGATCTGTTCTGGGGTTAACCCCCAGCTTTCAGCCATAAGACCCTGCTCAGCTGTTTTTAGAGGACAGCCAGGCCCTGGTCCGTGGGGCAAGGGAGGAAAGGACACAGGATGCAGGTATTTCTCTGCACACCCCCTCTGATTTGGGGTTGGTGGCATTCAGATCTCTTAGGTCCTCCCCAGAAAATGATCTGAGTGTTTTGCCAGGCATTGCAATACCCAGATGACACTGACTTGGCTTTCCGTCAAAAGGAAAGGTATAATCTCTGGAGGTTTTGTTTTGGAAGGTCTGTGCCTTTTCTTAGCTGGAGGAGATGGTGTTTTGGGAGATGGAGGCTTGCAAATGAGCTGTAGGGTTGTCTGAAAGACAAAAGCTTGACTCTACCCTCTCTCCAAAGAGAGTTTTAACTCTCTACCTGAGGATTACATCTCTTTCTGGACACCAGAAGTAAGAGTGATCATCCTTGCAGCTCCCAGAGCTCAGCTCGGCTCTGTCTGGCTGAGTGCGGTGGTGGGACCTTGCTCACCCGGTCTGGGCTGAGGATGGCAAGGGGAAGCCATCCTGAGTAGGGAAACAACCCCCTGAGATGTTCCACCATCGGCACAGGCTGAATTCCCAGTGGGACCATGCTAGTGTGGTGCTAACATCATAATGTGGCTCTGCATATGAGGAGAGAGAGAGAGAACCGGGTGCTGCTTTGGAGACGCAATGGGATGAATGTTCACTGTGGCTGTGGCAGGGAAGAGCACGCTCAGCCCCGGGCGTCAACACTGCTGCTCTCCAGTGGGATCTTGATCCCTTCTGACAAGGCATTGCAAGCAGCAGCCTGGGCCTGACCAGTCTGGTTTATCCATATCCCAGCAAATGGATTCCTTTGGAATCCCTCTGCGGCAGCTGGTGATGTACCTGTAGTGAGGAGCTCCTCCATGCCATGTGTCCAAGTGCTCTGCGTATGAGAACAGAAGGTGGACCACGTCTTGAAGGACCATTGTCTGAACACCATGAGATGCAGCAGCTCAGGACCCGTGCAGCTGGCAAGGGATGGGCTGCGTGGTGGCTGGCAGCTCATGTCTATGGATGGGCAAGGGTCTGTGAGAGAAAGTGGGAGAAATTAAACCACCCAGCTACAGCTGAGAGTTTGGCTTTGCTTTTAGTTGGATGTTCATAAAAGTACCATGGTCAAGTAGTGCTTTGGGTGAGCAAAGGGCAGAAAATCATAGAGTCACAGAATGGTTTGGGTTGGAAGGGACCTTAAAGCTCATCTAATTCTAACTCCCTGCCTATGAATAATGGGAGCAGGTATTTATCAAGACAGAAGCATGGGTTGAGCTGGGGAAGGGCTAAGCCAGCTGCTGTACAGCCCTTCAGTTTTAAAAATAGCTTTTCTGTTAACGCTCTCCCTCTGGTTCCTGACGATGCTTCAGCTCTCAAGATCTCCTAAGGATGCTGATGGACGGGAAATGGTAATTTGGCACATTGGGATGCTGAGCAGAAGCTGCTTTTAGTAGCTCCAGGCGCCCCATTAATTAAATGAGGGGCTCCCTCCGGCGCTGCCGTGTGCCAATGGGTACAGCAAAGGCAACTGCTGCCGGCCTGAAAACCCGGCTGATGAGATGCAGAGTCCACAGCAAGTAGCTGGGAAGCTGCTTAGAAAGTATTTGTTGCCCCAGGTGGGTTTTTAATTGGCTGGCTGGGGTTCGGTTTGCTCTGCTTCTGTAGGATCAGGCCTAATTGGCATGGGGAAAGAAACAGTTCTATATACACTTTGTTTTTATGCATAGCCTCAAAAAATGGACGTGCTGCCTGCTGAGAGGTGGGATGGGTTGTGGTCCTGTGGACCTGCAGAATAAGGTAGTGCGAAGAGATGAGCTTCAGAAGTGTATGCTGTTGGTTCAGATGCAACCCCCCTGTTTTTAGGCAATTCAAAGAGAATTTTAAGTGGATTTGATGTACTCACTGTTGTCCCCTTTTGGCTGAACTTTTGCCATTGTCATGGTTTAAGCCAGCTGAACCAAGGACAGCCCTGAAGGCAGAGCAGCTTGCCCAGCTGCTGGTAGCTCAGGATGGGTTTCCTGAAGGGCTTTCCCTAAAGATGCCAGATGGGTATGTGAGTCCAAGCGGTATTTTCTGATAGCGCTGGTCTGACCATGAATCCTGCAAAAATGAACAAAACCAAACAAAAAAAGCCCCTTGCTTCTAGTTGTTTCTGTAAATATTAATTCTGTTTTCATTTACTTATAGAATCATAGCATGGTTTGGGCTGGAAGGGACCTTAGAGCTTATCTAATTTCAAACCCCTGCCATGGGCAGAGACGCCTCTCACTAGATCATGTCGCCCAAGGCTTTGTCCAACCTGGCCTTGAACACTGCTGGTGATGGAGCATTTATGACTTCTTTGGACAACCCGTTCCAGCGCCTCACCACCCTCACAATGAAGAACTTCTTACTTATATCTAACCTGAACTTCCTCTGTTTAAATTTAAACCCCTTTCCCCTTGTCCTGTCACTGCAGTCCCTGATAAAGAGTCCCTCTCCAGCATCCGTGTAGCCCCCTTCAGATACTGGAAGGCTGCTCTGAGGTCTCCATGCAGCCTTCTCTTCTCCTCAAATAAAACAAACACATCTATAATAGAAAGTATATAACATTTTATATGCTATGGGGGAGTGCTCTTGTCAGGGTGCTCGTGCCTGGTGCCACCCCGGTGCCCTTGTCTGTGTTGCAGCACCTATGGGGAGCTGACGAACTGCACGGTGCTCATCGCCGAGAGGCTCGACTGCTACTGGCCCAACCGGCTGGTGGACGAGTTCTTCGTGGCCGTGCACAAACAGTACTTCAGGAACTGCTCCCCCTCCGGCCGGGCGCTGCACGACCCCCCCAACGGCATCCTCTGCCCCTTCATCCTGCTGCCCATCCTCGTCACCTTGCTGATGACCGCGCTGGTGGTATGGAGGAGCAAACGCAGCGAGGGCATTGTGTAGGGACACCCTGCCGCTGGCACAGGCGAGGGACCGCCTCTGGACTGTGTCTGGTTTTGGGAAGACCTTGGCAGAGGAGCATCACTGGGGGTACCAAGCCCTGGAGGCAGAGACAGCAGTGCCACAGCTCCTCCTTTGCACCACACACGTGCCACTTGCCTGGCATCAGGAGGTAATGGCGAGGTCGATGGGTCTGGGTGCAACGAGACCATCACGGCTTCCTCTTGTCCTTTTTGTTTTCTACACCAGGAAAGGCATCTTCTCCCCCAGCACGAGGCCGAGGCCTGCACTGGGTGGGTTTCGCCTTGGAGATGGGGAGCTATGGGTGAAGGGTGGCAGTGGGAGGACGTGGTGGTGGCCTTGGCAGTGCTAATGAGCAACGGGAATAAGGTGCTTTTCCTACCCAAATAAACACATAAATAAACCAGGTGCCCGTCTGTGGTGTGAAGTCTCAATGCTCACCCCTCTGTGAGGACCTCCCCTCACTGCCCTAAAGCAGCCTCTGTGATCCTGGAGGCTCCCCCCTCACCTTCCCCTTCAATAGTATTGACCTCTACTCCATAGACACTCTTTGGGGTGGCTCTCTAGATTTCTTGTCACCCCTTCAGGCACTGGAAGCTGCTCTGAGGTCTCCCCAGAGCCTTCTCTTCTCCAGGAAGAGGCTTTCTGGAAGATGATTACCTGCCTATGATAAAAATAAATGGAAGGAATAAAAAAAAAAAAGCCCCACTAAGCCCAAAACTAAAAACCAAAACCCAAACAAGAAAAAAAAGCAGCAAATTGTTACAAAAGCTGCCTGGAAGTTAAAGAAGTTGATTCCTGCACAAGTGCTGTTGGCTCAGGAGCCTCCATCCACCAACTGGCCATGAGCGAAGGTGACACTTTGGGGACATACAGGATGGTTTTGCCTTCTGCCATCGCAGGAGGTCCATGGGGGTGCAGGATGGAGATCAGATGGAAACGTGCCCCTGGTGGTGCCCAGCTTAGTGCTTTGGTGACAGGCAGAAATCGAGGGTGGCTGGAAGGAGTATAGATTAGTTGCATCTATACAAGTGTAATTAATATGTATATAAATAAACATATACATATATAAAAACAGAAAACCCCAAAAGAAACAGCTTCTTGTGTTCAGAAAAAAATAATTCAGTTTATTTTCCTGGGTCATGAGCTGATGGGCTCTTCTAGGATGAGGATCTTCTAGGATCATCTTCTATGATGATTTTTGCCCCTGTGTATTCTGGATGGGAAGAAACTGCTGCTCAGCCGCCTTCTGCAGTATGTAATAGTATCCAAACTTCTCTGCTCATCTGCTCCAGGGAAGCAGGAACATGGTGCAGGGATCATACAGCAGGGCTGTACTGGGAAGGGGGAGACTGGCTTTGATGGCAGTACCTGTGGCTCTGTGCTCACACAGGCTGCTGTACCCCAAACCTGCTGCATGCCCTGACATAGCTGCTCCTGGCTCTCGTTAGCAGCACCCTGCGTTTGCTCTGCCATGGCTTCCAGGCACGAGTGAGGAGCCAGAGCTGGGCAACAGCCAAGAAACAGGGACTTCTACCCATTTTGTTGAAGGATGGGAGGTGACAACGGTACCAGGGTGCCAGTACAGCAAGGAACACCCACCTTTGTTACAGCAAACTGGTTCAGTGTTTTCAGCTTGAAAATAAGAAAATCCTTCTGACTTGGCAAGCAAAACCTAGACCTGTTTTCCAATCTTCCTATTTTTGTGAGTGTTTTATTCCTTACCTTCCCTGACATTACTATTCCGGCAGCAAAGATCTCTCACCACAGTCGCCTGCTTAAAATAATATCCTGATCCGTATTTCATTTTAGCCACAGTGGCAACATTACCCGAAGATGAAGCTCACGATGAGGCTCTCCTCCTGCATACCAATCCCTGCATTTCATTTATCTGCTTTCCTAGACCTCCAGTAGCAGCTACAGGAGCCTGTGAAGCTGTAAGAGAAAAGGCACAGGAAGAACTTAAGCCTTTAAAGCAAGGCTGCACCGTGCTTAAAATCTGCAGCCCAGCTCTGCCATGCTGGTGATGGAGACAAGTTTTGATTTCCTTCAGTGTCTGCAGAGGAACAGTAGGGAAGAATAAAGTGTAATCATGGGATAAAAACCCACCAACACGCGAGCATTACACATACACTTGCTCTGTATGAAACCACACCAACATTTATTTCTATGGTTTATCTATTTATAAAAGCTTGACTCAGTTCCATTGCACCTCCTCCGTGTGATCCCACAAGTGGCTCCCCAGGGGAGGAGTAGTGGGGAGCTCTGGCCCACGCCAGGCAGCGACTCCTCACGGCGTTTACTCTGAAGTGATTCCTGAGGCACATGCTACTCTCTTGTGAAGGATCTCTGCTTGCACACACACTGTGTTTGATATACAGCTACTTACAGAAAAGGCGATTATAGCATCATACCCCTTCTAATTACCAAGAAAGCCAGGCGTGCAGGAGTGTTTCAGAGAGGTGCAGTGCGTTCTGGTTCTCAGCTGCATCATTAGTCATTCCCTTTCAGTGCAGAATGTTGAAGAACACAATTAGGTATTCTCCAGGTCACGGTGCTTGAATTTACCTTCATCAGATCAGATCAAACAGTGTCTGATGCTCCCTCACCACATCCGGATTGGAAAGCCAAAGGCAGATTTCTTACCAAAAAAAAAAAAATCTCCCTTTTGTTAAATTTTCACAGAAATATATAATATATATTTTATATATGTACATAGTTTTACTAATACTACACATTTACTTAAGTTACGGATTAGCCTGTATTTCTTGTAACTACTTCACACAATGAATAGGAACAAAAGAAAAATACTGTAGCCCAAACAGGAGCTGAAAATAACAATGTAAGAATTCCAAACGTGTGACAAAAACATACTTAACATTAAATATCATCAAGGATTTCAATACCAGAAGTAGAATTTCATTTAGCACTAGCATTCTGGCAAGCTCTAAGCCTTAGCTGAATGACTCTTGGAGAAAGCTTGTATTGTTTCTGCTCATCAAAGGCAACGGGATTGTGATTTGGTTCACAGGAGACCATTTTATTGCCAACTTGAAGTGTTCTAAAAGCACGCCACCTCATCTGTTTGGTTGGGTTTTTATCTCCCCCCCTCCAAACTAGGCAAGAGTTAAAAAAAAAGTGTAATTACAATTTCGATAGTGATTTCTTTTAACTTCTCAAGCATATCTCATCAACAGGATATACAGTACAGTTCAGAAGAGTAAACATTTTTAAAAGTAAGCAAACAATTTTTTTTCACCCAACATACACAATTTCTTGCTGTATTTATGTTGAACTCTCCTTTTAACATGGACAAGTTATGAAGTTAGTTTTCTTCTTCAGTACAACATGGACACAGGACTAGTACAATCCGGGCTGGTTTTGTTGTTGTTGTTGTTGTTGTTGAAGTTAAGGATAACTCTAGTGTGGAAGCCATGGTCCTGCCATCCATCTCCCTTCATCATCTCGCATAGCGCTTAATGTAATCTTCAACTTTATTCCGAAAGTCCTCCTAGAGAGAAGCAGAGTCAGAATTACCCCAAGCACATCAGAGAGGGGCTCACATAGGGCTGCAGTGGTGGTGGATGCCCACATCAGCAACCAGTAGGGTCAAGTGTCCATCAACGTTTCCAACGTGGTGTATGAGAACTGAGGCAACCTCTCGAGTCCCTGGCAAGCAGACGTCTGCGCTCCACTGGGAATCTCCTTTGGGGACTGACCTGAACAAAGTTTGCCATCACCAGTTATCAACGTAGGTACAGACAGACTGTGTCTGACAGGTCACCTGTGCTGGGCGGCCAGGGCCCAGCTAGTGGCACGGCAAAGATCTGGCTGTGGTTTTAGAGAAGGAAGGGAAGCTCTCCTTGCCAGACAAAAGAGCCAGCTCTGTCCCAAACACTCATCCTGGCCTCCCTAGGTGACTGCGCAATATCACAGCCAGCACATTACCGGCACAAAATCAATCACTGTCATTTATTATAGCCTGTATAGAATTAAAAACTCGCCATCCAAGTCACTTGTTTGTGAAAGTGGTTCAGAGGGAACACGCTTACACCTGTAGCCCTCCACACAAAACCTATGAGACTATCATATAACCTCTGTATCCATGGAAAAGCACACATTTCTGGCAGCTTATAAAGCATGGAGATACTGAGCAGAGAGAAATTCTGACATACTTTCCTCATTTGACCCTTGTCCAAGTCAGGATGTCAGAAGATGCTACATTCCTATAACATTATTTATTTCGAGCCTGAACCTTGCCTCATGTGCTTAACAGCCTGTTACTAAATGTGTCCAACACAAACACACCAAGTGGTCTGTGCTCCAGATTCAAGTGGGGGGTTCACAGCAAAGCGCATTTTGCTTGATTTCCAGCTCCCAGTTTTGTGTGCTGCTGGAATATAAAGCAGGAAAACCTGGGAAATTTATGTGCTTATGTTTGTTCAAAAATAAAAGCCCCAAACCACAAAAACCCCAACACACACAAAGGATGAAGAGGTTCTGAATGCAGTGACCTGGTGTGCTGGAGCTGCCTGGAGAGCAGGGGCCATGGAAGCACTGAAATCCTCTGCCCACCAAGCCAAGGCTCTGCTTTTACCTCGTTGCCATGACCTGAGCGATCAGTAAGAGATGGACCAGCTTTAAATGACATAACTTGACAGCTCCAGGCTTGCCAGTACATAAAATGATGCCCTTGGGACGCACACTGAGTGTTCTGGTACAGCCCACTCAGCAAAGAGCTAAATAACATGAAATTTACAGACAAAACAGCAGTTTTGTCATTTGTCAGTTTAATGCCCCTGTAAATAATGACCGTTGGGTGTCCAAGGAGTTTAATATCAGGTCTTGTTTACTTCTTCGTTAACAGTAGATAAAGGTGAGCACAGCAATATCCACCATGACTTCGTACTAATACTGCTAAGAAGTCCTGAAAAGCATGAAGTTTGTTTTAAAGCTGTAGGAAAAGCAGTCTTCCCTTACAGGGGCATGCACTAAGAGTTGGGGTTGTTCAGGCTGGAGAAGAGAGGGCTCCAGTGAGACCTTAGAGCAGCTCCAGTGCCTAAAGGGGCCGACAAGAAACCTGGAGAGGGGCTTTTGACAAGGGCATGTAGGGACAGGACAAGGTGGAATGGCTTTAACCTGATAGAGGGGAGATTTAGATTAGACATTAGGAAGAAACTCTTCACTATGAGGGTGGTAAGGTGCTGGCACAGGTTGCCCAGAGAGGTTGTGGATGCCCAGAGTTCCAACCCCCTGCCACAGGCAGGGACACCTTCCACTAGAGCAGGTCGCTCCAAGCCCCTGTGTCCAACCTGGCCTTGAACACGGCCAGGGATGGGGCATCACCACCCTCACAATGAAGAAGTTTTCAGCTCTGATAGATTTTGGACTATCTTGATACAAACACATAATAATTACTCAGAATAATTACTCATAATGGCAAACAATGCTGGAAAGCTCCAATTTACTGCTTATGGTAGATGTGCTCAGTATTACAGACTGATGGCTCGCAGCATCAAGACACACAACATCACAGCATGTTGGTCACAACACTGTATCTGGTAAGTGAAGCTTTTTGGACTCGTCCTGTTACTGGGATATAGACCTAAATAAAAGGTTAGTAGCTACGAGAAGGCAAAAAACCCATTGGCAATATCATTGATCTTTTAGGCTAAGAAAAAACACTGGACATGCAACAGGGCCAACTACATCTTTGGTGTATCTACAACATCCAAGAGCAGCACAGTGCACACAGGTCAGGGCACACTCCTCTTTTTCACGCGTACCTTTACAAGCTTTTCAAATGGGAAATGGGCTCTCAGCAGTGATTTAACAGAAGGAGGACCTCAGCAAAGCAGGAAGGCTCCAGAAATCCATGCTGTCACTTCAGCTGACTTGCTAGATGAAGGGGCTGACAGCATTGGCAAGAATCTATTAACACGATACTCGCTGTATGTGAACCTGGTGCTGAAGAGGAGGTTTTCATCCCATAGCTGTAATACTCCATCTTCACATGCCATATGGCTTAACAGTTCCTCATTACCAAGGGGCACTTTTCTATGTGCACATCTGTTTATGTGCAGTACTGAATAATCAGAAGCATAAAAATTAATCAGAGCAGCACATATCCTGCATTATAAAGAGGCACATACAAAATCCTGCTAGGAATGCTAAGGGAAAGAACAAAGCACTGCATTTTACCCTCTCTTAACTTCCCTTCAAGGACAGATCCTAAGTGTAGGACTACTAGAAAGATGGGCTAGAGGCAGGTTGTGCAAAACACCCCGTCTTATTAAAAAAACCAAGCCTACCCACTTGAATGGAGCTTCCTTCTCCTGATTCTTTCTGCTGGAGACTCCAAAGAACTGTACCCAAGCCCAGATCTGCATTAGTGCCCTGTGCCTCAACCATCCTTTGATGCCAAAACAGACACTGATGAGAGGGGGAAGAGTCACAAGGTTTGCTGCTGGAAATCCCCCCCACTAAAGCAGTTCATCTTAATGACCACCTATGCTCCTGCCAGAATGCTTGTCTAGCTGCTGGTGGTGGTTGCTTTGCCATGTCCCTCTGGTCCTGGATCACGTCCCACCGCTAGTTTGGCCAGAGGCACAGCTGCTGCCTCTGCACTGAAGTAGTTTCCCATCTCAGAGCTGTCAGGCCAAAAACTGATGAAGGGGGAGAGGGTTGGCTGGAACATTCTACTACACATGCACTGATGCTGTAACACATGAAACGCCATCAGAGACAGACCTTAAGCTCTGCTAGGCCATCAGTGAGTGCTGGAAATACCACCTGCAGGAGCATTTAAAAGGGGAAATCTAATTTCTAACTACTATCATTTGCCCTTCATCAATACTACTTCCTTCACAAATTTCAAGATATAAGATATGGAGTTAGAGGAGGACAAAACTGCTCTTGGGTTCTCTAGAGATGTGCTGGGTGGTGGGGAGGAATGAGGCTTGGGTTTCTATGTGGGAGCAGTACCTGCAGCCTTGCCTGGTTTAGGGTGGAGAGGTCTGGGGCTAAGCCAGGAGACAGAGCTCCTCTCTGCAAGAGAGAGTCAGGGAATGAAATCAGGCACTGGCCTCATGGGCAGCATGAAGCTGCAGCTCAGATAACGCCAGTATTCCCTTAGCACAACGGCCATCCCATCACACAGCACAGGCACAGGATGGACAGCGCAAGTATCAGCACGTACAATTCAACAGATGCCTTCCCCATACCCTCTAAAGGAAAACAAGATGATCAGCTGGAAATAGGAAACTAATAAAAATGTGAACAAACCAAACATTGTAACTCTAAGCACACTCCAAAAAAGCACAGCAGGTCCTCTCCCAGCACCAGCTGGATGTAAGAGGTACAGATGAGCCCAGACACAGCTCCACAGGGACTGAAGGCATCTGTTGGTGGGTGGCCACCCCGATATGTCCCAGGCACTGGGCTGCAGCGTGTTCTCCCTGCAGATCCCTGTCCTATCCCAGTCCTCACCCAGTTAAGCCAGACCAGCTCTGAAGATGCTCAGCTCTCAAACCCATGTATGAGAAGAAACCATCTAAAATGGGAGAGTTTACACAATTTTGGAGCAGACCCAAAGCTGCTTTGCCCTGAGCTGTGGGGAGGTGAGAGGGAGAGATGAGGGGTACACGAGTAACCCTGTGGGAAGTATTTGCTGCATGAGTAATGCTGGCCAAATCGCTGCTTCACTCCATGAAAACCAGATGGGGACAAACAATTAAAGGGAAACTCAAAGTTTATCAGCGGGTGAAGAGTATGGAATAGAAGCCACAACACATTTCACAAATCATGAGCTGAAAACTGGGTTACAGCACAGACTGCAAAGTTAAAACAATACATCCATGGAACTTCTCCTTTGTATTTAAACAAAGAAGTTCTGTTTATACGAAGATGTTTAACAAGTAACCTTTAAGCAGATAAACATATATATTATATATATGTATTTTGGCAAGAATTCTAGTCAAAGACACCAATTTCAAACAACTTACTGGTTTCATGATTTTCATTTTTACTGCATGTTCTTACCAGACAGCACACGTGCAATGATTTGCACGAAGAAAATATTAAAAAGCAAATCCTTATTTAATTAGCTTTAGATTAAAAAAAACCACACCCCAAACTGACTGATGTAATATTAAAACAATTCACTGAAGTCCCAACTGGTTGTCTTAAAAACATGCCACACTGAAATGAGATTAAAAAATGCAGGAAAGTTGTTACTACAAGATATTTTACAGTGAAACAAGCTCAATACCTGGCCAGAGTGGAAATTTATCACAAGTTATTTATCTCCAAGGAGCACTTGGGAAAGGATTTATAGACAAATATGGAAACAACAAGAAAACTGCCACCCCAAAAGCCCAGAGGAGAATTAGGGTCTACAGTTTGTAAAAGCATACTGAAGCACACACCCAAGAACTAGGTACCTTTTTGAACACTGGGGTCTGACCTGACTTGGCACCTCTAAGAGAAGACTGATTTTTCAACAATTTATACTGCCCTGAGTTGTACTGATGAACTCTTTGTCCATTATTAAGCTTTTCATTTGAAAATGGAAGATCTGCTCAGTTATCCAAAGAAAAGACCAAACGTCTCTCTGACAGCTACCAGGGGAGTTTAGAAAAGTTGTAATGGAAACTTTATCTCAGGAATCTCTTTTCTTTTTAAACAAATGTATACATAAGAATTACACTATAAGAAATAAAAAAACAACTAAACAAAAACCCCAAACCAAAGCAGATTTAGCCCATTATCTTTAATATATCCACTACTGGTACCACTTCACACACTGTAGTATTTGGCAAATGTTTTCTTCTTCCTACTCACAATACTGACCTCAGTTTCTGCCCTCAAGTGTGTCAGAGACTATACCCCCTCTTTGGGGGCTGTGTTCTCCAGGTTGAACGCCATACTGGCCATTCCCTGCAGGAAAATGCAGAGGGTACTTGCCTCTGTCCCTTGATTGTGACTACAACCACCCAGATACAATAGTGAGAAACAATTCCTGGTCCACCTTCACATCGTTTAGATTTACAATGCTGTAAAATTCAAATGGAGACGACAAAAAAAAAAAAAAAGGTCACAAAAATACTCAATTGCACCTGCCCTTCCTTCTTTAGTGTTAAAGAAAATAAAATAGCAGTAACAATAAAAAAGCACTATTTTTACCAAGCACTATTTTAACCCAAGTTTGTCACCAAGGTTAAAGTCCAAACAATTTCTACCAGGACCTTGTACTTAAAGTGTTTACTAAAGGGGTCTCCTGAGCACCAGGAACATGACAGGAACAAGGCCAGGTTGGACACAGGGGCTTGGAGCAACCTGCTCTAGTGGAGGTGTCCCTGCCTGTGGCAGGGGGTTGGAACTGGGTGAGCTTTAAGGTCCCTTCCAACCCAAACCAATCTGGGATTCTATGCCATTACTCAGCTCCAGCCAAAGTTTTAGGAGGAGGATATAATCACCAGGTAGGTTTACCCATTAGCCTTATGAGTTATATTTAAAGTGACCTTTTCTTTTTTTTCCATCTTGCAGGAAATAATGAGCATTCACGTCCATCATCCCCCACACATCCACTCCCATTTAAAAAGGAGCTGAATGAAACCTTTGAGTAATACGAAAATCTCAAGTGTGAGGTGCTTTTCCAGTTCATGTTCCTGCCTTGTTACCATTTCCCTGTCGTTGATTTATTTTGCTCAGCCTCTACGCCACCTGAACCCTTTTCCAAGCTCTGTAATTACAGTTTAAAATCTAAGAAGAAAGAGTGGGGGTGAAGAACCTATACAAAGGTATCTCCCACAGACTCCTGTGCTTAGCATGAATTTTCACAGCCTCTGTTCTCTACTTCATCTTTTAAACGCCACTTCCAGACACCACGCAACTCTTATTTTGCAAAACAATGAGAAAATGCTTTAGGTAGCTAAGCCCTCACACCAAACCCCAAAAATGCCACTGCTGTTTTTACTGTGATTATCTGGGGGGAAGAAGAGAAAGTTTTGGGCCTTTTTTTGACAAATATCTGTCCATATAGGTATGTTACAGAATAGACCTGCCTGCCAGGACGCTGCTCTGGGGAGAAGTCAAAGATGTGTTGCAGAGATAGAGAGAAGGATCAGCATGCTGAACATGAAGCAGCACATCCATCTGAGATTCTCAGATCCTATGTAGGAAGCATTTCCCTCATGCTTCTGCAAACTCTCTGTTGTTTGCCAGTGAAGCAAAGACAAAGGAAAAAAGCACTCTCTGAAGTTACTGGAAGAGGAAAGAGCTGTGGATTAGCGTGTGAAAGCTGCTGGGGTAGCCAGGGCTAACTACATCTAAATCCCATTTGTGCAAAGGTGAGGGAACTGAGCCAGCTGAATAGGGCAAAGCAGCTTCCCCAAGAAAATCCTTCCTCGGATCAAACACGATGCGAGTCCTGACCCTCTTGCCCTATCTGCCCTTTTGCTTTTGGAGCAGCTTGGCTGGAGGCAGTTGGTGGAGACTTTCACAAGCCCTCTGGTCATATGGCCACAGTGCCAATAGCCTTGGGATTTGCCCTGTGACCCATTTGCTTATTACCATTTATGATTTTACCCAGGTTGCTGAAAACAAAGAAAACCTCCCGGGAGATAAACCTGGCAGCACGGAGATTGCTTGGTTAGTCAGTGCCTGATGTTGGGTGCTTGTTTCTCCACACTCCTCCAACGCTACTGGGGTCAGCCCAAGGCTGGCGCCAGGCACATTGGCCATCTTGTCAATACCGTTGTTGGAAAGGGTTATAGAGAGAGCCCTTCAAGAAAATTACCTGAATTATCCCAATTACACTGATGTTAACCTCCTCTGTGCTGCAAACACACTTCCACCCACGAGGATGTCACTCATTTCCAAGAGAGGATATGTCCTCACGATCTGAGCTCTTAATGGATGAATTATAAGCACAGGGGAAATGGGAGCTGCCTGGGTCTGGTGAGAGGGTTTTTGCAAGTCATACTCTACTCCAGCTAAATGATATCCAAACAAACCTGGCTGGGCAGGCGAGGCACATAGGGAACTCCACTTAAAGAGATCAGACTCCTTGTTTGCATTCAACAACCCTCCTGTAAGGTTCCCTTTTAAAGCCATGCATTTCTTTAAAGAATCCAAAGCAAAAGCTTTCCTTTTAAGCTACTTACCTGCCTAAAGCATGTAAAACAAAAACTTCAAAAGATCTTCATTTCTTCCACATTTCTATCATTACCTCAGCAAGTCAAAACATCTGCAAAAGCTTAATCAACTTTGCTGAACCCGAAAGAGGTGCCATCCATCATCTTTACCTCTGTTACCACAAATAGCAGCTGTGCTGTTGGCTCCTTTGCACATGCCATTTAATGTACTTTATGCCCACTGGGAAAAGACTTCAAAGGCTGTAAGATGGACACAGAACACAAAATGGGGAGGCAATGCAAGAAAAACCCCAGTGACGTTGTCTAAATGCAGTAATGTTGCAGGAAAACAAGTATGTATTATACTGTGGCTGCAAGAAGTTCAGTGGGAACAGCAAACACCAACCAGGGTGGTTGGGTGTGCAGAGGAAGTGAAGGATTTACTGCAATAAGTACAGAGGTAAATAAATGCAATGACTCACAGGGAGAATTGTTATGAAAAGCTGGTTTTGGAGTGGGATGGTACCACTGTTCTTAGTAAGACAGTTAAGTGTTAATCAAAGAGTAATAAAACCCCCACCACAAAAATTAAATAGCTTCCAAAACAAACCCCACATGAAATTTTAAAGCCTTTGGGGGCTAAATACTTTTCCAGTGTTGTAAAAGCTTGAAAAGCTGAGGTTAGCCTTGAACACAGCAGATCAAGTTCTGCCCTTGAGAAGCTCCTTCTGCTGCTTATTGAATCCTACACTGCAAATGTGGAGTCCACGGGCACTTGTCCTGGCTGGAGCTCCATGGTGTGTGCATTTATCTATCATAGAATCCTAGAGTGGTTTGCGTTGGAAGGGACCTTAAAGCTCATCCAGTTCCAACCCACCTTCCACTAGATCAGGCTGTTCAAATTAGAAGAATTCTTCAATGTTATGTATCCCCTGGCAGATGAAATCAGGTAATGATCCTCAGTTCAGTATCCAGGAATCTATGTGAGTTTCTTCTTTCACTTGAAGAAAGTTAAAAAACCCCTTGCATTTTCATCACGTCACAGTTTTGTACTGCTAGAAATAAATAGCAGTGTTCTTGAAAATGTTCAGAACCAGCTACTTCCTATTAGGAAGAGTGATTTCAGGATTGTCAAGGGCTGCTGCAAGGTTATCAACTGAAACAAGGGAATGAGGTTAAGTGGAAAACCTTATACTAGACAACAGGCAAAGACAGATCCCAGTCCAAGAGAAGCTCAAACATGAGTAAATAAAGTGGCACAGCAAGGATGAGACTACGCTTATTTAAGCAAAACATTAACTCAAACAATGCAAATAATGTAAAGAATGAGGGTCTAACAAAGGCAGCTTGAAGCCAACATAATGAGAGAAAGATCTGGGCATGCCTCTCCCTGTCCTGACAAGTACTCAACAGCCTTTCTGTCATTTACCCTTCCTTGACCTAAGAGCCAACTGCATCAACCAACTTGTTGACAAAGTCCAGCAATGAAGAAGTTGAAAATACATTAATTTGCACCCTAAATTCTTGGACCCAGATCACAAATCAAAAGCCTGAGGAGTTCCTGGAGGCCCAGATCCACCCTGGTAACTCTGCGACTCTCTGTAAGAGCAGTAGGAGAAAATGCACACAGAATCAGCCAAAGAAACCAGCCATCCTGGGTGGAGAACTCTGCTGTGTGTTTGCAGTACAAAAGGTAGGACTGAAACGAAAGGTGAGGTTGGCACTCCAGTCTGGAATGCTTCAAGTCCTAGAGAGACCATTGTAATGATCCTGCAAAGCAATTACTCATACTTTTAAGTACGATGTATCAGTGTCACAAGAACTGGGACAACCAGCTGAGATCCATGCTAAAATGAACAGACACCAAGAAGAATGGCTTTAAGCTGAAAGAGGGGGAGGTTTAGATTAGATACAAGGAAGAAGCTCTTCCCTGTGAGGGCTGTGAGGCACAGGGTGCCCAGAGAAGCTGTGGCTGCCCCATCCCTGGCAGTGTTCAAGGCCAGGTTGGACACAGGGGCTTGGAGCAACCTGCTCTAGTGGAAGGTGTCCCTGCCCGTGGCAGGGGGTTGGAACTGGATGAGCTTTAAGGTCCCTTCCAACCCAAACCAGTCTGTGATTCTGTGAAGAAACACAATAGTTAAGAAGAGAGAAAGGTAGTAAAACGGCCAAATTACAGCTTACCAGTGTCTTTATGCATTTCTTTTGCAGAGGGTAATTGGATCATTCTGTAGAAAGAACTGTCTAGAGAGCTGTCCTTGAAATCTAACATACCTCAACTGGAGAGGAAGCATCAGAAAACCCAGCAAAGACCAAGGGACTCCTGAAGTACTGCAGCAATCACCACATTTGGCAAAACATTTCTTATGCTAATGAGTTTTAAAAACAATACCCTGGATCCCGCAGCAAACTCCTGGGAATTTTCTTTAATATAAGACTATGACCTCACAAACTTCCTATCAGAGCAATTCCAAGATCAGGTAGAAGAGAGAAAATACAGAAGGAGAAACCCAGTTTACAGACAAACTGAGAACAACTAAAAATGTTAAGAAGTAATCCAATGAGATGTTCAGACATGAAAAGGAGAGCAGAATGCATGCTAGCAGAGCAGCTAGGATGACACAGTATATGATTTTACAAAGGGTTTTACTAAGCAACTCTTCCTATAAACCTTGAGAATTAAGAATTGAAAATGAAGGAGCAGTAACTTCAAAGGCTTGACTTCAATTACTTTTTAAACAATCTTAATAGCATGTATCTTTCTACTGTTGGAATAAGAGCAACAGTACTGAAAAAGAAAAAATGAGTTGTGCAAAAGCCCCCTAAAAATTGACGTATATGGGAATATCACAGAATCACATTCTGGTTTGGGTTGGAAGAGACCTCAAAGCTCATTCAGTCCCAACTCCGTGCCATGGACCTGGACACCTTCCACTAGAGCAGGTTGCTCCAAGCCCCTGTGTCCAACCTGGCCTTGAACACTGCCAGGGATGGGGCATGTAGTCTGATTAGTAATTAGTTCAAAAGTGGCAAAATACAGAAGAGGAAAAAAGACAAATGCAAGTGAAAAAAAGCAGATCTTGAAATCAGTATGAAATGATGGAACTCCCCGTGGTGTTTGAATCGCTTGTGGGTAGTTCTCTTTACCAGAATAAAGCTTCACGTAGCGTGCAAGCGTCTATTTGCAACCCACACGTTTTTACCCATGCAGCTAGGGAACATCTAGCAAAATCAGAAAGGGCTTTAAAAGTCACATTCGGCAAGCAAAGATAGCAAAACACGACTGCCTACAGATTTGCAGACTATCATTACTAACTACGCCCTCGTCTCCCAATACAGCTTTTCCTTGGTATCCTTGATACTTTGCCACCTTCTCTCCCCCCGCAAGAACTGCCTGTTCAGCCTGGAGAAAAGGCGGCTCCAGGGAGAGCTTAGAGCAGCTTCCAGTGCCTGAAGGGGCTACAGGAAACCTGGAGAGGGGCTTTGGACAAGGGATGTAGGGACAGGACAAGGGGAATGGCTTTAACCTGCCAGAGGGGAGACTGAGATGAGCTCTGAGGCAGAAGCTCTTCCCTGTGAGGGTGCTGAGGCGCTGGCACAGGGTGCCCAGAGAAGCTGTGGCTGCCCCATCCCTGGCAGTGTTCAAGGCCAGGTTGGACACAGGGGCTTGGAGCAACCTGCTCTAGTGGAAGGTGTCCCTGCCCGTGGCAGGGGGCTGGAACTGAATGAGCTTTAAAGTCCCTTCCAACCCAAACCAGTCTGTGATTCCATCATTCCCTCACCCTCCTGCAGCCTCTTGTGTTGCTCAGATCACCTCGCTACCAGCTGAGGGAAAGGCAAACCTCATGGTCTACGCTGAGCGGTGAGTGCCCACACAGTCCCGAGAGCACCCCTTCAGAGTGAGCTCTGGCTGAGCTTGCATGGCAGGCTTTCTGGGTGCCTCACTCACAAACCATCCTTCTCCTTGCTGCTGCTCACAGTTCTGGTGACAGTTATGGGAGCTGGATGCAAAGACTCTGCTGCTTTGTCAAATTTGACAGAAATTGATGCGTGTGTTTAAAAGCTACAGGGATTAAGGGGGAGGCTGGGATGAGGGAAGGGACAGATGGATGGCAGCACTGCATAAGCCTTATTCCTTTACAAAAAAAGACTAAAAAGTGAAACAATTTCTAAAGGTTCACTTCAGTGAAGCTCCAAGACAAACTGATGGTGTGGACTGCATAAATGGACAGTGAGGTGGACTGAACCAGCTGAACTGCTGGGTTCGAGGGATTGTGATCAGTGGCACAAAGTCCTAGTGGAGTACTCAAGGAGCTGATATCGGGGCCAATACTGTTTAACCTTTTCATTAATGACCTGGATGAAGGGCAGAGTTTGCTGATAATGTAGAACTGGGAAGGACACTGGGGTTTTGGCTGGCCACCAAGCTGACCAAGAAGACCACTAGCATCCTGGGCTGTACTATGAAGAGGACTGGCAGCAGGTCAAGGGGGGTGATCCTTTCACCCCACTCAGGCTTGATGAGATACATGTGGAGTGCTGTGCCCAGTGCCAGGCTTCCCAGGATTAGAGAGATAGGGACTTACTGAGTGAGCTTGGCAAAGGGCCACAAAGATGGTTATTGAATGAGAGCATCTGTCACAGGAGAGACTAGAGACTGACTTGAGACTGTTCAGTCTAGAGAAAAGAAGGCTTAGAGGGACCATGATTTGTACAAGTACCTGATGGGACACTGCAAAGAGGACAGACCAAGACTCTTCGCAGTCGTGAGAGGCAATGGGCACAAACCGAAATACAGGAAATGTCTTTTAAAGAGTCTGTTTTACTGTAAGGGTGGTGGGACATGGGAACAGGTTGCCCAGAGAGGTTGTGAAGTCTCCATCCTTGGGAATGGAGATTCCCAAAATGGAGATGCTCAAAACCTGACTGTACACAGTGCTGGGCAATCTGCTCCAGCTCACTCTACCCTGAGCACAGAGGCAGGACTAGACAATTGCCAGAGCTCCCCGCCAGCCTCAGAGGCTTTGTGATTCTGTGAAACACCTTCTGAAAACGCCTCGAGGATGAAGTGCTGGAAAACCTGAAGTTACAGAACAAACAGCCCTCCCCATGGGATTTAGAAACACTTTACTTGGTCACACTGGGCATAAACAAGAAAGAACAAATAAATGTTTCTATCAAGACCTTTAATTTGCAGTTACATTAAAAACACAAGCTTATTTTCATGTAACCTGCCAGCTGCCTAGCAAAACTTTCTCGTATCTCCTTACTCAATTTCATCAGTATTCATAATGTCTTCAAATTACTCTGCTGCTGGTACAAGAATATTAGACTGACAGACCCAAAACAATATCCAACTTTTATCAGAGAAGCGAAAGGGCAGAAAACAGAAATCCTTCAAAAATGATAGTGGAACTGAGGTTGACACATCTGTCCATACCACAGTGACACACCAAACATAAGAACGTTTTGTTAAAAGTATAATTTTTAGTCTTGAAAAAGCCTGGAAGTGTCAGGCTTGTCAATTCAGTAATTCCTTTACTCTCAGCTCCACAAACACTCTTTTGTTCTACACCTAATTATTATTATGTCATATTTCAGTATGTTCAAGACCAGATTGTTTAGCTTGTAATATATGGATGGATTACCCTCCTTTCTCCACTCAATTACAGATTTACAGTCTAGGAAACTTTAATCAAAAAATTACTTTAAATCTCAAGTTCCCTGCAGTTCTGTATCTCCCCACCTACAATAATTTACATTAATTATATTCCATTGATTGCTTCTAATGATCAAGGCAAAAACTTTCTCTTCCTTTTCACCTATTTCAGTACTATCTGTACTGCCTTGTTCAAGAAATAATCCTCCTGATTGCAGCCTTCATTTTTATTTCTAAGAAGACAGCCACAGACTTTACTCACACACCCAAGAGAGAATGTCCTTTCAGCCAAGGAACTACAGCTGGGACTGCCTGCAGAATGCAGTAATTATATCATGGATGAGTAACCACTCATCATAAGGGTGAGTGAATGGTGTGGAGGCCAAGCCATTAAGATCAACTCTCCTCTCAGCAAGACAAGGAGAATCATTTCAAAACCCAGGTAAAGCTGCTTTGTGTCTGTTAAGCAGTGCCCAAGAGGGGCTCCTCAAGGGTGAACGGCTATCTGAACCAATTCAGACACGAGAGTTCCTGTTAGGAACTCGGTCTTAAGACTCACACTGATTTCTCTGCCAAACATTCTATACTCTTTTTATCGCAAACATGGGCCGATTCTAAGGTTGAAGTTTCGAAGATATAAGAAAGAAAACCCCTAGGACAAGAGTCTCAGAAGTCACTGCAGTCAGTGCAGCACAGTGCTGATTGAAACCACAGTCCAACCTCAGTTCTGAAAACCAGAAAAAAGGATTTATTTTGCAGGCAGATAATAAAAAAGTGGAATGTCAAGCTTAGATTATAAAACTGGTTGCTTCTTTCTTTGTGCATTTTAGGTTTTGTGCAGAATTGGAACCTTTGGCATCTACAAGTAAGAAGGGCAGCACAGTAGAGAAAAGGGGTCTGTCTGCTCCTTCAAAACTGAACTTGTCAGAGCAGAGATAAAATAGGTGAGAAAGGCTGTCTGTGTAGGAACATTACACCAAGACTGAGACACATTCAAGTCAAAATTAAGGAAAGGATAAGAAACAGAATGCAATTTAAATGCCAGAGAATTAATCCAGGACTAAGAGGATCCAGAGGAATGCCCAGACCCCCACTGCTTTATTGTCCTACTCAGGGTGAATCGTTTCCCTCTCTACATCACTACACTTCCACCAGCAAAGCAGCAAAACCCGTGATAAGCTCTCCACCAGTGTGCTTTGTTTTCTCTCATGAAATGACTTCAGTAAGACCTAGGCATTAGATCTCAAATTCAACTGAATTAATTGACTCCAACTGACTTAGAGTGAGCTGGGAATACCTGACTATCTATGGCCCTTGCTACCTCGGCAGAAAGAGGAGGTGACTGTGTCTTCTTACCGTAACTTGTTCTCTTCTGCTCCAGGGCTCTGGGAATTTGTGTAACTTTAAGCCCTACCTACAAGAAACTACGCTCAAAATTGCAGTGCTGGATGATCAAACTAAATTTGCAGACATCAGATCCTATTCTATACACACAAAAATAAGTATCAAAAATATCTACAAATTCTACTGTAAATCAGTGTTAACCAGCTTCATGATTATGAAAGTAAAAAAACCATGTTTTTCTTTGAATCCAATTCTTCAGTTTATTATTAAAGATATAAAAATGAAATCGCTTACAATTACTACTAATTATTATAAGATAAATCAAGACAAGGTGAAAAGCTTGGCCTGAATGCAGCCAATGGAGAAAAAAAACACACTGGTAGTGTTGAAACATTAATTTTCATTCCTAATGAAGCAAATCAGAGTCTTAAGCCAAAGGATCATATTTGTCTGTTAAACTTTCAGGGTTATCTACCTACTTAAGCTTTGCAGACAGACATCTGTGAATTTTCAGATGATAAGAAATAAACAATATTTAAAAGATGCCCAAATCTGGTGTACTGCCTCTTCCTCCTATTAAATATAATTCCTATTTACTTTTCAAGAGGGATTTCAGCTCATGGGTTCATGTGCTCAATGCTACTAAAGAATCAAAAGCAGCTGTTGTTTTCTACAACAAGCACTGTAAGTACTTTGGAAACTATAAAGGACTTATTTTTAGATGAGTGATATGCTAATACCCCAGCAGTGTCAGACTGCTGCTTCACTGCAGTAATGCAAGGAACTCAGCTACCCACAGCAGCAGCAATTGTGAGGTACCTTGTCCCTACAGATTTCACTGCACCCCATCAGGTCCTTTTGGCCAGCAGCACCATCACAAGTTGCTTCTGTTATTGTTGCAATTGCCCAAGCAATTGCCCAATATTTTAAGTATCTGTAAGCACAAAATCAGAGTGCTTGACCATAAGCTGACACAATGGACAGCACTCCCTAATCAGAGAAGAAGTCATGTAACAACCAGCATCCTTACGATATCCTCAGATGAGAAAATCCAGTGGGATGCTTGATTAAAGGGCTCTGGATAGACATGGCCTGTTAAATTGTTCCCATGAAATTCATAGAAAGCCTGATTCTTTTTCCAGTGCTAAAAACTACTACAAAATTAATGTCCACATTAACAATTGCTGATTCCAATGGCCAGAGCTGGCCACAGGACTGCATATGGATAAGAATGGCAGCTATGGTCAATCTGTACAATCCACAGGCAGCCACGGGCTCAAAAGTAGAAACTTATTTGTAGCTGCTGCAGAGTAATAAAATGTGTTATATGACAAGTAATTTGCAGGTTACACGGTAAATGTGTTACTATTGAAATAAAGATCTTTCAAGACACCAGAAAAAAATACGTGTTTCTGGCTTCATAGATTTTGTTCCCGAGTATTCACACTACTGACATGGTAGTCAGTACATAACAACAAACTCAAGTTAGAATCATAGAATCATAGAATCGTAAGGGTTGGAAAGGACCTTAAGATCATTTAGTTCCAACCCCCCTGCCATGGACAGGGACACCTTGCCCTAAACCACGTGGCTCAAGGCTTTGTCCAACCTGGCCTTGAACACCGCCAGGGATGGAGCATCCACAGCCTCCCTGGGCAACCCATTCCAGTGCTTCACCACCCTCACTGTAAAGAACTTCTTCCTTATATCTAATCTAAACTTCCTCTGTTTAAGTTTGAACCCATTACCCCTTGTCCTACCACTACAGTCCCTAAGGAAGAGTCCCTCCCCAGCATCCTTGTAGACCCCCTTCAGATACTGGAAGGCTGCTAGGAGGTCACCACGCAGCCTTCTCTTCTCCAGGCTGAACAGCCCCAACTCTCTCAGCCTGTCTTCATAGGGGAGGTGCTCCAGCCCTCTTATCATCCTCGTGGCCTCCTCTGGACTCGCTCCAACAGCTCCATGTCCTTTTTATGTTGAGGACACCAGAACTGTACACAATACTCCAAGTGGGGTCTCACAAGAGCAGAGTAGAGGGGCAGGATCACCTCCTTTGACCTGCTGGTCACGCTTCTTTTGATGCAGCCCAGGATACGGTTGGCTTTCTGGGCTGCAAGCGCACACTGCCGGCTCATGTTAAGCTTCTCGTCAACCAACACCCCCAAGTCCTTCTCTGCAGGGCTGCTCTGAATCTCTTCTCTGCCCAACCTGCAGCTGTGCCTGGGGTTGCCCCGACCCAGGTGTAGGACCTTACACTTGGCTTGGTTAAACTTCATAAGGTTGGCATCAGCCCACCTCTCAAGCGTGTCCAGGTCCCTCTGGATGGCATCCCTTCCCTCCAGCGTATCAACTGAACCACACAGCTTGGTGTCGTCGGCAAACTTGCTGAGGGTGCACTCAATCCCACTGTCCATGTCGCCGACAAAGATGTTGAACAGGACCGGTCCCAACACCGATCCCTGAGTTACCTCCTAAACCTGCCAACACAGGTCTGGAATCCATAGAAAAGACCCACTCCCTGAAACCACTTCAACTGGCAGCTGTAACCAACCCACATCTCTCCATTTACTTTGCCAAACCAAACATGAGGCTAAACAAGGTGATATTTGAAGTCAGCGCCAGCATGGTGCTGGAAAGAGATTCCAAAAAAATCTGTTTATGGCTGATCTACCACATTCTTATGCCACGTTCAACAGGTCATCAAGGGAAACGTCAGACTATTTTGACAAATGCTCAGCATGCGATCCTCCCCTGACTGACATGTAAGCAAACGTGGCTTCATAACTAAGATGACAAACAAGCAAGATGCTGTCAGACGCTACCCCTTCATGCTGTGTGAAGTGAGCCATCAGCCACCATACCCAAAAGGGCTGGCAGAGGCTCAGGCTCTGGACGAAGAATAGCACGACTAAGGAATTGCTGCCTTTAATCACGAAACAGCCAGGTACTCTACACAAGGTGGAAGGTGTTTCTTGACTCCAGTTTTTGATGCATCTTTCTCTCCTCGAGTCATTTTGGAGCAGGAAGCTACTCTGTCACAATAAATTAAAAAGTAAAAGGGATGAAGGCGGAAATTCAAGCAAGCAGCAGAGCTGTCAGTCATGAATTTGAGGGTATTGACAAGAATGCAGCAGAAAACAGGCTGTTAATGCGACAATGCCGCAACTCAGAACTCTCTGCACAATTAGCAAAACACCAGGCTACCTCCATCACGTTGGAGCTGAATATTCTATTACATCGTCCCAGCAACAGCAAAGTTACATTTTGTTTTTGTCTCCATTCATTTATGCAGGATTACATTAGGGGATGTTAACCCTGCATGTCACCAACAGCTTGCGATCCCTCTCCATACTGTGGTCAGCCTTTGTTCTTGTGTACAGGAGAAAGGAATGAATGGCAGATAATCTGTATTCATACTTCATTACGCCCCTGGGTCTTGCAGGAATAGTTAATACATTTTCATGGGCCATGCTGAAAGGGAAGAAGTACAGTTAGCTAATGGTGGTTTGTGGAACAGCTGCTACAAGATCAATGCAAAACTAAAGACCCAGCCTGAAAAACTCTGTTTAGTCTCAATCCTTTTTTAATTGAAGGAGAAACTGAGGGCAGCCAGCACTTTGCACATTTAGATGCACAGGATGGCTTACTTGTGTTTTCCAAGCTAACACAAAGTGTCAAACACCAATCTGAACCTTCTGCTCTGCCAATAATTGATAAAGATGCTTTCCCAATAGCTGCCAAATAATCCTCTGATCATCTACATTCTTCATTTGGTTGGCTTGACAGATGAAAGCAGGGGTTTATTTCTAAAGCATTTTCAGCTTTCTGTTTGTTATACCATTATGTTATTGGCCAGGATTTAGGGAAAAAACTTTGAAAATGATTCAAGAATGTGCCCATTTTTTTAAGCCCTCGATAATAATTTAGTAAAACTTCAAAGCACCTAACAGTTGGATGTTTTCAGTGTGGGAATACAGGACAGAGCTTGGCATCCGACTAAGTGAAAGACAAGACAGACACATCTTGGAAGATGGACTCTAATGTACTCTGACCTGTACAGGTAAGTTTGTAAAGCTAGGAGGAGGGAAGGATCACAAAACCATACTGACCTTCTAAATACCTCCAAGTAGGAAAAAGCCTGTGCAGCACTAGAAGAGGCAATAGTTGTGGACTCTGAACTCACAAAGCCCTTGTCTTGCAAACATGCATGCTGTAGTGATTATTTCCAGGTTGGACACAGGGTCATTGCAAATGCTTTCTTCTAAACATCCAGCCGGATGTTTCCACAACACCTAGTGGGCTTCATCTGTACCATGTGTGCAAGACACACTTAGTGAAAAAGCAGTGACTACAACACAGAACAGAAGAGCTACTGAGAAACACAACCGCCTCTTTAGCTAAGCTGCAAACTCAAAAATTTCCACTTTAATCAAAAGCATTTCCACCTAACAGAACTGACAAGGTTATTACAATGAAGTATAAGAGATAATTTAGTCAGAAGGCTCTTCAGTAAAATCTGGTAGAAGGGACTGAAGAGCCACCCACAAACAGAAAGGGGAGCCGTGATGTCTAGTTACATCTACTGCTTCCCCATGACAACTTTCCCAGTTGCTGTGGTAGGGGAAGAGTACTGCCAGCTCTGGGGAAGCTCTGACTCAAAGGAACATCTCTTCTCCTCTCTCAGACATGAAGCCTCAGGGCCACCTTCAGAAACAGGCAAAGCAAAGGTTTTCCTCTGTATTGTGCAATGTGACAACACAGGACACTTTTAGGTGCTCCATCACTTCTCCCCACCATGTCCCCTGCAGTTAAACAGGCAGGATGCAGCTGAGAAACTGCTCCTCAACACTCAGGAGCAGCTAGCACAACTGATCCCTGCATGGTCGCTCCTCTAGCACCAGCTTAAAAACCTTAGTAATGTTTTTTAAACACCACCTGAAATTAACTTCATAAATGTCTTCAAAATCATTTCTGTTCTAAGGCAACTTTTCCATCTGCCTTGAGCCATCACTCAACTTTAGGAATCTGAGCTTAAAAAACCAAAACAGTGATGATCAGAATTCTTCAAATATCGTTAGCACTGTTTGCACCCAAAATTTCACAGGGATACATTTGGGAAGCTGGAAAAGTTTAATGAAGTTTATGGCTGTAGTGGAGAATTGTTGGCAAGGGAAGCAAGTCTGACAAAGAGAACTGGGCTAAAAAGAATGTGTTAATGAATTAAATGAGCATTATTAAAAAAAATAAATTCACTGGGGAAGGCGTTAGAAAAAACATTTTGCCATTAAAAACCTTTGGAGTGCATTGCCCAGATCCAATCCAATAAAGAAACAAGCATTCGGACAGAAGCAGGATATAAACTTGGGTAATACAGAGCTGGTATTTGAGTTTTGATCTACCCATATGCTTTTGACTACTTTGCAAAAACAAGCCATTTCAGCTGTTTCCAGTTTCTTCAAGGAACACTACCCATCAAATTATCTGAAAATAAAATGCTTCTTTAGAGCTATTTCTAGTGCTTTTCACCACAAATAATATCTCCTCTGAAATGTACAGTGAGAAGATGCAGCATCTGTGAACCATGAAATTTAATTTCTTATATTTTATATAGTATGAATGTTTTATATTAAAATGTACTATCCAAACAAACTGTTTTGTACCCAAACTCACCAACAGTCACTATAGATCAGTGGATAACCTTTGTAATTCTCAGACAGATTTACTTCAAGATATTTAACTGCTAATAATTAAATCTAACAAGCAGAAAACCCAGTGAAGAACATCCACAGGAAAGCTTCTGCTTTCCCAATTAACTCAAAGCTGGAAGAAATGTTCTTGCAGGTTATTCAGTCTCCATTTATGAAGAGGTGAACCAACCCAAATGCTTCGAGCAAGAAAAGTTAATGCACTAAATGATGTATTCCCGACAACAGCCACGATACCTCTGTTCTCGGGCTCTGCAGCCTAAGTCCCAAAGGATTAAGCCACTCTGTTCTTGAGTTTTACATAAAGCCAAAGATAAAAAAAAGAGTCTAAGCAGTTTGGAGGTAAGGAAAAAGATGCTTCATTCCTTTCCAGCACAGATTTTGGCTGGTTTCTCATGTGAAGGGCAATAGTTCATATTACTTAGTTGGTTCAATAAGCAAAGGTGTTGATCTACATTGAAGATGCCATTGCCAGCTGCTCTTTCTGTTTCTGTGAAGTTTGGGATGGTTCTGGAGAAGTGGCAAGGTGAAAGACCTGATCTCTTCTGAACAGGAAGAATCACTGCAGAAGCTAAGTCCTCAAATGTATACTCAAATGCCTTTGGTATAAAAATGGTAACAAAAAAAGAGCAGGTATGACAGAGGAACACAGAAGTTACTGTAAGATCAGTTAAACAAATTACTTTAAACCAGAAGACCTGAGGAAGAAATACAGATAATGAATATTTTTTCCCAAACTTTCAAATTTTAATTTCATTTTGTGTTACCGCTTGTCTGTTTAAAGGATCTGTTTAAGGGATTGGTATCATGCTTTTCATTCAGATGCACCAAATAACAACTCAGACTAGTCTTCTGATATAGGAAATTACATTAATAGAAGAAAACTAACTTCAAAGTGATCACTGACAAGAGATCAAGAAGAATCCAAATATGAAGACACTATTTAGTTTCAAATGCATTTCTTCAGCTACACAGAAAAATGGATTTTCAAGGCAGACTTAAATCATAATGTGATTATGCCCTTACTATGTATAAGCACAGAAATAAAAAGCCAGGAGGATAAAAGTACAGCTGGCCATGACATTATTTTGGAAGAGTCTTTTAGAAGGATTGAATCTGAAATGATACACAGGCAGTGAGCTCTGGGACTTTGTCTGAAGGCATCATCAGTCTGAGGACAAAATGACTCTAAACTTCAGCAGAGATGAAAGGTCCCAAATCTGCCAGCTTCTGTATTTAGCACCCCACAGGGTAGCTTGGAAAGAAAGCACAGGCTCCCAGTCTGCATGGCAGAGTGGTTTATAGCATCTGATAAAACCTGAGGTTGAGACACAAGAGCAGTAACCCCTTTCCGCTTTGAGAACGTGCTTCACAAGCCAGACTTTGTAGTTTCTGTTTCTTAAAAAACCCCAAACAATCACAAGCAAAAAACCCAGTGAGGCTGAAATCACTCTTGGTGGGAAAGAAGTTTTACACTTCCAAGTTGTTGCTGGTTCTTGGTGGCTCCAGAACTAAAGCAGCTATGCTGGGCAAGGAGAGTTGTTGATGCACAGGGACAGTCTCGGGGGGTGGGGGAATTAAACTTTCTGTATTTCCAAGGGGATGCCTAAAGTTCTTCTACACACATGTCTGTATTTGTTTCTTACTTAGGACGGCTACTTACAGGCTATTGCTGACAACTTTCTTTCCATGATTTACCTGTTTTCAGAAGATACTTTAATGTCCTCTCCAGAATCTGGCCCAGTCATTGGCATTTTATCAGCTGCTTTATTAACTGGGCTTCTTGGTTCTTGCCCAGTTGCCCAAGAAAGGGTTTGAGAAATTAAGATTATCCTATAAAAATCCAGTTTGTTATTTAAGGATTGAAAAAACCTACATGCGGTTATGAAAGGTTATAAAAGCTCTTCTATGAAATACGTAGTTGGCAACTGTTCCTAATTATCAATGGAATTTCTAAAGGAATTCAATTAGTGCTTTCACTTGTAAAGACAACAGTCCTCAAGTAATTCAAGGAAAATGTTCATCCCAGAAGACTCATTAGAACAACCTCCAAAGACTGCAAGCAACTGAGGAGAGAGACTTTCCTTTAAGCCTAGTTTCCTAGCGAACTAAGGCTATATAGGGCAATTAAAATCCCAAGAGGAAGATGCAGCTTTGTAACACCATGAACATTATAAATCCACCTGCACAGAAACAAACCTGAAATAAAAACTTTATCACCAAGAGAAGCCTTTAATAAATTAAAATAGCAAAAGCCAAGCAGTGATGTATTTTCTTGTGTAAAAAAAAAGACAAGAAAAGGAAAAAGATTCAATAACTGTCACAACAGCACGGAAGTGACACAAGGAAAAGTCTGCCCAAACACCCCTCTTTCCCAATAGCTTCTGGCTTTGTGTATCACCAGTGCGGGCACTGTGTGATTTATCTGAGGGTGCAGTTCATGGAAATATAGCATTATCCTGGGTGAAATGAGGCTGGCAATACTGTCCTCAGTGGTTTTTGGAGGATTTTTGCTCGTGTGCTAGCATTACTCTGGTGAGGAATCAGAATGACAAGATTAGAGCACACTAGAAACCACAACTATAAGGATGATCTATTAAAATCTAGAGACCACAAGAACTACAGCCATAAGCACATAATGAATTGTCCAGAATAATGTTTAACTGCAGTTTGTTACATATAAATTCCAACTCTCCTGAATTTGCCCCTTAAAATTCTTACAAATATACAATCCCCCCTTCCTCAGAATAAAAACACAATGTCTACAAACATCATAACAGCATATAAAGCTACCTGAAGACAGATGGACTAGAAAAACCATCAGTGACAGCCAGAGCTGCTAAAATTCAGCAGCTATAGTTAAAACCCATGCTGTTTTCTAAAACTGATGCACAAACCTATGCAAAATAATTCATCATTAAAGTATCACAACAATATCTACAAGCTTTGCTACTGATCTAGCCATGGGAAAGGTAAGGAAACAAAAGTCCCTTCGCTGATGGCAGCAGACGACAGGTAGGGGACAAAAGGCAAAATGAAGACCCCTTTTACGCAGGGTTGTGGTGCTGCATGTTCTTTAAAACCAAGCAGACAATTGGGAAATACAACAATACAGGTATAGATTGGGATGGTTGGCACCTGGAGGGCCTGTTGGAAGCAACATGCTGGATCCTTGGTAAACACACACTTATTCTGATGAGATTTCTCAGCTTTGGCACTTCAGAGCTGCTGGTAAAGGTCCCATGAAAGAAGACATGCTGGATTTTCACAGGGGGAAAACCATCCCTCCCAGCATGCTATCTATCTTCCTCTTTCACAGTGACACCACAGGAAGTGTTTCCATGCACTGAATACTGACAGAAAGTTTCACTGAGAAGATGGAAAGATCATGCAGGAAAATAAACACAGGGTGATGTTACTCAGCTCCTCCTATGGAAACAACTCACGACTGCATGGATGAACAAGCAAGTAAGTCTGCTAATCTGCAGGATGACAAAAATTGCTTTAGCCTTCTAAATTGCACAAATACAATTAAAATGCAAATATGATTAACACTGGACACGGCATTAGCATTCCTGATGTGGCAGGCATAGGAAAGGAGGAAAGCTAAGGAGTATTTGGAAAAACATTTCTACTTTAAGCTACATAAACAGTGTAATGAATTTTCCTGTTGTGTACTGCACATATGGCTTTGAAATAAATGGGTTTTGGCAAAGGCAAACACTACTACGAAACAGGCTTTCAAGGAACCCAGCAAACTGCAATGTCCTGAGGTAGTATCTCAAAACAACCATGACGGATGTTATGTATGGAAAGTATTTTCCAGATTTCAGCTAACAAACAGCAGACACAGCTCCCATAGCACCTCTGGCTAAGGAACACACAAGTCCTGAGCTACTAAGTTGATTTGGTTTTGTTTTACCAAGTTATAACCCTATTCTTTCAGTATTCAGCCTGCCTGGCTGCCACAGAAAAGCAAATCAACAGAGGCTATTTGTTCCCTGTACAAACCAGCAATTCCTATGATGTTTAGCATGTCATTTTTAAGTGAATAGTCATTAAAAGTTAAACACTTGCTCATTGCTTAGGAATCAGTGGAATTGATTCAACTGGCAATTAATAGCTCTTGTCATCCACATAATTACTGACAGGCTGACTGCTTCACTAAATCTAAAGTTTTCCCAGCTAACTAACTAGTTGGCGGCTCTAAATTCAACAAGAAAACTCGCACTACCAAACTGATGAGATTGTCTCGGTGTGAGAAGACCGAATGCTGGGAAACACCTTGCTTAGTATAGAGACATCAATCATCTTTTTACTCTGATTTATGGAGCTTTAAACCAAGAGAGGATGGTTGCTTATCTCAATCTCAGTGATGGAGACCTAACTGCAGTGCAGTGTGGGCACCAGGAATGTTCCAAAAAGTAACGCTACAAAAATGAGCAATGCACACTTTCCCTAAGCTGGAAACAACTCCGAGTGAAATGAAGGAAAACAAAGAAAGAGTGAAGGGAAACTACACTTTTATCCGAATGCTTTACTAAATGCTAAAAGCCACAGTCAACAAGCTTGCAATCAGGTTTCAGTTTAAACTGGTTGAGTGTGGAAACGAGCACCATACCTACAGAAATACAGTCACTAAAGAGGATGCAGTCAACATGCTGGAGGGCAAATCCACGCTGCAGAGGGACCTGTGTGGGCTGGAGGAAAGGCCAGCACCAGCCTCAGGAAGCCCCGCAAGGCCAAGTGTCCCTGCTGCTGGGACACACTCAGACCCTGCATGGGGACAGTCCAAAATGCTGGGCTGAGGAGAGGCTGAGGCAACAGGGCTTGTTGGTGGAGAGAAGGAGGCTTTGGGGGGACCTAAAAGCAGCCCTGATGAGGTGGCTACCGAGAGGACAGAGCCTTCTTGGAGGTGTGTGACAGAAGGACATAGACTGAGCTCATAAGCTGAAATGAGGGATGTGTGACTGTATACGGAAAAAACTTCCATGTGGGTAACTAAGCTTTGGAGCATCCAACAATGATGACAATCATAAGATAAACTTACACCTGGCAAAACTCAAACCTTACAAAATTGATGACAATGCTGAGGAAATCACTTGAACAGTCCATTGAATGCAGACAAATACAGGGGTCCTGTCTCTGAAAAGCATCCTCTGCCACTGAGAAGGTCTTTTGATGAAAATAACAAATTAGAACACATCTCTAGACCACTTCAGTGGCTGATAAGGTCGTTTTGGGGTACATAAGTAGCGGGCCAGCAAGTCTGAATATTGAGGTAATCTCTTTGTCTAGCACTTGTGAAAACGGATGTTCATGACTCTGCCCAAATCTGTTGTACAAATGGTCAGCAACAAAAAGATACTGACACCTTGCAACGTGTCTGGAAAGAACTGCAGAGTTACTAACGCTGCCTTAACAACATGTACTTTAAAGCTGCCTTAACGTATGTTCTTTAAAGAATAATTCATGTAGAAGTGAGTTGATGGTCACTGGCTGAAGGAAGCTGGAAGGGAAGAAGTTCAGTAACTGCCTGCAGGAGGCCCCAAGGGCTGAAAGTTGAAGCTGCAGTAACTTAGATAAGACACAGGTTTTTTAAAGCAATTAACTGAACAACTTGAGCTCTGAGTTTTGTTTTATTTTGACATCTTAGAACAAGGCTGCTTTCCCAAAAGCTACAAATATGTGCTCAGGTATAAACCATAGATTTGATGCAAAAATGAAGAGGTCCCTTATGCAGGAAAATATCATAAATGCCCCTTCTAGCCTGATCTGTAACACAAACATTCATAGCACAGATGTTTTCCAAGAACCAATAAGAGGGATTTGATATCTATGATGTGACTTCTTCCAGCATCTGCAAGGCAGCATTCATTTTTGATGACTTAATACCAGCCTACGGGACTGAACAAACTCCTGTCTTGCTTTTTCAATAACCAGAGGCAGGCTTCAGATGAGCTGTTAACCTCTCACGCTGCCACACTTAGCCTGGAATGTCAGCAAAGGGATGCCAGGATTTCAGATCTGAACTGACATCAGTGAAATCCTGAGTCATCTCCTCCACAACCCTAGAAGACAGCTCGAGGTACATTTGTTTTGGCTGTTGCAAGTCATATACTCCCATGCTGTCAAATGACCAAAGGTGTTCTCTTACAGAATTTGTCAGTTTGTGTACAGAACTATCTGTATATAGATACATTTACACATCTGTTTGTATACAGGTTGTGCATGCGGGCATATATATTACATATACGCTATTTGTATTACGCATGTAAAAATGTCTCAGGGAAAAATCAGCATTCCCATATTCATCATATTTCAAGTATTTTCTTAAGACAGGACCAAAGGAGTTTGGTTTCACAACAATGTGCTTACATGCTACATGATATCTATACCTGAGAGAGACAAAAACTAACTCAAGCTGCAACTGCACCCTTGGAAGGCAATTGCAAAAGCAGCCAGTTCTCTCCCTTGCATCATGTATTCTCTCCAGACAGGCATCATTAGTTTTGTCTTGATGTTGCTGTAAGATAGACTATGGAAATGCAGCACTACCTGGTCTGTCACTATCAATTAAATACCTGAACTAAATTCAGATATGCTCTAAAAAAAGATAACACAGCTGAAGATGAATTTTACAAGTGCCTGTGAGGAGATTACTGAAGAGTTTACTAAATAAGAAATGTATGTTCCAAAGCTATTTTTAATTTAGAAGGCTGTCAAAAAACCTACTCAAATTCCCTTTTGCTTCTTCCCCAACCCCAAACTCCCATGCTATTAGTGTAGCAGTAGGTATTTTGAGCGCTCACCTCTCCATTTTTGAGGGAGATGTGTTTACAAAAGCAGGTAACATCCTTCCTCCGGATTTCTAAGATTTCCCATTTCTGAATGAGGCTGACACATGCAGGACAGCAAGTTCCTCGCATTTTATCGCTCTCTGGGAAAAGCACATCACTGTCAGGCTGGTCTGAGGTCTAACAATTTCCTCAAAGCACTGGCACGGCTTGTCTGTCACATCGACACATCTGACACGGGATTGTACTAGTACGTGGGAGCATCTTTCCTTACCAAAATCTTCCCCAGACACCAGACAAACTGCTTTCCTTCCAGCAGTTAGAAGAAATCAAGTGCCAAATGTGAAACTCAGCAACAGGGGTGCAGCCTCGCCATTCCCCAATTCCCTTGGCAGGGTATTAGAGAATAAGTCAGTCTAACAATCAATGCCAACAAAGTTATTCAGCCTGCTACCTTCACTACGCTGGCTTTGTTTCTCGGGCTGTATTCCCTCTGTGACTATTTTCAGTGTTTCATGGCTTGGAAGGCTTCCTGACACTCTTTGCCAAAATGATGTAACAAAACCATAAAAACCCTCCTCTTCCAGAGGAAGAGTTTTCCCAACTTGGGCCTATGGTCTCATCCCAGCTTTGCAAACACTGATAAATACCAGAAGAGCTACAAGAACTCATTAAACAAAAACCCGTTGAAAAGATGAACTTGCAATCCTGATAATTCCTCTTGAAAAAATGAGATAAATTAGGTGCACTGCCCGACTCACTCACAATGAACTCTTCAAATCAACAGTTACCTGAAAGCTTTCTTCAGTCTTTAAGGTTAACTTCAACAGAAGTATCAAAAGGGTTTAATGAAAACAAGAGATCCTGAATATACCTAGTGTAATTTTTATGTGCTTGAGGTATGCATCTATATAATGTAACATGACACAGCTTCAGAGATCTGTAGAGTGGAGAAGTCAGTACTGTTGTTCACCTCTACCTCCATGCTCAGTCTCAGCTGAGAGGTACATCTCACAGATGTCCATCGGGCCACTAACCAACACCACGTTTTGCTTTGCCATAATACACACAGAACAAAGAAGGTCACTGAAAAGAAAATAAAGTTCTCACTCTTGTCGTTTAAATGCGCCCTGGCTTACTAAAAACATGCAACAAGCTTTTCTCCTGGCTTAATAAAAACATGCAACATGTAAAAGCTGTGAAGAAAACAAGTTGCATTTGGAGGAGGATGAGATCTTTTTGCAGACCTTTAAAAGGTAAAGGCTACTCACGTAACTGCACCAAACCAATTCACTACCATTTGCTGCACAGAACACGTATAACTTTGGGGAAAATCTCAGAAACAAGGAGGAAAAGATCTTCTATTTTGGGGATATGACTACATTATGGTCAACGAGTCCTGCATATGGTGAATAACACTACTGCATTGAATTTACTTTCCCAAAGAAAGCACATTTTGTTTGACTAACTGGTGGCTGATACAGTGAGTCACTCGACTGCCTGAAGTACCAGCTCCAGTGCTTTAAAAGGACTGACTGGGAACCATGTATGTGTATTGGATTAGAACAACATGCTTTAAATAAACCACTGACTCACCTTGTCACGCAAGTGATGCTCTGCAGCCTCAATATTCAAAGGATCGTCAAAATTCAGAAGATCCTGGCAAAGGAACAGAGAACATTATAGGATTCCCACTCAGTGCATCATACAAGGAATCCAAAGCCCTAATGAATAAGATAATGAAACAAAGCAAGACCAGTGAGTAGAGCACAGTATTTTCTCACTACCTTGATAGGTAGCGCTATCAAAGGTAAATGCAAAAGAGTGACGATTGCAAACCAAATTACAAGTCAATGAAAGGACAACAGCAGCAAGGCATTCAACCCCATGTGGTGGCACACAGCCCCGTGACACTTCTCTGGCAGTGACACATTTCTACTTGAAAACCGAGACAGTTTTAAATCAAATTTTAAAGGAACATTCAAAGTTTCAGGAGGCACAATTCCTGTTGACTTTAGTTCAAGGTAAGGTAAACCCTGCAAACAGTGCGGTGATAAAGCAGGGAGAGTATCATAGAATCACGGAATAGTTTGGGTTGAAGGGACCTTAAAGCTCCTCCAGTTCCAACCCCCTGCCACGGGCAGGGACACCTTCCACTAGAGCAGGTTGCTCCAAGCCCCTGTGTCCAACCTGGCCTTGAACACTGCCAGGGATGGGGCAGCCACAGCTGCTCTGGGCACCCTGTGCCAGCGCCTCAGCACCCTCACAGGGAACAACTTTTTTCTTAATGCCATTTCCATAGCAAAGCAATTTCATCCACCCTGAGAAGAAACTACATAACCTGGAGTCTGACAGACAGGGAAGATTTAGTGCCGTGGTAAAAACAGGGCCCAGGGGAAAGGGAGTGCAAATACCTGAAGAACTAAGGGCATGTTGGGGCAGGGACAGAAATAGTCAAGATAAATCTCAGGTCTGCCCATTTAATCCTTGTAAATATTAACTTTGGAATGAGAAAGAGTATAGGGTTAATAACAATGGAGACCAAGATGCTGACAGAAGGGGAATATCACAGAGTCACAGAATGGTTTGGGTTGGAAGGGACCTTAAAGATCATCTAGTATGTTACGAATAACATTGAATCACAACCTCCCCTATTCTGCCTGCAGCCCAGGTTTTCCCCAGTTGAAGGTCAGTGACAGCAGTGAAATGCCATTGTTTCACACGTGTGAAAAGCGTGTGTCACTCTGCGACTTGTTTTCAAGCAGCAAACCTCCCATTTCACTCAAAGCAGGACACCAATCCACTCCATTTTCACTCTCTTTCTTCAAGAAAACCCCGAAAGAATCTGCGAGGCCAGTACGACCCAGTGCCAGCTTTTCAAAGCCTAATTATTTAGCAGAAGCTGGGTGTGAGGGAAATCCAAGAGGCAAGCTGGGTAGCACGGCTCTTACAGCCCATGACAAATCTCCGTGGCCTGGGATGTGTGACCATCACACCCTGCAGCTGTTTGCCCAATGGATTATTCTTACATGCAGTTTTGCCTCTGCAGACACTCCTCTGTACCTCCAGTGGATTTTGCTCTCTTCCAGCTCATCAGCATGCAGTAAGAGACTGTGAAATGCAATTACTCTTTGTTGAAAAGCCAAATGCTCTTCAATCCTCTAAATCAATTTCCCAAAGAAGTCGTCAAAACAAATCAAGCCTTTGGATGCCAAGAAAGCTGAGGAGACTGTAGCCAGCCACTGGCCTGGTCTGTGCTAGAGGTCTTAGAAATGCATCATGATCTTGGAGAGTGTGCTGGGAGCACAGCCACTGCTCTGTACCCCTCCTCCTGCAGGGAATGGTGGAAGGAATTCCCTTCTCCAAAACCAGGCTGGGGCTAGTGAAGCCCACAGTGATGTTCCTCATCCAAAGCTTTTCACAGCCTCCTCTGTACACCCTGGAGCAGCAACCAAGTTAGTGCCCTTCTTTGCTTCTTCCTGACCTTCCTACCCAGCAGCAATGGCTGTGGAAGGGGAACATAACCCTGGACTCCCTAAAAAGCAGCTTTTGTACAGGAAAGACTTAGCCTCTCTCCACTTTTAGGGCAAAAGCAATCGTTGCATCCTGCCTGCCTCTTGCAGCTTCCTGTTCTCTCCTCCATTTTCAAGTTGCTTCTGTAATTAAAGGCACAGGTATCTTGCTCCTGTCAATTTAAGGAAACGGGGGAAAACAGGATCCCTGAACAAGATCATATCACGTCTGTGACAAGCTGGGGTTTCTGAGGCCTTTAACAAAGAACGTAAGTGTTCAAAACAGGAATGAGACTGCAGGGTAGTCATTAGTTCCTAAATATCGTTTAAAAACCCCCCATAACACCAACACAATTCCTTCTCAGAGCAATATGATTTTCTATTTCCTGAAAAGCAGTGGAGGAATTTCATACCGTGTGGAAGATCCCATGACACCAAAATATCCCATAATAGATTTGTAACCAAAAGTAAAAACGATGTATGAAAAAACCTAGCATTTCAGATGATCTGTAGGAGTCCTGCAGTTACACAAACAAAAGCACAAAGTGATTTCATACTTGTACAACACCCAGAAAAGCTGAAGGAAATAACGACCTTCAGTTTCAGAGGCAATAGATGGGGTTCACATTAGGCGATGCTGAAACCAAACCAGACAGGGAAAAGGAAAGCGGATATGCAAAAGAGTCATTTACTTACAGTAAATAATGAGTTTAACCCCCAGACAACATCCTGCAAAGGAAAAGCACAGTCAGTTAGGCATGCACTTCAGGTGTTTTGATCACATTCACATACTTTTTCTATTAACTCATGAAATTACTGGAAATCCAATGCAGATTAAGGGTAATGCTTTACTAATTTAAATCAAAATACTGGAAAAGCTTTCCCATTTCATGGATGCTCCATATTTAGAAGTCCCCACAAAACATACTCAAATACAAGTTCAGGTCTTTCTGTGTGTATAGGAGCCTTATACTTGTTGCTTCTCTGCTCAAGGAGAAGAATAATACCTTAGTATATGCCACCAACTGAAAACTGCACTGCTTAGTTCAAAGGGTGAGTATAAAACTTAATTCAGCGATCCATTCTTAACATTCAGAAATGAAGATGGTGTCAGACAAGTATTTATTTGAAACTGTGTCAAAATGGCAGAGAAAAGAGATTCAGGCATAGTCTGAGTATGGAGAAATACCATTCTTATATGAGCATATGTCTCAAATCATTTCACTGCCTTCAAGTATGTATTTAAGCACAGCTGAATAAAGAGGGTTTGCAATTCTTGCAAAAAAGGAAGCTTCAGGGGACTCTGCCTCCAAATTATTTATTTAGGGGTTCTACTACCACTGGCCTCAGAGTCCACATCCTCCATTTACAACCTTCAAAGGCTAAGAAAATGCACAAGATCCAAGTATTACAGAAAGAGATCTCAAAGGATCACTCTGAGGCTAAGTTTTTCTACCTAGAGGAACGATTATTTTCTTTAGTAGCAACATAACCAAGCTAATCTACTCCAAAATCCCACTGAAGCCTGGGCACTGGAGCTCCCACCTACCAGACACGTAAGCTCAGCATTGCACCTCCTGCCCTTACAGCCTGCTAGCACTCGATTGCCTGCTCATGAAATCCACACTTGCTGATTTCCACTAGTGGGACAAACACCACATGTAACTGTTTCATGGCTAAAATGTACCTTTTACAATGAAGATAAAGCCTCAAAGTAAAAACTTTCCTAGCCACAGCAAAGAACTTCAATAAACAAGCATATTTCAGCTCGTTTCCTGTTCAGGGCTCTCTCCTTAGAGTGGTGGACCACAGAAATCCATATGCCTTAAGGACACTATCCAAATACAGTCTAATGAAAAAGACATGATACAGAATCACAGAATGGTTTGGATTGGAAAAGGACGTTAAAGCTCATCCAGTTCCAACTCCCTGCCATGGGCAGGGACACCTTCCACTAGAGCAAGTGGCTCAAAGCCCCATCTGACCTGGCCTGGTTGGACTATTTCAAGTAAGAGATGAAAGTAAAAGTTTGTTTAAGTTCTGTGCTTGTTCAATTAAAACTATGGTCACAGAAACTGGGCATAGCAGAGGTCAGCAAAACATGGCATTAAGGAAACTTGTATTAAGCAATTCTAGGGATAAACTATTTGTACAGTGTAGTGGTGCCAGGGGAAAAATAAGCCAAACTCAGTGATTAAAGGAGGATTTCAGAGGTGTGGAAAGCCTAAAGAGTAGGAACAGGCATGAAGGTCTCAGCTTTCGCTTCACTCTCCTGCATTCAGGTGTGTGAGGATGCATAACGCAGCACAGGCTGCTATGGTGTCACTGCTCCCCGGGTCTGCTCCGGTTCCCCATGGATGCTGCCCTGGCATGGATGCAGCCCAAGCACGGACTGATGCAGGGTGTGCAGGGATGGCTCAGCCTGCCTCTGCCTCCAGCCAGCCACTCTGCCCCAGCGGATGCTCTGCCCCTTCCGCTGCTGCCTTCAAAGGCTGTATTGTCCTCCAGGGAAGCAGAGGGAATGTCTTGGGGTGTTAAGAATTTCTTGTGTCTGATTTTAACCCACTGAGTGTTTCCCACAACCTTTGATAATGGGGCACTACTAAAGCATGATAAATTGCTTTCTTCCACTTGAATAAATTCCACAGGAATAAATTAACTTTTTAAGGGTCATCTTTCATCTACACCACATGACAGCAGACTTTAATTGGAGAATATGATGCAAAATTACAATACGGAGTGTTAAAAAACATCCTAAAGAGATACGAGGAGCTCACACTAGCACACTAGGGTCTGTCCATTTCTAAGTCCTGCCCGAATGCCAAAACAGCATTCACAGGGCTGCAACCTGTTCACAATTCTCCAACCACTTATCAGCAGAGCTAAAAAGAAACAAGCAGAAGAGCAACCCAGGCACATTGATTCTGAAGCCCTGAAGAGCTCACATTCTCTTTACATTGAAAGGTGCTGAAGCCGCAGTCTCCCAGAGCCTTCCCACCAGGACACTTGGGGCTTGTCTCTCCAGACAAAGCAGCTTCTGCTCCAATACAGGCAGCGCCAAGCCATACACAAGTGTTACAGCTCAAACTAGAAATGGAGGTTATTTTCCCGTTCCTTAAATACTCATTTTTGAAGTTTACCTAAATCCCTCCCAAACTGGTATTTGCTGAACCCTGGTTTTATGACTTTGGGACACTTCATTCATTGAGGCTGGCTTTGCACACACCACCCCCTCCCCAAAAAACCACCCCAAAACACCCACAAAAACCCCCCAACAGAAACCTATGTAAGGCTGCGAGTTTTCAGTGCTGTACATTTTCAGTCGTTTGAGACACTCAAAAGCATAAAAGGATTATCATTATTGAATAACTTATGTGTGAAATTCTTAATATTGTTTCTGATGTTCCCACCTATTCACGTTTCATGATTTGTTGGATTCGTTTTACACTCTTGCATGGCTCTATAAAAAATAATGCTAAATTACTACCACGGGGCAACACTTTTTGTAATGAGTTTGAGGCCAGCCTGGATTTACATCTAGGATATTAAGGAAGGGAAGTGGGATGGAACAGATGAGCAAGAGTGAAGCAAGTATTTCATATCTGAAAAACCTGACACTGTTGCATTGCAAAAATAATCACTTTGTGTTATTGACTTCAGCAGAGCTGCTTGCTGCATGCAGATAAGCCTTGCCTCAATGCTTGCTTTGCATTTTCTTGGCAAACTAAAAGGATCTGCAGGCCACTGAAGAGCCTGTCAGATTTAACAGTTCAAAAACTTCAGTTTTCTTTTAATGGAATAAAGCACCATCCTTAGCAACAAACAGTTACTGAACTTCTGGCTTAAATACTCTGAAAACAGGAAGTTAACCCTAAGTAGAAGTTTGAAAGGTTATCTGCACACGTAGGAGCAGGGCAGACGTTGCCTTCAAATGTTACTAATACACACCTTTATGCTGCTCCACTTCAATGAGAGAATCTGCTTCAAAAGGAGAACCAGACATAGTGATCCGCCTGTTCACACGGCGAATACTTGACAAGGCTGTTTCCTTTACAGTGCTTCTTTTTACCTACTTTCTTCTACATGCTTAACATCAAAGTTCTAGAGTACAAGGATAAGGAACTCCTGTGTGTTCTGTAACAAAGCAGCACGGTCTGCTCAGGACGGACCCTGCAGAAAAGGCTGCAGAATTCCCCAAAGGCTACAGAAACCACAAACATCTGGTTTCTGCTCCAGGTGTGCCCAGGCAGGTCCTGGTCTCCTGGAGGCTTTGCATCAGCACAGACATCACCCACAGGGTTGGACACCTTCGTGAGCCAACTGCAGGTCTTGGGTATGCAAGTGTGTTTCATTCACATCTCCTATGTTAGTTCAGAGGATTCAAGCATGACACTTGAACTAATGAGCCAACGCTCCCAAGCAGAGCACTACCTGGTTAAATCCATAGCGGGCAAGTGGAAGAGGGTATAAAGAAGGAAACACACCCTGCTCCATTGCACTGCCACCATTTGGAGCTCAAGCATGGGGAAGTCAACACAAGCAAGTCAGATCACCAACAGGCTGTTATAAATAACCCTTTATAATCGCCTCATTTCATTCTTGAGTAGTTTTGTGTTGCACTGGAGTGAAAAGTTGCATTAAATCCCTACCCACACATTTATTTATGGCCAAATGAGGAAAAAAAAAATACCTGCCACTGAAGCAATATTTACAGTTCAATCAAAATCCCACTTACAACTTTTGTAGTGGCCTCTCCTGAGGTTGGGGAATGTCAAAGCACTGCAGTTGTAGGAGGTCCTAATTCAGACAGTCACCAAATCTTTGCAAGTGGCAGTTCTCACAACCCTAACTATTCTATGATTCTATGACTTCTCAAAAGCCATGCCATTGAAACCATGACACGGACAAGTGTGAGCTGTGCTTGCCAATGTTTGTAAAGTAAGATTTCCCTTTAGCAGGCAAAGTATATTTAATCATTAATTTAGGCACAGAACAAGCCAGACAAAAGCAACTAATGAACCTCCAAGCAAAGAAACTTTTTTAAAGATCCAAGGAGAATTTCTGATCTAATAGACTGATTAAAGCTCACTGCTAAACCATTTTTATATACAATTTAACCCATTCAGATCAATGAAAGGAGCAGCAGTCATTTATACAAGCAGATAGTTGAAGCAAGTGGGGATTTTTTGTTGTTTTTAGTTTGGGGGGGTTGTGGTTCATTTTTGTGTGTGTGTGGTTTCTTTTTTTTACAAACTGAAGCAGTAACTTCAATAAAACAAGTGCCAAACTCTTCCAAACTGTGATGTACAAAAGGCTTGAAATTAAGCACAAAAACTCAGCATGCTGAAAGTGAGGCCACTGCATGGCTGTCTCCTGAGGCAACTCCCTGCGGCCCCAGCTCAAGATGGTCTTCCACTTCCATTCACCACCTTCTGTTGTCCTCTACAAACAAGCCCAGCTTCATTCTGTCTTCACTGCAGCCTAGAAAACCAAGCACCTTTCATCCCATCCAGCTCCACCTTCCCCTGGCTCTGCTGGACTTCTCTTTCTGCCTCCTCAACATGCCTCCACCAACATCTCAAGCTTCCCTCTTTGACTATGTGCACTTGCAGCCCATAAGGCAAATGCTACCTTGGGCTGCACCCAAAGGAGCGTGGCCAGCAGGTCAAGGGAGGTGATTCTGCCCCTCTGCTCTGCTCTGACAAGACCCCACCTGCAGTCCTGTGTCCAGCTCAGGAGTCCTCAGCACAGGAAAGACACGGACCTGTTGGAGACGGTCCAGAGAAGGGCCACGGAAACGTTCAGAGGACTGGAGCACCTCTGCTATGAGGAAAGGCTGAGAGATTTGGGGTTGTTCAGCCTGGAGAAGAGAATACTCCAGGGAGACCTTGTTGCAGCCTTTCAGTTCTTGAAAGGGCCTATGAGAAAGACGGAGAGAGACTTTTTATCAGGGCCTGTTGCGACAGGACAAGGGGTGATGGTTTTAAACTAAAAGAGAGGAGATTCAGGCTGGACGTGAGGAAAACATTCTTTACACTGAGGGTGGTAAAACACTGGCACAGGTTGTCCAGAGAGGTGGTGGATGCCCCATCCCTGGAGACATTCAAGGCCAGGCTGGATGTGGTTCTGAGCAACCTGATCTAGTTGAAGATGTCCCTGCTTATTGCAGGGGGGTTGGACTTGATGAGCTTTGGAAGACCCTTCCTACCTAAACCATTCTATGACTAACCGCCTGTCTGTAACTACTGCAGTGTAATTGACCACACAGAACTTATCATGGGTCCAAGGGGTTAAAAGCCCCACTATGTTTTCATGCCAGCAATAGTAGGCATTTTTGAGCTTACGAAAAACCTGCTTCTCTCCTAAACAGTCTTTTCCCAAGTAAAATGTTCTTTCACATTTCCTCTCCCATTCCTCTCTAATCTTGCACGTAACACTGCTCTAGTATCCTACAAAATTCCTGTAGCAGGTAAAACGCCATTTCCATCTAGAGTAAGATGATGAAGAGAAGAACATCAGCTTTCTTTAATCAACCACAAAGGCCATCTCAATTCTCATGTGCCTGCAATTCCTGCTCATGCTTCCCACCCAAACACAACAGTAGCTTACTTAAAGGCCTTTAGGCAATTTAAATGGCATGAACTGCTCCAGTTAGCAAACACAAAAAAGGGAGGAAGGCTGGAAAACGTTTTCTTCTGTGCTCAAATATACTAGCGGGAAGAAATTAGGAACAATTCCAGTCTGTTCCTCTCCCAGAGACCAAGACAGTTGTGAATTGCCAAGTATGCAGGAGCACTTGTCTAAAATCCTTTACTTTTGTCACTGACTCCTTGACATTTGTCCCCAAGGTTACTTCAGAGCAAGGAGATAATCGTTTACAAATTGTTCCCTGGGGAATTCTGTGACAGCTTCTTAATGAACTACACTCCAGCACTGGCAGCACGAAAGCATCGCCCTCTGGAGACCAGTCTACTGAGCTAGTTAAACCTGACACAAACTGCACATTCAAGAAATCAACAATTTGGGGAAAACAAGCATGGTTTAATTAGACCTACTAATGTACCACACTGTTCTACTGAGTCACTCTTTAAAAGCATGTTAGTAATAACAGCTACTGTATTTCAAACAAAGATTTGCCAAAAGCCATTCAAGAGAAAAAGAAGGTTTTTGTAAACCTTTTTTGAAGCAAAGGTTATGACAAGACATTGATTTGTTTAAGTACTTTCACCAGCCTGGGCATTTATGGAGGGGGGAATAAATCTCTTCTTACAAAACTGATAAAGCTGATTTATAAAATGAAAACACAATATATCCTTGCAGAAAATTTTCCTGAAGCTTATTTTAACAAAACCAGAATACTGTCACATCCATGCAGAAGACTGTATTCAGTGGCTTATATACTGCATCTGAAGGTGGCTTTGTCTGCCGCTTATTCAATTTATAGAGGTGGAGAAGAACAGCAAAGGAATTAAAGCCGTGACAATGGACATTTTTAAGCACTTTAGAGAGCAAAGGCACCGAAGAAATGTAAGTCTTTTGTACTGCACTTTTCTTTAGATGACTTCCTTTACAGAGGGAGGCTGGAAGCATCGAAAGATACCTTGTAGTAGAGCTGTGCCTCCTGCAACACCTACAAATACCTATCTAAATTGTGATCGAGGACATTCAGAAACCCAGTTGACTGCAACAACTACATCTGACAACTTGTTTGGGGCTCAACTTGCACAGGCCCTTCCCAGTGCCTGGTGCTGATCAGAGCCACAATGGGTGGTCCAGCCCTCATGGGTGAGAAGTGCCCCAAGGCTGCGTTCAGAGGGGCAATGCCATCCTGAAGCAGGATCTCTACCTGTCCCCACTGCCCATGGGATCAGAGCAGTTGTGCTGTGTGAGAGCTAAACTGCTGGATAATGTCAGGCCAGGCATTTGACACAGAGATGTGGACCAACAGAGAGAACACCACCCTCCAAACCATACCAAAAAGGCTCTGAACCCCTGTGAACTCCTAATACACCCTTAAGTACTACTTACATTTTGGAAGAAGACATAGAGTTCATCTCCCCCTTGAGATCACACATGCTATTTCTCAGGGGCTCAGTTTCATACCCTTGGTGATCATGACAGAGAAGATCCCAGGATATCACTGTAAAATTCATGTAAGATCAAGCAACTCCTTGCTAGCTAAGCTTGACTCCCCAGAAACTTCTCCTCCTGTGCTGCAATAGCTGGCATTTGTGCTCTTTGCCACTGCCATGAAGCCTTCAGCTTTGCTCTTTCAATGACTTTCTCCTCCTTACTTTACTAGTATGGGGGACAAACATAGTCCACCCACAAAGGCAGCTTTTACAAGCACGTGCTTGGACATTTCTACATAAAATACAAAGACCCACTCCAAAATGGGATTTGAATAAATCAACAGCAGAACAATGTTACTGTAATGCTGGCTGAGAACAAAAAAAAAGTATCAGCAGGAAGAATTAATGAGAACGACACAGAACATACAGGTTTACTTTTTCCCCTTCATCCTGAAGACAGTGACAGTTATTGTCTGTTTGAAATACTCCTCTGCACTAATTACATATAGTTTTGACAACACACTACTTATTTCATTAAGATGATGGATGAAAGTTTTCTGCTTATACTGAAGCTTTTAAAACTACTCAGGTTTATGCTTAAGCATTGAGATAAAGGTAACTGCAAAAATTAAGTCAGGACCGTCTGATTTATTTCTCCAAGAGACTACAGTTTGACATTTGCATGATTTCAAAGAAAGTAATTTTACTGCCTGAAAACAACGGCAAACAGGGCATATTTTCTCAAGTAGTATGAAATACTAATTAAGTATCAAGCCTCTTAAGGATAAAATCCAAATAGCAATAGTTTATTGTAAATGGGAATTATTTTTAGATCAGATAACCTAATAGCACAGGTATTTCTTAACCTAGTATCTGAAGCTATGGGAAAGGAATTCCTAACAAAAAATCATTTTCCTATAGGTGGATATAAATAGCTGTCTGCATAGCTATAGTTTAAGACTATCTTGATGTTTTCCATTCCTGCTCCTGTACCTCCTGACGGCAGTAACACAAAAATGACAAAAGCCAGCTCTTTAAAATAGCTCAGTGAAGAACTGAAATACACAATACACCTTAGCAGTAAACATGAAAATCCTACAGAAAATAGACCTCCAAGTATCTGAGACCAACTGTAGTCCATCAGAACAGGCTTACAAAAAAAGGGATCAAATACTCCTTGCGAACATTCATCATACATTTTTCTATTACTACTTTTAACATTGCTCTGCTCAGCCCTCCAGAGCCAGCCAGCAGGGTTGCACAAATGTGCTTTGATTGGTTTTATGGCTCATACATCAGTCACTCACTGATTTCCAGTTGCAGTTTGTTACAGTAATTGCAGGAGGAACAGTTTGACTTTTAGAACCAATTAGGCAATCACAATACACAGACCCACTTCTTCCTTTATTTTTTAAGATCAATCACCCAACAAAATTTTATAGCAAAGTGCAAGCGAGCATTTGAGAGAAAGCTGATGAATACTAGGGAGCCCTCTCTTACCTAGGCAGATGATACTCATGGCAAATAAGGTACAAGGACGTGCTTGCTGAGGACTAACACGAGCTACTGAAGTACTTTTGAGTTTGCAATTGGAATTATTGAGGGGGAAGAAGCAGAGAATCAGAGCAACAGCAACAGAGTTATTTCACACTAGGTACTTAAAAGCTGGTATCTCCAGTGACAGAAATCTGAGAACAGAATGGAATTAAACCCATCTGTTTGCTTTCTGCCTAGAAAACTTCGATTTTGACCATTTAACCTAGAAGCACGAGAAAAGCAAGTTCAGACAGCCTGAGCAGAGGCCCAAAGTAATTTCAACAGTCTTCACCTTTCTGAATACTGTTTTAGAGGGAGAGGTAAGAAATATGCAATAAAATGATGCAGAACATAAGATGGAGACTGAAAGGTAAATAAGCTCCTGTTGCTAACTCATAGCTGCCTATGAAGAAGTAAAAGATTACACAAAGTTCAGTTGGAAAGCATTGCACCAGTTTTTACACAGCCTGTGGACCAAACTGCTACAAATTACCTAAGCATTTAGGATCCTGGAGTATTTCTATAGATAAAATGTTTACAATCACATCAATTAAAGAATTCTATATACATTGTTTTAAAACATTAACCTACCAATGATCTGTTTCAGGATTAAAGCCCAACTTTCTTCATAACCTGATTAAATTGTATCTAATACAGGAATTCAGAGATAGCCTTCACTAGAGCACAGGCTGCTTTTCACAGTGACCCATGGAAATGCGTTCAGAAGCAGGAAGAAGTGGAAAAAAAGATGATGTCCAACACTTAGTAACTTAAAGAGAATTCAATCATGGATGAGATGACACTGAGTCCAACAAAATGCCAGTAAGCAAAATTGAATTATCTTTTTTCCCACCCCTTAAGAATTCTCTATACTGTTAAAAGAAACATTTCATCAGATAACTTTTACAGAGTATTTAGAGGATTTTCAATTTTATTTCAGAAAGTTAAAAGGCATAATTTAAAAGCCTCTTCAAGTTTCTACCCATTTCATACTAAATAAAGTGGTAAAAAGGTCACAGTTTATTTTTCATATAAGCTCTCTGCTGCCACCACAAGGATTCAGAAGATGAGACAATCCAGAACTTCTCAAAATTTAGCTTTTTAAAAGGTGAAACACCTAGCATGAATGCATGCAGTAGCATACAGCAGGGCTGGTTTGTGCACATGCCTTTGAGCTTTTGTGTTACCTATCTGAATGGTTTTACTAAAGCGCTCGGAATAGCTGCATTAGTAATGCCTGCCGATTTGTCACAGAATACAAGGACATCCCCACTTTCAAATTAAGCATTTTAGCAGCGATTTAGAGTGTTTTATTGGGCAAGGTTGGGTACTATTCCTCCAGAAAACCAGGCTGCCTTCATATTATTTATGAGTTGAATATGAAATACTAACTTTCAATACTAACTGGCCAAGACTGGATACTATCCATAGTGCTACGGTGCAAATTCACACTGTATTCAACTTATGGAGATGAGCAGGTTCTCCAAAGCATGGTGTCCAACAAATGATGGAAACGAAGGTTTCAGGAATGCTAGAGCACACGCACGCTCCAGGAACGCTGGGTGCAGGCAGCATGTTAAGAGATAAAAGTAACCTGAGTCACATCTTATGGCTTTTGTTTGCCACCCACTACAGTTATTAATGCACACTGACAACTGACTGTGTGGCCATACTCTTGATAAATCAGCACAATTCCGTATTTTCCATCTCAGAAGCACATGTAGCCTGGAATCTAAGCACTTGGACACTAATCAAGCTTCAAAACGCATAGGAAGGCATGCATGAAGCTGGTGACAACCAGCCAAAGAACTGTAACAGCACCTGATGGACTGGCTGTCAGGAACCCTGGCTCTGACCAAGACTCACCTTTACCATGTTAAAGAGTCTTTCCGAAGAGCACACTTGGAATGGATGAAGAACATCTTCAACAGAGAACAGACCACCTCGGATGCTGGTTACCATCCAATTACAATCTGTGTCCCAAGCAAAAACACTATTTGGGGAATAGTGCTTGCAGCTTACCAACATCCCCAATGGCTATTTCTGCTCTTTTGGGTTTAAGCTCCTTTTGTACTAGAGCCACAGTGTAACAATGGCTTTCCTGCAGAGGCACCATTTGGAAGTTAGGAGCAACATGTTGTACTTACTGTTTTTGATGACACTTCAAGTCACATGAAGTGACAACTTGACAAGCGGGACACTCACTGAAACTGTACATTTATTTAAAATGCAGACTCTCAGGACAAAAAAAAAATGAAAACTTTGCAATTTGGGGTGTTTTTTCTTAAAGCTATAAAATCTGAGCTTGCAGTTGTGGTGCTTCAATGCCCATGGGTAAAGAAAAAATCCAAGGCGGATGTTGGATTCCATTTTTTTTCTTTATGAAGTTATTATCTCCTTCTCTCTTATTGAATGTTTTATTTCAATACCCACAGACTAAGTTCCTAGGTTCTTTTGCCTGGGGTTGGGGAGGTTTTCCCCTCTGATCTTTTGAAGGTAAAAGTGGTAGCTGAGATTCCAGGATGAAATTAATTGCTATGAATTGTCTATGAAATTAATCACATGCAATTAGCAAACTGATGAAAGAATAAAATGCAAATGAAGATTAATCACATCTTCCATCATCAATGAGAACAGGAAGTTATGGACACATAATGTCAAGTTATTCCTACCCATAGTCTTAAGGTGCAGCAGTATTTTAATCTCTATCAGAAAGATAGTGAACAAAGCTAGGAAACCAGATAAAAATATATGCACATTCTTGTCCAGCTGCAGTACTGGTGTACTGAATTTCTCATGCCAAAGCTTAAAACTTGTAGTGCAAGAACTTTCTCTGGGAATGAAATACAGGGACAGGAACAGAACTAGTTAACTGAATTACCCAGTCAGCGTCTTGATTTAACCTAATACAAAAGCAGAAACATAAGGAGCAAAACAAAATCATATTAGGTAATAAAATAAAAACAGGTTTAAGAAAACCCACAAACCAACAGACACACTGAGCCCACGTCACTTTCCAGAAAGTCATATGCTCATGAAGAGGGTTTACGGATGAAGAAAGTCATAGATCGCATTCATAGTGCCAAAAACAAAATCAAGCATTAGATAAAATTCATTTTCAATTTGCCTTTTGAAAAGAAACAAACACCTGATGTGTACCCTTCAACTACCTAATGCAGCTAATGTTCTTTAAGAACTAATTCTGGCAGGCTTCCTGGCAAAAGCAAAAGGGAGATTATTGCTGCTCAGTGCTCTGCAAGGCTCTTCTGGCAGGAAGGTCATGTAACAGTAAATGGACAACTGACTGCATCCTGCAGCAAGACAAGAGCAGTCACTACACTGAAGCACATGTCCTTTGCGACCACCTCCTCAAGAGTATTGCATACAAGAACCATGACTGAATTTGCTGACTCTGCCCAGGTATGGTGGGACCAACCTCTGAAGTCATCCTGCAATCACACTGGCACAACTACCAGCAGGCCAGATTTCATCTGCGTTTTAGTGACTCGGGTAAAACGACATTGCAGGCAAGGTTAAAGGGCAGTTAGTTCCCTACTGGAGTGACTAAACCAGGCAGAGTGTCCTGCTTTATGCAATACCTAAGTGCAGATGTGCTATTCCCTGCTTTGAACTCTGGGGATGAAACAGAATTCCAGATAGTGCAGTAACTACGCTCTGATTCTGTTCCAAGTAGCATTTCTCCCAAATGCAACTTGCCTTTCACTTTTCCAACCCCCAGAGCAACCTAAGGGAATAGGGGAGGGGGAAGAATCATAAAACCATTTAGGTTGGAAAAAATGTATAAGAGATTTTTCAGGAATATCTATACAGTGGGAATTACAAGGCTTATGGATTACTGTTAGTCCTGCTCACATCATGCTCTCGCAGTTGTCACCTGGGTAAAAAAAAGCAGACCATCTTACTGAGCACGGTTTCTCAGGGTCACCTGCAAACCCTATTATCAGTCAAAGTAGTATATGTGCAGCTATGCTAAAACTAGCAAACATTTCTGTAATCAGTTAGCACTGTACTTGTTTCAGTATTGCCACCAGCACTTGTTGAAAGACAAAAACCTCAGTTGTTTCCAGAGCAAAGCACGTTATCTGTCTCTTTCCAAGTCCATGAAAGTATTGTATAAGACATATCTAGTTTGATGTACACATCTAAAAGGAAAATGTACCTTTAATGTTCTAGTTGGAGCCCAGCCAGTGCCATCAATTGAATGTTCTCTCAATAAACTGGAAAAAAAAACCAGACACACGTATTATACAGTGCAACTTCTAGTTAAACAACCATTGTCACAAATCTTCTCAGAAAACATTAAGAACTCAGGGAGAAGCTGCAACACAAGAATTACCTCTTGTGCTATATGTAGGTACTGGGATTTTAAAGTACAAGAACTGGTATGTCTTCTTAGAACTACATTCCACATAGTGCCATTACAGATCTCGTGTGTAGAAATTTCACCTGACCTGCACAGTATGTTACATACTTAGTCAAGTGAAGCTGTTGAGCTGTTTACAAGTTGAAATCATTGAGGTGTATTTAGTTGGTTAGGCATTACTGGACCTCTCAGGTCAAAACATCAGCAGTTATGGGAAGTAAAAATATTGGAGATCAGAGCACAACTGAGAAACAAGCTGAAGTCTTGCTCACGTTCATGAAAGCAACAGTAATCATCTGAATGACAAGTCTACAAAACTCTTGGAAGCACCTTTTCCTAACCATGTCTTCCTCTGTTCATAAGTTATCTAAGCCAGAAAACTCATACAGCAAAGTAGGAAAGCACAAAAAATTCATCACCAGCAGCAGCTTCTACTATTGAAATAACAGGTATAAAGTGCAATAGTCTTAAACTATGAGGTCTTGCCAACTTGCAGGATAACATGTATTACGCAGACGACGGGACCATACAGGCTCTCCATATAGTTATTTATTGGATGTGCCTAGTTTTTAATCCAAGGAAATAAGCATTACTCCTTTTTCAATGTAGAGGCTATGAACAGGATGATCACACTGGACAAGACCACTCCATCTTAACTGTGCTGCTCATCTTATTTCTGTGCCTTGGAAAAGATAAGATATGCCACTATCACTAATGAAGCTCAAAGCTGATTTCAAGAATGTGAAAAATAACATCTTGTAGCTGTGATATTTGTATGCATTACAAAAGTAAAAGCAAATATGCTGCTGAATCCTAACCTGGCAAGAGCCAGGATTTTCAGCTTTTGAGCAAGTAGCGACTTCTTAGCTTGCTTTCTGTCTGTTCCTCATCAAATTGTGTGGCAGTACTCCCCTTTGCCTCTTCATATACCTCACTGTGAACTTAAAAGTGAGAAGTTAACACACACACAATAAAAAGATGGAAATCTCCACTGATGGAGCTCCAAGTGCCTGATCACAACAGCTAAGCCTCATTAACACCCTCCCAGCCTCCAACACTTCAGAGCTCTCTCGGCACATCTCCAGCAGCCAGGACTTGAGAGGAGACACACTTCTCAGAGCTCTGGCAGAAAAGCAATAAAGATATGCAAATCTAATGTGTCTCATGTGCTGATACATTTTTAGAGCAGCATCCTCCTTCTTCCTATGGATTGAGAATGATCATTAGGCCCCTATTTAAAACCTTTCCCCAGCACACAGTGTCTAGAGAAACTGAAGCTTGTGCTCTCCATGGGGATGACCTAGATATAACTGCCAGACAGTTCTGAGGTCTGAATGGTGACCTGCTCTCAGAGCATCATACACACAGCAGAATGAACGCTAAATGAATAGAAACACACAAACCACGTTATGAACTAGTTTGGTAGATGAACAAGCATCGCACGTAGCTTCTGCTCAAAGACCTATCATCCATGGGTCCTGCTGCCAGAGAGGAGCTGGGCTACTAGGAAGTTCTCAAACAGCACAACCAGCAGAGTTTCTCACCCACTCAGTGCTTCAAGAGGCTGCCTTTGACAACCTGCACCATACACCACAAAAGTCATTTGTTCTACCAGGGTTTCAAGACACCTGATGGACAGGAAAACCTGTTTACTTGAAGTGACTATTCTAAAATTGCCAGGACTTTGCTGTCTCATACAACAGGAGTGCTGGAAAGCTCATCTAGTACTGTTTAGGTTGAATACGCATTCTGAAGCTTCCCTTGTGATGCTTGAGAATTAATTTGTAAAAGTAAAGCCAGGGATAAAGCACCTGTGCAACTTCTGCAGCATTTCAAACTACTGAAGCTGGTGAGGAACTGTATGCAATGGAGCTGGTGCAGGGCCTGGAGCACAAGTGTGATGAGGAACGACTGAGGGAACTGGGGGTGTTTAGTCTGGAGAAGAGAAGGCTCAGGGGAACCTTACTGCGCTCTACAACTACCTGAAAGGAGATTGTAGTGAGGTGGGGGTCTGTCTCTTCTCCCAGGTAACAAGCAACACGACAAAAGGTAATGGCCTCAAGCTGCATCAGAGGAGGTTTAGGCTAGATATTAGGAACAAATCCAACAAATCCTTCACTGAGAGGGTGTTCAGGCACTGGACCAGGCTGCCCAGCCCTCAGTGGCATGGGTTAGTGGTGGCCTTGGCAGTGCTGGGGTAAAGGTTGGACTTGATCTTAAAGATCTTTTCTAAGCTGGTTGATTCTACGCCTTGGGACAGAAGCAGCAGGGCTGACAGGAGGGCGAGTGCTGTGGCACGAGCAGGAGATTGTCAGGTGGGGACCTTCACCAGGAACAGGGAAGAAGAGTTAAACTATTTCCATTTGCTTTGTCTTCAGCAGTAGGACCTGAGAAAAGCTGAGTGTGTCCTCAGCCATCGGGGGCCTGGAACTCATAATTGCACCTTAACATCAGCTGTTTGTATCTAAGGAGATCTCCCAGATTGGTTTCAAATCCTTATATCTGAGTTCCTATGGGAAGACTGCAAAATCACTACTTTTGAAGCTATAGTAACCAAACTAGCCACTGATGTGACCAGCCAGCTGCTCAGCTTGAATTTCCACAAATAGCTTCTCACTCTGCGAGTAATTCCTGCATTGAGACATGGGCCAATGCCAACATCATGAAGTTCAACCACACCAAATGCAAGGTCCTACACCTGGCTCAGGGCAATCCCAGGCACAGCTGCAGGTTGGGCAGAGAAGAGATTCAGAGCAGCCCTGCAGAGAAGGCCTTGGGGGTGTTGGCTGACGAGAAGCTTAACATGAGCCGGCTTCAGTGTGCGCTTGCAGCCCAGAAACCAACCGTATCCTGGGCTGCATCAAAAGAAGCGTGACCAGCAGGTCGAAGGAGGTGATCCTGCCCCTCTACTCTGCTCTTGTGAGACCTCACTTGGAGCATTGTGTACAGTTCTGGTGTCCTCAACATAAAAAGGACATGGAGCTGTTGAAGCGAGTCCAGAGGAGGCCACAAGGATGATCAGGGGCTGGAGCACCTCCCGTATGAAGGCAGGCTGAGAGAGTTGGGGCTGTTCAGCCTGGAGAAGAGAAGCTGCGTGGAGACTTCAGAGCAGCTTCCAGTGTCTGAAGGGGGCCACAAGGATGCTGGAGAGGGACTCTTCATCAGGGACTGCCGTGATAGGACAAGGGGTAATGGGTCCAAACTTACCAGGGGAAGTTCAGGTTAGATGCAAGGAAGAAGTTCTTTACAGTGAGGTTGGTGAGGCACTGGAACGGGTTGCTCAGGGAGGTTGTGGATGCTCCATCCCTGGCAGCGTTCAAGGCCAGGTTGGATGGAGTCTTGCGCCACATGGTTTAGTGCGAGGTGTCCCTGCCCGTGGCAGGGGGGTTGGAACTAGATGATCTTAAGGTCCTTTCCAACCCCAACTATTCTATGATTCTATGAAACTAGATGATACAACGAATCAGTCTTCAAACACTTCTCCATTCAGCAGCCTTTAATACTACCTCATGAAGCAACCAAACTTTAGCTAGCAACATTTACTGCTGAAAAAGACACATCCGACAACACTGACCACCTCACCACGTGGCAGAAAAGCAGTGAGATTTATGAGTGGTTCAACTGTTCTAAAATCTTATGCAGTCAAGGAGAAAAGAAAACCCTAAACAAACACCTCAGGCAGAAATGACATCAATAGGAGTCAATAAAACACTGACATGCATTACACACTGTCAAAAGAGTAGTCAACTGGCCTATGTAGTATGCAAGCATATCCTTTCTAGGTATCCCGACGCTTTTCATCCACACGTGCAGTGGAGGCAATACCCACAAGTATGGTCCAATGTGACCACAATGCATAAAGCACAGAGAAACAACACTTTTCGTGCCCGAAACTGTTACACTTGACCCCAAGTTTAATAATTAGGTATGTTTTAATTCAGGGATGATTATCGAACCAGCATGTACCATGGTGTGAGGTAAGTTCAGTAAAGAGACAGTTGGGAAAAATACCAATGAGGAATTTTTTTCTGCTTTTAAAAATAACTGAAGCTATTTTAATGTAAAGACTCTAGTATAAATTGATTGCAGGTACTATATATAGAGCGCATGCTCCATTATAACAGGCATAAAGCAATCAAAGTTATTTCAGTTTTCCCAACTAAATGGCAAGACATTTCAGAGGTTTGATATGTGGAAGTATCTGACAATCAAATAAAGCTGACATTTCAGTGCAAATGCTGAAGACATACTTCGGCAGAGCTATGATGGTCCAACACTACATTTGTCTTTCATGACTAAAATTGTTTGAAGACAATAAGCAGTGACATATCCTCGAGAATGGGAGGCTTTGTTTAACCTCAGAAGATGGTGCCCTGTAGTCAGAGGTTAAACTTTTAGCTGTCATTTGGTGTCCAGTATTTCTTGTTCCCCGATTCCAAACAGCTCACTTACTCATTCCTTTACTTGTGCTATCAGACTCAGATCATCTAAGTCTTCTCCACTGACTCAGCCACAAGGACTTAGGTGGAATTTAAACTGTAAATCAGTCTCCCTACTGTCAAATGACAAGGCAGTGAAAAACACTACAGAATTGCTAAAAGTAGCAATACATATTTGCCAAAACAACTTCTTGGATCACCAGCAATACAGCTTCAAATAACTGTGGACAACCAGATTTTTACGTAGTTTCAGATGATTTAGTACGTTTTTCCCATGCTTTTAAATCCTCCAGTCCCCAGAGAAGGTAAGGTCTATGGACACCAGCCCTTGCTGCCTGTACTCCCGCTGCAGTCTGGTACTAGCGAGCACCAGGAACATACCACAGCCAACTCAGGCTGGTTTCTATCACCCTTTGATGACAGGAGCTTCTCAGAAGCATGGAGCAGACTACTGTGGCTAAAAGCATTGGTATCAGCCCTTTACCTGTTATCAGCTGATGAGCCTGACCTGTCTATAGTGTGACAGATTGCCCAGTGACAATTTCATTTTCACCAGGACCTTCAGGACCTTGAACGCAGCACTAAAATAATTTCTAAGTCTAGGGTAAAAATTTAGCTTTTTATTAGGCACTAATTTGCTAGACATGGTGGCAACTGTTTTGGATTTTCAGAACAGCTTTCAGTCTCACTTATATCCATTGCTTCTGTTTCATCTACTTTCATGTCCCATTAACTTGAGAGATGACAGTCATGCTTCTCACTCCTGTTTCTGCTTGGTTTCTGGCCAATTTCACCAGCAGGTACTCAGGATGAAACACTGAAATTACAACATTTCAGAAACTGATTTTAAAGAGGAAACATTTACAATCAAGGAAAAGCACCCAGCAACATAAGCCTCTCACTTCAGTGAAGCTTTTGGGCTTCCTATCTTGACATGCACTGCCCCAGCTTTGTTTTGTTCTAACTGCTGCATGTGTCTTACAGTGTTAAATGTTAAAATAAACAAATGGTAAATATGGAACAGTCACTGTCAAAGTTTAAGGGACCTTTTTCCTTCCTTTCTGAAATATAAATGGTTTTCAAGAATTTATACGAATACTTGAATGAACACATTCAGGCATTAAACAAGTAAAGCCTTAAGCCCTCTCAGGGCATAAGAACTATTCATTTATGGAGGAAGGAAACAAACAATTCAGTTTTGTTTAGGTTGGAGTTTATATTTTTACCCCAAGTAGAACAAAATAGTAAGTCTGAACCTGAAAAGACAGGTTCTTCATGGTCTCTAATGACAGCAAGAACAGTATTTTCAGTAGATATCAAAGTTCTTAAGGGTCAGATTTGCAGGATCTGTTGAAAAACATACCGGCATGAAAATTACATAGAAACATTTTATCACACAGATAAACCTCCAAGGTTAAAAATATAGAATGCTTTTGGTACCTTAGGCAGATTTCTCCTGTCTCCGTAATGTTCGGATGCCAGATTCTTGTCAAGCATTTTACCTTTGGAGGCTGCCAGGAGAGAAAACAAATTACAATGTTATCCCTCCAAATAAAACCGTATCACTGTCACAAATCATAGACCCGAAAAAGGCAAACACATTTGATATTCACAGCCTAGGTCTGCATGTTAGAAGACACTGATAACAACCTATGGGAGCTACACCAGCTTTCTCTGCCCTTTTAGCTTCTCCTCACAGAAGCTGGGCTGATATTAGGCTTTTTCTCAGAGAAACATAACTTGAAAGCCGAGAAAATTTACTCTCTTCACCTGGCTCCTTGCAGGGAAGGAAAACACTCCACGTCATCCAGTTTCTTAACATTTAACCAATAAGACAACCCTAAGGCTTATCCACGTTAGGGGTCTGTTAACCAGCAGGGGATGCAATGATAATAACAGCTTCTTTTAAATGCAGACCTTCCTGTTGACGACTGAATAGGAAGTATTACAAGAAGCATCAAGAAGGCGCATCATATCTGAACTTAAGACAGTAACAGAAAAGGCTATCAAACTTATTTTCAGGCAAGATCACCAGATTTCTAATTCCACATGGGATCTAAAATACAGATTCTTAAAATACAGTCTCATTTGCTCTATTTTTGGGAAGTAAATAAAGAGTGGGTCATACAAACTCCAGTAGCTTAGCAACAGCATGTTGTTCCAACCCTGCTCTCCAAAGCACAATTTGCAGCTTTCAATCAAGCAGGTGATTTCTTATAGTAAGGGTACTGGAATACATCAGCACAGACCAGAAGCTTCATCGCTTCAATTAAATCACATATTATAGATGGAGCTATTTTCCTCCACTGTTTCCCAGGAAATCTTCAGTCAAGACACAAAATAGCTTCCTAAGCTGTATTTGCATAGCAGAATGATGTGTTTTGTCTCATCACTTTGTTCTCAACTTCCCCCAATCACCTTCTTAGTAAGGTTTTTTTTTTAACTAGGACTCCTTGAGAAAAAAGGAAGATAAGAATATGCATGGCACTGAGCTACCAATAACAGCTCTGTGTGGCACTAAAAGAAACACCCATCACCACAACAAATCTACAACTTATAATGCAGACCATTTTCTCCACTCTTCTTTCATATTTGCCCCAATGCTGGATTGTGGCACTGCTGAAAAATGAAGTGGCATGCAGAAAATAGTCTCAAACTTTTTACCTTCAAAACAAACGTTCTTAGAAGTTTTTGAACAGGACAGCTTTTCATTAGCTACACCTTCACACTGTTTTGAAGGATAATGTCTAGTTCTCCAGGAAGGGAAAGCAGCAGTATTTATTCCATGCCAATAGATCAAGATAAAAGAGTAAATTTCTACCATATGCACCTTCAAACAGGGAATGCATTGATGAGTAGGAAAAAGTAAGCTTTATACAAACGAAGTAAGAAGTCCATGTCCTTCGAGCGAGTCCAGAGGCGGCCCCGGAGCTGCTGCGAGGGCTGGAGCAGCTCTGCTCTGGAGCCAGGCTGAGAGAGCTGGGCTGGGGCAGCCTGGAGAAGAGAAGGCTCCTGAAGGGGAGACCTTAGAGCAGCTCCAGTGCCTAAAGGGGCTCCAGGAAACCTGGAGAGGGGCTTTGGACAAGGGCCTGTAGGGACAGGACAAGGGGAATGGCTTTAACCTGCCAGAGGGGAGATTGAGATGAGCTCTGAGGCAGAAGCTCTTCCCTGTGAGGGTGCTGAGGCGCTGGCACAGACTTTTCCCAGAGAAGCTGTGGCTGCCCCATCCCTGGCAGTGTTCAAGGCCAGGTTGGACACAGGGGCTTGGAGCAACCTGCTCTAGTGGGAGGTGTCCCTGCCCGTGGCAGGGGGTTGGAACTGGAGGAGCTTTAAAGTCCCCACAAAGCATTTTATGATTTTATGTTTCTACGACTCTATGATAAATCATTTAAAAAAAAAAAAAGAAAATTTCCCCAAATTCTCAGGGTGAATTAACTAGTCTCGTTCTTTGCATCATGGAAACAAAAGAATTTCCTTATCCTTTCAGAGTGCTTTTCATTGCTAAAAATCAGAAAAAAACCCCACTCCTGACAGTAAAACAAAGTTTTCTCTTTCTCTCTCCTTTTCCTGTTAGTCAGACAGGACAACTGCAGCACTATCAGAAAATTTCTCTTCAGACAAAACTTCTCCTTCGAGTTTGTTTCAAGTCATCTTTGAGTCTTCTTTAGACCAAAGTCACACAGGATTTCCTTGAGCTGATGTTTCACTTGAATATATCCAACCCTTTCCAGGTCATACACGTGACACTTGGCACAACAAAGCTTACAAAACCCATTTATTTCATCTCTCAAACTCTTCCTTTACTTCAGACACTGAAAAGCTGCACAGGTATATCCAGGCTTAACTGGGGGTCACAACACAGAATGGACTCATTTTCTTCTCCCTTTCTAAGCAGCCAGATCTTTTAGGATCTCTCGTTAGTTTTGATAACAAAAAAGATCCTTCACATTCCCAGTCTGTGGGAGGTAAAGGCGACAGGATCTGCATGATGGGCTTGAGCAACACTCTGAATGCAAGCTATGAGGCCCTGATACCAAACAAGCCTTGGGCTGATGGGCCAGGATGTTGAGAGACAGATAAGCCAGGATGCTGGGAAACGGGAAAAGCGTGGCATGCCCGGGCACGTTGAGAAGGTACCGAATGAGGGAATAAAAGGGGCTTGCTTGTAATAAAGTTTGTCTCAGCATCCTCACCGACCTGAGTCTGTGCCTTCAATACGCCACAAATGGTGCCCAAACATCGGGCTTATCGACTAGCTGTCGATCCGGCGGCGCAGCTCAGCCGAACTACAGGACTAAACGCTGAAAGGAAGCGCATCCAGAGCGCTCAATTACCTATCGCAGGATGAGGATAAGCGGCTGAGAACTATGGGGACTGCTTTAACACAAGAGCAAAGAAATGTTTTACAAGTCTTTACTAATATTCTTAAGAAGTATGGGAAGAAAGATGAGGAAGAATTGAAACGTGTTCTTCTATGGGCATCAAAAGCTGACTTATCTATTATTTCCACTAATATTTATACCCCGGAGATTTGGGATAAAATTGGTGATAATCTGTGGGACTGTGCCACAAAAAATGATAAGGTTGCCGCCACTTTATTGGCCCCTTGGTGAATTATTTTTGAAACTTTAAAAGCTCATGTTGGCTCACAATCAAAGAGAGTAGAAGCAGCACTTTCGGCTCCCCCTCCACCCCCAACTTTGGAGGACTCTGCCGTAAGACCAAAAACTCATCCTGCTGCTGCTCCGGCGGTTCTGCCTCCTGATAATCCCTATGATGACCCGGATGACCCTTTTGACCCCATATACAACCCATTTGATACAGTCTCTCTGTAATACTCATGTATTTACCCCAAATGATTTTAAAACGTCGTTTTGTTTGATAATGACGGACATGCAATACACTATGTGGAAGAGGATAGAAACTATTTGATCATTGCCAAAGAGAAGTAACTACTTGGCTGAGGAAGAAAGAGTTAAAGAAGAAGCAAAGTACACTGTGTGATTAAGCAGAGCAACCTACATGGACAGGAGTAGGAGAACAGAAAGATAAGGAACTGGTTATTTTGGGACTGTTTGTGCAACGATGAAGAATGTTGAAAAAACAAAACTGTAAACCAGGAACTAAACATGATGTGATAAAATAGCTTGGTATAAGAGCTAGAGCAATAGGCTAAAGACAGCTTTTGCTAGAATGGTATAAAAGCTAGAGCAATAGGCAATAAAGTGATCTGCTGCATGGAAAAAGAAAAAAAAAGTTAAAACTGATAATGGACCTGGATATACAGCCAAACCTACCTTAGTACTTTTCCAATAACGGATATCCCACGCTCTCCCACGGGCCAAGATGTACAAAACAAAAAAGGGGGAGTGCAGGATACACACCCTATGAATGTTCTTAAGTTTTTGAACCTCAAGAAATTGATTTGTTAGGTTCTGTTAAAATGGATGAATGTTTGTATTTTAATTATACAGGTCAGAATCAACCATTAATTCAAACTGTTAGCTCTTCTTTGTCTGTCTATCGAAATGCTTCTATATGGTGTAATCATACGTCTGTTACCATTTCTCACTCTTCTAATAGTCCTATATCGCTTCCCCGAGGCGTCTTTCTAATCTGTGGAGATCCAGCATGGCTGGCATCCCTTCTCACCTATGAGGAGGCCCTTGTACTCTAGGCAGATTAACAATGTTAACCCCAAATATTTCTATGATACTGAATTATACTAGATTCCACCATCTCCGCAGGTTAAAAAGATCTGCTCATGCTTTTATACTCCCAGCTGCAAAGACACGGCTACATTCTGGAGTCCTGCAGAGATAATCTCAGCGTCCTTTTTTACACCAGGAGTAGCCACTGCACAAGCTCTTGCAACTCTAAACAAATTTTTAGGATGTTGGCTTGCAAAGCAAACAAATGCCACATCTAATGCTCTTTCCAGTCTCCTTCTTGATACAGATTCCGTGAGACATGCAACCTTACAAAATCAGGCTGCCATAAGTTTTCTTCTCTTTCCCCATGGTCATGGGTGTGAGGACTTTGACGGTCTATGCTGCATGAACCTTTCAGACCACTCTGAATCAGTTCACAAAAGTATACAAACACTTAAAGAACTCACACGAAAAGTTCAGGTTGAGGATGACTGGAACCCTATTTCAGGTTTATTTGCTGGAATAAGAGCATGGGTAAAAAAATTGATTGTATTAGGAGCTCTTGTTTTGTTAGTGTTTATTAGCTTGTTAATTTGTATTCCTTGTTTAATGAAACTTATGCAATCTCTTATTGATCAAGCCCTCAAACAAGTATTGATAGTAGATGTACAAAACAAAAAAGGGGGAGATGTGGGAGGTAGAGGCGACAGGATCTGCATGATGGGCTTGAGCAACACTCTGAATGCAAGCTATGAGGCCCTGATACCAAACAAGCCTTGGGCTGATGGGCCAGGATGTTGAGAGACAGATAAGCCAGGACGCTGGGAAACAGCAAAAGCGTGGCATGCCCCGGCATGTTGAGAAGGTACCGAATGAGGGAATAAAAGGGGCTTGATTGTAATAAAGTTTGTCTCAGCATCCTCACCGACCTGAGTCTGTGCCTTCAATACGCCACACCAGTCCACTTCAACATATCAGCGAATATAAATGGTACAAGAAAGCATTACAAGTATTTGAGAACCAGACATACGCCAACTTCAGTTTTGGTGGAAGTTTTGCAGAACAAGCTTCAGAAATGTTCTACAACTCGTTTTTTTCTTTACTGTTTCTACAAAACAACACCCTGAGAGGCATTAAGAGAAATGCACGTTCCAGGGACCAAGCTACAAGCTAACCAAGGCATTTCTTGCCACTCTGCCCTACCAGTTTCTTGAAGAACTTCTTGAGATCAGCTGAAACTGAACACCAAACACAGCTAAGCACGTAGTAGAGAGAGGCAAGTCGAGGAAAACGAGGCCATACTGCCCTGTGCTTTTGATGGACTGGATTAGCCAGCTCAAACAGAGGAAGGAGAGCTGCCTTACGGTAGCAGTGGGTCTCAACACAAGAACTGCCCACATCACGCACTCCAAGCCCCTGAGCTTCCTTGCACTGCCTCAAAAGTTCCAGGCAGAGGCATGATGGAGCTCGAGCTCAACTCCCATTCCATCAGTTCCAAAACAAGAGTTATGAAGTATGGTCACCAAAGAGCTTGATGGAGGCCCCTTAATTGTAACATCTGATTGTTCAGGAACCAAATCCCTTTGGATTGCTTGCTGTTTCCACAACTATCATATTGGCCAGAAGAAAGGCCAAGATTAGCAGCTCTGCTGTTAAACTCTTGGCTACTGACCACTGCCTGAAGCACCTCATGACATAAAAACATCAGTAAACTGGAGAGTCTCTAAGGCTGTCTACTCTGACAACATGGCACTTCAGAGCCATGGGAGCTTCAAACAAGGCCTGACTTGCTGTGGCAGGCAGTTTAGTTTTATGTGAGCATTAAACGAGATCTGTACTATTAACCAGGTTCCTTAAAGCACCAAGTCCCTAGTCTTGTAGCACCCATTATTTCATCAGCTGCACCTCAAGGCAGAAAGGGAGTTTGTTTCTGAAAAATCAATCCCTTGGTCACTGGATTTATTTCATTATTATTATTATTATTATTAAACATTTGCTCCCATCTCCCTCTGACCTCTATTTCCAGGCAGCTGCTCAACCAAAACAGCAGTGCCTGGGGAACAGATGCGGCGGACACAGAGGTCAGACGACAGCACTTGGTCCTATTTGCTGGGTACACCATGAAATGTTTTGCTTGCTGTTTCACAGCTTCCTCTGTCTGTATGGACAGCAACATGCCCAGCAGATTTTGTAAGCACAAACACTTACAAACTTCTGTTTGTTTTACAGAAAAGCTCATGGATGTGCAGCCTAACAAGTATAATACTTTAAAATGCCAAGTGACAGGTTTACCAACAGATTTTAATACTTCTAATGGCATGGTGGGTTTGAGAACACACTAAAGAATTAGCTAACTCTGCTCCAGTTTTCTTCTCATGATGCCTCCGCAACATCTGTATCAATATCAATTGCCTTCTGTTCTGACACAATATACTATCACCATCAAAGAAAACAGTCCACAGGCTATCTGGTAAATAATATATTACGTTGCTAAAGAAGTCCTTCCTTCACTCTGTTATACCTGTTAATAACATAAAGAACAGTACATTTGGAAAGTATGCAATGTATTAAGGGCCATTTCATGCATGTATGGATATGCAAGCAGAAATCAGCCAGGAATCAATGAAGAATTAGTGGGGTAACAAATTACTGCTAGCACTGCAGCACAAATCTATCTGAACCATCCACATGCCTCCAACAGCTGATTAAAAATAGGAACCCTTTCCAGTTCTCAAGCTCAGACTCTTGTAAAACAATCCATCTCTCCAACAGTCTAAATTGGTTCACTTAATTATGGATACAGTGGAGGAACCCTTACTCTATCTTATTGGCAGATAATAATAAACATTTCCAATCCTCAGTATGGCAGCTCAATGTACCGAAGCCTGATTAAGGCCTAACCAGCTGCATGCTCTGCTCACAGGCAAGAGGCAGCACTTCACAGCAGTGCTTGCTCCAAAGTATCCCTCCCACATTTTATGCTCTTGAATCTTTGCTCTGAGGAAGTTTATAGCCCACGTACCAAACACTGGTGTACATCCTAGTCAGTCATACCTAAAGCCCAAGGATACATTACTTCTCTGTATTCACAGACCCACTAGTTTCCAAACCAGCTTCCCATGCTTTTATTCCCTGTGCAGAGCAATACACCATGGCTGCAATTCACAACACAAAATCTTTCAAGTTTTTCCTCTTTTGTTATATATTCTTATACTTTTCCACGACACCACCATTCTACACATCCACTTCTTTTCCAAGTGCAGAAGCTGAACGCTTTCCTATGAGGAAAGAATTGCAAAAAGAATTCTCCTCCAGAGGAGCAGCAAACACGCAGGATTTTGACAGCAGCATGCTACAGAAATTAAAGGATGCTATTATATAAACTATACTATAAATTATGTATTTTGTAGCTTTAAAAACAGATGTTTTTTACTACAGGCTAAAAAGATTAGCTAGAAAATGGATGCAGGCTCTGAAGCAGAGCTATGATGACTTGCCAGTCTTGTCTGGTCTTACTCCTAACACAAACACACTCAGCACTGCTGCAAGGAGCTGGATGCAATATCCCAACCTTTGCTTATGGGCTGAAAGAGCACTGGCAGGTCTGAAGAGCTCTATTAAGAACACTGCCATCACTTTTCAGTCTTCATCTGCCTGGTAGAAAACAAATCATGGCCTCAGCGTAATTATCTCAGTATTTGTTAACATGGACATTTTCATTATAACCTGACCATAACCCAACATTCAACCTGCTGCTTTTTAATTTTTCCCCTAAATTACACAAAGGCAAACTTTTTTATTTTTGCATTAAAAAATATAATTACCATTTGCTGTAGAATTTGTGAGCAGAGAACTGTAACAAACCAGATTTTTTAATTATAGCAATCGAGAATCAAAAAAAATCCAGATCCAAATTAACATTCAGCTCTGCTGTTAACGCATCACACTCTCCTGCAGCAGTGTTGTTTAGGTAAACACCTTCAACACAAAACTTTCAGAAATTATAATGAGTGTATATTGGGTATATTCCCCTGTGCCCAACATTGCCACAGCTGTTAAACCGCTATTACTGAAGATGACAGCAAAGAACATGACAGGGTCTCCCCCTTTATACCAAGGGCCATGTTTCTCAGGTATGTGATGGAACAATTTTTTCAAGTTAGAACAAGGATGTAGTTAATCTGCCTTAAATGACCATCTTTGCATTTATAGTATGACAAGTGTGGGTGGCCTGTATTATAGTGTGAAATGCTTTGGTGATGTTAAGGGGAACTTAAAAAAAACACAACCCAAACCATACAACATAAACACTAACACACGTACATATACTAAGTGTATCAATAATGACAGCCAGGATCCTAAACACTTTAAGAACAAACCAAACCAAACCCAAACAGGTTGAGCAGATAATCCATGACCAATCCTACTATGAAAGGAGAGAGAAATTCAAAGCTGTTTCTGAAACGCTGCTGCTCTTTGCACGCATGAACTTTTTCTACGTTATAGTGTACAACCCATAGATTCACAGACTGGTTTGGGTTGGAAGGGACCTTAAAGCTCCTCCAGTTCCAACCTCCTGCCACGGGCAGGGACACCTTCCACTAGAGCAGGTTGCTCCAAGCCCCTGTGTCCAACCTGGCCTTGAACACTGCCAGGGATGGGGCAGCCACAGCTTCTCTGGGCACCCTGTGCCAGCGCCTCAGCACCCTCACAGGGAAGAGCTTCTGCCTCAGAGCTCATCTCAGCCTCCCCTCTGGCAGGTTAAAGCCATTCCTCCTCTCCTGTCCCTACAGGCCCTTGTCAAAAGTATATATTCATGGACTGTAAAGAAACATTAGGAAGCTTGTGAAGGCATCTTCTGGAATGCAAACCCAACTCCTCTGCTTTCAGAAACATAACCTTTCTACTCTGCTAGCACTGTTAATGAGGCATTCTCCAAGTTCAGTCTGGCAATTCAAGCAATTACATTCCAGACCACTGCACCTCCTTCTCATTTGCATATAAACAATGCTAAGACTGCTGCTACTACATATATATAATGCTGAATTTCGGCGTGATGCATGCGAACACGAGGCAAAGGTCTCCAGTGTCCTCCCCTATACATTCTTCAGCCTCTTTGAAAGAAGAGCTCAGAACTATCAACATCAAAAGTAAGAAAGCAGAAGGATGGGAAAAAGTTACAAAAGGAGTAAAATTATCAAAACTGCTCAAATTAAACAAAATGAGGCTTCTTTGTTCCTGCAATTCATATACCTAACCACAAATATTGAAACCAAGGAGTCGAGTTTCCTTAGGTATCTAACTATCAGGACACAGAATGCAGGCTTAATTCCTGACAACCAAATGTGGGCCCCAATTGCTTTCCATTTTTGGAGTCAACCTTGTTCTTTTTAGAGCTAAACTGGGAAAATAACGTCTGACATTATTTTTATCACAATTGCATCTCCCCTCCCTTGCAAGATAAAGTACAATAATGAAATACCAACACTTCTCATGCCTGAAAAGGCCAAGCTGTCTGGAGCATTCTATTTATCTACAGAAGACACCACAATCATACGTAGGTCTTCTGAAAAGCTGTTTGCTTAATAACCATTGACACTGTTATTTTGCAAAGATATTTAACTGAATGGCCTGGGAGACAACCAGTAGAACTGACAGAGCTCACTAAAGGAGGCCACTTCTCACTACATCTGTGCTTTCCACGTCCTCCACTGCATGCTCTCAACAGTCATTAAGCACCCAAATCCAGTACCAGAACTATAAGCACCAGTTTGAAGGCCGCAGAGAGGCCCTTGTTCACTTATTGCATTCTTTTTCTCTTAGTTTTGCCCATTTTTGTGAGAATAATCATTAAGCTCTCAAGAACAATTAACAGGAGAGAACAGATGAGGGTGGCGCCTCAGCCACAAGGGAGACTCTCAAGTCCATCCCATCTGCGCTCCCAAGCAGCTTCTGCCACAGAGTTACCAGTAATTATTCTTTAAGGCACATAATATCGAGGCAATAAAAGCCTCAAGGCTGCTTGATTGCAAACAGTGGACTGCAAAAAAATAGCCAGAAAAATTACTATTCCCACTCCCTGGGACTCATGACACTGCATCTGGAATTACCATGTCTCATTTTGAACTCCCCAGTACCAGATACACTGACAAACTGGAGCGAGCCCAGCAGCCAGCCACCAAGATGGTGATGAGATCAAAGCACACACAGCACAAGGAGAGTTGAAGGACCTGGATTTATTCAGCCTGGAGAAGGCTGAAGGTGGGGACCCTACTGCTGTCTACAGCTCTACTCAGAGATGCAACTGGGCTCTTCTTAGAGGTACACAGTAATTGATTAAGAGGTCACAGACAAGTTGAGAAAAGATAAATTATTACTTGATATAGGAAGAAAAAACCCACAACAAAGGTAGTCAGACATTGGATCAGACGCCCAGAGAGGCAGTGGAACCTCCATCCTAAGAGATTTTGAAATGCCAACTTGCCCAGGCCTTGAGCAACCAAATCCAACTTTTACACTACCCCAACTTTTAGTAGGAATTTAGATGACCCCCCAAAAAACTCTAGCCAACAAAGATTTTTCTACAAACCCGTATTTTAGTAACAGACTGAAGATGCTTGCTTAGTCTCAATGCCAAGTTCCCTCTGAAGTCCTATTACCTGGAAAGGAAATGTAAACTGACATCTATTAGCTTAAAGACAAATACTTACCACCATATTGTAGGCATCAGGAACTTCAATTTCAAACTGAAACTTTCCACCTTGGTAATAGCCCTCATCTAGCGGAGAAAAAAAACCAAGGATAATAGTTAAGTAAGAGAAAATAACAGACACCATATAATACAAAAGATCTGTCGTTACAAAGATTAAAATAATGGCACAGGGTTATCATCAAACACTTAACCTAGTTATACCATAACACTAGCTGCCACCCAGCCCCAAAAGAGTGTGAACATGGTCTCTTCCTCCACTCCCAGCACCTTTACAGCAGAAATTTTAAGTCAGAAGAGCCAACAGTCCCAGGATCACCCTGGAAAGTCCACCCTCCTCACCAGACTACCAGGCAATACCAAGACAGAGGAACCTTCGATGGAACTTCTCGTGTCTGTATGAATAAAATTCAGCCACACATCAGCCACGTGGCATGCAGCACCACACCACCGACCCTTGGAACAGGCTGGATACATACTTCATTTGCTAATGCATGCTAAATCCTGCTCCAGGATTTAGCAGATCTTGTGCTAGCAATCACATAATGCGAGTAGTACGAATAACAGGGTGCAAGAGCATGCTTTGAAGTGTACCACAATAAAAGAGCAAGTTAGCTCTTTTATTTTAGTTATCTTAGGATGATCTATCAGTTAGGAGAGTTTGTCAGCCTCAGACTCAACAGTGAATTATTAAAATGGCTAAATTTTAAAATAAGAAATCTGAAAATACCTAGTTGCAGTTAACCAGAGATAATATAGGATAACAGTCAGCCTGCAACTCTTGAGAAGGCTGTGCTTGGAAGCAGAAACGCTTGCAAGTGGTCTGAAATGTGCCCTTCATTAAGAAAGGGAAACAGACAGGTACCCAGCCCACACTTGGGGTGTGGGACATCTAAAGAATGCTTAGGCTCAAACTACCCTGCGTACTCTAGCTCTCTATATCACACAGTGCAGCCATGGTGAAGACGTGAAGGTAAGGAAGGCTGTTTATCAGTGTATATCAGTATATTTTTTAAAGCAACATTACAAAGGAAAGTTGTGTGAAGTGGTCCATAGTTTACAGAAAGAGTTTTCTTATTTTCTAGCTTGTTCCAGACCACTGAAAAAATAGCTCCTCTACTACAGGTCATCAGAATCCTATTTCAGGATGCTTGCTGTCTTTTGGACTTGCTGCATTCCCAGTCCCTAGCCAGATCTAGCATGACCTTCTATTTTCTACTACCAACCATTGCCCCATATCACTTGCTTAGGTTTCAGTCCATGCTACAACCTCACCACTGTCAGCACAAGCCTGTAGCTTCCACACTGCAACTGCCATAATCACAAAACAGCAGTCACCTCCTGCCCTCCTCCTCTTCGCAACCTCTCATCAGCTTGCTTACTGAAAACAAGAGGGCATCACCCTGTTAAATAACACAAACCTTCAGTTGTAGGAGGAAGTAAGCCTGTAAAAGCTGATGCTGCCAAAAGATGAGACTCAACTGCACACTACACCACTCTAAAGGATCTGTGCCTGCAGAACAGCAAAAGAGTTGCTGGGGACAACACCACAGTCCAGCTTCTCCCAGGAGCCCGTATAGGCTGCAAGAGGTTCAGTACATGAACAGCATCAGAAAGTTTGGGCTGCAACAGTAGTACAGGCACAGAGTGTGGAAACAGAGTGCGGCTGGTTTTCCCCACCCCACGCAGCGATATTTCCAGCAGCCTCCACACTGAGCTGTGCAAGCTTTAGCCACTGCAACTCTCAATTTAGTAACCTGGCCACAACATAGGCTTTTCAAATACATTCTCCATTACCACTCCAATCCAAACTTTGAAGTGTGTTTCATTGATTAAGCATTTCATGCACCCGATGCTTTACCAGAAAGTAAATGCACACGCACTGATTTTTCTGGAAAGGAAGAAAAAAAAAAAAGGCAAGACAAAAGCATTTCTTTTTTGTTTTCAGTTAACAGAGATAAAAGAAATAGTAAAGAAGCCATTTCTAATGAATGAGATGTAAAAGGTGAGTTACACCAATACGCCTTTGATGAAACTGCTCTCTGTCAAATGTGCAAAATACTTGAAGCAGGACACTGAGTGTTCCAGGAAGGAATGATAAGGAAAATGATCCAATATTCCTCAGGAATTCAAACAGCTGAAGCACCACCACGTTACCCTCCAGGTCACAGCTAACTGCACTTTATCCACCATAGCTTTTCCACCAAGTGTCAGGAATCCTCACTATTTCCAAGCATGATGTCATCCCTTGTAAAAAACACAGCTGGAATCATCTCTGGTCTTTCAGTGACAGGACTAAAACAAACAAGCCACACCATAGAGGAATTAAGTGCTTATTACATGTACCTCAAAGCCTTCCATGGGCTCACAAGCCCTTCTCAAACAATCCCATGAAACACCCACATGTTTGCACAGGGAGAAGCCTGCTGTAGGTATAGCAAGGTAAAGGAGAAACACCAACACTTAAGGTTGCTCACGAAATCCAGCAGCGACAAGTTATTTTCCTTGGCTTATTTTCCCTGATTCCTTGATTTTGTGGACTTAAAAGCATGCAGAAACAGTTCATATTCCACCCCTGCTCATGTGAAATCAGTGCCTCTTGATGGACATGCCTTATGTCAAAGAAAATCCTCAGATTTAATGAATCCTCACTGTAATACAATTGTCCTAAAGAAACACTTGAGAACAGCTCCCAGGGAGGAGAGCACGCCAAAAGACTGCGACATTCCTGCCAGTCAAGCAGCAAGAGAAAAGCTATGTTCCACATCGCTGCACACCAAAAGCATGAGGCCCACAGCCTCGGCAGCATGCAGGGCCATAAAGTTAGGTCCTTGACTCCAAGCACAGACAAAGATCACTGTGGCATTGCTCAAGAGATGCATGGGTTGAGGAAAAACAGCTGAACAGTTGGTCTTCATTTTCTCTGCTCTTCCCCACCACGAAGAGCTGGCTCAGGATAGCTCCACTTCTACCCAGCCACGGAAGAAATTCCCAGTGTCCATGTGCAGGATGATAGCAGAAAAGGCGAGTTCAGCTGGAGGGTGCAAGACCAGCTGAGCCTCTCTCAACGTGTAAAACCATAACCACAAAAAGAGTGCAGAGTTTCCTGCAGGTTTATGGAGATGAACTGGCACGCAGAGGGTTAAATTATCAACAGAAAAGCAGCAGCAGGACCAGATGGTGAAACAACACCCCTTTTCCTTAACAAAAACATGTTTTAGGTTAGCTCAAGCACTTTCTAACCACATATTAACACCTCCACAAGCTGTAAGAGATACCTTATGTATTAACTCTGTTTCCTCTTATTTGTTTTCCTGTGTTCTATGTAAGGCTGAGAAATCTCCGGAAGACTTGGAGCACTTTATACATTGTGTCTCGCACTGCAGATCATTTCTACATACTTCCATGACGAAGTCTCCCTCAAAGACAGCTCAATACTAAACACTGTCTTGCATTACAACTCATTTTATGTGTCAGGTTTACCTTGGCATCGGTCCATGCTAGCACTAACAAAGAAATGCACTGGGTATGCTACTGGCTCTGTTATAAAATAAGCAAGGATATGTTTACCAAATTAGAAGAGTAAAAGCATCTCTTCTCCCCTCTTCTTTACAATTCTCCCTGTATGTTTGTAAGTTTTTTCACTAAAGCTACAATAAAGCATGCTACTCATTACCCATCACCCAAAGGTATGTTAAACATCCATATCTCTGGAGGGCCTCAGTACCCTGCCAGAAATCTTGCAATGCAGTAACAAGATAAGCCTTCAGAATAAAGTCATCTTACAGCATCTCAAGGAAGTAAACAGGTTCTCCCACGTGGTAGTTTCCTTCCCTGTGTCCCACAGCATCCATACGGACTGGGACAAAGACCCTCAATTTTTTAGGCATGGAACAGCGGTGGGAAAAACTCAAGTTCTGGCAGAGTTAATAGTGAAGAAAGTGATATAAATCAAAACATAAAACTGTCAAATACAATAGCTTTAGCACATAACTTAGGAAGCAGGCCAGTGATGAGACTTTTGCAAAAATCTGAGCTCCAGTTCTCCTCCTACCACTTAAATTTATGTCTTCAAGCTGCATTAACACCCAGCATCTCTCCCACTTGAGTCTGAAGTTTCATTATCAGCAACTTGACTCTAATCTCAGTTTGCATTATAAGGCGTTTTGATGGCTAAAACTGCTGTGAAAATACTAAACCAAATCATTTTATCACTTTAGAAGAAAATGCAAGATAATTAGGACAGGCACAAAGGATGTGCTTTTGATAGTAGCTCCTTGAATTTGCAGCGTTGAAATGCTCAGCCATGCTCACTGACATTTGTCATTTTACAGCACACAAAACAGAGAATAGGCTCTTTGTTAATTCCCTGAAGAACTGGGCTCTAAATAACCACACTCACCCCAGACTACTCCAACTGTCTGGAAACTGCAGTGATACTGCATTAGCTATACATATTCCTATAGTCTTCTTCATGTGTAAGCTACCTAAAACTCACCTTCTTCATTTTTTCCCAGGTCATTACCATGTTTTAGTCTCAGATTCCAATTTTGTGCTCCAAATATCAGTGCAGCAGGCAGGACTCTGCCTGCATTATAAGCATCTCCTTATTTTTCCTAGGTTTTGATCCAATTGGTACTGGTACAAAAAAAGAGAAGAGAGGCAAGTGTCTGTCTAAAGCATGTTTTTAAAAGAGCAATTGTTTCAGATGACAAAAGGAAGCAGCAGCTTCAGACAGCGGAGCAAGGCAGCAGTATTTGCCTCAGGAACACACAGTTTGTCTACTGTGGCAGTAAAATCTAAGTCTTATCCATTTTCTAGCATATATCCACTCAGGGTGCACTGCAGAAAGCTATAACGTAAAGAAACTGGAATTTCTTTAATTACACAAAATAAGCAGTCACCCTCAACAAGATTTTCTACAAACTCATTTAAAAACTCACTGTCACCAGGATAATTTTGTGACATCAAATACTTACTAAGAAAGGTTATTATGAGAAGTGCAGACCAAGGGAGCTGAAAGTATTTCTGCTGTGGTGATAAACGTTATTTTCTTACTCAAATTAGTCTTTTCGTGAGATAAAGAAGCTTCTTTCCCTGTCCTTTCAAGCCCAGACTGCATAAAACAAAGCACCCAAGCACGGGCTTTGTCAATAACATACAGCTAGAACACTGGCTACAACAGGCATCTCTAGTGTTAAAAACCATGTTCAGTCAGTACCTTCACGGAACGCTGACAGCCAGCTACTTTCAGAAACTGGCTTGGTGTAAGATTCCTTATAAAAATGTGGTTACAGAATTCAAGCTCTCATAGTAATCAGAATATAAGAGAACTGAAACAGAAGATATGAAAAGAACTAGCACTGCTCTCTACCAGATGCATCATACAAGGCTGCAATCTGTGTAACTGCAGATAAGCAAACTGAGAACCTTAAAGGAGCCAGCAAGAGCCTCCTTCCTGCGCAGACTACCAACCCTGGCTTACACACACGTATGGCATAGGTCCTAACAGTGAGAACTGCATGGCAACATTAGGTATTCCCTGGCATCTGCAGCTGCGCTCTTGAACCATGATTGGAAAGCTACAGAGGTATGTGCAAAGTGCTCCCTGAAGAGCCAGATGTATGAGCAAGATTTCTAGAAGAAACTCAGTTCCTCAACGCAAGAGAGCTGTAGGCAGGAAGAAAGCAGGTTCTTCCTCTGGACTGTCAAGATTCATGCAACATTGTTCATACACTACAAAAATAGTTGCCTCAAACAAAGATTTTGGGACATTTGAGCCAGAAAAATTCTGTGATGACCACTTAGCTGCCTCTGCTATCCCAAAGAAAACTAAGATTTAGCATGCTCTAAAGAAAAACCTCAATAATGAAGGGAATCAGAAAGCTACAAAGTTTTTCTTGGTATGTGTTCCATTCTGCCTTTGGAAAGCTGTGCTAAGCTGTATCTGATCACAAGAGTCTCTACCTGAATTATGCACAGCTGAAATAGATGTTTACTTGGGTCAGACTGCAACTGCAGAGACTTCAGCTGTGCAGCTATATTTAGAGTAACAAAATGTTAATTAAGATCATATCATTCCCCAGATCATTTCAGCAAAGAAGCTAGCACAAAACCCATGCTCTGCATTCAACTACTGTCTTCTGACTGCAACATCTTCCTGCACAGCACTTAACAGAACAAAAATGGCTATGTATTTAGATACCACAGAATTAGTATGAAGAAGCTATCATTTCTTCACATCCCTAACTCACACAGCGATGATCTTGTAAAGTCAACTCATTTGCAAAATATAATAAAGCAGCATCACACAAACTGGGGCAGACAGCCTAACACCAAGCAAGCATGAATACATCTCCTACACAGAATGAGAGGTTAAAAGTCCTGTAACAGCACCTGCATTTATTCTTTATTACAGTGACTAGGGCAGTCTTACTCATTTTCCCATCACAAAAAGAAGTCACATGAATGGACATGTTAACAAAGACCACCCAGGATCTCCACTGCCGAGGAAGTCCTAGTGGATTTTGCATAATAAGCAGCAACAGTGACATCTAGTGCTCATTTAACTTCAAGATACTGGATTATCAGAAACATTCTTACCACCCTTTGAAGTGTAAAACCTTATTTCTCTAGGTAAAACATCAGGATGACTGCCATACTGCATCGGAATTCTGTTGAAAATGTGCCTCTACAAGAATTAGTTGGCAGGGAGATACTGATCCTGACACATTTAACTCAACTCTGTACTACATGTGTCTACGTTCTCATTTAAGTAGTTGCAGAGAGTATCAAAGGTAACACACAGCAAAAATAAGAAGTGCACATGAAGTTTCAATAATCTTCCATAAAAATTCATCCATAAAACACAAGCACAACTTCCTATTCTAACTTAGGTGGAAAGAGTAAATTCTGAAAGCATTTTTACTGAACAGCATGCCAGCAGAAGCTTCACAATGTGCTTAAGTTGCATTAACAATAAAAGATATTTCCAAACACTTGAGTATTCAAAGACTAAGCGGCTCCTACTTGTTAAGCATCATCAGACATGCACAGATGTGAAGTTTTCCAGCAGTGCTGTATCTGTCATCTACTTTACCACTGCAGAGTCAAGCAACCAGTAAGAATAAATCCGTAACAGGGCTGTAATGTAGCAATTTTTCTAGATGTGGCCCAAGAATTTTCTCAGCAAATAAAACAAGGTGGTTTGAAATTGGCCAAGAGAAAAAAAAAATCTCAACGTGAACAAACAAAACCTGATTATTTCCTAAACCTGCTCAATTTTGATGGCCTTTTTATTGGAATCTACTTCCCAAAATCAAGCCTCATCCAAAAGCCAGCTCAGCTGTCATACTGAAAGAGTTTCTCAGCCCAGTTTCTCCACTGACTCCATATAACCACTGTATTACAGCCAGTCTTTCTCTGACTAGAAAGTTTACTGGATTCTTGAACAAACTCTTGGAATTATGTTCCCTTAACACCAACACACACAGAAATAAAAGTAACATGTTTAAAAAATTACCTGGGGTTACAGTTAGCTGAAAGTAATGAAGCTTGTTTGGGTCAGGAAAATTCACTTTACATGTACCTGTGAAGCAAAAGTATAATTTACATCAGACAATTGGTTTTCCACTGTTGGGAAAGCAAGTATATCATCTTTCACACTCTCCGAATTCACTCCCTGATTAATCCCTACCTTCCAGTCAAGTGATTTCCTCTTACGCTTTGTCTCTAAGCACCTCCTCCCTATACTGTTACAGGTCACCTGCAGTAATGGAACTTCACTTCGAGCTGAGGAAGAAGCTTATTTCCTTTCAGGAATCCATGCTGTCTCAAATACCTTAAAATGCCAAAAGATTTGGTTTACTGCGCAGATGGTAGCTACATGTTAAGATGACAGCATACAGAATATAAGCATCTCTTCCTTACAAGTTCTTTAATGGTAATATGTGTATCTTAGCATTTGACCATACACTGCAGCATGCAAGAGGTCATGCCTCATCCAAAAGCCAGCTCAGCTGTTATACTAAACAAGTTTCTTCTGTATAACCAATTACATGTGTTAACTTATGAAGCATCATTACAAACCAAACACTGTTTTTATTCTCAGACTAGATAAATTTAAGGAGAATAGTGAGAATGAAGAACAAGTGTGGAAAAGAACCAGCAACCTGATAAAACTAGTCAGTGGTAAATTTAAGGAGAATAGTGAGAATGAAGAACAAGTGTGGAAAAGAACCAGCAACCTGATAAAACTAGTCAGTGGTTTCAGTTCAAGAGATGCAAGTTCACAGCGTAACAGCCCTTTGTTTGCACTTCATGACAGAAACCAAGACGCCTTCCCATGCACAAAACTGGCTTTTCTTGACCATGGCAGAGACAAGCTGTCAATCTGGCACTAAAAGCTGTATATATGCATGGATACATTATTATCCATATTATGCAGCCTTTAGCTTCTTAACCCATCAGGCTGGCTGTTCTTTTTCTGTAATCAAGGAGCCAAATAGTATCAGAGATATAGACCCTATTTGCCTGAAAAAAAAAAAAGACTAGAACTATACACAAACCCCAGTAATGCATTCCCATCATAGTAACTACAAACCCTGATAGATGTTTCTCTGGTGTTTGTTATCCTAAAGAAGAGTCTACAGAAAAAAAAGTTCATTACTCTGTGAAATCTCTATAATTGCCTTTAAGAAAGAAGAACACAGAGTTAAAATAATGCCTCTTCCCGCCCTCCCTTTTTGCTGCTTCTATTCTGAATTTTTCGCCCTTGTAACTCCTCCCATCAGACAGTCTGTACACTGAAAAGCCTGATTTTTAAGATCTGAACGTTGACCTGGATTTGGAATCATTAGCAAACAGAAGATGCTCATCAGAAACAGTACTCGGAATTTTAACCTGGAGAGAAAAATACATGGTCAAAGCTTCCCTTAGCTGGGGAAAGACTCAAAACATCACAAGCTACCTGCCAGCATAATTGGAGAGAATGTTCACTGGTTTTCTTGCAAGATAAGCATATGGACAAGACAGTGTGAATGCACAGCACGGTAATAACCTGCCCATACACTCTCAGTCTGCTGCAAGCAGCTCGTGCCTCTTTCCCTGCAGGGAAAACCATCTTGGGTTATTCTGAAGCAGGAACGTGCACCACGGGAAGTTCTGCAGAGCAAGCAATGAGCTCTCAATGTGACTCTGAACTTGCTTAGGCAAAAATTTGCTGTGCTCACCTGTACTCTAAGAACTCATGGCAGAATGATGCTGTCCTGGCCAACACTTGAAAAGAAAGAGAGCTCAGCAGCAACTCAGCTTCACTGTCAACATCCAGCCTTAGCAACAAACACAGAACAGTAGGAACTTTACTTGCCTTTATAAAAGGGCTTTGTGTTTTGCTGTCCATTACAGAACTAGGCTTTCTAAAGCCAAGGAACAGAAAACATTTGATTTTAATTACCTACCCTTAGCTTTAGAAGCAACAAGCCATTTTCCTTGTGCTTTTAAATGCCTACTTTAAAGTGGCTATTCGTATTTTCAGCTTTTAGCATAACATCCATTACAAGTAACATGCCAGGGCTAAAACCACATCATCTTGCCTTTTTTTTTTTTTAAAGGAATATGGATCACTTTTTTAAAAAACAATTTTTCATGAGTATTTTCACTGTTAACCCACACATGAGGTTACAGATTGCATGCGAAGTGAAAAAGCACTAGGTTGACTTCACGGTCGAAGGAGGTGATCCTGCCCCTCTACTCTGCTCTTGTGAGACCCCACTTGGAGTACTGCGTACAGTTCTGGTGTCCTCAACATAAAAAGGACATGGAGCTGTTGGAGCGAGTCCAGAGGAGGCCACGAGGACGATAAGAGGGCTGGAGCACCTCCCATATGAAGACAGGCTGAGAAAGTTGGGGCTGTTCAGCCTGGAGAAGAGAAGGCTGCGTGGTGACCTCATAGCAGCCTTCCAGTATCTGAAGGGGGTCTACAAGGATGCTGGGGAGGGACTCTTCCTTAGGGACTGTAGTGGTAGGACAAGGGGTAATGGGTTCAAACTTAAACAGAGGAAGTTTAGATTAGATATAAGGAAGAAGTTCTTTACAGTGAGGGTGGTGAAGCACTGGAATGGGTTGCCCAGGGAGGTTGTGGATGCTCCATCCCTGGCGGTGTTCAAGGCCAGGTTGGACAGAGCCTTGAGCCACATGGTTTAGGGCAAGGTGTCCCTGCCCATGGCAGGGGGGTTGGAACTAGATGATCTTAAGGTCCTTTCCAACCCTTACGATTCTATGATTCTATGATTCTATGATTCTTGAGAAATTGGTTATTTTCTGAATCAGAGCTCCTATTTTGAAAAAGAAGGAATGGAGGCAAAACAGGAGTGAGGTTATAAACGCACTCTTCAGTTCCAGGTACCTTTGGGTGGTTTACAAGCGGGAAGCTCCCACTCCACCAGCAATCAAATTTTGGAGCCAAATACTCAATACTGCTTCCAAAGTACACTAATTGTACTCCCTACAATCCCTTCAGAGGGAGCAACAAAGAAAACCCGAGTGGCAGAGTTTTGCACAGCTTTCATTCCATTAGCATTCATACTTCAGTCAAAACATTCAGTTCTATAGTCCTTTTCCCCTTAAAAAGCATGCCATTAAATGCTATACTTACAAGGTAAATTAGCTTCAAGTTCTGCAACCTCTGTTGAAAGAATAAAAGAAGAAAAACAACTGTTATTTATGCAAGCAAAAAGCCATTCCTGAAGTCCAAATAGTCAAATCTAATTTAAACCACCCTGTAAATCAAATTTTACTTTAAAATATAATTAAGCTGCCATGGAAGTTTACCTTGAAATTTCTCTTTAAGCACCACAATTCATTACTAAAAACTCTCGTCTGCCCGACAGTCAAATGTATCCTACTGTGATTAGGAGGTTCAGCTCTGCCAAGACTGAAGTGCCAGGGCTTCTAATACCCAGAGCACTGTCATTTCAAAAGGTGGCATTATCCAAACCCCCAAACTTGCATACATATGGCACTAAAATGCGGAAGGCCAGAATTCCACAGCCTGCAAAACACAAAAGCAGAAAAACCTCGAGAATCAAGGTGCCAGTCTAACAACAAAAACACACACAGGAGGTTCACAGCCTGCATGAGCATCTGCAGCATCTAACTGCTAAAGCTCTTCCACCATCAGCTAGATCGTCTCAGGTCATGCACTGCTTTTGTAGGGAAGCCTCCAAGCATGATGGCAGGTACTGCACACTTGAAAACACCTACTGAAACCCTAATTCAAGGTCATTGTCAGATGTGATCCTGTGTGCAGAAATGAGCATCAAGAGCACCAAAAGAACAGAGCAAGACAAACGTTCACTTCGAGCACCTGGCAGGGTAACATGCACTGGTCAGTGCATCCATTGTACTCCCCCCAAACCTCTGCACTCTCAAACAAACTCAGGAGTGTTAAGATTTTTCCTTTTTGCTCCTGTGACTGTTGGATATTTCCCCTGGGAACAGTTTGCTATAGATATGCACTCCAATTAAATTTTATTGTATTTCCCATGCATAAAACTTAGAAGGTATTCATAAAAGAAGTAACCCAATTCAGTTGCATAGCTCCTAGGAAGGGAAGTGCATTCCTCAGCCCTTTCTCTGCCATGCTGCCCTCTCTGGATGACTTACTGCTTTCTCCCTGTTTATTTTATTGAAATCTTACTTTCAACTACCTGTATTTCAAAGAAATATGAACAACATGCATCAAGATAGCCCGTCTGCCCTTACTGCTAAAGTTCTAGGAAACTTAATCAAATTTAAATAATATATATCTATATTTTTGCATTTCCTATAGGTTTTTTCCCCCCCACTTGATTTCCAACTTTGCTTTCTGGTCTGCACAGACACAGCCCATTTATTTGGTCTGCCAACACTGTGTAGGAGTTCAACACCAACTCTGAAAAACATGAATCTAAAGAAAACTGTAATTCAGTTTAAGATATAGGAAGCTATCTCTTGGTGCAGAATCCAAACTGATCTCATCACAATTAAGAACTCCCTAACTCCCCAGAACTATCCTTGAATCCACACTTACCAAACCTGGCTGGTCTCTGCAGTGAGCATGAAGCTTATTTGACTCCCACCTCCCACTTGCTTGGCACAGCCCTGGTATTCCTGCATCTGCAGCCTACTATACTGAGAGAAAACCCCACCAAACAGGAAGCACTGCTTCACACATACCTAAGAAGTTCACAATTGCACTCTAAAATCCCCCACAACACTGGGAACATGCTTCTGCTAAAAGTTTCCAAAGAGAGCTGCCTTTGAAAGATACCAAAAATGTAATTTTAGCTATAATCAAGGGGGTGTGTGTGGTGTTTAACCAGAAAGAGAAAGTAAAACTAAAGACAAGGCATTAACCAACTACTGGAGGCTGCAGTTATACAAATGCATTGTAAGAGTATTCCCCCACCCCTTTCCCTTTAAACTCACCAGCCTTTCATAGTGGGAGTCACTATTAATCCTCAGTAGAGGGTAGACGTTAGGAGCTGGCTCTTATTTAAGGTGTTGACTGCTTTCCTTATTGCTTTCTGTGCTTCTGTTGTTCAGCTTTAATAAGTCCTGCCCATCCTTTGTTTCAATCCTGGGAAAAGGGCAGTAGGGCAAAGAGAGACACCAATGGACAGCACAGAGTCAAAGCCAGCAATGAAAGGGCTGAGCTGGGGCCTCACTTCTGCCTCCTGCAAGGGTCAGAGAGTTAACTGATCCCCATAGATCCTTTGAAGTGTGAAGATTTCCTGCAATGCATTCACACTTCTGTGTTTCCCTTTGTTTCAGCACAAGAATAAGTGGGTTTTCTTGTGAAAACATGAAAATGATGGTGCCCATTCACACCCATGAGGATGGAACAGTGTGCTCACCCTTTGAAGGTGTGCAGACACAGGGGGGAGGCTACGGTAACTAATCCACACCAAAGCTTTGTGAGCAAAGGCAAGTTCCCCAAAATTAAGGTTTCTCAACAACTCTGCAACAAAACACAAACTAAGAACGAAAAAACTTTAAAAAGATTTAAAAAAAAAAAAACCAAAAAAGCAGGCAAAGACCTTCAATAATCTAAACTGTCAAAGTAACATCAAGTAAGGAAACATGTTACTACCAAGTGTGCCATATAAACACTGATTAATAATAACTAGGCACATTTAATGGACCAAAGCTACAGTGTTTAAGTTTTCCACATTCTGTGACTCTTTGGTAGTGACAGTCTTGACACTGAAATCATTTTTGTAATTTGCTTAGTCACTGGCACAGGGTGCTCCATCCCTGGCAGTGTTCAAGGCCAGGTTGGACAGGGCTTGGAGCAACCTGTTGGTTCCAGTTGGAACTGGAGGAGCTTTTAGGTCCCTTCCAACCAAAACATTCTATCATTCTACAATTTTGACTACATCATTCAAGCTCCATTAAGATTCTGAGGTTTTAAGTTATGTATTTTCTACATAAAGCAATACCACTGCCAAGAATATTCTCTGTAAGTGAACGCCCCTTGTGCAGTCTGCCAACTTACTGGCATGGTTTAACGGATTTTTAAATAAGCAAAATGTAAAAACCGCAACCAGAGCTCCAACGCACTGAACTTCCAGCACCTCCAGAAGCCCCAGTAAATCAAAGAACAAACTTCATCTCAATCTGACCTCCTCTTTCAAAAAAATTACTAACTACAGCTGAACAGTAAACAAAACCCCGATCTGTGTTTCATAATGTTTTACGGCTAATCAGTATGTGTGTCTCAATTCCCAGGCAGGCACCCCACCGTTCCTTAAGATGACAAGACAAACCAGCAGATATAACCTAAGTCTCAGGAAATATTGTGCAAGAGCACTGAAGAACTTCCATGGGAAAACGGTGCTCATCACTGCCTACTCAGTGGGCATCTCAATTCCTTTCACAATCAAGAGGGCTATTGCCAGGAAGCAGCAAACCCAAGAGGACTGCACAGCCCTGCACCTACTCTGATAAGCCATCCTGGGTAGGTCTGGAAGGCCTGAAATATAGACACATGCCAGGGCTTCTGCAGGGGAAAAATGGTCATTGCAGACCCAGTCCAGCCCCTGACCAGCCAGTCTGGTGTTCCTCAAACCTTGCGTGATCTGGTGCAGGAGCACACCCAAGTGGTATGTATATTTGCAGTCCTGCTCTTGATCCAGTATGCACTTGCTTGAACAGTTCCAATACTATTTTAAACCATAAAAAAAGGCAAGGATTAAACTTAAACAGACTTTTGGAAGAGTTGAATGCAAACAGATTACGCCTCGGAAGCGGCTCAGGAACTTTATAAACCAGGGGAAAGCTAAACCTAACACAAGCAACCAAGGCTATTTATAAATGATTTCCACAAACAATAACTACCCATGACAATTCTCAGGACAGAAATAGGAACACACACTCCTGATGTGTACAGGCATATGGTTTATGAGACCCATGTGGATGTTATATTCAGTAACGTGCAGACTGTATTCATGTTGTTCTGCTCCTTCCCCTTCCCCACCCCATCTCAACAAGTCAGAATACAGATGTGCTTTGTTTACTAGCGTTGCCACAAAAAGTCAGGCCGTATGCTTCCCACTGGGCTTTGTTTTGAAGTACACAAAATGAAAGCATAATTTCCTCAACTGGAATGAACATTCGTATCCACAGCAATACTTACTTCTCTCTGGTTTTGTCCAAAAAGGCCCCTCTTCTGTTTAGTCCCTCTTTAATGCACATCCTTAAGACTGCTACAGAGAAATACCTTAACACTCTGAGAAAAGTATTAATTCTAGCAGTATAATGCTGTTTGCCTCCTAATCTTATCCATCTATCTATATAGCTTTCCCTATTTAGCTCCTCAACTGTACAGACCATGATCAGAAGCCAACCAAGCCACCCAATGCTGCCAGTTTGGAGTGAGATGTATATTTTCCTTCTGTTTCCAAATGTTTATTTGAAACAAGACACCATCAAATCATATGCTTCAGCTTCTATACAGTATTACATACAGTATTACAAAATGTATTGTCCTGACCTCAAAAAAACAGAAAAAGCCACTGTGGTTGGAAATCTCTTAACTATGCAGTACTTCACGTAGGCTGAAAATCAGAGGCATCAGAAATGAAGCAATGCAATGAACCAGGCCTCCCATTGCCAGTCACGTTCTAGGAAAAGTCTCAGTAGTAACTTTTCAAATGAGCTTCAATTCAAAACTGTTTCAGAAATGCTGCTGCTCTTTCACATGCATGAACTTTTTATAAGATACAGAGCATGACCCATAGGATCACAGAATGGTTTGGGCTGGAAAGGACCTTCAGATCATCTAGTTCCAACCTCCTGCCACGGGCAGGGACACCTTCCACTAGAGCAGGTTGCTCCAAGCCTTGAACTGGCTTTGAACACTGCCAGGGATGGGGCAGCCACAGCTCTTCTGGGCACCCTGTGCCAGTGCCTCAGCACCCTCACAGTAAAGAACTTCTTCCTTATATCTAACCTGAACTTCCCCTCTTTCAGTTTTAACCCATTCCCCCTTGTCCTGTCGCTACGGTCCCTGATGAAGTTTCTTTTTTAATTCCAGAAAGTATTTTCTCCTCTCTCAATTTTCCTCACCTGTTATTGTGACGAGGGATATTCTGGTACTTGAAGGCTTGAAAAAAGCAAATATATGGATTCTCCTCATTTTTATTTACAGTGCACATACACCTCACTCTTATAATGTGTTCTCTCAGCCTTATACAAATGCACACCTGAAACATTTACAGTTACAAAAATCTAGTTGTGAAAGCCACAAATGTTGAAGACAACTGAGGAATAAACCATGCTAATTAATTTTCATTTCATTTCAGCCCACAATCAGACCAGTAACATAAAACTTCTTAGGTGCACTACAAAAAAAAAGGGCAGAAAAAGTAATACACACTCCTGAAAAAAGTTCAAGGGCCAACTTTCGTGATCAGTAATGATATACATTGCTGCTCCTGGCATCCTGGCATGTTCTCTACCTTTAATTCAATTTAGCAGTCACATTCATTATACAGTATTAATCTTTAATACGATTTGGGCTTGTCCTCAGCCCTTTTCAAACATTCAGAAAGGATGTGCCTGTCAAGTTCAGCACTGCTGGGCCTAGAGCATCCTGCAGCCCCTAACCCTAATGTAATGAATTTCCCCCTTAGAGATGAATTTAACATCAAAAATAAACTCCGCAGCACAGAACAAACTGAAAGCTGCTAAAACAAGTGTACTGCTTGCTCCACTTTAATTATTTATTTTATTATTTATTTGTATACTGGGCCTACAGAATTAGGGTCTTACTCTCCAATTGAGCCTATACTGAAAATCCAGGGAAAATAGAGATGCAAGAATAAGTCACACTGAACTTTTAACAAACTTATGCTTTACTAGAGCCTCTCTCCTGGCCAGAGAGGCAACAGAGGCCCTTCAAGAACCATTTCTCCTCCTCCTCACGTCAGTAATTACTTTCTACCTTCTCCAGTTGTTTGCAGTTTCTCCATGTGATTTGTCTTGAAACATGTTAGTCACTGCTTGGTGTCTCTCTCCTGGCCAGAAAGCCTGTCTCTAAGAGCTGCCAGCCTAAATTACTAATCCTCACCCCCCACACCCTCCGACACTCCTGCCCTCAGTGATTTCAAAGCAGTGATGTTTTCCCTCAACTTCTCAGGGTTCCAGGTCAGAACCACCACCATGCTCCTTACTCCTGACAGCTGTGCCCTGCTAACCTCCTACACGTGCTCCATCAGTTGCTGAGATATTCAGCAGGGGATAGGCTGCTACCAAATCCTGCTTAGCAGCCATGACTTTGACATTCCAGAGGAAGAACAGTTGGAAAAGAATATTCAGCTGTCTCAGAACTACTTCCCTACACAAAACTTCAGGGGTAGAGATTCCTCCTTTGATAATGTGTCCATGAAATAACTCAACAAAACAATGCCCTGAGCCATGACTGATATTTAATTATATAACAATACTGGACATGTAAGCAATCAAAGGAGCAGCTTAGAAAAAACAACAAGGGGCACCAGTATTTTAAAAGTAAAAAAAAAAAAGCCTGTTTAACTTGCACCCATCACTAAAGCCAAGGATAGCACATGACTACACCCTGCTGATAGCTCCTACCCTTCTAGTTTTACTAAAAGTATTTCAAATATTTTTGTGAATTTTCTTCTCATCCATATAGTGCAAATAGTTAACATCGTCCTTAATGTCCTGGGTTCAGCTATAGCAGTCATTTTTCTCCTGCTTAGTAGCTGGTGCAGTGCTGTGTTTTTTAACTTTCAGCCTGGGAACAACGCTGATAACACCGATGTTTTTAGTTGTTGCTAAGTAATGTTTATTCCAACCAAGGACTTTCTCAGTCTCATGCTTTGCCAGGGAGGAGGGGAAGCCGGAAGGAAGCAGAGACAGGACACCTGACCCAAACTAGCCAAAGGGGTATTCCATACCACAGCACGTCATGCCCAGTATATAAACCGGGGGGAGTTACCCGGAAGGCCCAGATCACTGCTCGGGTCGGGCTGGGTATCGGTCGGCGGGTGGTGAGCAATTGTATCCTCTCCCCTTGTTATTTCACTAATCGTTATTATCATTGGTGGTAGCAGTAGTGGTTCTGTGTTATACCTTAGTTGCGGGACTGCTCTTATCTCAACCCGTGGGAGTTACATTCTTCCCATTCTCCTCCCCATCCCTCCGGGAGCGGGGGGAGGAAGAAGGGGGGGGGGGGGGAGGGGGGAGTGAGCGAGCGGCTGTGTGGTTCTGAGTTACCGGCTGGGCTCAAACCACGACAGTTCTTTTTGGCGCCCAACGTGGGGCTCGAAAGGTTGAGATAACGACAGATCTGACCAGAGTGTGTTTAATCATATTTGTGATAAGCATTCATTGTTACTACTACGTGGGTCAGAGGAAGAGGAAGAAGAAGAAGAGGTCACTTCTCGACCCCGGACCTCAACCGAACTACGGAATATGCGAAAAGATTTCACCCGTCTTCCAGGGGAGCACATTGTCACCTGGTTGCTCCGGTGCTGGGACAATGGGGCCGACGGTCACGAACTAGAAGGTAGGGAAGCCAAGCAGCTGGGATCACTTGCTAAGGAAGGAGGAATTGACAAAGCGATTGCAAGAGAGAAGCGAGCCCTCAGTCTTTGGAGGCGGCTCCTGGCAGCTGTGAAGGAAAGGTTTCCCTACAAAGACGATATTACGAATCGCTCAGCCAACTGGACCACGATAGAGAAAGGCATCCAGTCCCTGAGGGAATCAGCCATTATAGAGATGATCTATCGTAGGCCGGATGCCAGGAACACATCCGTAGACCCAGATGAAGTCGAATGTACACGACCCATGTGGCGGAAACTTACACGGAGTGCGCCATCATCATATGCCCACACATTGGCATCAATGACCTGGAATGACGGAGTATCACCAACAGTGGATTTCCTGATTCGTCAACTCCGAGAGTTCGAAGACAATCTCACCCCTTCCATCATTTCAGCTGTGGAAAAACTGTCCCAGGAGTTCAAACAATTGAGAGACGATTTATCCGATCTATCCAGCTCTCCACGCGTACCAACCCATGTCTCAGCTATCAACAGAAGGCGCCCTACTGCTCGAGAAAGAAAATATACGAGGTACACGCCACGGGCCACCCTATGGTTTTACCTGCGGGATCATGGAGAAGACATGAGAAAGTGGGATGGAAAACCTACTTCAGCTCTGGAGCAACGGGTGCGTGAACTGAAGAGGAGAACAATGGTCAAGGATGATCCTCCCAGGAAAGCTGCTGCTCCAGTCTCTGGCGAGCAGTTTCCCAGATGGAGCGAAAGAGCTGATTTTACTCCAGCTCCTGTGATAAGGAATACTAATCCCTTTCTACAAGACAGAAGTGGAGAATTTTGTGATCACTATTAGAGGGGCCCTGCCTCCAGCCAGGTGGAGGAGAGGGATAATCGGGTTTACTGGACTGTGTGGATCAGATGGCCTGGCACATCAGTCCCACAGAAGTATAAGGCTCTAGTAGATACCGGTGCACAGTGTACTCTGATGCCATCAAGGTATCAAGGGGTGAAACCCATTTCTATTTCTGGAGTGACAGGAGGATCCCAAGCGTTAACTATGCTGGAAGCTGAAATCAGCCTGACTGGGAGGAAGTGGCAAAAGCACCCCATTGTAACTGGTCCAGGGGCTCCATGCATCCTTGGCATAGACTATCTCAGGAGAGGGTATTTCAAAGACCCAAAAGGGTATAGATGGGCTTTTGGTATCGCTGCCTTGGAGACAGAGGAAATTAAGCAGCTGTCCACCTTGCCCGGTCTCTCAGAGGATCCTTCTGTTGTGGGGTTGCTGAAGGTCGAAGAACAACAAGTGCCAATTGCGACCACAACAGTGCACCGGCGGCAATATCGCACCAACCGAGACTCCTTGATTCCCATCCATAAGCTGATCCGCAGACTGGAGAGCCAAGGAGTGATCAGCAGGACCCGCTCACCCTTTAATAGCCCCATATGGCCAGTGCAAAAGTCTAATGGAGAGTGGAGATTAACAGTAGACTATCGTGGCCTGAACGAAGTCACACCACCATTGAGTGCTGCCGTACCGGACATGTTAGAACTTCAGTATGAACTGGAGTCAAAGGCAGCCAAGTGGTATGCCACAATTGACATTGCCAATGCATTTTTCTCAATCCCTTTGGCAGCAGAATGCAGGCCACAGTTTGCTTTCACTTGGAGGTGCGTCCAGTACACTTGGAACCGACTGCCCCAGGGGTGGAAACACAGCCCTACCATCTGCCATGGATTGATCCAGACTGCACTGGAACAGGGGCAAGCTCCGGAACACCTGCAATACATTGATGACATCATCGTGTGGGGTGATACAGCGGAAGAAGTTTTTGAGAAAGGGAGGAAAATAATCCAAATCCTGCTGAAGGCCGGTTTTGCCATAAAACGGAATAAGGTCAAGGGACCTGCACAGGAGATTCAATTTTTGGGAATAAAATGGCAAGATGGACGCCGCCAGATCCCCACAGACGTGATCAACAAGATAACAGCAATGTCTCCACCAACTAACAAGAAAGAAACACAAGCTTTCTTAGGTGTTGTGGGGTTCTGGAGAATGCACATCCCAAATTACAGTCTGATTGTAAGCCCTCTCTACCACGTGACCCGGAAGAAGAATGATTTCAAATGGGGCCCTGAGCAACAACAAGCCTTTGAACAAATTAAACGAGAAATAGCTCATGCAGTAGCCCTTGGACCAGTACGGGCCGGGCCAGATGTGAAAAATGTGCTCTATACCGCAGCTGGGGAGAATGGTCCTACCTGGAGCCTCTGGCAGAAAGCTCCAGGGGAGACTCGAGGTTGACCCCTTGGCTTTTGGAGTCGGGGATATAAAGGATCCGAGGCCAGCTACACTCCCACTGAAAAAGAGATACTGGCAGCCTATGAAGGGGTTCGAGCTGCCTCAGAAGTGATTGGAACTGAAGCGCAGCTCCTCCTGGCACCCCGGTTGCCTGTGCTGGGCTGGATGTTCAAAGGCAGGGTCTCCTCTACACATCATGCAACTGATGCTACATGGAGTAAGTGGGCCGCACTAATTACACAACGAGCTCGAATAGGAAATCCCAGTCGTCCAGGAATTCTAGAAGTCATCATGGACTGGCCAGAGGGCAAAGATTTTGGGATGTCACCAGAAGAGGAGGTGACGCGTGCTGAAGAGGCCCCACCATATAATGAACTGTCAGAGAGTGAAAAGCAATATGCCTTGTTTACTGATGGGTCCTGCCGTATTGTGGGAAAGCATCGGAGATGGAAGGCAGCTGTGTGGAGTCCCCTGTGACAAGTTGCAGAAACTGCTGAGGGAGAGGGTGAATCGAGTCAGTTTGCAGAGGTGAAAGCCATCCAGCTGGCCTTGGACATTGCTGAACGAGAAAAATGGCCAGTACTTTATCTCTATACTGACTCATGGATGGTGGCAAATGCCCTGTGGGGATGGTTGCAGCAATGGAAGCAGAGCAACTGGCAACGCAGAAGTAAACCCATCTGGGCTGCTGCATTGTGGCAAGATATCGCTGCTCAGGTGCAGAACCTGGTGGTGAAGGTACGCCACGTAGATGCTCATGTACCCAAGAGTCGGGCCACTGAGGAACACCAGAATAACCAGCAAGTGGATAAAGCTGCTAAGATTAAAGTGGCTCAGATGGACTTGGATTGGCAACATAAGGGTGAATTATTTTTAGCCCGGTGGGCCCATGACACCTCAGGCCATCAAGGCAGAGATGCAACATATAGATGGGCTCGTGATCGAGGGGTGGACTTAACAATGGACACTATTGCCCAGGTTATTCACGAATGTGAAACATGTGCTGCAATTAAGCAAGCCAAGCGGTTAAAGCCTCTCTGGTATGGAGGACGATGGCTGAAGTACAAGTATGGGGAGGCCTGGCAGATTGACTATATCACACTCCCACCAACCCGCCAAGGCAAGCGCTATGTGCTTACCATGGTGGAAGCAACCACCGGCTGGCTGGAAACATACGCTGTGCCCCACGCCACTGCCCGGAACACTATCCTGGGCCTTGAGAAACAAGTCTTGTGGCGACACGGCACCCCAGAGAGAATTGAGTCAGACAATGGGACTCATTTCCGGAACAACCTCATAGACACTTGGGCCAAAGAGCATGGCATTGAGTGGGTATACCACATCCCCTACCATGCACCAGCCTCTGGGAAAATCGAACGGTACAATGGGCTGTTAAAAACTACACTGAGAGCAATGGGTGGTGGGACTTTCAAACACTGGGATACACATTTACCAAAAGCCACCTGGTTGGTCAACAGTAGGGGATCTGCCAACAGGGCTGGCCCAGCCCAATCAGAACTTTTACGTACCGTAGAGGGGGATAAAGTTCCTGTGGTGCACATAAAGAATTTGTTGGGGAAGACAGTCTGGGTTATTCCTGCTTCAGGTAAAGGCAAACCCACTCGTGGGGTTGCTTTTGCTCAGGGACCTGGATATACTTGGTGGGTAATGCGGGAAGATGGGGAAGTCCGATGTGTACCTCAAGGGGATTTGATTTTGGGGGAAAACAGCCAATGAATTCAATTGTACGCTGTTGCCTGCTCTATAACACTTTTATAGCCCACCAGCTAGATATCTTCAGGTCGCCAGCCATTGACCCTGACTTCCCTCCGATCATCACCTCAACAAAGAATGAATTTTGAGGAAACCAGACGAGCTCAGCAGTGACCAGATGAGTTTGGCGGTATCATCAGCAGGCAACAACCCAACACTATGTACCGTCCCTCCTGCCCTGAAAGACTATTACAAGAGATGGAGCCTGACATCATGGACTGGATGAGTTCAGCAATTTTACAGGGATTGGTCCATGGACTAGGGAACGATATCTTTCTCTGTGTGTGGGTGTGGGTGTATATATATGTGTATATATGGGACAGGGGTGATGGTGTGCTGAGAGATGTGGGATCTGAGCATGACGTGAATGGTATGGAATAAGGGGTGGATACTGTCCTGGGTTCAGCTATAGCAGTCATTTTTCTCCTGCTTAGTAGCTGGTGCAGTGCTGTGTTTTTTAACTTTCAGCCTGGGAACAACGCTGATAACACCGATGTTTTTAGTTGTTGCTAAGTAATGTTTATTCCAACCAAGGACTTTCTCAGTCTCATGCTTTGCCAGGGAGGAGGGGAAGCCGGAAGGAAGCAGAGACAGGACACCTGACCCAAACTAGCCAAAGGGGTATTCCATACCACAGCACGTCATGCCCAGTATATAAACCGGGGGGAGTTACCCGGAAGGCCAGATCACTGCTCGGGTCGGGCTGGGTATCGGTCGGCGGGTGGTGAGCAATTGTATCCTCTCCCCTTGTTATTTCACTAATTGTTATTATCATTGGTGGTAGCAGTAGTGGTTCTGTGTTATACCTTAGTTGCGGGACTGCTCTTATCTCAACCCGTGGGAGTTACATTCTTCCCATTCTCCTCCCCATCCCTCCGGGAGCGGGGGGAGGAAGAAGGGGGGGGGGGGGGGGGGAGTGAGCGAGCGGCTGTGTGGTTCTGAGTTACCGGCTGGGCTCAAACCACGACACTTAAATTATCACTTATTTTTCCTACTTTGTGGCAGTTTCAGTTAACAGACATATGTAGTTGGTCTGTGCCAAATTTTTACAAGTCTGTAAGCATTGTCTACACTTATCTGTGGCTGGGGTCATGGCCACCTATCCCATAATCCAAATGACATTGATCTCTTGTACTGGTCAGTGTACACAATACATTTGAGGACTGCAGGGTTATCAGTGTGACAACACTTCCTGCAAAAAGATGCAATAATCCTTCCTGAACTGGACTATCAACCCAAATAAGGCTGTCTTTAATTTACCTCCAGATAAAAACCAGACACTGTCTGTATCTGGACAATACCTCTATTAAAACTAGATGTCTGCCTGCAGAATTTATCACCAATTTACCATGGATCAGGAATAAGAGAGCATCTCTCCAGCACATCATCACCACTGGGGCAGGTGAGCAGCTATCTGACCTTGGTTCATACACTATAGCCAGCTCCCAGGGCTAGATGGGATTTAAGGTCCTGCTTAGCACAGCTGCTGCGGAAAACAAGTACAGAACATGCTGGGCCTTTTCTCATCTCCTCCTCCTTTTGTAGAGCAGATTGTTTTTTTAATTCACAGCTGCCAGCAGACTGACATGATTGAGCCTTTCACCCACTCTGCAACTGTCATCTGTCTGACATCTCCAGCCTAAACAAACACCAGTGATAACTTCTACTTACAACTACTCTTACAGGCTCCCACCAGCTTTGCTTCAAATCTAATACAACAACCTGAAATTAAGTGTACACCGGTCTATCACAGCTCCATACACTCAAGCAGTAAAAGGCCCTGGCACTGGTGCAGATGCCATAGTGTCATTGCTGTATGCAGGTAGCTCTTCACTCCCTATCAAACTCATTCCTGCAGCTCCGTATGTGACTTAAAAACACTATCGACATCAGAATTCCATTCTTCACTCAGGCTCTCAACCTCGTAGATGCAGCTGCAGCTGATCTTAAAGAGATGGAGCAAGTTCTAGAAACTTTTGTAACTGAATGGTCTACATTTAGTTTGAAGGGCAGCTTAAAAGAGAATATCCCCAACAAGTCTTTCACACTAGCTGCTAGATTTTCCTCTCACTTTCAGTGCAGTTATACTGACGCTATCTACTCCTGCTGTCAGTTCTCATTTCAGTCCAGAAACCATTCTAACCAGACTGACAGCTGCTCCTACAACTCTCTTGGGAGAGCCACGTGATAGAACTTTCACACACAAACATATCACGATCTAATACTCACACTTGTCAGAAGGATGCCAGCAGTGACCTGCTTTTAACATTCGTCAGCCTGGGACTCAACTCATTCAACACTTAGTCTGCATTGGTTTGCTAATGGTAGTCATGGCAAATACAATGTCAATACTAATTTTCTATAGATACATTCCTTTCTTCCCCTGCAGACTGAGGTAAAGTTTTAGTCATATAACTGAAAAATATGATTGCTGTAAGGGTACAGTAAAAATTCTTACGGCACCTCGCACTATAAAAGGCATTGTAGTTGAAGTGTATTTATATTGTACTGCTATTTTCCCCTCAAGTCTACACATGTAGGTTACTGAAAATCTCAGATTATATATATTTAGTAATTTGGCTTTGTAGCTTAGCCTGGTTAAAGAGCTTATTCCTCCTGCCTGATATCTTTCCCCTCACAACTGGAGTTAACTAAGGATTTCCAAACTGGAAGCCTAAAGCAAACTCGTTGTGAGAATTATAACATGAGGGTTTAAACTGTGTTAAAACTCTGTTCTAAAAACAGTGCAAAGGGACAAAATTGTGAATATAATGTTCCTGCAGTCTACTTGAGACACTTCCCAGTGCACTGAGGCAGCAGCAGTTGCAGTAAAACCTTGCTCCAGCATACAGGTATATGGTAGAATTCATCCTAATTCAAAAAGCCATATGTAATGTCAAAATTAGGCAACATCATTCATGCAAATATACCAGTGTTCATCTCAAGTCATTCTGAAATAAAACCAGGGAATATGAGCTTCCTTTGACTGGCATGAATCCCCATAGTGACAGCTTACACATCAACAGTAGCATATTTGCTATTGATCATTTTCAGCAGCAACATCAACCTAAACAACACATTGACACTAGATCAAGCTGCATAGCTCAAGCATTAAAACTCAGCTGTTACCAGAGGGAGCATACATGAGTGTAAGCCCATAGCAACTGCAAAGTGTCAGCACCTATGGATTTGTAAATATAAGATTATCTATGCTACAGAAAAAAAAGCCCGAAGAGCAAGACAGAGCTGTTCACAATTTTACTGTAAAATAGTTTAATAACTGTCTCACAAACTACCTCATTCACCCACAACCGCCACAAAGTAAAAGCCTGTGGTTTTCTTCCCCACCAGTGGCAAGCCAGCAACAACCTACAGTAGCCTTCCTAAAACAGACCACATCATACTACAAAAATGAGTGGGGTTTTTTATTCACTACTTCATAAGCAATCTCCAGTGACTCCAGGCCCATGAAAAATCCCCTTGCATTCCTTTTTTAAGTTTTTTAAAGTTTACTGCCTCTGATCTATACCATTAAAGACCACGGGAATGCTGATGTTACCTTTAGGAGTTTCTTTCTGTCACAGGCAGTTATGGTTTTGCTCAAAAAATATCTTCCTAGCAAGTAAAATCTGATATTCTCCTCTTATGTATTTAGTGACACTTGTGTGACAATTTTTTACTGCAATGTTTTAATTGATGACACAGTTCCCAATGAGCGGAGTAAGGACACAGCTTTTATGTTTTGCAACAGTCAAAGAAAATAAGTGTCCTAAAGGAAAAGAGCTGTTGGAGATGTGATGTATGCCAATATAACACCCTACAGTATAAATCCTGAGGTATGTCACATGCAATTTTAAAAATACTTCTGGAAATCATAGAATCAACTAGGTTGGAGAAGACCTTTAAGATCATCAAGTCCAGCCATTAATACAATTTAGTGTTGTTTACTGGTGCACACCTGCAAACTGTAAATCCCCCAATATTTAAATATAAGTTCCTTTCACCTTTAACAAGTAATTTATCCCGAACAGACACCCTCCGAGTTGAATCAGAAGCTGGATTGGATGCACGGGGTCCTCTGACACCATCATCCCGCTTCAACTTGCTTGCCAGAGTTAGCATTACTGCTGTCTTCAATCTAGAACACAAATATTAGAACAAAGTCAATGACCAAACTAAAGCATGAGGGGGAAGAGGGAAGAATACAAAACCAAGTTACAGTTAATTCCTTATGCAACAACTATTGTCATATTCTTCACAGTCAAAGAACATGATATATACAATTAACATGACTGCGATTAAAGACAAAGATAGCCTAAAGTACTTGAAGAATGAAAGCTTGTTTCATATGTGAACACAGAGAGCTACAGTACATTAGGCCAAGAGGAAGTTCAGCTTTGCTGGAGAAAGGTCAGACTTTCATCATTGTTTACAAACCAGTTTCACTGCACCATCTCCCAGATCACACCACTGCTTCACATCGCTCCTTCGAAAGAGCTGCTGTGAGAATACCTCTGCTACACAACCTGCTGCTACTATTCTAGCCATGCTTCACGGGACAATATTCAGAGCTACTTTTTGGCTGGCATTAGAGAAAGGGGGGAGGAGGCACTAATGGAACAATTCTCTAACCCTAGGAAGTGAGTGTTGAGTTAGCTACCAGGACACAGGAAATGATTTATACTTCAATAGCGCAATTATCTGCGCAGCTGCACAACAGTAACTCTTCACAGGGCAAAGCAACAGTGGAGAAAGTTACATACAGAGATTTGGTAACTGAAATGAAGATATTTTTGCTGTGTCAGTCCTCCACTATAGGAGATAATTGCACTGACAAATAAATTACAATAAAAGGTGGACAGAATGCCAAAGTCATAAAACCAAAACATTCAGTCTGTCATGGCTTAAAACATGTTGACACTGCTCCTAGTTGAAGGCAACTCATTCTTCTTAACAGTTCGGCCAAAACCAACATAATGCTGACAAGGTCCACAGCCTTTAGGCCCCACCACCACTAAAATGATAGGAGAAATGTTTATCCTTTAGTCACATGAATGAATTCAACAAAATAAAGGAAGAAAAAAACCTTATAGAAAGCCAGCATATAGTCTTTATGTGAACTTGGTTTGCATAAAGGACCAGACAGGTATGATGCAGCAGTTACCAAGACATGAAACAGATGCTCAGTAACATCAGCTCTCAGAGCATAAAATGGAGAATCAGCAGAGATATTTGTAAGGCAAATAACAAAGTCCAGTAAACCACTGAGATGAAGACAACCACACTGTGAAATGACAAGACATGACACAAATTTATCTTTGCCAGCTTCAGTTCTATATGTCTTGATATTTCTTTCATTCTTGTAAGCAAGCCCCGAAGTGAAGTTTAACAGGCCCATTGCAACAGCAGTTACTTCACTTGTCCATTTCGTTTGTTCTTGCCCTAGAGAAAACAGGAGGTAAAGCCTCTGGGCTGCCAATCTACTCACTGCACCTGTACAAGACAGCCCTACTGCTTTCCTAAGGTTGTGAGGGAGCTGACGGGTTTATACCAAACATCAAGCCAACACCAAAATACTGGTGAAGGAGCACGAAGGAGAAATTAAACAACTGCCATGACACTTGGATGTTGAGAAGAACATAATATATTAGTGAGACAAGGTTTACAGGAAGGAAAACATATTTCACAATAGTAGCCAAGTATGAAATTCTGGTAAGAACTGCAAGAAGGACAAGTTCTCTTAAGTTGACAAGTATGTGTGGTTAGCTTCAAGAACTGAAACACACAGTAGGTTTTTTCCTCCCACTACACTAGAGAAAGAAAGAAAGAACAAGCAAACAAAACTCTTTTTTTTTTTTTTTCTCCTTAGAGAAGAGAAAGACAACAGATGGTTAAAAAGAAAAGATAAAAAAAGAAGGAGAGAAAAGTATGAGACTCTGGAAGTAGTGCCACAGGGTTCTAAAAGACAAAAAACCCCTCAAATAAAACCAAACCCACCACAAAACAGAAAACAAAAAAACCCTGTAAACTGCAGGTAAGCTCCACTCCCTCCCCCCCCCCTCAAAAAACCCCCCTTTTTAAGTGCCAAGTCCAAATGAAATCAAATTCAACGGGAATTAACTTCCTAAATATTTTTATAGATCTGTTTTGTCACTGGTTGTCCTAAAAACTAGGAAGCCAGTGAGAAGCGTGACCAGTGTGGGGAACAGATGATTCGCTCCAGCTATCCCCCAAATTTCATCAACAGAGCACAGCAAGGAAGCGCTCAAAACCTGCTAACTGCAAGGGGAGTATAAGGCTTTATCACTGCACGACTCCGGGGGGACAGAGGGCTGCTGCGCTTATCTATAGGGAAAGGCGAGAGAGCCCCGGCATTTCTCCAGCTCCCTTGGGAGCGGAGGAAGCGGCGGCCCGCCCTGCCCCGCACCAACAGTGCCCGCTCCCTGCGCTGCCACAGGGGGACGGCTGGGGCCCCCGCGGTGGGGACACGACCCAGCTGGCCCGGGAACAGGTCCCGGGGACCCGCGGCCTGGCGGGTCGGTGCCACCCGGCGAGATGTGGAGGCACCGGGTGGGGAAGGGAAGGGGCCGGGCCTGAGGCGAGGGCAGAAGGACCAGGCCTGAACTATGGGAGCCAGCCCCCGGCGCAGGCAGAAGGGCGGGCGGCCCGCACTTACCTGAGCGCGGCGTCAGGGCCCGGCTCCCGCGGCCAACACCATCGCCGAGGCTGGCCCGGGGCAGCGGGCGGCGGCGGCGCGACTCCTCCCTCCCTCGGCGGCGGCACCGCCCTTCGATCGCTGCTTCATCGCGAGAGTTGAGGTGGTGTCGGGGGCGCGCCTAGCCGCGATCTCGCGAGAGTTGGCGGCGGGGAAGGTTCGGTCATCGCGGCCGGTAGGGCGGCGCCGTTTTGTGCGAGCCCTGTCAGCGGGCCCTGGCGCCAGGGTCAGCTCCTGCCGTCCGCTTGCGGGGCTGTGGAAGTGTGGATGGGTTCAAGTGGAACATAAGTTACACCGAGTCACCAGGGAGATGTGATAAAGAGAGGGAAAATCACCATTGTCAGGGTTATTTCCTCAGGGGAGTGTAAACATGAGGCTGGCTGTAGCCTTTGCATTAGTGCCTGCTTAAATTAGTTCAATCACTCTGTACATCCCAGCAGCGGATTAGTGGAAGCAATAGTCGGATTAAATCTATGAAAAAAACCCTGATCATAAGAGTGCATTCAACGATTGAATTATTTGGATATCATAACTAATGTGACCAGTTGAAACATCAAAAACACTTTAATTAAGTTAAAGTTAGATCAATTAAGTTAGATCAGCACCTCGACCTGTAAAACTTACATATGTGCATAAACTTCACAAATTCTTCATTTGGTAGCTTCTGATAAATGAGGGAACCAAAATAAAGCCATTAGAGCAGCGTTCCGGTTAGAAGGTTTGATGAAGCAAAGCTAAAGACCAGACACAAGGAGAGTTTGGCAAACAGCTATTGAAATGCTCTCTGTGTCCTAAACATTCACTGGAATCATACACTTCACCTTCACCAAAAATAAAACTGGAATCTAGCTTTGCCCTATCTAGTTAAACCAGCGCAGAACTATCACCCAGAGGTCTTAAATTGTCCTAACCCTTTCACAAGCTTAGTGGGAAAGAGGAGCACCTGAATTGGCTGACAAGCATTTCCCTGCTCCACAGTTCTCTTCAGTAGCAGCCTCTCCACTGCGAATTGCTCGTCCTTTGGTTTTCAGCTGGGAAGAAATGTAACTGGGAGATGGAGAAATAAAGTACGTGTTTAGAAAAACCTGCTCTCAAGAGTGCCGACGATGGCTGGAAGGAGTGAACGTGGCAGCCCTCCTTTTACTGGCTCTGTGGCTATGCCACATGGACACACCAGCTGGGATGTCTAAAAATCACCAACTTTAAGAGGAAAATAATCTCAAAAATTATCCAAAACACTGAACCCAAGGGAGGGGGGGTATGATTACAGACTAATCCAAGTGCATATTGATTCAAAATGAGTCCATCAGCTGGCTGTAGAGATGCAGGAGATGGCCAGGAGCCTGATAGGGCACCTCACGCTGAGGCTACATCTGTTCAGACCTCACTGCCTGACTCCTCCCTGGCTGTGCCATGGCACAGAGTCCCTTCTCCTTTGCCAGGAGGTTGGAGACTGTGTTTGTGAGGAACTCAAGATGCTAAGTCTCTTAGAAAAGCCTCTGTGTGATTCTGTTTCCAGATTCCCATGCAACTCGGAACCAAGAAGATGTCCTGAAGATAGCTGTACCTTGAACAGCAGTAAGCCGAAGCCATTGCACACTTTGCAGCGGACTATGGACCCTACGACACAATTTCATGATCCCGTCATAAAGCCTGCTGGGGCATTCTGAGGCAGACAAAGGTTGCAAAGTCAACCTCAGCACTCAGATTTCCCAGCTCATTTGCTTTTTGATAGCATCATTCTGGAAATACAAGCTTGAATATTCAAGATACTGATGTACCTTCCGCTTTTGCTGATACTTTTCTCTCCCAACGGGCGCTGCCCGCTACCTACGTCAAGAATTCAATAAACGAGGCAGACTCACTACAACATTATTATTAGTTAGACTCAAAATGCTCTAGCTTAACAACAGCTAAGCTGCTCTTTAGAAAACTCAAGAAATCTGCTTCTATTTTGTCTTCAAGCATCACCAGCTGTCCTTCCTTTCTCTGCAGTACAGCAGCTCAGTTAATATCTGGCCACTGTGACCTGTACTAGGATTAGTAAAACATTTTTATGAGCCAGTTCTTAAAGGTGCTGTCAATAAACTGCTGCCTCCTCTAAAGACCAGTTAAAGCTGGCCCAATACAGTCCAGCACGGGCTGTAATGGTGTTATGTCTCCTCGCACCCTCAGCCAGTTCCTCTTATTAGTGATGAGCAAAATTCAGCACTCGATGTTTGGTGGCCTTGTGCGACTACTTGACAATTTCAGTTTATGACAGCAGGAAGAAAAGTCTTTGCAAATCAGATTAATCTAAACCCATGGCCCAGTTATTCTTTTTCCTCAGACAGTGTTGTTGTAAGTCTAGACAGAGAGATGGCAGTGCTGTTTACTGGAAGCAAGAGTCTCCTATTTTTACCGTGTTCCTTTTCTACCCACATAGCATCTAGTCTGGGAAAAACTAGGTGAACGTGTTGTATATACACAAAATATGTATCATAAGGGATACATGGTGCATGCGCATGCTTCCCACTGCCGCGTTTTCTCAATTCATGTTTATTCATTCTTTCATGTTGTGTTTGACAAGATGTTTTTCTCATTCTCTCACCTCCTTTTATCACTCAGGCTCAAGGAGCATAGTGTAAGCTACTCCTGAAGCTGATCTCTGAGTCACCCAAGAGAGTGAAGAGACCAGGATCTGGAGCAATACCGTTCGCTTACAGAGAACCTTGGTTTTCACAACTACCAGCTGATCTGGGGAGAATTCAAACTGCTCCAGTGAAAACTTTCCTGGGGGATACCCCAAATCAGGCATGTTTAAGGCATCAAACCAAGGTATTTCCAAAGGTGCTGCTGAAGAGGCAAGAGTCTCCAAGGTTCAGCACTTGGGGAAGTAACCACTGGCAAGAGTAGTTTCTAAAGTAGTTTTGTAATGTTATCTCATACCTCTGTATCAGTTATTACTTAAAAACACTAATGACTGGTTGAAAATTGTGAAGTTAGAACCCCTTCTCAGTTGATGCACGTGTGATGGAATATTTCATTTCTTCATCATTGTGTCTGTTTTCCAAGACCTGGAAAGTCTTTCATGTTTCCCACAGCAAGAATCCGAGCAGTTGCAGACGTCACCTGGTGCTGCAAATAAACCCAAGGTTTCTTCTCTGTTGGATTTCAGGCAATTACCCAATCATTTCTCATTACCCAACTGCCACTGTTGCTAAAGCTAGAGAGAAGATGAAACAAACATCTTGCGTTTATACTGTACCACCATTTAAAGAATATTTGTGTCTTCTTCTGTCCTTTTTGGTCCTTTCCTCATGCTTTTATTTAACACGTATGTGTCTGCTGGGGAATGAAGCAAAGGAAATTTGCTTTTTTGTTGAACTATCAGCTCCTGCCTTTATAAGCAATTGTGGAAGTTCTCATATTATTGGGAACAAAGAGAAACAGCCATTATCCAAACTCCCTTGTGGGTTGTCTAAACACAGCTTTTCTATGCTCTTACTTTAAAAATATTAACTCTATATCCAGACACATCCCATCCGCTGAAAAATGAAGTAGAAGTCCCTGCTGCTCATGTTTCAGTCCCAGAGTTTGCAATCTCAGAAGAGATGCTAGTTCTACATTTGTACTCAAGTGCTCAGCAAGCCAGGACAGCTGGGATCACACATTTTACCTAGAGAAAATCAAGAGTGAAGATTTAATGGAGAAGGCCACATGGCTTTAGGCCTTAAAACAGGAGCAGGTTTAGGTTAGGTTTCTTATAGGCTGCCCAAGGAAGCCGTGGCTGCCCCATCCCTGGCAGTGTTCAAGGCCAGGTTGGACACAGGGGCTTGGAGCAACCTGCTCTAGTGGAAGGTGTCCCTGCCCATGGCAGGGGGTTGGAACTGGATGAGCTTTAATGTCCCTTCCAACCCAAACCAGTCTGGGATTCTATGATATATCCAGTTTTAAGGACTCTTTAGATGCAGGGTCTGATTTTGACTACAAAGGTAAAAGTCACACAGTACCGCACAACTTGCAGTGTTCTAACAGTGAAGGAAACCAGTGAACAAGGAGGACACATCTCTGATGTGGCAGATAATCTGTTTACTAACAGTCTTTGCTTTCCACTACCTTGCTTACTTGTTTGGGTTTAACCTGTGTTGGCTTTCTCCCCTCCCTCTCTTAAACAAGAGCATTTGCTTTTAGACTGAAATCATTAGGGACTGACCTGTCACTGCAGACCTGAAACTGGCTTTGGAGTATCAGAAGGAAGAGGATGTTGTGCAACAGTAACTATGGCAATGGCGTGTGCGGTATTACAGCTGCTAGTTCATATGCATATAGCCAAGAAAAAGCAAATATCACTGATGTGAGGCACATGAGATTGTTGCCACATGTAACTCTTTTCCTCCTGCACACTTCAGCTCGCGTCTGCTGCAAGCCATTTGGAAGAAGAGCAGGTCATTGTAATTTCATTGTGGTCATGATGGCAACATCAGAGCATTTTTCCACACGCTGCTTTAATAAAGTCATATTGAAAGGGGATCTCAAGAGTTCCTGCAGTAACAACCTGCTTTCTGTTAGTCAATAACTGCATCGCTGTGGACAGTTTGTAAGCAGAGCACTGAAGGAGAAACATGCCAAGAGGAGGGCAAACAGCCCCATGGGCTGCAGCTCATGATTACTACCAAGCGGCTGAGATTTGATATATGCTTATAACAAGCAGTCACGTAACCCTTGATTAAAATCAGTGTACGTGTTCAACTGCTGACACCACTCAGAGACTGCATTGACCTGGAAATTAGCTGCTGCTTCCCCTGGGCTCTGCTAAAACCAGAGAACAAAACACCAGAGGAAGGTTCAAAATCAGATTAGAAAGCCAGGTTTTTGCCTGCAGGTCTAAATAAAAAACAAAATAAAAAGCAAAAGCCCCACACTGATTTTGTTTGGGTTTTCTTAAGGTTTGGGTTTCTTGCTTAGACCAGTCCTGATCTTGACTTCTTTTTCTTGGACAGAGTAATCTTCTCTTTCCATCTCCTGAAGCATGGTCTGCCTGTGGGACTTCACGTCCATGATGGTCACAGTCCCCAGTGACAACCTGGAGTTTGGAGCTGGGGTTAAACTATGGAGGAGCCAGGCCAGCACCATGAGAGGGTGTTGATTTCTGCAGGGCATCCCTGCCCCTAACACTGACAGAGCCTAGGCGCCTGCTCCTCTGTGAAGCAGACCTTAAGGTTTTTAGTCCATCTCCTGATCTGTTATCCCATAAACATCCTACCAGCTCATATCCATGTGCCAACATGGCATGATACATTGCCTACAGCCATCATTCATTTAGGGTGGTCCAAACAGATGACTGATGCTGCAGTGTTGAGTTGACAGTAACCAAGGCCAGACTCTTTTCAGTGGTTCCCAGCAACAGGAGGAGGAGCAGTGGCCATAAACTAAAACACAAGAAATTTCACCTCAACATGAGGAAGAACTTCTTGTTGTTGAGGGTGGCAGAGCACTGGAACAGGCTGCCCAAGGGGGTTGTGCAGTCTCCTCTGTGGAGACATCCAAAACCCAATACAGTACAACAGACAGGGATCTGGGAAGCCCCCAGCTCATCAGCTTTTAAGGAGAGAAACAGCCTTTAGAAATTTAAGGAGCAATGGACAGAACAGGGGCTGAGAGCTCCTTTGGTCTGCTGCTAAGAAGCGTGACCAGCAGGTCGAAGGAGGTGATCCTGCCTCTCTACTCTGCTCTTGCGAGACCCCTCTTGGAGCACTGTGTGCAGTTCTGGCGTCCTCGAGATGAGAAGAACATGGAGCTGTTGGAGTAAGTCCAGAGGAGGCCATGAGGATGATCAGGGGCTGGAGCACCTCCCGTATGAAGACAGGCTGAGAAGGTTGGGGCTGTTCAGCCTGGAGAAGAGAAGCTGCGTGGAGACCTCAGAGCAGCTTCCAGTGTCTGAAGGGGACCTCTTCATTAGGGAGAGAGACTCTTCATTAGGCACTGTAGTGATAGGACAAGGGGTAACGGGTCCAAACTTACACAGGGGAAGTTCAGGCTAGATATAAGGCAGAAGTTCTTTACTGTGAGGGTGCTGAGGCACTGGAACAGGCAGCCCAGAGAAGTGGTAAATGCTCCATCCCTGGCAGTGTTCAAGGCCAGGTTGGACAGAGTCTTGCATGACATGGTTCAGTGTGTGGTGTCCCTGTCCATGGGACACCTTAAGGTCCTTTCCAACCCAAACCATTCTATGATTCTATGATTGTGGAGCTCTTTTGCTAAGTAAAATGATTCTTTGTGAAAATAGCACTTGAAGCAGCCTCAGTAAACACAGTTATGGTACCCAACCCAGACGCATCCTCCCAGGCAAGAAATCATGGGAATGACTTGGAGAAATACTTATGAAGCGTATCTGAACTTTTCTCCTTCATCCTTTCTCATTCCAGCATTTAGGAATGGGAGCTTTACCTTGGGCCTGTGAAGGCCAGTGCCTTTTCTCAGGGCTTTCCCATAAACCAGCTGGAATTCCTTACTACTTTGAAAACTCACAGTCATACTTTAGCAGATGCAAGGAGCTGTTTCATAAAACCTGAGTCTTTAAATGCCTGCACCAAAGTTATTTCAATTACTGCATTTCCCCCAATATACCTTCTCCCATTTCTGCCATGTTTGGCACAAATTGCAGCCTTCTGTTTTGTAAATCTCTATTTTTTCCCCTTTTCAAAGGCTATTACGTTGATCTGTCAAGTCTATCAGTACTGGGCACAAAGAGTTCAGTCTTATCTGAAGCAACTGGAGACAGTTGTTTGTGCACAGAGAATTGTGGTCTGAGGGCAGTAAGTCTTCCTTTCTTGGGAGAACATAGAAGTCAGATTTCTTTAATGAAAAAGAAAACAAAGCGTACCCTGGGGCAGAAAAGCCACCCCAGGCCCAACTGCAAGCGCTTCTGTGGGAGCACGAGTGCAGGGGGGGAGGCAGGGGATGTAGATTGTGGGATGAAGTTCTCCAGAGGAAATGGTTCAACCGTGGCTACAGAGGTGACAGCCAAACTGAGACATCTGGTGTGCAGGGGAAGCACATCATTGCTGATTGAGGCAGCAATTTGGATTCCGGGGAGCCTTCAGCAGTCGCTTTTGGCCTGTCCCTGTAGTCCAAAGTGCTGGGTTTCGCATGAAAATGAGTAACCCATCAGCTACTCCTACACGTGCAGCTAAAGTCACCTGTGGTTCAAAGTGAAGGTTATTTCTCAAATGAACTTTTTTATCAAAGCAAATTAAAAGCAGTCAGATCTCACTGAACACTGTCTCCCCAGGTGGCAACACGGGAACATAACAAAATGATTCCCAGTATGTTTGCTGATAGACAGGAATTATTATTTTGAATTATGAACACCACCAAATGGGAACAGAAATTACAACATCAAGAGTATCTAGTGTATTAGAAAACAGTACATTCCCATAGCACCAGCAGCAGCTCATTTTCCTGTTCCTCAGAGTGTCAGGCATCCCCAAAACACACACTCACTGAGAGGTGAGAGCACACTGATTCCTTACATATTATCAACCTGGATTTTGGTCAAGGGTTTGAAGCAGGAACGTATGATATGATCCATCAATATGGATCATGTTGGCTTGCTTGATTTGCCTGCAGAAACATCATGTGCAACCTGTCAGACAGCACTCCCTGCGTAGCTGCAGAGGCTTTGCCACTCAGGACCAGCCTAAAGAAGGATGTTTAGGTGATGTTGAAAGCGGCACAAAAGCCTCAACAGAAAAAAATAGCTTGTTACTGCCTTACCTTAACCAGACATCTGCCAAATCCCAAAGAACCTTACCCTATTTAATTTACATCCTGCAGGATTCCAGGATTTTAAATCCCACAGGGTTTTCCTTTAAAAAAAAAAAAACAAAACCCAACAAAATTTCTTCCCTATTCAAAACCAAGTTGGGCTAGTATTGATGTGCACATACAAGCAAACACCCTAGTGAGTGCAAGGCTGCTACAGGCCAGGGCTGCCTGGCACAAAGCTTCCCTCATCTACCCAGGGAAAAGCTAAAGCACTGCTGGCTCACACACAGCACCCTCCAGGGGAAGCAGAGGGGCTCTTCCTGAGCTACAAAACCCTGCAGGGGTGTTGGGCTAACGCTGGCCAGCTGTGGCACTTGCAGCTCCATCACCCATGGCTGGGAAGAGAGCACAAATAGTCACCACAGCCTTGACCTGCAGTGAATTGTTTTGCATGGGAGATACGCAGAGGTTAACCTGCCCCAGTATGGCCATCAGACCACACAACCCCCGCGGCAGGGGGTTAGAACTGGAGGAGCTTTAAGTCCCTTCCAACCCAAACCATTCTGATTCATTCTGATTCATCTCTGGTTGTGGGTGTCACACCATGCCAGGTGGGAGCTGGCTGAGCAGAGTGAGACCTTTCTTCTGCTTCTTGTTTCAGGATGCTGGAGATCATGGGAGGTTCTTCTTGTGAGACCCCAGCGGAGTTCTGGGTGAGGCACGTCTGTGTGCTGGGGTGCAAGGCACGGTGAGAGGAAACCCTTCTCCTGAGCTGGTGCTGGAAGCAAGGAAGGAAGGAAGAAGTGGGTTGTCTCCTAATACCCCACTTGGCACCACTCTTATTTCTTGGGAAGATTGATTTGGGGGGGCTTAAGGTTTGGCTGTGTGGAAAGCAGACAAGGGTTTATGCCAGCTCTTGGGTTCCTGTCCACCTTGGTGCTCCAGTCTCCCCAGTGCTGTGCCCTCAGCACTGGAAGGGTCCCATTTCAGACTGGTGTTTAGGCTGCATGTGGGGATGAGGATCACAGTAACAGCTGAGCAACCTGCTGCATTTCTTCCTCAATTAGGAATAAAAACAGCTGAGAAGAAGTTGCTGTGGTTCCTCCTTTGTAAGAGAGGCTGCAGAGCACCTGCTGGGGTGGGATTAATTGCACTTCATGGACTCTGCTTTCCTAGGCCCTGTGTGGCCTCTTGTTTGATGGGACAGATGGGCTTTAGGTAGAAAGGGCTGCTTGCCCTTCCCCTGCCCAGGCTAAGCTGGGAGCCGTGCGCTGCCCTGTGAGGTTGGGCTGGAAAGGGGCTGTTCTCACCCCCTGTGCCACCGTCCCTGGTGCTCTGCTGGCTGGTGCGGGTGTAGCAGCAGCTTCTGTGCCCCAGGGTTGCCCAGCGTTGCTGTTTCAGCTCTCAGGAGGTTTCTGGCCTCAGCACAGCTCAGGAACCTTTCTGGGCTTGTTGCCACAGGGCCAACAGCCCACTGTTGTCCAAAGGGAAGATTAGAGGCTGTGTTTTGTGGTGGGGCAGATAGAGGCAACAGGGTTCAATGCTGGGCACAACCTGGCACAGGTTCCCTCCTGTTTGCCTTTTGGGTATTTTCAGTCCAGGCCCAGCCTCTGCCGGGATCGTTCCCTTTCCTGTAATCCCTGCACTTGGCAGGAATGCTGCCCTGATGCCACGGGGAGGGCTGTGGCCTCGCTTGGTTACACCTTGGTGCGTGGGTAAGAACGGCAGAACTGATACCTCTGCTCCCTGCCTCAGAGAAGGCTCCTGGGGAGAGGCTTATGGGGCTGGAGGTATTTCAGTGTGGTTCTGGGGCTCTCAGGTATGGTCCCACTGTGGGTGCTGGTTTGAGCCTCCTCGCCGTGGCGAAGGTGCCTGACCGTGGGTGTATCCCCACTGGGGTCAGCGGGTGCTGGCTCAGCTTGCCCAGGGTGGGGAGCAAGGGCTTGACCCTGCTGGGTGCCTCCCCGGAGGGCGGTGGGTGCCAGGAGGGCAGCTGGAGGAAGAGAGCCCCTCACTGGTGTGAGGCTGGTCCCTGTGTCTGTGGCCGTGCGCAGGAGAAGTGATGCTGGGTGAGCCCTGCTGCCAGTCACTGGTGAAGAGGCTGTGCCGGGCGCAGGTGGCCTTTGGGCGAGGAGCAGAATGAAACCTCCCTTGCTGGGTGAGGATGGGGCTGGTGGCTTTTGTTCTCCTGAAGAAGCACTAGAGGTCTCTCCCTGCCCAGGACACGGCTGCTGGGATGCCTGTAGGGAGCCCCAGCTCTGTCCTGGTGGGGTGAATTCCTATAGCCATGCCTGGGCAGGGAGGTGTCCCTCCAGTGGCAGCACAAAGGCTCTGGGGACAAAGTGCTGTTTGGGGTTTTTCCCTTTAAACTGAAGAGGTTTTTCCCCTCTTTCCAATGTGCTCATTGAGTAACTTTGCAGTTTCCGGCCCTTCCCTCCCCAGCGCTGCGGGATGCTCAGCACAGCCCCAGGGTGATGCAGGAGGTGACTGGCCATGATGTAACACCAGGGATTGCATCACCAGCGCGGGACAGGCAGCGTGGCACAAACCAGCCCCACGGCAGCGAGAGGCAATGAAGGGTTCTGGGGTGCACAGTGGGGCCAGCAGCACTTTGGTGGCACTGACGCCCTGAGCTGGTGGGGACAGCTCTGGAGATGCTGCCACGCGGAGGCCACCTGATGTCCCTTTCCCGCCTCAGCGCGTGGCCCTGGGCTCCTGCACGTCTCCCAGGGGGGTTGATTTTAAAGCTGGCTTTTGGGGTCAGCATTTTTGGTTCTTTCTCTCGTCTTTTCCAAGCCTGGCGACTTTGTTCATCCCAGACAAGCTCCAGAAGGGCTCAGGAAGGAGTGATCTGGGCTCACACTTGCCAGGTGCCGTGGCATGGCTTGTGGCCAAGGCTTTTCCATGCTGGCACCACGCAGCAGCCGATGAGTCAGGGCAGTTGCCTCCCCTGCCCGTGGCCGTGCCCGGTTTCACTTTCCTTCTTGCACCCAGAACTTCCCATGTACCGGGATTTCTTGCCTGAGCCATTCCAGTGGCTCTCATGGGTTATGTGCATTGAGGAGGGAGCTCCATCGCCACCGTCTGCACCACTCTCCCGGCACAGCACTGCCTGCAGGTAGAGCTGGGACACAGCAGGGCTGGAGCGATGGCTGTGGCAGGTCGCAGGCAGGTCGCAGGGCACCGCATGGTGTCTGCAGCCCCTGCTGGCTTTGGGGTCCCTCTGCAGCCATGGCAGGAGCTGGCACTAGCACCTTTGGAGGAGCCGTGCCCAATACAGCCGGGCTTTGCTGGCGGGGCTGGGGCTGGGACTGGGGTGTGCTGGAGCGTGGCAGTGCCGTGTGAGGTGTTTGCCGGGGTGCAGATGCCCAGCACAGCGGGACCATGTCCCGTCAGTGACAATCCCTGGCTGCTGCTCAGCCGGGCACCCATGGGCTCAGCTACAGCTGGGGGCAAGTGGGGCACGTGCATCCAAGCAAGGTGCCCAGAGACCTTGGTGAGACACTGGCACAGGGTGCCCGGAGAAGCTGTGGCTGCCCCATCCCTGGCAGTGTTCAAGGCCAGGTTGGACACAGGGGCTTGGAGCAACCTGGTCCAGTGGAAGGTGTCCCTGCCCGTGGCAGTGGGTAGGGACTGGATGAGCTTTAAGGTCCCTTCCAACCCAAACCATCAACCGCCAGCCTTTCATCGCAGCCAGCCTGAGTGCTGGGGGCTGCGCTTGTGGCCCCAGTTTCGCTGTTCAGCTTTCGCTTTTCCTTCGTTTCCTTTGGATCTCCTTGTGCCTGCGTGAGGAAATGAGGTTTCATTTACTTCTCCAACCAGAAATGACAGCTGAGAGCTAAAAGCCACAGTGGTGGTGCCGCGATTGAGAGACGGGACGCAGCTTGATGCAAGCAAGATGTCGTTTTATTACAGTTATCCATATACATTTATACTTGTCTCTACCTAGCGTGTCTCATACTGATTGGTCTATCTTTTACAGAAGGCACACACTGATTGGCTAACTAACATAAGACAAACTATTAATCAAGCATTTATCTCCCCCCAGCAACATCTTTTCTTACACAAAGAGTTAGCTCCTATCCATCAAGGTTGGCTACTCCCTTCTGTCTCGACCTTTCCAACCCGTGATTGATAAATAAACACTGGGCCATTCTTTCTCAGCCAAGCTTTTATCCCTATCTTATTCCTCCCATGGTTTACGACCGACAAGTTCCAACACGTCTCCTTCTATCAGCTGAACAGCACTGGGAGTCCTGCTGAGAGTAGCCAAATCCTGTCCCACATGGTGGGAAAGAGAAGCCAGACTGGGTCCCACAGGGATATGACGCTTGATGGGTGACCCGAGAGTGTCCCCAGCCCTGCCCTCAGCAGGGGCCTGTGGCAGTGGTTCGTGGTGGATCTGTGTACATGCCAGGGCCATCTTCCAGCCCTGCTCTGGGTCCTCAGGGTGCAGATGAGGCCAGCCCAGCCCAGCAGGCCCTGGCCATCATCTTGGTGCTGGACATCACTCTCTGGGTGCTGTGGACCTCGCTCCAGCCCCACTGGTGGCTGCTGGAGATGCCAGAACACCCCGGCCTGGCTCATACCTTTGTCTGGAGGAACACCCCACAGTAACTGCCCCATGAGCTGGCTGGCCTCCACCATGTGGGACCTTGAGCCACCATCACTCTCCTGCTGCTCCGCTGAGACCTGAAGAGTTCCAGGCAGGGCCAGGACCTGCTTCCTCCCCTTTCTCCCTGGGTGCCATGTGTATTTTTACATCCATAGGGATTTTCTGCTGAGGTGCCATCTATCAACAGCCCAGAGAAGCTGTGGCTGCCCCATCCCTGGCAGTGCTCAAGGACAGGTTGGACACAGGGGCTTGGAGCAATCTGCTCCAGTGGGAGGTGTCCCTGCCCATAGAAAGGAACTGGATGAGCTTTAAGGTTCCTTCCAACCCAAACCAATCTGTGATACCATCCCAGCCGAGCTATACCTTATCTGGGTGACATAGGTGATGATGGAATTTGCATTGGTTTGGGCTTTTATTTCATAGTTGTATTAATTGTGAACTTGTTGCATTGAATAAAATGTGTTCTTCTAAACCTGTGCATTTCTGGAGGTCAATGCCATGGTCTTGCTCACTGGAGGGCAGGCAGAGGGAGACGTGGACGTACGGGAGAGAGGCCAGTGAAGGACCGGGAAGATGATGAAGGGTCTGGAGCACCTCTCCTATGAGGAAAGGCTGAGGGAGCTGGGGCTGTTCAGCTTGGGAAGAGAAGGCTCCAGGGCTCTCGGTGTTGCCTGCTGACAGGACAGCAGACAATGGGCACAACCTGAAACACGTGGAAGGCCACACGGACATGAGGAAACACTTTCTGTGAGGGGGGTGAGACACTGGCACAGGGTACCCGGAGCAACTGTGGCGTCTCCATCCTTGGAGGAGTCCAAAACCAGACACAGCCCTGGGCAGCCTGTGCTGGCTGACCCGGCTTGAGGAGGGGTTGGAGTGGATGATGTGCAGAGGTCCCAGCCCACCTCCACGCCTCAGCACAGCACGTCCATGCTGGTGTGCCCACCACAGCTGTACCTTCCAATGGCCTCGGGTAAGGACTTTACTCATTTGCTTGGACTCCTTGAGGTCGGCAGTTTATTTCCAAATAGGAAGATTAAACATTGGGTCTTTCTGGAGCAGTGACCTCTACAGCCACCACGTGAGGCACTCAAAGTGTGTTTGTGCCTCTTGCTGCCTTACTGTGCGTTTGCTGTTCAGACACAGGCATTGCCCTACTTTTCCATCTTTAATGCTTGGTGAGTGCATGAAGTGAAAGCCCAGCAGCGATGGCTTCACATGGCAGGAGGGTACCTCGAGGAAGGACGGACTTTGCTGAGCAGAGGCATCATTCCAGCTCTCAGCAGAGAGATGTCCACACGTGACAGTTGCATTTCCAGGCTAAGCAGGGAGGAAACCCCATTGAGCTCCAGCGCTGGTGGCGGTGGCAGCCGCGCTCCTCTCCAGCAGCCTCCGTGCACAGCTCTTCGTTCCACCTGGAAAACACTGTGGAAGCGCTTCTGCTTTCACCCGTTTTCCTGCTTTCTGTAATGAGCCTGGTCTCTCCGCATAACCCAGAGGTGCCCACAGCCTGTGCTGTGCAGGGCCCGCTCCGGCTGCTGCTTCCCTCCCCTCCCTGCCACAGCCATTGTGTTGCGCTTCCCATGGGGAAACTGAGGCACGAACTGCTGCCGCCGCTCAGGAGGCACCGGGACCCTCCGAGCCCGCTGTGCCCATGGCCGGGGCTGTGAGCCTGGGGTCAGCTGCCAGCACATGCCAGGCTGGGCCGTGCCCGGGGGCCCCCGCACCCACCAGCACCTCTGCACCACTTGACGTGGCAGCAGCGTCCCCCTGTTCAGCTCCAAGGAGGGTGCGCTGGAGGCAGCCCCAGCATCCCCCTGCTCCCCGGGTGCTGCTGCGCTGCCCTGCCGAGGCGGCAGCGAGAGGCGGGATTCCCTCGGCCGCCGCTTTCACTTTCCAGTTTCCAGCGCCGACGGGCCGTGGATTTTCCTGCCACCTGAAAGCAGTCGCGCCGTCGGGGCAGCATAAAAAGCCGTGGAGATGGAGCAGCGAGGCAGCCACGAGGAGAGAGGTGAAGCAGCTCCCCAGCACCAGCCCCCAGCCTGGCCGCCCGCAGCCGAGTGCGCCAGCACCGACGGGGATCCAGCGCATCCAGCCCGGAGCGCTGCGCTGTGTCCTCTGCGGCTTCTGGCTCCACAAGCTCCTCGCCCCATCCATCGCCACTTGCCCCCCGTCAGGCTCTCGTCAGCGCGATGCTGTGCCTCAGCTTCACCCTCCTGCTTGCGCTGGTGGTGGGGACCGGCCTCGGGGCTGCCGTCCCCCAGGATGCCCTCAAGAAGAGCTGCAGCCTCTCCAAGTACCGGTTCCTCGTGCCCCATGAGCTGAAGGCCGTGCAGAAGATGAAGGAGCACTTTGTGAGTAGGGCTGGCAACAGGGGGCTGTGGGCTGGAGGGGGCAAGGCAGAGGGGATGCCAAATTCGAGACCCTGAGTGACAAGGTGGATGCTTTCCGTCTGGGGATGAGGAGGATGTTTCCCAAGGGAGTCTGGGGACAAGAAGGATGCTAAGCCAAATTTCAACCGGGTTTCAAGCCTCTCAAGGCTGACCAGGGTTGCACAGCATCGACAACGCTGCAGATGACAGTTTTTCAACGTCCCCCTTGGTTTGTGCCTGCAGGAGGACACCATGCTGCTGTCGGGCCGCAAATGCAACACCCGGCTCTTCCATCGGAAGTGGAGCACGCCGGAGCTGTCGGTAAGAGCGCGGCAATGCTGGAGGAAGGGGGTACGGCCCCCTCCAGCCAGGCCCTCCTGTCCCACCTCCACCCGCACCATGGGCAGGTCTTTGAGACCCCGTCCTCCAGCCCATGGGCAGCCCTGGTGCTGCGGGTCCCTGACCAGGACACTGCTGCCCGCAGGTGCCCGACCGAGTGATGCTGGTGGAAGCCGAGCTGGACCTGGCCATCGCCGTGCTGGGGCTCCCCGCTGCCCCCAGGCTCGCCGAGCTGCGCCAGCGGCCCCTGGCCTTCCTCACCCAGGCGCGGGAGGACCTGCGGGGCTGTGTGAGTGTCCCCCCACGTCCCCCGGCCCGTGCGCCCCCTGCACCGGGGCAGCCCTGGTCCTTATGCAGCCGCTCTGTCGTAGGTGGCCACGGAGGCTCCTTCTCATCAGCCCCCCGGGAAACTGAGGCACTGGCTGCAGAGGCTGCAGGTGGCCAAGGAAACAGTGAGTCGGGGCAGGGGGCTCCGGGGTGTTACCAGCGACACGCTGCATGGGGCTGCTGCTGCCCACCTCTGGTGCGAACCCGCCCCTTCTCCCCACCACAGGAGGCCGCCGGCTGCCTGGAGGCCTCGGCCACCCTCCACCTCTTCCAAGTGCTGAGCGACCTGCGGTGTGCAGCCCTCCGGGAGCAATGCACTTAGTCCCTGCCGGTGGCATGGCGCGGCACGGCACGGCATGGAGTGGTGCTCACCAGCCCCGGAAGATGGCCCGAGGAGCAGAGAAATGATCTTTGCTGCATCACTGGACTGTAATTTCCTATTGAAGCATTTTTCTTATTTATGTGAGCTCAGGGAGCAATTCTTTTTCATAGTCTGTTAAATTATTGGGGTTTCTTGTGTATTTATAAATGACTCGGGAGGAGGTACAGAAATGTATTTATTGGGTATCTTTGTTTTGCTGGTTTTCAAAACACGGATTGTTTTTTAAAGAAAGAAATCTATTTTTTTTACCTGCTATTTATTACAGAATATATTAGGTATATTTGCCTGTATAAATTATTTTTTACATTTTACATGCTGTTTAATATGCAGAATAAAACAAACCCTATAAACAGACGAGCTGCCTTCGCATCTTTTGAATACACTTCACTGCAACTTCATCCCTTTGGAAAATTGAGTTGTTGGCAGGGAGGGAGGATGCTGGGTGAGCTTTGAGCATTTGCAAGGAAATCACAAACCTTTGGCGCTCGTGTTCACCTCCAGCTGCCTCAGGACACCCCAACTGCCCCCAGGGGTGATTCTGGGGACAGACGGATGCTGTGATGGCCCTGGGGACAGGAGCCCGCTGGCACCGTGTTGGGTGGTGCGAAGCAGGACGTGAGGCCTGGAGGCACCCACAGCCTGATGCGATGCTCACATCCCAGCACGGGCTGGGCAAGCTCCCATTTGGCCACCCCAGGGGTGCTCAGAAGATCCCTGAATGATTTAACCACCAAACTGGAGGTCAGGATGAGCACAGAGCCGGGAAGGACGCCACTCAGCTGGGAGAGCAGGAAAAGGACCATGAGCAGACCCGAACTTTATTCAACCTATTTTCTCAGGTTGGAGAGATGGAGACAGGCACCAGGGAGAGGCAGCAGCAACAGCAGCCACATGTGAGCGTGAGCAGCAGGTCGAGGGAGGGGATTCTCCCCCACTACAGCCTGTAGGGACAGGCCAAGGGGAATGGCTTTAACCTGCCAGAGGAGAGACTGAGATGAGCTCTGAGGCAGAAGCTCTTCCCTGTGAGGGTGCTGAGGCGCTGGCACAGGGTGCCCAGAGAAGCTGTGGCTGCCCCATCCCTGGCAGTGTTCAAGGCCAGGTTGGACACAGGGGCTTGGAGCAACCTGCTCTAGTGGAAGGTGTCCCTGCCCGTGGCAGGGGGTTGGAACTGGATGAGCTTTAAGGTCCCTTCCAACACAAACCAGTCTGGGATTCTGTGATTCTATGCATGTGTGATGGCCACGCTGGGGCAGGTTAACCTCTGCATATCTCCCATGCAAAGCAAGTTCACTGCAAGTTAAGGCTGGGGTGACTATTTGTGCTCCTTTGCCAGCCATGGGTGATGGAGCTGCAAGTGCCACAGCTGGCCAGCGTTAGCCCAACACCCCTGCCAGCTTTTTGTAGCTCAGGAAGAGCACCTCTGCTTCCCCTGGAGGGTGCTGTGTGTGGGCCAGCAGTGCTTTTTCTTCCCCTGCAGGCTCAGGTAAGGGGTGCCAGGAGGGAGATGCTGGGGAGTCAGAGCCTTTCTGAGCATCGCCGAGTGCTTGGCTGGGTGGAATGTTAATGGCAGTTCCCCAGCCTCGCCAGGGAAATGGAGAGAGGTGTGCTCTTCCCTGTGCTGAGGTCAGTTCAGACACAGAAACAGTAGAAGGAAAGTCAGAAAGCCTTTGGTTTATTGTGTGTCTGTATTGACCCCAGCATTTGGGAGGCACCTACTGCAGCTCCCAGACTCAGATTTCTGTCCCCAGGAACAAAACTAAATGGAGAGAAACCCAAAGTTGTGGTGTAGGTGATGTCCAGCACCAGCTTTCTGTCCTGTCACTTTAGACTTAGGAGCAGAAGCTGGATGTATGCACTTTTTGGAGCTGGTTTCTGGGATGTCTGAGAGCGCTGTCCACATTAGCAGTACACAGGTAGAGTTTTAGGTGGCTAAGCAAGGGTAGATTGCCATGTTGGTGGCACTGTTCCGGAGGGCACCATGTGTAGGTGATGCCAAGCAGCAGCTTTTCATCCTGGTACCTTAGGCTTAGCATCAGTGTCTGGAGGTTTGCACTCTAGCGAGCTGTTCAGTTGGCCGCCCGAGAGCAGCGCCCTGACCCATGGGTCAGCTCGTGTCTGACCTGGTCCGGGTGAGCCCCCCCGGGGCTGGGCGGGTGCCGGGGCTGCGGAAGAAGCCCGGGCCGAGCCGGCTCCTCGCTGCTGGGGGCGGCCATGGGAAGCATCGCCCCGTGCCCGTCATGTCCGAGGAGCCGCCGTGGGCTGTGCCCCGGCCCCAGGACGCCGGTTCCACACACGGCGCTCCGGGACCCTGCTGCGGGACCCCCGGCACCGCGCCGAGGGGCCGCTCTGGTGCTGCAGAGCGCTTCTGAGGTTCGCCGGTGTTTATATGACCCGTGTCTGGGGAGATGCGGGTGATGCGATGGGGGAGCGAGGCGGGAGCGCGCTGAGCGCTCCCCGGGGGATGGAGCCCGGCCCGGCCCTTCCTGGGAGCAGGGATTGCATTTCCAGGCTGTCCACGCACAGCCGGGGCCGTTCTGCAGCGGCACCAGCGCCGGGCACACAAAGTCCCGCCGGGAGCCTCGGGGCGTCCGTCGGTGCCGGGGCTGGGGCTGCCCCGGCTTCGCTGCTCGGGGCGCTCCGTTCGGGGGTCATTGCCCAGAACCGGGGGCTCCGGCTGACGCGAGGGGCGGGGATGGGTCCCGGTGGAAGGTCTCGGGGCCGTGCGGCGCGGGGAGAAGCCGCTGCCGAGAGCCCCAGCCGGGGTTAAACGGGAAGAGGGGTGCGGTCCTGGTGGAAACCGGTGTGGGACTGGCGGTGCCAAGGATTTGACTCCAGACGGATTTCCAGCAGCTGGCGCTGGAAACTAACCCTCACCTCACCCCGACCAGACCTAATCCGAACCCATCAGAGCCACACGAGCTGTTGCTGCTGGAAATCCATCTACAGTGGGATTTGGGCCCTGCCCTGCCTGCCCAGACTGGATCCTGGCTGCTTTTGTAAGGCAGGATAATAGCGATGAGCTTGGAGGTGTCCAGGACTGACCTCGCGCCCCTGCTGCAGCCTCCCTGCAGCCCTGTGGCTGCCGCGTGGTGCAGCACCACATCTGGGCGTGCTGAAGTGAAATGCCAGAGGTGTTGGGTGTCTCAGATCAAACTCCTCTGCCATTCTGCACTCGCGCTGCATCTTACATCCCAACCTGCGCTGCTGAGCCCCCGGAGCTCCTGTACTCAGGTTCTAGAAGTAATGCTGCCCTCGTGTCTCTGCCCCAAGAATGGTCCCTGCCCCACAGACACCAGCAAAGTCACCCCAGGCCCATTTTCCTCCCAGCCCCGAGTGACCAGACTCCAACTCGATCTCCAGTTACAGCTTTGTCCCTGGCTGCAGAAAATGACCGTGACCAAAACCTGTTTCCTGTTTCCTTCTCATCTAATAAATGATAGAGAACGGGCAGTTAAGCCACACAGGAGAAAGGAGAGCACAAAGTGCCCCCTTATACCCACTGGGTGCCCTTTCACTACTTTCCTGGAGCTAAACATGCTGGTTCTGTGTCATGGTATTTACTTCGGAGATCCAAGAACAGTGACAAATGAGATCCCAAAACGAGATCCTGCCTTGGCACATGCCCCAAGGGATACACAGTGGGGAGCTCTTTGCAGTTCCTCTCCTCCAAAGGGCACATTCTGCCAATCCCTCAGCAGCATCTCTCTGAATTCGGTTTAAATTGGCCTTTCCTGACCGTGTGGCTGTGACTGACACAGACTGTTCCGGGTGAAGGCTCCCTAGTGCTCAGGGCAACTCGTAAACCCACCACCTCCATCAGAAACACTTCACCTCGTGCTGTCTAAGTTCTCACCGAGGAGCTCGCTCACTCTTACCTTCCTTGGGGGAATAAACCCATCGCTTTCTTCTTCCCTGGTGTTCCTGATGAATGAGCTCCCAGCATTTAGAGCCAGAACCCCTTGCTGTGACATAAATCCTGGCCTTATGCTCAGGGTGAAGTTTGATACTGGTTTCACTCTGGCCTGCCCAGTCTGTCATTGTCCTCTCAGCCAGTCCTCACGCCGTGTGTCTGACCTGACCTCAGCACAGGGAAGAGCACACCTCTCTCAGTTTTCCTGGCGAGGCTGGGGAACTGCCATTAACATCCCACCCAGCCAAGCACTCGGCGATGCTCAGAAAGGCTCTGACTCCCCAGCATCTCCCTCCTGGCACCCCTTACCTGAGCCTGCAGGGGAAGATAAAGCACCGCTGGCTCACACACAGCACCCTCCAGGGGAAGCAGAGGGGCTCTTCCTGAGCTACAAAAAGCTGGCAGGGGTGTTGGGCTAACGCTGGCCAGCTGTGGCACTTGCAGCTCTTATCACCCATGGCTGGGAAAAGAGCACAAAGAGTCACCACAGCCTTGACCTGCAGTGAATTGCTTTGCATGGGAGATACGCAGAGGTTAACCTGCCCCAGCATGGCCATCACACATGCATAGAATCATAGAATCCCAGACTGGTTTGTGTTGGAAGGGACCTTAAAGCTCACCCAGTTCCAACCCCCTGCCACGGGCAGGGACATCTTCCACTAGAGCAGGTTGCTCCAAGCCCCTGTGTCCAACCTGGCCTTGAACACTGCCAGGGATGGGGCAGCCACAGCTTCTCTGGGAAAAGTCTGTGCCAGCGCCTCAGCACCCTCACAGGGAAGAGCTTCTGCCTCAGAGCTCATCTCAGTCTCTCCTCGGGCAGGTTAAAGCCATTCCCCTTGGCCTGTCCCTACAGGCTGTAGAGGGGGAGAATCCCCTCCCTCGACCTGCTGCTCACGCTCACATGTGGCTGCTGTTGCTGCTGCCTCTCCCTGGTGCCTGTCTCCATCTCTCCAACCTGAGAAAATAGGTTCAATAAAGTTCGGGTCTGCTCATGGTCCTTTTCCTGCTCTCCCGGCTGAGCGGCTTCCTTCCCAGCTCCACGCTCATCCTGACCTCCAGTTTGGTGGTTAAATCATTCAGGGATCTTCTGAGCGCCCCTGGGGTGGCCAAATGGGAGCTTGCCCAGCCCGTGCTGGGATGTGAGCATCGCATCAGGCTGTGGGTGCCTCCAGGCCTCATGTCCTGGTTCGCACCACCCAACACGGTGCCAGCGGGCTCCTGTCCCCAGGGCCACCACAGCATCCATCTGTCCCCAGAATCACCCCCCGGGGGGCAGTTGGGGTGTCCTGAGGCAGCTGGAGGTGAACACGAGCACCAAAGGTTTGTGATTTCCTTGCAAATGCTCAGAGTTCACCCAATATCCTCCCGCCCCGCCAACAACTCAATTTTCCAAAGGGATGAAGTTACAGTGAAGTGTATTCAAAAGATGCGAAGGCAGCTCGTCTGTTTATAGGGTTTGTTTTATTCTGCATATTAAATAGCATGTAAAATGTAAAAAATAATTTATACAGGCAAATATACATAATATATTCTGTAATAAATAGCAGGTAAAAAAAATAGATTTCTTTCTTTAAAAAACAATCCGTGTTTTGAAAACCAGCAAAACAAAGATACCCAATAAATACATTTCTGTACCTCCTCCCGAGTCATTTATAAATACACAAGAAACCCCAATAATTTAACAGACTATGAAAAAGAATTGCTCCCTGAGCTCACATAAATAAGAAAAATGCTTCAATAGGAAATTACAGTCCAGTGATGCAGCAAAGATCATTTCTCTGCTCCTCGGGCCATCTTCCGGGGCTGGTGAGCACCACTCCATGCCGTGCCGTGCCCTGCCGCGCCGCGCCGCGCCGTGCCGCGCCATGCCACCGGCAGGGACTAAGCGCATTGCTCCCGGAGGGCTGCACACCGCAGGTCGCTCAGCACTTGGAAGAGGTGGAGGGTGGCCGAGGCCTCCAGGCAGCCGGCGGCCTCCTGTGGTGGGGAGAAGGGGCGGGTTCGCACCAGAGATGGGCAGCAGCAGCCCCATGCAGCGTGTCGCTGGTAACACCCCGGAGCCCCCTGCCCCGACTCACTGTTTCCTTGGCCACCTGCAGCCTCTGCAGCCAGTGCCTCAGTTTCCCGGAGGGCTGATGAGAAGGAGCCTCCGTGGCCACCTACGACAGAGCGGCTGCATAAGGACCAGGGCTGCCCCGGTGCAGGGGGCGCACGGGCCGGGGGACGTGGGGGGACACTCACACAGCCCCGCAGGTCCTCCCGCGCCTGGGTGAGGAAGGCCAGGGGCCGCTGGCGCAGCTCGGTGAGCCGGGGGGCAGCGGGGAGCCCCAGCACGGCGATGGCCAGGTCCAGCTCGGCTTCCACCAGCATCACTCGGTCGGGCACCTGCGGGCAGCAGTGTCCTGGTCAGGGACCCGCAGCACCAGGGCTGCCCATGGGCTGGAGGACAGGGTCTCAAAGACCTGCCCCTGGTGCGCGTGGAGGTGGGACAGGAGGTCCCGGCTGCAGGGGGCCGTACCCCCTTCTTCCAGCATTGCCGCGCTCTTACCGACAGCTCCGGCGTGCTCCACTTCCGATGGAAGAGCCGGGTGTTGCATTTGCGGCCCGACAGCAGCATGGTGTCCTCCTGCAGGCACAAACCAAGGGAGACATTGAAAACCTGTCATCTGCAGCGTTGGTGATGTTGTGCAACCCTGGTCAGCCTCGAGAGGCTTGAAACCCGGTTGAAATTTGGCTTAGCATCCTTCTTGTCCCCAGAGTCCCTTGGGAAACATCCTCCTCATCCCCAGACTGCTGCGGAAAGCATCCACCTTGTCACTCAGGGTCTCGAATTTGGCATCCCCTCTGCCTTGCCCCCTCCAGCCCACAGCCCCCTGTTGCCAGCCCTACTCACAAAGTGCTCCTTCATCTTCTGCACGGCCTTCAGCTCGTGGGGCACGAGGAACCGGTACTTGGAGAGGCTGCAGCTCTTCTTGAGGGCATCCTGGGGGACAGCAGCCCCGAGGCCGGTCCCCACCACCAGCGCAAGCAGGAGGGTGAAGCTGAGGCACAACATCGCGCTGACGAGAGCCTGACGGGGGGCAAGTGGCGATGGATGGGGCGGGGAGCTTGTGGAGCCAGAAGCCGCAGAGGACACAGCGCAGCGCTCCGGGCTGGATGCGCTGGATCCCCGTCGGTGCTGGCGCACTCGGCTGCGGGCGGCCAGGCTGAGGGCTGGTGCTGGGGAGCTGCTTCACCTTCTTCCTCGTGGCTGCCTCGCTGCTCCATCTCCACGGCTTTTTATGCTGCCCCGACGGCGCGACTGCTTTCAGGTGGCAGGAAAATCCACGGCCCGCCGGCGCTGGAAACTGGAAAGTGAAAGCGGCGGCCGAGGGAATCCCGCCTCTCGCTGCCGCCTCGGCAGGGCAGCGCAGCAGCACCCGGGGAGCAGGGGGATGCTGGGGCTGCCTCCAGCGCACCCTCCTTGGAGCTGAACAGGGGGACGCTGCTGCCACGTCAAGTGGTGCAGAGGTGCTGGTGGGTGCGGGGACCCCCGGGCACGGCCCAGCCTGGCATGTGCTGGCAGCTGACCCCAGGCTCACAGCCCCGGCCATGGGCACAGCGGGCTCGGAGGGTCCCGGTGCCTCCTGAGCGGCAGCAGCAGTTCGTGCCTCAGTTTCCCCATGGGAAGCGCAACACAATGGCTGTGGCAGGGAGGGGAGGGAAGCAGCAGCCGGAGCGGGCCCTGCACAGCACAGGCTGTGGGCACCTCTGGGTTATGCGGAGAGACCAGGCTCATTACAGAAAGCAGGAAAACGGGTGAAAGCAGAAGCGCTTCCACAGTGTTTTCCAGGTGGGACGAAGAGCTGTGCACGGAGGCTGCTGGAGAGGAGCGCGGCTGCCACCGCCACCAGCGCTGGAGCTCAATGGGGTTTCCTCCCTGCTTAGCCTGGAAATGCAACTGTCACGTGTGGACATCTCTCTGCTGAGAGCTGGAATGATGCCTCTGCTCAGCAAAGCCCGTCCTTCCTCGAGGTACCCTCCTGCCATGTGAAGCCATCACTGCTGGGCTCTCACTTCATGCACTCACCAAGCATTAAAGATGGAAAATTAGGGCAATGCCTGTGTCTGAAAAGCAAACGCACAGTAAGGCAGCAAGAGGCACAAACACACTTTGAGTGCCTCACGTGGTGGCTGTAGAGGTCACTGCTCCAGAAAGACCCAATGTTTAATCTTCCTATTTGGAAATAAACTGCCGACCTCAAGGAGTCCAAGCAAATGAGTAAAGTCCTTACCCGAGGCCATTGGAAGGTACAGCTGTGGTGGGCACACCAGCATGGACGTGCTGTGCTGAGGCGTGGAGGTGGGCTGGGACCTCTGCACATCATCCACTCCAACCCCTCCTCAAGCCGGGTCAGCCAGCACAGGCTGCCCAGGGCTGTGTCTGGTTTTGGACTCCTCCAAGGATGGAGACTCCACAGTTGCTCCGGGTACCCTGTGCCAGTGTCTCACCCCCCTCACAGAAAGTGTTTCCTCATGTCCGTGTGGCCTTCCATGTGTTTCAGGTTGTGCCCATTGTCTGCTGTCCTGTCAGCAGGCAACACCGAGAGCCCTGGAGCCTTCTCTTCCCAAGCTGATCAGCCCCAGCTCCCTCAGCCTTTCCTCATAGGAGAGATGCTCCAGACCCTTCATCATCTTCCCAGTCCTTCACTGGCCTCTCTCCCGTACGTCCACGTCTCCCTCTGCCTGCCCTCCACTGAGCAAGACCATGGCATTGACCTCCAGAAGTGCACAGGTTTAGAAGAACACATTTTATTCAATGCAACAAGTTCACAATTAATACAACTATGAAATAAAAGCCCAAACCAGTGCAAATTCCATCATCACCTATGTCACCCAGATAAGGTATAGCTCGGCTGGGATGGAATCACAGATTGGTTTGGGTTGGAAGGAACCTTAAAGCTCATCCAGTTCCTTTCTATGGGCAGGGACACCTTCCACTAGAGCAGGTTGCTCCAAGCCCCTGTGTCCAACCTGTCCTTGAGCACTGCCAGGGATGGGGCAGCCACAGCTTCTCTGGGCTGTTGATAGATGGCACCTCAGCAGAAAATCCCTATGGATGTAAAAATACACATGGCACCCAGGGAGAAAGGGGAGGAAGCAGGTCCTGGCCCTGCCTGGAACTCTTCAGGTCTCAGCGGAGCAGCAGGAGAGTGATGGTGGCTCAAGGTCCCACATGGTGGAGGCCAGCCAGCTCATGGGGCAGTTACTGTGGGGTGTTCCTCCAGACAAAGGTACGAGCCAGGCCGGGGTGTTCTGGCATCTCCAGCAGCCACCAGTGGGGCTGGAGCGAGGTCCACAGCACCCAGAGAGTGATGTCCAGCACCAAGATGATGGCCAGGGCCTGCAGGGCTGGGCTGGCCTCATCTGCACCCTGAGGACCCAGCGCAGGGCTGGAAGATGGCCCTGGCATGTACACAGATCCACCACGAACCACTGCCACAGGCCCCTGCTGAGGGCAGGGCTGGGGACACTCTCGGGTCACCCATCAAGCGTCATATCCCTGTGGGACCCAGTCTGGCTTCTCTTTCCCACCACTGTGGCTTTTAGCTCTCGGCTGTCATTTCTGGTTGGAGAAGTAAATGAAACCTCATTTCCTCACGCAGGCACAAGGAGATCCAAAGGAAACGAAGGAAAAGCGAAAGCTGAACAGCAAAACTGGGGCCACAAGCGCAGCCCCCAGCACTCAGGCTGGCTGCGATGAAAGGCTGGTGGTTGATGGTTTGGGTTGGAAGGGACCTTAAAGCTCATCCAGTCCCTACCCACTGCCACGGGCAGGGACACCTTCCACTGGACCAGGTTGCTCCAAGCCCCGTCTAACCTGGCCTTGAACACTGCCAGGGATGGGGCAGCCACAGCTTCTCCGGGCACCCTGTGCCAGTGTCTCACCAAGGTCTCTGGGCACTTTGCTTGGATGCATGTGCCCCACTTGCCCCCAGCTGCAGCTGAGCCCATGGGTGCCCGGCTGAGCAGCAGCCAGGGATTGTCACTGACGGGACATGGTCCCGCCGTGCTGGGCATCTGCACCCCGGCAAACACCTCACACGGCACTGCCACGCTCCAGCACACCCCAGTCCCAGCCCCGCCAGCAAAGCCCGGCTGTATTGGGCACGGCTCCTCCAAAGGTGCTAGTGCCAGCTCCTGCCATGGCTGCAGAGGGACCCCAAAGCCAGCAGGGGCTGCAGACACCATGCGGTGCCCTGTGGGGGCTGTAGGGGGCCGGCGACCTGCCGCAGCCATCGCTCCAGCCCTGCTGGGTCCCAGCTCTACCTGCAGGCAGTGCTGTGCCGGGAGAGTGGTGCAGACGGTGGCGATGGAGCTCTCTCCTCAATGCACATAACCCATGAGAGCCACTAGAATGGCTCAGACAAGAAATCCCGGTACATGGGAAGTTCTGGGTGCAAGAGGGAAAGTGAAACCGGGCACGGCCACGGGCAGGGGAGGCAACTGCCCTGACTCATCGGCTGCTGCGTGGTGCCAGCATGGAAAAGCCTTGGCCACAAGCCATGCCACGGCACCTGGCAAGGGTGAGCCCAGATCACTCCTTCCTGAGCCCTTCTGGAGCTTGTCTGGGATGAACAAAGTCGCCAGGCTTGGAAAAGACGAGAGAAAGAACCAAAAATGCTGACCCCAAAAGCCAGCTTTAAAATCAACCCCCCTGGGAGACGTGCAGGAGCCCAGGGCCACGCGCTGAGGCGGGAAAGGGACATCAGGTGGCCTCCGCGTGGCAGCATCTCCAGAGCTGTCCCCACCAGCTCAGGGCGTCAGTGCCACCAAAGTGCTGCTGGCCCCACTGTGCACCCCAGAACCCTTCATTGCCTCTCGCTGCCGTGGGGCTGGTTTGTGCCACGCTGCCTGTCCCGCACTGGTGATGCAATCCCTGGTGTTACATCATGGCCAGTCACCTCCTGCATCACCCTGGGACTGTGCTGAGCATCCCGCAGCGCTGGGGAGGGAAGGGCCGGAAACTGCAAAGTTACTCAATGAGCACATTGGAAAGAGGGGAAAAACCTCTTCAGTTTAAAGGGAAAAACCCCAAACAGCACTTTGTCCCCAGAGCCTTTGTGCTGCCACTGGAGGGACACCTCCCTGCCCAGGCATGGCTATAGGAATTCACCCCACCAGGACAGAGCAGGGGCTCCCTTCAGGCATCCCAGCAGCCGTGTCCTGGGCAGGGAGAGACCTCTAGTGCTTCTTCAGGAGAACAAAAGCCACCAGCCCCATCCTCACCCAGCAAGGGAGGTTTCATTCTGCTCCTCGCCCAAAGGCCACCTGCGCCCGGCGCAGCCTCTTCACCAGTGACTGGCAGCAGGGCTCACCCAGCATCACTTCTCCTGCGCACGGCCACAGACACAGGGACCAGCCTCACACCAGTGAGGGGCTCTCTTCCTCCAGCTGCCCTCCTGGCACCCACCACCCTCCGGGGAGGCACCCAGCAGGGTCAAGCCCTTGCTCCCCACCCTGGGCAAGCTGAGCCAGCACCCGCTGACCACAGTGGGGATACACCCACGGTCAGGCACCTTCGCCATGGCGAGGAGGCTCAAACCAGCACCCACAGTGGGACCACACCTGAGAGCCCCAGAACCACACTGAAACACCTCCAGCCCCATAAGCCTCTCTCCAGGAGCCTTCTCTGAGGCAGGGAGCAGAGGTATCAGTTCTGCCGTTCTTACCCACGCACCAAGGTGTAACCAAGCGAGGCCACAGCCCTCCCCGTGGCATCAGGGCAGCATTCCTGCCAAGTGCAGGGATTACAGGAAAGGGAACGATCCCGGCAGAGGCTGGGCCTGGACTGAAAATACCCAAAAGGCAAACAGGAGGGAACCTGTGCCAGGTTGTGCCCAGCATTGAACCCTCTTGCCTCTATCTGCCCCACCACAAAACACAGCCTCTAATCTTCCCTTTGGACAACAGTGGGCTGTTGGCCCTGTGGCAACAAGCCCAGAAAGGTTCCTGAGCTGTGCTGAGGCCAGAAACCTCCTGAGAGCTGAAACAGCAACGCTGGGCAACCCTGGGGCACAGAAGCTGCTGCTACACCCGCACCAGCCAGCAGAGCACCAGGGACGGTGGCACAGGGGGTGAGAACAGCCCCTTTCCAGCCCAACCTCACAGGGCAGCGCACGGCTCCCAGCTTAGCCTGGGCAGGGGAAGGGCAAGCAGCCCTTTCTACCTAAAGCCCATCTGTCCCATCAAACAAGAGGCCACGCAGGGCCTAGGAAAGCAGAGTCCATGAAATGCAATTAATCCCACCCCAGCAGGTGCTCTGCAGCCTCTCTTACAAAGGAGGAACCACAGCAACTTCTTCTCACCTGTTTTTATTCCTAATTGAGGAAGAAATGCAGCAGGTTGCTCAGCTGTTACTGTGATCCTCATCCCCACATGCAGCCCAAACACCAGTCTGAAATGGGACCCTTCCAGTGCTGAGGGCACAGCACTGGGGAGACTGGAGCACCAAGGTGGACAGGAACCCAAGAGCTGGCATAAACCCTTGTCTGCTTTCCACACAGCCAAACCTTAAGCCCCCCCAAATCAATCTTCCCAAGAAATAAGAGTGGTGCCAAGTGGGGTATTAGGAGACAACCCACTTCTTCCTTCCTTCCTTACTTCCAGCACCAGCTCAGGAGAAGGGTTTCCTCTCACCGTGCCTTGCACCCCAGCACACAGACGTGCCTCACCCAGAACTCCACTGGGGTCTCACGAGAAGAACCTCCCATGATCTCCAGCATCCTGAAACAAGAAGCAGAAGAAAGGTCTCACTCTGCTCAGCCAGCTCCCACCTGGCATGGTGTGACACCCACAACCAGAGATGAATCAGAATGAATCAGAATGGTTTGGGTTGGAAGGGACTTAAAGCTCATGCAGTTCTAACCCCCTGCCACGGGCAGGGACACCTTCCACTAGAGCAGGTTGCTCCAAGCCCCTGTGTCCAACCTGGCCTTGAACACTGCCAGGGATGGGGCAGCCACAGCTTCTCTGGGCACCCTGTGCCAGCACCTCAGCACCCTCACAGGGAAGAGCTTCTGCCTCAGTGCTCATCTCAATCTCCCCTCTGGCAGGTTAAAGCCATTCCCCTTGTCCTGTCCCTACAGGCCCTTGTCCAAAGCCCCTCTCCAGGTTTCCTGGAGCCCCTTTAGGCACTGGAGCTGCTCTAAGGTCTCCCCTTCAGGAGCCTTCTCTTCTCCAGGCTGCCCCAGCCCAGCTCTCTCAGCCTGGCTCCAGAGCAGAGCTGCTCCAGCCCTCGCAGCAGCTCCGGGGCCTCCTCTGGCCTCGCTCCAACTGCTCCGCGCCCCTCTTGTGTTGACCACAACTCTTTGAGTGTGACCATCCAGCCAATTCCTTATCCACTAAGTGGTCCATCCATCAGATCCAAGCCTCCCCAATTTAGAGACAAGGATGTCATGTGGGACAGTGTCAGATGCCTTGCGCAGAGGTCTTAATGGCAGATGCTTCCAACACATGCACAGAGGTTTTCCTGGTCAGTGAGTAAGTCAGCAGGCACACTTGCCCCTTCCCAGCTTTGCAGCAGGCTCTTGTGTGGGCCAAAATAGACTGGTCGAGATGCAACTGTCTATGTGTTCTCCTGTCCCCTGCTAGTCAAGAGGACAGCAAAGAAACCCAAGACATCTCTGGCATGCGACTTAACATGGATACCTCAGTGCAAGACCACTGTACAGCTACATGGACTTAAAAAGCTTTAAGTCAACTGACTCAAACTGAGGTCAGTAATTCTGTGATGAGCTGAGAATCTGCTGTTTAACCTCTGAGAAGTATCCCTCCACACTGGGGGGAAGGAGGGAGCACATCAATGCCCAGCTCACTTCCAGCTTTGAAGGGGTCTCCACAACCTCACTCTTCATGTGCTGTATTAAGACAGGCCCGCCATGCCCTGCTTGTTTTCCGAAGCAGATTTCTCACCTCTTTTCAGTCTCCTGGAGGAGAGATTTTGCAGCTTCAGGGTCATTCTTCATAAAGGCTTGATAAGGAGAAGATGACTCTAAGTAACCCACCACACCAGCAACAGTCATGGGAATTTTGTCAAAGATATCAGTGATTCTAGGAGAGATGGGAGAGAAAGGAGCATTGGCAAGTTAAATCTTACCAGTGGAACAAGGACAACAGATTGACATGGTGGTGAATACCTGATACCATCAAATACCAACAGGTGTAAACAACATCCAATTGTGGCATTTGGTGGGTAAGAAGCTCCAACTGATGCACTACTAGAGAAGCAGAGATGGTTCTAAGGACCATCTAACATAGTCTGTGACTTGATCAGCCCTTTCAATACAGGCCTATTCCCCTCCAGCAGCCAGGACACCAACACCTCTGCAACACCACTGCCTACGTGTCCTTTATGCTTGCAGAGCCAGCCCCTGCCCCAGGCCTTGGTGAGGAGGCAGGCACTGGCTCCCTGCAGTTCTTGGGCAGGTTCTTGCACTCGCTCCATTCTTCCCCCTTCACCCATTAAGCGATCAGCCCAGAGCCTCAAATTATCACAACTCACCACAAAAAAAAACCCCTAACCCAGTTCTGCCTTGAGCAGGAAGGGTTCTTGCACTGCTTAGTCCTCCCTTGCTGGCCCAGCACAGACCCACATCCAGTCCAGCAGGAGTGGAAGTGCAGCCCATGTTGGCCACAATGCAAAGGCATTTGCTGGAAGTGGCAGCTGCCTGCTCTGGCAAACCCAGCTGTATCTGGACCGGTGGCAGAGCGAGGAGCGGAGATGCCACCTCCATCCACTGCTGCTGCTGCACCGAGGGGGTTCTGCTCACCTCTTCTTGTCTGGAAATGGCAAGGCCTCAAAGATCTCTTTGTAGTCTTCCAAGACAAGTTTTATTCTGTTATGTGAGTATTTTAAAAGCAGGTCCCAGCACTGTAAAGACAGTGTATTAAAAACCAAACACAACCCACCTGAAAGCTCTGTTTCACTTGGCCCTAGATCTGATGCATTCCTAAACATACTTTTTTCTTAAATACCCTTGGCATTAAAACACACCAAAATGTTTCTTAGCATCAAAAATTTGAGGATACTATTTTATCACAGAGATTAGGGTCCTGTCCTCCTCCCTACATTGCTCATAGTGGCAAGTCTCCTTTTATCAAGTTATTAAAACACTGACAAGAAACATCACTAAAAAACCCCTTTCCTTACTTCCCATTCTTTTCACTGTGCAACAGAAGTCTCTTTGACAATGCCAGCCCCCCCCAATCTGCTCTGCAGCCCTTCTCTCCACACCAGAGTTTGCTCTATTAATCCTCATGCCCTCTTTTCCTCATCCATCCACCTTGCCATATCGCCCAAGCCCACTACTTTCCTCTCTGCCTCTAAGTACTACACACTTCCCCCTGCCCAGACCAGGGGGGGAAGCCCTGAGGTTTAGGTTTCGTCACCTCACCTGCCTGAAGACCTGGGTCAGTTTTTCAGAGCAGTTTCCATAGTGCAGACTCATGTCCACGGTGTAGGTGCTGATGGCCACGCAACCGCCCGGCCTGACCACACGCTTTGCTTCCCTCATGAACTTCTCGGTATCAAACCAGTGCGCGGCAGTAAATGAAGTCAGGAGGTCCACTGAGGCATCCTCGAACGGCAGCTCCTCTGCAGGGCACACGCTGGAAGAGGGAAGGGAAAAGGGCAGTGTGTAATATGGGAATTAGAGAGTAGGACATGAAGCCAGTGGGTATTTTTTGGGATTGATGACAACCGCTTGGGATGCAGGATCATGGCTACTCAAAGCCTAGGATAATGCCTGCTCACACCAGGAATCCCATCAAATAGGATTTTCCTTGGTGCCAGCTGGCTCTTACAACAGTGACACTTACAAAACACCACCTCCACGTGAGGACCCGAATTTTGCTGCCCCGACACTCACACGTAGGAGACGTTGGGCATGGAGGGGCCCTCCCTGGCCTCCTGGATCTGTGCTTCGCTGATGTCCGTCCCCACCACCTTCTTGAAGTGCTCCGCAAGGAAGCGAGTGCCTTGTCCGGACCCACAGCCAACATCCACCACCAGCTCAGCAGGGTTTGTCCCCTGTGTGGAGGAGTGGATGCATCTCAGCGAGCCACTACCCTATTTTGGTGCTTTCACCCCATTCCTTCCCCCAGCACTCACAAAGGAACAGCCTCGGCATGGTACAACCTGTGGAAAAGGCTTCTGTGCCCACATCTTGCCTTGAGCCCTACTGATTTATTCTTCCCGGTGTCACCAACCAAAGTGACACTCTCATCAAGGCAAATGCCACCACCCCACCAAATGCCACCACCCCGTTTTCCCCTCAGCCTGGCCGTGCCCCCACTCACCTTCTCCTGCAGGTAGGTGAGAATGGTTTGCTGCAGCTCTTTGCCCGGTGCAAACCTGTATTTCTGGTAGATGGCTGCGTGCCCCCTGCCCTCGAACATCTGGGTGGCCATGCTGGGGTGACCTGGCACGAGGGAGGAGGCAGCAAGTCAGGTTTGTCACCACAGGATCCAACTCCTCAGCATGGGACCACGGGCACTGAAGTCTCCAGTTGCTGGCAGGGGCCCAGGGAGGACTTTGCCCATGAGGCTCCAGCCAGAGAGTGTGAACCTGCTCTCCAGTCATCCCTCCCACATGTATGAGCTAAGTTAAAAGCAAACCAGCAGCGTCTGACAAGGAAAAGCCTTCTAGGTTTTTAAACCCTTCTCTGTACTCCTTTGCTTTCCCCATCCACCTGCATGCCTTCTGAAATCAACCACCACTCCAGCTGGATTCTCTGTGAAATTTGGGGGACCGAGCAGAGAATCAGAAAAAAACTAACCGCAGAAAAGTCTGTTTTGTCTTTAAAGGAAATCCATGTTTTAGCATTAGCAACACAATCACAGTAACTCCACTCTGCACTTCCTGAACCATCCAGCATTCCTTTCGTCCCCTGCTGCCCCAGAAGTGTTCAAAGTCACTTTTAAATCCAGTCACCCCCACAGGGAGGTGAGCCTTGTCACACTGCAGGACCCCTTAGGCCTCCCACCATCTGCCCAGCAGTCAAAGCTGCTTTCACAGATACGGCACACATGTCCCCTTGCTCACCCATCAATTTAATACACACACACCCCCTGCTGCTATAAACCACACCAGGCAGGCTCCCACAAGCCCTGATGGACTTCATGATCTTAAAGGTCTTTTCCAACCTAGCTGATTCTACAGCATGTTGCTCTTCACCCATCACGCTGTACTAAGGCTCTTGGCCCTATGGCTACAGCTGCGTGGCTTGAGGACAGAGCCCAGGAGCCTGCCCAAAGGCCTCCCTGCTGCTTGACAAGCAACTGCCCCTCTCACATGCTCACAACAAGCCAGGCAGAAGGATGCAACGACAGCGAGTGACACAACTATCCAACATCAGGCAGTAAAGGGTTATAGCACCTCATGGTGCAAGCAGAGATGCCGAGCTGCTCCCAGCAGCCCTGCCAAAACCCTTTTCGGCGGGGAGCCCTCGAGGTGCTTTCCATGTGCTCAGAGCAGCCTTGTCCACCAACAAACACCCCCACACACACCATTCCCGGCCGGCTTCACCCCTCCTCTTACCGTACCGGCCGCGGCAGCTCCCAGCGCGCCGCGGGGCCGGGCTCCGCGCCGGGACAGGGCGAAGGGCCGGCACCGCGCCCGCCCCGCTGGGGCAAGGACCGGAAGGCAGCGCCCGGCGCCTCCGCCCCGCCGGGATCCGGCCGCGCAGGGGCCTTTGCGCGGTTCCTGCGCCTGTGATGAGCTGCGGACCGCGAGCAAGAGTGCTGAGCGGGGCGAGGGGCAGCAGCAGAACAGGGCTGAAATGCTGCGGGCACCCCGGAGCTGTGCTCACAGAGGTGCTGGTGTTCAGCAGAGAGCAAAGGCACAAGCAGAGCCTTGTGTGACCCCTGCAGCGGCTATAGAACACTCAGCGTTTGTATTTCAGGACTAGGCAAAGCCCCTCCCCTGTTTTGGGGCAGGATTTTACCCCCTTGCATGCTGTAGTAATGCTAATTCCATACAGCATTAAGCCAGCAGAGCCCTGGCTCGCCTGAAGCTCGTTCCCTTCAGTGTGTCTGCACAGCACTGTGAATCTGTGCTCAGTAGCACAGCCTTTAAGCCTTTCCTAATGTAAAGAGAAATCAGTGGAACTTCCCCAGGGGCTGCAGATGGAGGCTGCCCTGAAGCAGTTTGCAGTATAGGTTGAAGTTACCGGGCTTATGCCCTGAGTATTTCATCTGGGTCATCTGCTGCTTAATTGAACCTGGGGTGTCTGTGTGTATGTGTGTGCATATCTGCACCAAGGGAAAACACAACACAAGCACCACAGCCCCAAATGTTTTCACAACCTGCAGTGTCCTGCAGCATCTGGCAAGAGTCTGGCGTCTCTGGGGTCTAGATATTCCCAATTTTGCCTGTACTTTGCAGAGAGCAGGGCTGCGCACAGGAAGGGATGATGTCCTGGGTGTCAGTCGCCTGCCCTCTTAACTCTGAGGTCCCCATAGCACGGGCTGCTCCCATGGGCAATGTACAGATGAGTCTTAACTGATGATCCTCTGGCTACAGCTGAGCCCATACACTTACAGGAAAAGAAAATATAAGCCAGGCATGGGCTGCAAATAGAACAGTTGTTTCCTAAGCTCTCCCAGCCTTTGGCACATTGGATTGAGCTGCCTTTGGCTCCCCACCCCAAATCTTATATTCATAGAATCACAGAATCAAGCTGGTTTGTGTTGGAAGGGACCTTAAAGCTCATCCAGTTCCAACCCCCTGCCACGGGCAGGGACACCTTCCACTAGAGCAGGTTGCTCCAAGCCCCGGTGTCCAACCCGGCCTTGAACACTGCCAGGGATGGGGCAGCCACAGCTGCTCTGGGCAACCTTGTCAAAACCCCTCCTAGCTTGTCTTGGAACGAGCTGGTCCGTTGTACCCAGAATAGAGCTGTGGCTCTCGGCGTAAGCCTGGCTCTGTAATTGTGTTCATGCCATCGCCAGCAGTTAACTTTCTGGCAGAAAAACCTTCCCTCATTTCACCTGGAGAACACTTAACCAACTGCTTTTCCTGCAGCTACAAAACACGTGTTGCAAACCTCATAAACACCTTTAATTAATTATCCCCATTTCTCAAATGGAAAACGAATCCTCATTTATTTTCTCCATGACTGTATTTTAAGCCCAGACACCACAACTCTGGGCCCTTCTGTTTTGTACCTGGGAGGCTTTAAAACTGAGTTTTCTCTTTTCCCTAAGGATGTGTCATTCACCCTCCTTCCCTGCAATGAAGTCAATGTCCCACTCACCTCCAAGTTTTACTGCTCCTATGCCAGCCTCTTCCCATAGGATCCAGTGTCCCAGCCAAATGCTACATCCTTTTCAAGGCAGTTGATATGTCGGCTGGTTGTTCTCGTGCTCAAGCACACAAAATGTTGGAGAAGAAATAAATCCTGCCTCCTCCCTTAGCTCATCCTGCTGTAAATCCTTCCCCACAGCATGTGGGGGAGCTGAAAGCCCTGGCTGAGAGCAAAGCTCCAGCGTTGGGATCTTCCAGAAAAAATAAAAAACAGTCCTTCTCTCATAATTTCACTTTTTAATTAAGGAAGATGGGAAGACTGATTGTGGGGTGATGAATGAAATGGAATTTAGAAACCACCTGAGAACCCCTGGCAGAGCATGTGAGATCTCTCATGCCCCATGCAGGGACCGGAGGCTCCCCCATGCTTCTGGCCTTGAACACTGCCAGGGATGGGGCAGCCACAGCTTCTCTGGGCACCCTGTGCCAGCGCCTCAGCACCCTCACAGGGAAGAGCTTCTGCCTCAGAGCTCATCTCAGTCTCCCCTCTGGCAGGTTAAAGCCATTCCCCTTGTCCTGTCCCTACATCCCTTGTCCAAAGCCCCTCTCCAGGTTTCCTGGAGCCCCTTCAGGCACTGGAGCTGCTCTAAGGTCTCCCCTTCAGGAGCCTTCTCTTCTCCAGGCTGCCCCAGCCCAGCTCTCTCAGCCTGGCTCCAGAGCAGAGCTGCTCCAGCCCTCGCAGCAGCTCCGGCGCCTCCTCTGGCCTCGCTCCAACAGCTCCACGTCCCTCTTGTGTTGACCACACAACCAAGAGGCCATGAGCGTGCTGCACCGAGGCGGGTGCGGAAGGGAGCAGGAGAGAGTGGGCACAATGCGGGAGGGAATCAACCCGCCCCGACCCGCTACGGGAGCGGGGCAGGGCGCGGGGCGGAGCGGAGCGGAGCTGCGGCCGGGGGAGGGACCGGGACCGAGGGACCGTAGGAGGGAGGGACCGGAGGAGGGACCGGCCGGGGGAGGGCCTGTCCCGGCCCGGCCCGCCCCGCGGCGGTGACCGGCCGCGCCGATGGGGCTGCGGGCCTGGCTGCGCTCGCTGTGCGGCTGCTGCGGCTGCTGCGGCGGGGAGGTGGCGGTGGCCGAGAAGGAGCCCTTGCTGAGGTGAGACCCCTCCGTCCCCTGCCCTTGGAGGGATGGGGCTGAGCCCCCCCCTTCCTCTCCCACCGGGGACGGGGCCGGTCCCGGTCCCCTGGTCCTCAGCCACGCGTGAGCCCCTCTGCTCCCTCACGCCCCGCAGCCCTTTCCCGCAGGTTGGCTGCCCCGGCGCGCCAAGCCGAGCCCCGCTTTCCCTCTAAGACCGTTTCCAGTGATTTTACAGCTGCTGCTTTCCCTGGGGAGTTGGCCATCCCCTGTTAGAGCTGGTCAGGGCTCCGAAGGGATTTTCTCCCGTTGGTACCAAACTGCTTTCAGTTCTTTCCACCCGGCTTGGCTTCCCATAGGGGCCAGGTTCTTTCTGACATCTCGTGGAACAATGCATGCCAGGCTGTTGGACAGAGCTTGGAGCAACATGGTCTAGTGGAAGGTCCCTGCAGGCAGGGGATTGGAACTGGATGAGCTTTAAGGTCCCTTCCAACCCAAATCATTCTGTGATTCTATGCTAAGTTTTAGCAAGTGAACCAAGAGCAGCATCTCTTTGGTGTTTCCTGTGTCCCCCTCGCCATAGGAACCGTTCAGCTTTTGTCTTTCTATGGTGGGCTTTCAATAAAGGAGGCTGAGGCACTGAACAAAAAGGGGGTCCCTATTGCTATGCTGGGGGTCAGATCCCGCTGTTGGACAGAGCTCTGCTCCCAGGTAGGGGATGCTGGAAAGCAGATGACAACACGCTGCTGGAGCCGGCTTTATGCGGAAGCAAAGTGCGTGCTGATTGTAAGAACAGCTTTTCCCTCCCGCTGTCGTCGCATCTGTCTTGTGCACGGAGCTGAGAGGTTGCAGGGGAGGGGGAGAAGAGCTGTGAGCTGTGCAAGCACATAAAGGAGGGTTTGCATGTTGCAAAACATCTGTGCGCGGGGATTGCAGCACCTCTCTTCCCTTTCCAGCTGCCAGCCGGGTCCTGGCTGCTGCCAAAGCCCGCAGTGGGATCCCCAGCCCTGGGATGGGGCAGGGGCCATGCCCTCCCTGTGTTATCAGTGGGACAGGGGCATTTCAAGAAGGAAGGTGGGATGCTCCTGCTGTGGCCTACATAGGTGTTGGGTAATAGCAGACCGGCAACAGGGTTTGAAATGTCCTGATTTTGTGCTGTTAAGGCAGTTCCCTAAATAATAACCAGATAATCCTGAGCATGGGGCTTCCAGTGCAGGAAATTGGCAATTATCCTAAGGAGAGCGGAGCAGGCGTGCTGGGAGGCTCCATCCTGTGCCTTGCTGGCCAGGGTGCCTGTCCCTCCCCAGGCACCTTTCTTTAGTAACATGCTTTCTGGTGGGGATCCACTTAATGCTGGCTCTAAGCAGGAAAGCCTGTATAAATGCTGGTTGTTCCAAAGGCACCTGCTCTTGCACACTATGCTGGGATAATTAATCTAACAGCCTAATCACTGGCTTGTCCCTCTTCAGGAGGCTTTGGGCTTTTATTTCAAGGCAGGGATCTTGCCAAAGCACATTGGTTGTATTGTTGTTTTTATTGCAGCATTGTTTAAAATGAATGACTTGCTTGAGATTTCAGATCTTATAGCTGAGTTTCAGGTTTTGGGGAGGTGGTGTTGCTACCAAAATGTTGACTTTATGACTTTTCACCTTATTTTCCCCAAGCGGGCTGGTTGCTGCCTTTTAAGTCCAAGGTGTCAAAGAACAAAGCAGTGAGGAGAAGATAATCTGTGTATAATGAGGTGCATATTTACCTGAGCGTATACAACCCGTGAGGAGGCCAGTGAGAGCAGCCAGTGCTCTGCATGGAGGTGGGGATGGACCATAGTGTAGGACTGGGAAAGGAAACCCTGGACAAAGCCAGTGAGCTGGGCTGCTGCAGGGAAGCATCTAGGCTGCCTGGCTGCCTCTTGATGCACAACGGTGGTATCTGGCTCAGGTGGTGTCCTGGGGATGCAAATAAAATGAGAATTTGGGCTCCAAAATGAGTTTAATCTGGACTGAAAGTCCCTTGGAGCAGAAATGTGCTGATGAAGCATTAGCGCTCACCATTTTCTGGATAAAGCCCAGAGCGTGAAATGGTCTGAGTCCCCCCTGGTCCCACAGTAACCTGCCAAGCAGGATGCTGTTTGTATGCTCCTTTTTTTCCTCCCATTTCTTCATTTTAAATGTTTCTTGGAAGTCCAGCACGCTCAGGGTGTTCCCTCTTGGCAGAGCTCTCCGTGCTTGTATGGATGTGCTGACTCCTGGGCACTGCCTGCATCCCTTACAGGCTGCTGGATGCTTTGGAAATAGAGACATATTGGGAAGTACCTTGCAAGCTGTGATGGAGTGGCTCATAAAAGCTAAGGCTTGTTAATGTTACTGCCAAATACTGGGTTTAAAGTAATCAGATGTTACGGGTACCGGTACGTCACTGGGTGGGAAGAAGCCTGTTGAAGGCAGGATGGGACTGGACACATGCTGAGAGCACATCTGGCTCCTGAGAGATCCCTTCCAGGCTGCGATCCTGTCAGCTCCGCCTTTGGAAAATGGTTTGAGCAAACCCATGCTGGCTCCAGCGTAGGAAGGGCTGAGTTATGCCATCCACACCGTCCAAGTTACGTTTGTTTGCTTGTCTTTAATGAGAGATTATAAGAGATTATCTTTTCCCTTATTACCTGTTGCTCAGGTTTTTGGTTTGTTGAAAGTCTAATTAAGCTTCCTGCAGGAATGCAGATGTGAAGGATTTTTTCTATTTTATCTATGTGCTGGAGCTCATCTTAGCATCTTTTTTATGGCTTGGCATCACAGCTAAAGCACCCGCAGTGTTATCTGATGTTTCGCTGGATGGGTTCCTTGTGAAATGAATGGGATTTGGGTAGCAAATTAGAATAAACAGTGGGAATAAACAGAAGTGAGCAGGGATTGCCACAGGATGGCTGGTGAGACTATTGGGTAAGGCCAAAAATACTTCTCCATTTGTTTTGTTCTGCTCAAGTGTTTGGACATCTTGATTAGAAACATTATGGAACTCCTCTGCTAAAAGATGTCCCAGCAGAATTCATAGAATCACAGAATGGTTTGAGTTGGAAGGGACCTTACAGCTCATCCAGTTCCAACCCCCAAATTAAATAATCCTGTAAAGAAAAATGCATATCCCAGTAGCAACATAAAGCCATAAAATCAACAGAACTGCCACCAGTGCAGAGAAGACTTCCCTCGGTGGGGAAAGCCTTCCCAGAAGATGATGTTCTGCTTTGCTGACCACTAACCAAATGAAGGCCAGAGTTCACAAGCAGGCTGTGGGCACTTCCACCCCCAGAAAAGGATGGGGTTACATGTCCTTTCTGTGCATTGGCACAGGTCCCTGCACAGCTCAGCACATCGCTGTACCTCTCAGGTAGGAGCTGCTGGGGTGGGGAGCACCTGCAGGGATTGCCTGCTTGATTTGGTAAGTTTGGGCTGCTGGGGGGAAAACAGAGCTCCAGGGTCACACAGAAACACGGTGGTGGATGTGGGACCTCTGGAGAGCACCCACTCCAATCCCTGCTCGAGCAGGGTCAGCTAGAGCAAGTTGCCCAGGACCGTGTCGGGTTTAAGTGCCTCCAAGGACTCCACAACCTCTCTGGGCAACCTCGGTGTTCACCCACCATTCTTATGAGTAAACAGAATTTCCTGTATTTCAATGTGTGTCCTATCATGGGGCAGCACTGAGAAGGGTCTGGCTCTGTTTCCTTTGCTCTCTCCCATCAGGTACTTGCACACAGGCAAGTACCTGATGGTACTTGGGGTGGCAAAAGGAGGCAGCATGATGCTGAAGTACCTAATGCTGCCTCGTCTCTCCCCTTCTCTGCAGTAACAACAACCCCTACGCCTCCTTTGGAGCCACACTGGCACGGGATGAGGAGCAGAACCTATGGAGCACCCCACATGACGTGACCCACACGGAGGCAGATGATGACCGGGTGCTGTACAACATGATTGTGGTCAGGAACCAGCTGGACAAGGACTCAGAGGTGAGGTGGTGCCATTCCTCACACTAAGTTTCACCACGGACCGAGACTCGGTGCTTTCACTGCGTGCTTTGGCAGTACCTTTAAGCACCCATTAAGCTGCTATAAAGACCCCAGAGTTCCCCACTGTGGCTCACATAGACATCAGGTCCTCCCATCTGCTCCATCACCCTCCAGATTTTACCCTGTCTGGTGTGGATGCATCTGTGGATGTCATCCCTGGGAAGCTCCCTGAGTCGGGATGCGCGATGCCCTGCAGGCACCTCTACACCACCACCACCACCACCAAACGTGTACTGGTAGCACTGGGATCCCCAGCATAATTTCCTAGCTTCACAGACTGCTTGTTTGTGTCCAGTATTCCCCTGGTTTGGCCTTTCCCTGGTCAGACTGGTGTTAGCCCTGCCTGCTGTGGCGTTCACCCGGCAATGGCAGCGCCTGGAGCCAAGCTACCGCTCCACTGACATGTCAAGTTAAATACTTCTCTGATGGGTTGTACAGCAATTATTGAGAAGCAGAGAACTGGCACAGCTCTTAGTGCAGAAGGGAAAAATCATCACTTTTACATAAAGGATGTTTTGCAGCCCTGATTTCCTTCACTAAAGCACTTTGGTGCAAAGCAGATTTCAGTGGCCTGATTAGGAGCAGGCTGTAGCGTATAGTGACGCATTTTCCCCTCTCTGATTGCTTCTAAGACCTCAAAATGTTTGCAGCAAAGCCTGAAGGCTTCCCATTTAATTTCAACATGATTCCACTTCATCCAAGAGACTTCAAGACTGTAACTCTTCCGCCTGTGATAGTCCCCTTAAAACCAAAAGCTAGCTCAGCTTTCACAAGAAGCCTTAAGCTCCAGAGGTACAGCTGAGATCAAAATTACAGTATTTATAAAATGGGATAATGCAATCCTTGTGTTGGCCAGAATCTCCATTTAGTGTGTTTATTTCAGGGAGGTTTTGGTGGGGTTTGAATTAATATCAATATTACGATAGATAGTTTTGTAATGTTTTCATGGCTGCACGTAACCTTTACGGTTATAACTGAAGATATCCTCTTCCCTCCCCACTGCTCTTTTCTCTGTCTTGTGATTACTTGTCTCAGAGAAGACAGGGAGTGTCATCCAGCCCAAGTTGGCTGAAGGAAACAAGAACATCTCTGTTTTAGGGGGCTGTGCCAATCCTGGGTTGTTGCAGAGCTGGGTGTACTTAGGGCAGTGCTGAAGCTCCTGATTCCAGCCCATGCAAGTGCCTTTTATCTTGGTTTAGGGCTCACGATGGGGCAGGCGTCCTACAAGCTATTATTATTATTTATAAAACAGTGTCATAAATGGATGGGCTGCTAAAAGGATGGCTCCCTGGGCAAAGGATAGCTGTGTGTCAACCTGCAGAGGAGAGCATCAGCTGTGGGTGAGCAGGAGTGCACTCCTGCTCCTCCCTATCCTAACCCCAGTGTGCCTGCCTGTCCTAACCCCAGTGTGCTTGCCTGTCCTAAACCCAAGGATTTCTTCCTGCATTCAGTGGATCAGTAAGGTTCTTAGTGGGTCTGAGTAGTCACCATTCCTGCCAGTGAAAAAGGAAAGTACAAAGAGCATGGAGCTTCTTCTCCACAACAGATGTAAGATCACATACCCTGGGGTTTGTATGCAGTGCAATTAATAAAAAAGCCTGAGGAGTACAACATCAGACTGACTTTGAAGAAAGCCAACACTTGATACGCTTTATTTGAATGATGGCACAGTGCCCTTTTTAGCTGGTGATTGCCTGTCTCTTTTACAGCTAGGGAAACTGAGGCACGATATATTAGCCCAGTAAGCTGTTGCAGTTTCCAGCTGCAGCTCCTTCTGTGTGGCAGGACAGGGAGAGACTTGGCCAGCAAAGCCAACATTCCTGTGTTTGGCCTCAGGTGCCAAAATCTCTCCTTACTACAAGAAGGCATTTTAAAAGTAGGCCAGATTGCATTGCCCTCCCCTCCTAATGAGACTTCAGCCCGGATAGAGAGGAAAAAAGTCTAATTGCAAAACAGCACTGGGCTGTAAAAGCCATAATCTGCTTTGGGAGCTGCTCTGCTCCCAGAGTCTCTGGGGAGAGCGTGTGGGTGCTGCAGGACAGGGGATGGAGGAACAGGTTTTGTGTGTGGAGCGCACAAGCGTTATGAAACCATAGGTCCTCTTTTTCTCTCGGTTAAAATGGCACTGAAAGGAGAACTACTGCCTCTATTTCTGCTCCTTCACTTAAAGAACTTCCGGTGTACTCTGCACTTAGTCTATGCTTTGCCATTCCCCACCTTTATCTTAGCAATTTCCTAGCACGGGACTTTGGAAGGATCCCAGCTTGGATCTCTCCTGGCCTGGGCACCGCTGTGTTGTGGGTTGCTGTAAATGAATAAACCAAACTATGCATGCAAAGGGCCAGGCGCTTCGACTCTGAATGCACCCTGTGATCATTTGTGGTGGGGCTGCCAGCAACTTACAGTGTTGGTGTCCTCCCTTGGGGTCAGTTCCTTGCTCCCACCATGGGGCTGGACCCTCACCTGATCCATGCAGAGCTGTTTCTTCTCCCTGCCCCTTCCTGATGGCCCCACTATGGGAAATTTGGCAGCCCAAACTCAGGGTGCCCTTAGCTTGCGTAAGGATGGCAGGGCTGCTCCATCTTGCTCCTCACGGGACCAGGGCAGGTAGCTTTGCAAAGCAAGCACCGTGATGTCCCGAGTGCACCCTGTTTCACACACACAATTGCTCTTCCTGCTTGGTGCTGGGTGCTGGAAGTGTTGGTTCATGGGGCTACTGACCATGGAGCTTGCTGGAGCACCCAGCGGTTGCCAAACCCTCTGTGCAGTAGATAGATGAGGCAAGATTCACTGGAGCCTCCTAAAATCAGAAGGACTGAGCAACTTGCAGCTTCACATTGCTCTCTGCCTGAGGCTGATGAGAGTCGCTTCCTTGGATGCACTTTGGGAAGCAAAGTGTCAGCAAGGAAGGGTATGTGCAGAGAAAACCAGAAAAGCCATAGCTGAAGGGCTGGCTGAGGGGGGCTGGTAAAGCTGATGCAGCCTTTGGAGATCAAAGCTGTGTCAAAGCTTTTGAAGGCTGGGGTCAACATTTCAGATATGGAAAATATGCTCCTGTTCTGCAGCATTGTTGAACTTTGTATGGTGCAAAGCAAAACCCCATACCTGGAGGTGAATTGAGGACTCTCTAGGAAAACAGGATGTTCCTTAAGATACTGCATATATACAGGTTAAGTCACCATTCTAGCATGTACCGTGCTAGTGTGGAGAAAAGCATTTTATGGGGAACGGGCTCTACCGTGGCTCTGGCAAGCCTCCAGTGTTAACAGTAAGAGTTGCACTGGGCTCATTGCTGGGCTTATGCATGTGATGTGGACACCCCAGAGGTCCAGTTTGTGGTGGTCCTGGTGCCTCAGTGTCCTCTGATGGGGTGCATGGTGTCACCCAGCTGTGGGCAGAGAGCCTAAGCTGTTGCACCAACAGTGGCTTCAGAAAAGGAGCCAGGTTTTGGGCAGCTGCACCACGGGGCTGTGAACAGAAACTAGAGGTGCGGTTTTGCCTTATGACCAAGGAAAAAACACTGTTCTTATGGCTTGTTGTAAATGCAGTGTTTCTTTCTTCTTTTGGCTTATTCCTTTGGGGAAGGTGGTGTCATAAACCCCACTAGCAAAGGCAATTCCTCTGCCTGCATCTCTGTGAGGGACCTGGATAGCAGAGCTATGCATGATCCTCCTGGCAAGCCCATTAATGAGCTGACAAGGCCCCTTTTTCTGCTTCCTCCTGCTCTCCTACTGGATTACTCGTTTTTAAAGAGGTTGCAGAGAAGGTCAGTATTGCAATGTGCTGTTGCTGGGGCATAGAGTACTGGTGGGATTTGTCCAGGGTTGGGGATGCCAGCTGGGGAGCCCAGAACTGACCCTCTTAACCTGCGTGCCTCTCTTAAAAGCCCAGCTTAAGCTTTTTCTAAGCTGCAAAGTCAGTTGATGGTTCAATGTATGAGCGTGGATCTAGAGTTTGTGTTTGCTCAACTACTTCCAGTAGACCCACAGCAGGAGCATCCATGGATGTGGCGTGGTACCTGCTTGCACTGGTATTTCACAGTTCTTCCCTGACAATTCTGTTTTGACCTCATTTTCAAAGTAACTCTTGAACAGAATGGTGACACCAATTACTTTCAAGGGAATAAAGGAAATGGCTTTGACAGAGGATTGCTTTGGCAACATGAAGAAAGCTCCATATTAACTAGAAAACTTCCATATGATCAGGGATGAAAAGTTGGACGGTGCTTGCCTGTTTCCTCAGCACATTTTTTTCCAGAGCTCTGGTTTGTGCACCAGCCTGACTTATATTTCATGCCCAGCGTTTCCTCGCTTCCATTTGGCATTTGCAGATTTAGTATATCACACTGCAGTAAGTTTTCCAGGTACATATTTGAAGGGCTGAGCGCTCAGAGAAGAGAGCTGGTGGAGTTCCCCTGCTGCTCCTGGGATATTCTTGACCTGTGCACAAAGGGTTTTCTCAACCAAGGCCAGGAACTGCAACCTGCTTTGGTTTCCTGTGGTTAATTCAGATTTGGGGCAAAAGGGTATTTATTTCTTCAAGGATTGGTTTTGAATGCAATGCTGGGATGTCCCAGACCCATAGAAACACCAAGGGTGTTGGTGCACAGGATGCGGTGCACAGATGGAGCCAGTCTCTGATGTTGCCCATTCCGACACATGGGCAGGACAAGCTTTGCTCTTCCTCTGCTGTGTAGTTAAGGGGAGATGCTTGGTAGAATGCTTTTGGGGATGGAAAGATGCTCTTTATTTCCTCATTAAAGTAACACAGCGGACAGCCTCCTGCCCGCCGTGTTTAGGATGCCTCTGCCACAAGGAATTGGGTGGGAAAACTCAGGGTTGCTGAGGCTGATGGAGAACTGATGTGAGTCCTTCTGAGAGCTCAGCCCATAGCTGCCCAGCCTCATCCTCATGATCTCTGCTGTCTTTAGTTGCTTTTCAATGACTGGCACTATGTGCAGCATCCACCTCCCAGCTTTCTCTACAGAAATATAAATAGATCCAGCTCAATGCTCAGGCATAAGAAATCCCCACCAAAACAAGAGGTCTGCTCCAGGCACCACCGTTAAGCATCACTTTCTGTACCAAAGCTGCTCCTTTGCACACCCCCTGCAATTCTTCGTCAGCAAGACACTGCTAGAGGTCCACTGGGACTAAATATGCACCTAGTTCACTTCCATAACACAGCTCAGTAACTGTGACATACAAGAAAACCATAACCTAGATTCCCTTAAAACAAAAATAGACAAGGGAAAACATACTGCTGTTAATCCAGAGAAAATCAGGAGCAGCTTCCCTGCATGCTAAGCACTGCTTGCTGTGGAGCTTAGCCCTGAAAGCTGCTGCCAAGTGCCAGAAAACCACGTTTCAGGGAGAGAAGCATCTTTCCCACCCCCCGGCTTGCTAATTCAGCTGCATGAAGCACACTTGGAACCACAGTGGCCGTCTGGATTGATTGTTTCTGTTAAAGCACTTGTTTATCTCTGCAGGAGGGCACAGACACGCAGTTTATATCCCCACCAGCATGCCCAGGCTGGTTTGCTCTCCTTTCTGCTTATACTGTGGGGTCATGAGCAAGCTGAGATGTTTCTGAGCGATCCCTGCCAGCAGGGACCATCGTGCAGCCCTTTTAATCTCTTTTTAAACCTTTCAAGTCTACAATAAACTTCCCACAAAGCTTGAATATGATACAACCCCCCTTCTCCTTTTCATTGAGAGGAGCTGGGTTCCTAGCTATGAGCTGGTGTCACAAGAGAGGAGGGTCTGGTCCCTGCCTGCTTTCACTTGCAAAACTAGATGCAAAAAAACTCAGGGCCAGGAAATGCAACTTACTTTGGCTTCCTGTGGTTAATTCGGATTTGGGGAAAAAGGGTATTTTTTACTCAAGGATTGATTTTGAATGCAACGCTGGGATGTCCCTGCCTGCTTTCTCTCTGCTTTATGGGAAGATGAGTGGTGCAGAGTGTGCAGAGCTGTGTTTCCCCTGCTCTCCTGACCTGAATTCACCAGTGACTTAACCCCACCATCTGCTTCTTCCAAAGTGTAATCTCCAACTCCTTATCAAATCAATTCCTTAAGGCAGCAGGTATCAGAAAACCAGTGGGATTTCTAGCATACATCCAACCTTCCTGGGAGTTGTTTAACCCCTTTGAACCCAGCATGACACATAGGAAAATCCCAGGCAGACAGCATGGATTAACGCCTGTTTAATCTACAAGAGTCCATCTCTGTAATCTGTTGCTGAGAAATGAGATTAATTAAGGTTATTAGTGCAGGGGAATTAGCTGAGTGATGTTATGACCTGCTGTGGGGATGCTTCTGTAAATGCGTCCTTTGCAGCGTGGGCATTGGTTAAACTGAGCTAGCAAAGTACTCCTGGTTTTCCTGCAGGATTTCCACAGGAATGCATACTTACAGAATGGAATCATAGAATCGTAGAATAGTTTGGGTTGGAAAGGACCTTCAGATGTGTTTAATTGTGCTGGTATAACTTCAATAAATAACCTTAAAGCCTTCCCTTTTAAGACAGTGACCCATTATGCAGATATATCATAGAATAATAGAACGGTTTGGGTTGGAAGGGACCTTAAAGATCACCTAATTCCAGCCCCCTGCCATGGGCAGGGACACCTTCTGCTAGACCAGGTTGCTCCAAGCCCCTGTGTCCAACCTGGCCTTGAACACTGCCAGGGAATATAAAGCTTGAGGTCAAGTGCAAGGATTTAAGCTGTAGAGCTAGATGAGGCATTAGCTGCAGCAACTGGCAGCCACTAATAGTGATTATGTCAAATGACTCCAGCTCAGCCCTCAACCATCCACATGCATCCCTCTTCTCTGGTATTTAAAAAAGGATACACCAGCCTTTAAAAAAAAAGTCTATTTTTTCTTGTTTTCTCATACTTTTCAAAACCTGCCTGCCCCAGTTAAATGCCAAACAGAGGGCTGAGCAGTTTGGAGAAGCCACTGTATGCATGACCGTGCTGAGAGCAGTAACTTTTAGTTTCCCATGGGCTATCATCAGCCGTAAGAAAATGTGCCGTGCCAACTGAACTGCAAGGATATGGAAATAGTGTGTTGCAATATACTAGTGTGTGGTTGTGGTTTCTCAAGCTGTAAAGGCTGAATAAGGTATTTTCACAAGCTCAGGTTTTGATACTAGCTGGAGTGTCAAGGTTTGGGGTAAAGCGCTTTGGCCCAAAGACCTTCATAAACCTTCATACCAATCCCTCTGTGCCAACAGAGTTCTACTCTGGATCTGTTCTACTCTGGATCTGTTTCTAAAAGCTGGAATTCCTAGAAAAGCAGCAGAGACCTCCCCACATGCAAATGACTGTCTCATCCCTTTGCTTTCAGGAATGGCAAAAGCTCAACTATGATATTTATACCTTACGGCAGACCCGAAAAGAAGTGAGAAGCAGGTGGAAACACATTTTGGAGGATTTGGGTAAGCTAGGGGACAAAATGACGTCATTTCTGTGGTACCAGGGATGATTGAGAATGGGAATAGCTCCACAGAACCAGGCTGGTAGAGGAGAAACATAGGCAAACAGAACAAGATTGCTGAGCAATGCCATCAAGTAGCTCACATGGCAGCGGGGAGCCTATGGAGACTCTCCAGAGCTCAGGCATGGCTGGGAGGAGATGGGGCCACCGTGTCTGTGGCACATCAGAAAGCCCACAAACCATGGGGGAGCCTTCCAAGCCTGTAATAGTATGCAGAGTCATCTGTTTCAAGCTTCCTTGTGGAAACTTAGCAGGGACACCTGCAAGTTCACCTGGGTTTTTCTAAACAAGATGAACAGGGAGAAATGAATATTCCTTTCAGATTTGAACACAGATATGTCTTATTTTCTTCCTTAGCCCATGCCAGCTGATCAGAGCTAAACCACCCACTTTGTTTACTCCTATTTGAAATATTCTTTCACCAAATGAAATGACTCAACAGTGGCCCTCCTACTTTTGGACTATTTCCTAGCCTGCAAACAGTGAACTGCACCCACCAGTCCTGTGTGCTCAGCTCCTGCTCCTCTGGAGAATTCAGCGTGTGGCCTGGTTTCTCATATACATAGCATGTGGCACTCAGGCTAAGGAGATGTCCCATACTGGCACATCAGCTTGGGGACTTGCATCATGCTCTGAAGGTGGTTGGCAGCTATTGAGGGAAGGATGTGGGAATTGAGCACACTTGTTGGGCTGTTCAAGGGCATTATCACTGGGAGCCAAAGAGATGGGTATCTTGGCTGCTCCTGCCCTACCTGCAGTTCTGGGTGGGAGGAACACGATGAATTCATGACTAGGTATCAGCATTCATCTTCGCCCCGGTGCTCGTGCAGCCGGTACAGACCGAACACAGGAGGGATCACTTAACACCCTTATATCTGTTACCGCAGGTTGACGTGGCTCTCCCGCGTCTCCCTCACATCTGCCATGGCTCCGGAACTGTTTTTCAAAGGGTGGGGAAGCTCAAGGCCAGGGATCACTTGGCCCGAGCGTAGCTAAGTGCAACCAGATGTGAAACCTGCTATTTTTTGTTATCTGGAGCTGTGTTTTAATCCTAAGACCACCACTCTTTCCTCATAGGTGTTTTCAGGTGAGACACACCACCACCAGCTCCCTGGAGCTGAACAAAGAGTTAATGGTAGTCATTACATTGAAAGATCCCTGCATTCATTCTCCTTCTTTCCTTTCTTGGATACTCTTCTTATAAGGGATGCTGACTGCTACAGGAAAAATTACCCAGGCATTCTTTACTGCCAAAGGTTTCTTATCACTGTTAGTTTCCAGCAACATGCAGGCATAGTTGCTGGGGTGCTCAGGAAGCCCCACCAGCCCTGAAAGCTCTGGGAGCATCGGGAACATGCGAGAGCTGAATCAACACCCCGGCTGTGGAAAACTAGCAACAAACTTGCTCTGAATGCTTATACCTGCCTCGAGTGCAGACACAGCTTGCCTGGGGGAAACGCTAGTTTGTTTTAGCAAGTAGGGAATGCAGCAGCCCAAGGTGGAGGGGCAGGAAGGAACCTTGCAAGAGCCTGGAGGGCTCAGGGGTGACCCTGCTCACTTGACTCATTTCTGTAACACATCCCTTTCCCAGGTTTCCAGAAGGAAGCGGACTCTCTCTTGTCAGTGACCAAACTCAGCATCATCAGTGACTCTCAGAACATGAGCAAAGCCCGAGACATCTTGTTAAAGCTCTCTGAAGAGACAAACATCTTCCCAACCAGCTGGGAGCTTTCTGAGCGCTACCTCTTCGTGGTGGTGAGTAGCTCCTAGCATGCCTTCTTTCCCACTGCCCTGTCTCTGCAGGTGAGCTCAAACGAAGAGAAGCAGGTAGGTGCACATAGTGACTGTAAACCCCTATTGCTTTGTCAGGATCGGCTCATAGCCCTGGATGCTGCCGATGAGTTCTTCAAGATGGCCAGCATGGTGTATCCGAAGAGACCCAGTGGGGAAAGAGTGGACGATGGCCAGAAGGCCCTGCAGTGCACCTCTGTTGTGATGCCCTGAGGAACCTGCCTTGCTGGCACAAGATGGATAGCGAGTTTCTTCCCCTCCGGGACCAGGCTCCTCTGCCGAGGGGTTAGCACAAGTAGTGCTGCTCCTTGTTTTCCTGCAGAGAAGCAAGTGGGCCGGCCGGAGCAGAGCAAGGAGGTCAGTGAGCTGCGCCCCACCAGGAGGGCACAGGAAGGCGGATGCTGGCCCTAAGGTCCTCCCGAGCAGAAGGGAGCAAGAACTGCTGTAGTGTAGCCCTGGCAGGAGAGCACTAGCCGAGTAGCGTATGCGATAGGCACGGGAAGAACCTGCCACGCAAGGCGTTGCTACCAGTAGCTGCAGAAGTTGAGACGCCTCTAGTTACAAGCACTGCGAGGAGATCCACGTTTCCACCATCCACTGGTACCTGCCACCGTCCCCTCCTTCAACCCTGATAGCCAGGAGGATGAGAGAGGGAGGAAAAATACTGCAGTCTACAACTCCATGACGTTTCTCTGTGCGTTGCTCCTCTTCCTCAACCCCAGCCCACGGCAGCCCCACAACGCAATCTCAGGGGATTCAGCAAAGAGGAGCAACACTCTCCAGGAGAAGAGTTAATGCCCTGGCAATGCCTTGGTGCAGTGCCACAGTTGGGTGCTCTATCCCGAGCCATTAGTGGTTTGGAGGTGTTTGTGTTGGGGCTGCTCAGCTTGACAGCTTAAAAGAAGGTAGAATTTAGGAAGGTGCCAAGGCCAGAGCTGCTGAGAATTTGGCTCCTGTGTTATCCTCAGATTGGTTGCCCAACATCTTAATTCACTTCTGAAAGTTTTGGTCTTAATTACATAAACAAACCCCACTATAAAGCTGCATGTCCTGTCAGTATATACTGTCCCTGCTGTTAATGAGGATTTTTAATGAACATCCTTTATATCTTGGGTTTCGTCTAATAATGAGCAATAATTTTAAAACACTGGATTTGATCCTTTAAAAACAGGTGGAAGTTCTTCACTGATTAACACATGTGCTGCTAATTGGCCAGTTGAAAATACTGGTTACACAGGACCTCCCAAAATAGCAAACCAGAGCTTTTATTTGTTTATACCTACAGTGTTTGGAATATATATAAATATATTTATGAATTGCTTCTGTTTGTCAGTCTTGCTGGGAAACATTTTTGTCAACTCAGGACATCAGTGAAAACTGAGTTTAATAAACAAGACACGTTACAAAACTAATGTTTCTTATTGTCTGTAACCCTAGTCAGGCAGCAGCATTTATCTTGACTGCAGATAGCAAAGTAGTTGGGGTATTTGTAGAGCATACGCTTCAGCGACCTGTTCTCCACACACGTCCAATTGCCTGTTGACTTGAAGAGTAGGGTTGTTTGCCAGCCTAAGACCAAAAGTCTTTGTAGGAGATGAGGGGGATTGAATTTAATTTCAGTGGGATTTAGGTGCTCTGTTCCTAGTGATTTTCTCCTTTTTTTTAGCAGTTCAGCTGCACTTTGGAAAACCTTCTGTGTTTTTACAGAAAACAAACTTCAGTGCATGACAACTCAACTGCTGGAGAACAGAGAGACCCAGCGGTCTGAGGAACACTGTCCCATAGTACATGATGCCACTTGGGCATCAAAAGTCAGCCTTTGGGATACTATCACTTTATAATACCACTATTACATGTTTTATGTAACCCCACTGTACATAAAATGACCTGATGAGTTCCAAAATCTCATGGGTGAGGAGATACCTTTTAGGTATGGTGCTGCTTGTTTTGGTGGTGGTCAACGTTAAACAGCGCCTTTGCAGAAACACCCCTTGGTGTCACTTGTAGCTGTGAAACCAGTTCTGGTATCAACAAAATGCATTTTGTTGTAACTTAATAGGACAGCAACTGCCTAAAAAGGACAATAATTAGGAGCTCTGGATGTTTAGGTACGAAGAAAGGCCCCGTGCAGGAGGATAATGGAGTTACAGAGCACAGCCACAGGGAGGAGCAGGAATTCACAGCAGCATGGGATCAGAGCAGAGCTGCTCACTTCTGTGCAGCAGGGAGGAGTAACCAGGCTCAGGAGCTGGTGCATCACATTATGCACTGATCCCAACGTGAGCAGAAAAGGGTCCGTCAGTCCCAGCACTCAGATAAAACTGGTCATGGGGTGAGCTGCAAATATTGCAAAACAGCCTTTGGTGAAGTATAAGGATGCAGAAATGATAAAAAAATCTGCAATTTGAAAATTTACAGAAACCAGCAGAAATGGTTTTCGTAGAGGTCCAAGCTCAAGTTTGTCGTTCTGTCATCTCTGTAGGAAACACCCTGTCTTTCACGCACTTGAGGTAGAAGTCCGATAAGCTGTATTTCAGTTAGCAAAATGCAGAGAGTAATTTGCCTTTTCTAATATGCATAGAAATTACCAGGGAGGCATACATCTTAAACTTCAGTTTAGCTCAGATTTGGGCTTCCAAAACGCAGCTTAGTTTGTCTCAAGTGCGCCTTTGGTTGTATGTCAGGGACCAGCACTAGAGGACCCTCCACCCAGAACCCAGAGATGGAACACACTCATGTAAGGTTCAGATACTGCTCAGTTGCCTATTGGTACTGGCCTGCCAGAGGTGTTTAAAAGCTGTATTTAGGCGCTATAGAGGAAAAGTTACCCATGTCTGTACAGCAGATGTGGTGGGACTACCCTGTTTAATGGCAAGAACAAAGATGGGGAAAGAGATACAAAAAACCATCCCCCCGTGAAACTCATTCCAAATTCTGGTAAGTTAAAATCACTGGCACTCTTAAGGGGATACTTCTGGGAAGCACTTGCATTTTGGGTTTTAAACTGAGTACGTGAGATTAAACTGAGATGTTCAGATGGTAAGACCACAGTTGAGCATGACACCCTGGAGCTGCTGTGGCACAGGCTGAGTGTCACAGGCCTCTGGGGTAGACAGTCAGTGGCTTCCTATGATGCTGCCCCACTGCCCTGGTCCTGGATGGGGAGAATTCATCCCCCAAACGAGGAGCACTTGCCTTGTTCACTAGAAGCAAGCTTTGGTTTCACTCATTTGATGCACCATCCAGCCCTCTAGCTGCTATTCAGATGGGCTGGAGTCTCCCGTATGACCTGTATATCATGCTTGGACACTTGTACTGATGTCTTTGACGTCCTACAGGTCTCAGATGCCCACTTGATACCTGCATGCCACAAAGATGATCAGAGGACTGGAGCACCTCTCCTATGGAGACAGGCTGAATCAGTTGGGGTTGTTCAGCCTGGAGAAGAGAAGGCTCCAGGGAGACCTGTAGAGCAGCTCCCAGTGCCTAAAGGGGCTATAGAAACCTGGAGAGGGGCTTTGGACAAGGGATGTAGGACAGGACAAGGGGAATGGCTTTAACCTGCCAGAGGGAGATTGAGGTGAGCTCTGAGGCAGAAGCTCTTCCCTGTGAGGGTGCTGAGGCGCTGGCACAGGATGCCCAGAGAAGTTGTGGCTGCCCCATCCCTGGCAGTGTTCAAGGCCAGGTTGGACACAGGGGCTTGGAGCAACCTGCCTCTAGTGGAAGGTGTCCCTGCCCGTGCAGGGGGTTGGAACTGGGATGAGCTTTAAGGTCCCTTCCAAACCCAAACCAGTCTGGATTCTGTGATTCTGACGTGGGGAGCCAAATCCTGGTCTTGCGCCAGCGAAAGCCAGCCAGGGAAGCGTGGCTGCAGGACAGCGCAACGGACACCAGATGCCACTGTTCCATTAGCCATGCTGCAGCATGCTGAGGGAAATCATCATGTTTACAAGGCAGGGGAAATTTTTCAACTTTTTCTTGCATGCACCACGTCGCTGGAGGCCTGCAAGGACTGTCTGCCTGGAAAGGCTGGCGGGCAGATGGTTATTAATTGCTCTGTGCTTTCCGTGGCAAGCCCATCGCTCTGCAAAGGTTCCAGGGCTGGGGCCAGGGCCTCTGCTTCCTGCTCGGAAGTGCCTCCCTGCATGGGGGCTGGCTGCTGCAGGAATTAGCATGTTTGCTAGGACATCATTTTTCTAACTAGAGGGTGACTTTGGTACCCCTTCGTTTGCCAGGAGAGGAAAAATACCAAAAATTCTTAAAATGAGCGATGTGAGAGGGGTTAAAGTGCGTCTGGCTCACTTGGCTTTCAGATAATTTGCTTTGTTTTATTCTCAACTTTGTATGTAACAAATATTTCGACTGGAAAGAAAGAGAAAAAAGAAGAAGCGAACATTTTCTTCCATCCATAAGCCATAGACATGGCCACTAGGGTTTCTTTTCCTAGCCACAAGTAGAAGCAGACCAGCTAGCATGGTTCGTACAGATAAAATACTGGGGTATGAAGCTGGATAGCTTCTCCAAATGAAGAATCCAGACTTAACCAACTGATGGTCTAAGCCTTGTCTTCCACCAGCAACCCATTTGGATATTCCGGGCATGCCTGCATCGACAAGGCTGCTGGAAAAACACTTGTGCCTCATTGATTGGATAACAGTGGCTGGGCAAGGAATATGATTGTTTTGGTCAATGGGGAGAAGAAACACTGTCGAGTGCTCTTCCTCTAAATTAAAGGTGGGGAATTAGGTATAGCTAGCAACAGCATCTTGTATAGAGACCAGCTAGAAACAAAGATCAATTTACAGACCGTCTTGACTGTGCATGTGCACACGTGGTTCTTCTTTGGTATTCCAAGTTTTCCTAAGACATACATCATGAATTTGGCAGGATAAGAAATCTAAAAACCTGGGTGGAAATTCAGCTGGATCTGTAAGACGGCCAGAATGGTGGCAGTGCAGGCGTTTGGGAAAGGCGAAGAAGGATGGGAGGCAGTGCCTGAAAGGAGTCCGGCTTTCCATTTTACTTGCTATGGATGTAAATCACACCATAAGCTCTGATAAATAATGAGAATGGACATGGAAAGGAAAACTGTCATCTTTAAATTTCAGCTATAGGAAAATTAGCATTTCAAACCACTCAGTTTCAATCATTTCTAATGTTAGAAATTCCAAACACTTACATGCTCTTCCTGGAGGGGAAGCATGTACTTTTCTAATCTAATGAGGATCAGTAATGTTGAGTGACTTGCCACAAAATAGCTCTCTAAAAAGCATTTCTTTGAAGAAAAAACAACTTTTTTTTGGGGTTTTTTTGCATGGGGAGTCCTTGTTCGGTCAAGTTACGGATTATCTTGGCTGCAAATTGCAGGCCTTGCGGACGCATTCACTTGGGGAGCTGCCCTTGCACAAGGGAGGCCATGGAGAAGTCTGCCCACTGGCCACTCCTAAAATGCCCTAAGGAAAGACTTGCATAGCCAAAAGCTTGCTTGTTTCTTCTATCGTTTAATGAAACATACCACCTCTCCCCATAAAACCTTACCCTTAAGGAGAATAGTAATTTTTCAAAGTGGTAATAAATTGAGGTGACTGTTTTGTCTTACTTGGATTAGGAAATGAAGACACCATGGAGGCTGTGGGACATGATAGGACCCAGCACCATTAAAATAAACAGCTTTAGGCAGTCAGCTAGTCAGCAGCCAAAGAGTAGAGCCATATCAAAGCAAAGACAAGAGGGCAGCAAATGGAGGCAACAGGCACGGCCACTGCCAAGAATGGAAAGAAGATTTGGCAGGTGGGAAGGTTGTGTGCAACGGGTACAGTGTTGGTGCCAATAAATGTTGTGATGGTGTGTTGGAGTGCGTCATCTGGGTAGCACCAGCAGGATGAAATGTGTTTGTGTATGCCTGAATAACCATCGTTAAAAGCCCGATTTGATGATAGCTCACCAGCAGATCAGAAAGAAGAGAGATTTATGAAACCATGTGTTACCAAAAGTTTATCCTTTCAAGAGTGGCAACTTTATATCTGTTAAGCTGCTGGATTCTTTCCGTTGGCTTGAACTGGGTTGAGTCAGACTTTGGAGACACACAACACGAGGGCAAGTCCAGACACCAGTGAAGTCAAAAACAAAACTTGTGCCAGCTGCCCATCTATTGCTCTTCTGCTGCATCGAAGTCTCAGAAATAACAAGTATGCGTTTCTTGAAAAGATTTCCATAAGTGATGAGAGGATCTACCCAACTTGCCTGAAAGACGAAAACAAAGCGCAAACCTTTTCTCATGGCCAATGGATGAAAGGGAATATTCAGGTCAGACCTCAGGAGGTCTCAGCCAACCCCCATTATTTCTTCCTTGAAATAATCTCTTCCATTTTGAAAATTGTGTGAGCAATTTGTATTGAAAACATTATTTGCGTACAAAATATTTCACCCAGCCAAAGAAGTGGTGGTTGGTACAAAGCATTAAACTTTCATTTTTTTTAATTAAAAAAAAAGTGAAATATAGAAGATCTGTGACACTCATCTGGAGAGCAGGTTTGGAGTGAATTAATCCCTCTATTAAATACTTCTTCGATACCTCTAATCACTTTTGGTGATAAGAAATTGGCCTAGGATTTAGAACCTCCATTTCCATTCCTAGACCTGCCCCATCTCTGTCTGCCCTTCAGGTCACCCAAGTGCAGGATGGGGAGGTTGCACCTACTAGAGCTGGTGGCAAAATGGCCTTCCTGTGCTGGAGGTACTGTCAAGGCCTTGATATTTCTGCATCTGTCTTCAAGCAAAACTTTGTATCTCTAAAACATTCACCAGGCTATTATCCAAAAGACTCTGCTGTAATAATTTCAAGATGTTTTGCTTCAATTTTGAATTTATTTTTTTTTTTAATGCTCTCCAGCTTTTTAGTAGAATCCAGATAAAGCATTGTTTCTATCCAGAAAATAAAACTTCAAATTCAGATCACATCAGTGCCTTTTAAAGCAGTGCTAAAACAGTTTTGGTTTTTTTTCTTATTTCAGGGGAATACCTATTCCCACAAATAGTTTCAATTCTGATAAATCAGCGTTTCCAGACAGAAAATTGGTTAATTCAGTTTTGTTTTAAATCCTAACCCTGCCTAATAATTAACTCTTTGTTGTGAACTGCTTTGGGATCTACTAACAATTGTGTTGCGTTGGCAGTCAGTAGAATTAGGATCATGTTTTAAGAGAAAATCATGTTACAAAACATAAGGGAAGAGCATCTTTTAATCATTTTGACTATGTTTAAGTGAGATCACCAAGAGAGGCTATAGTTCTGCAATGGACACGTGCAGGCATGCCTAGGAATTTGGCTTGCCTGAGGTTTATCTGTCCCAATTAAAGGCAGATGCAGCCTTTTCGCTTCCATTGAACGTTATGAACTGGCAGATCTGCTGAACGGGGAGACAGTTAACATATAGCAACTGGTCCTGAACTAATCAGACACACATTTTTACCAGTGTTGTTTGGCTTTAACTTGCCCAATTGCATGAAGAAGATTTTCAGTTTTCCTACCTTACCTCCTTGGACAAGATTGCAAGCACAGAAATTCCCCAAGTTTGGGTAATCACATAGTTTGTTTCACTTCTCCAATGTCTATGGTAAAAGAGGGGAATTACAGGATGCACAAACTACTCAAGTGGCTTCTACTCTAATTCTGCTTTGCAGAAGAGAGGGAGCTTCCCAGAAGCACATGCAAACATATTGGGAACAGTGAATGGTTTGGAAAGCCCAACAGGTACTTAAATCTGCTGAAGTATCCATGGAGTCGCACTAGACCTGAAAACCACCATTCCCATGCTGAGGCGCTTAGTGATGTCCTGCTGACGAGCACATCAGATGCCTGGTGAAGCTGCAGCCAGGTTTTCACCGGGGCAGCTCTGGCGAAATGAATGTACCTACATACATGGGTCATTGCACACTAGGAGAAAGTGAGACCCGAGCCAAATCCACTGCAGCCCTGATGTCTCCCATAAGATCAGTTCAGCCTGGAGACACTTCAGAGGTCAAACATGGTCACAACTGCAGCATCCTCTCACTATTAGTTGCTCCTTGTCCAGCAGGAAACCTCAGTTTCAAAAGACTTTCTGGGCAGTCGGACCAGTTGCATGGATCTGGGCCCCTGGTTGCAAGCCAACACAAACCCTGCTAGACGACGGCAAGCAGGATGTTTGAAGGTAAGCTCAGTGCAGTTTGTGCTCCTATACTCATAAATACCACTTACGAATGCTAATTTCTCTTTCAATTATGTATATGTGTTATCAAAGGTCTCAAGAAGTTTAACAGCAACGCATATGCTTCACACGTCTGCAGAGCATCTGCAGGATCAGAGCAGCAGTTTCTTTCCTCTCCAGCCTTTATTTTTCTTAAAACAGTGACAATTTACACTCCTAGTTCCAAATGCTGGGGCTCGTTTCTCAACCCATCACCCCTTTTTCAGAGTCTTTCCTTAGGTTTTATTATTCTTATTTCATGTCAGGTTTGCCGGTACCTGTTTTCTGCCTTTGAGCCTTACCTTTCACACCTCCCTATTTCCTAGTTTTTATTATTGTAAACCTGCACATTTTCAGAGTTAATGAGGTGGTAGGGGGCTGGCTGGGAACAGGACAGCCTGACGTCAGCGGTTACCAGGCTTTTCCTATATTTAGAGCAAGATGTAACCATGAAACTATGTGAACTGACAGTCGGCGAACCTAGAGCTATACTGTGAAATACGCGGTACAGACGTAACCGTCAGCCTGGGACTGAGTCTCCCACCCAGCACACTAAGCAGAAAGACTTGTTAGGGATAACAAAACACTTTCTTTCTTGTAATGATTCATGCCAAAACGGCTGTTGACTTCAGCGGAGAGAGCTCGAGGCTTAAATCTGGGAGGGCGGGTAGTCACCATGCAGCTTCTAGGTAAAAACAAACACACTTTTCAACGTTGAAGAAGGATCATCCAAAAGAGGAGAGTGGCCCACACCACCCAGCTTTTCATTCCTGTGTTTGGAGCTACTTGTGGAGATGCTATTCTCCATTATTTCCATTTCTTTTGCGTTAAAGACTAGTTGCACTTGGTGTTGCTGGTGTTTTACCACCCTCATTGTAACAAATTTCTCCCTCACATCCAGCCTGAATCTCCCCTACTTTAGTTTAAACCCATCACCCCTCGTCCTATTGCAACAGGCCCTGCTAAAAAGTCTCTCCCCATTTAATCTTACAGTCTTGCATGTAGAGGAGGTTTTACATGCAGGGAACAGCAAATTGTGGGTAATGAAGAGAGGTAAGCATGGATGTCTGTGGCTAAGTTGTAAACACACCTGATTGGAGCAGTTTCTCTTCTTGCTTTAAGTGCACCAAATGCTATTTTTCACTTGGATTCCTTTCCCAAGCGCCTCCCTGGTTCACCAGGATGTCAGCCTGCATCCCCCAGGCCAGTAGAGCATCATCACTCACAGCAGGCAGCACCCTCGAGATGTTTCTGTAGCTTCAAAGGTCAACAACAGCAACAGCATGTGAGGATACCCAATCCTTCATGTAACAGGGTTCCCAAGATGCCATTCCCAAGACTCCTTCCTATCCTGCAGTGAAGGTGATTGTGGCTCAGGACACAGCCCTCTCTCAATGGCTTTGGCAAGCTTTCCTGGGTGAGGTCAGCTCTCCAAGCAGTGCACGAGTAGAGGGTCCATGCCCTGGAGTACACTCACATAAATCACTGCAGCTCTGACCATTCCAGGTGTCTCCGGACCTGGCCCCAGACACTCTATTTGTACAGTTCCTTCCTCCCTTTGAATGATTTGTGTCTTTTGAAGATGCAGAACTGATTTCATCCTGAGCCAGGGCAGCGGCTCCCTCTGAGAGGTGGTGACCTGTTGCCTGGGTTCATACGTGATAAATGACAGTGAGGAGCGAAGGGCATTTGCTCCAACTCTCAGATATAAGTCTTCAGTAAACAAGGGGACGGAAGCAAACACACGCTTTCCTAGCTATTAACTTTTCAGTTTGAATTTACAGCATTTGTTACAGCTTTTTTGAATGATTTTCCACCCCAGGAAAAGGCAGATGTGATGTTTTCACAGGCTTTTTGCTTGCTTTGCACTGCACAGGTCAGTAACTTGCTTGGTCGGAGCACATCAGTGGGTACAACCAGTTTCTGACATTTTAATTGAGGTCTTTATTTAGTTTTAGTCTTCTTTAGGTCCGCATACCTGCTCTGAGAAGATTCTTCGCCAGACAGAGGCGAGGAATGAATTTAGGTTACATGGTTAGATGGGAGAGATGAAAAAACCCCCAGGACCCTACATTTGCCCACCCTGGAGTGCAGCAGTCTCTCCATAAAAGACTTTGGGAAGAGGAGGAGGTAGCAGGCAGCTGTCTCCTTCTACCCTTACAGGCATTAGCCCCTCCTGAGCTGATATTATTCTCTATGAAAGACCCTAAAAATGATTAAATTCAGGGTATCTGTTCCTATTTGTATTCCTCCTGTGTACTCCTTTGAAGCATATTTTAATTCTCCCTGTTCCCCAACCTCATTTCAGCTGATGGTGCTGGAAGGTATTTAAAGTTACAGCCATACTCCCATGGGTCACCATGAAAGAAATTAGAGGGGGAAAAAAAGGAAAAGAAACCCAGAAAGAAAGCCTGAGTCTGTCTGCTGCACAGCAATGCTTATATTTCAATTACAGCAAGCAAGGGGCCAGACTCAACAGAGTCTGAGACAGGGAGAGGAAGAATTATGTTGGAAACCCAGACACTGAAGCCATAAAAGAGTGACTGCCTGTAAATGGCTAATCCAGTTAACAAAGCAGGCAGGTGGCAACCATGCTTTGGATCCGAATTGAGCAGATTTACACTCCCTGAGGGGCTGACCTGCAGCTGGGCTGCTCCTGCAGGGCAGGAATGACCCACGGGCTCATGCGTGATGGCATTAGAAAAGCAACACATGCCAAAAAATAACTGCTCAGCCTGCCTTCCTCCATCTCACACAGCGCTGGTTCAGAGCAGGCAGCTCCCCAGCTCTACAACACCATTTCCTTGCTCTTTCCTTCCTTGAGATGCTGGCAGCGGGGGCTTTCTGTCCTACGTGCTGGTGGCTGGTGCTCTCCTGCAAGCAGCATTTATGGCAGGACTGATCCTGCTGCTGCCAGACCTTGCATACACACACTGCCAGGGGAGACAAAGGCACCCCTCGGCTGAGCTGGCCTGAATCCAGGCATGGAGGGATAAAGGAGCATTATCCCGTTTGTAGGATGTTATGAATGAGGCTGGGCAGGGATTTGCGCGACGGAGGTGACATGGTGCAGCTGCCTCCCCAGGGGAGGCTGAGATAAACAGCCTCACCGGCTCCTTGAGGCCGCTTCTCTGATTACCCAATCTTTTCCTCTGGGCTCCATGTCTCATAAATCCCTTGGCTGGTTGGCCGCTGAGCAGGGATGGGGGCTGTGAACGTGCGGCCAAGCGATGCGCCCTGTTCCCGGGCTAACAAGAGACTGTTTGAAAGGAACTCCAGGCAGGATGACGTCCAGCCAGGAACCTCTGGGAGGGTGTTGTAAGCCAGGCTTTGAAGGCACGGTTTGTTTAGGGACATCAAGTTTCAGCTGGATCCATTGATACTGGATATGCCAATAAGAAATCCCAATTACCAGGCAAAATTGAGTAAGAGGCTTTGAGGCTGCGGGTACCTTTAGCTGAGCAGTACATAAACATCCTGCCCTCTCCTTGGCAGGAAGGGAAGGAGAAACCACTCTGCCTTGTGTGCTCTGTCTGAACTAAATCAGAGAGCTCAGGCTCGAGCACCTCTTCCTTGCACCCAGCAATAACAAACCAGGGGGAGCAGAGAGCTCACAAGAGATAGTGTGTGTTGAAGAGGGCTTTGCTGTGCCCCCCGCATCAGACCCTGCATGCACAGATGCTCCTCAGCAGCAGCATAAGCCTCATCCGCATGCAGAAGCTTGGCTTGAAAAAGAATAACCACCCAAGATCTTACGCATCTTTCCTTAGAAATGCCATGCAAATAGATGGCCTGAGTTTTGAGAAGGGGTTAGTAGCTTTTGTTGGGTTTGTAAAGGGCTACAAGGAGACCCCAGGAGAAGGACAGCTTCTTAATCCTCAGGCACTGCTGAGGTTTCTGGGGTTTGGGACTCAGCATATCTCTGTAGGGCATGTAAGACTAGAGCAGAGATGTGCTAGATTGCCCTGTGACCCTAGAGAGATGTCAGTCCAGACATACGGAAGTCACCAGGAGAGCTGTAAACACACAATGCTTCATCTTTATAAATAAATGAATTAGTAAGAAATCCTGCTTAACATCACTGACAACCGGAGAATGGGACATGGCCTTCTGAATTCCCGAACTGTGGCTTGGATCCAATTCTATTAAAACCAGGGTTTCACTAGGAGTTGAATTCTTTCTGCTCCTGCCTGACTTTGGCCGAGCTACTCCAATAGGACATGGAACCACTTTGGACTTTGTCCAGAAGCCACCCCAAGTGGGGGATGCTTTATTTCCTCTGCTTTGCTCTCAAGGTGGGTCGCATCAGAAGTCCCAAGTCCTGGAAGCTGTATCAAACAGCTTGATGCTTTTAGGAGATGCAACAGATGCAGTCAGGCTTTTATCTTCCAGGACCTCCAAATTGCTGGATCTGTATTTTATTTCAATGATCTCTCAATTGCTAGCAATTACATACAGCAAGAGAACAGACCCATTTGGATAACTTTTTGCTTGGTCAAAGCCTGTATTTAACTGCAATTCCTGGCTCTCTTTCCAGCAGTCCACGAGAGGGCTTATTTTCCAGCCTGCACCTGAACACCCCAAAGCCCTCATGAGATCAATAAATAGAGCTGGAAACAATCCATGATCCTGCCAAGAGCAGAGATCAGTGCTTCTGATTGCTGTGAGCTTCCTTTACCCATTAGTGAATCCCCAACCTGTCAAAGTGCCACCAGAGAGCTCCTGCACCCAGCCCTCCGTGTGAACACTGTCAGCTGCCGGTGGCCTCTCCAAACAGCTTCATTTCATGCCACAGCTATCCATCTGCAGCTGTATTCCACCAAGTCGCTCTTTGGGAGCTTGCTGACCTTATAAAGCATGATTTGGGTTTGTTTAAAGAAACAAAACTGCCTGCCTGCAGGATGCTTTGATCCTAAACAGTGTTTTTAAGTGATGGGGCTGGGTGAGGCAATGAAATGATATGCTGGTGAGTCACGACATCCGCTTTGTCAAACAGCATACCTGATTTTCTTGCTCAGTGTCAAATATTTGCTGTCTGTCTGAGTATAAAAGATATTTCACAGCAAAACCAAATGCCTGTCTTTACAGTGGTGCATCCTTTCGCTGCTGGATGTTCTCCCTCACAGATGTGTACACACACACTCAGTTGTGAAGAGGAGCCTGACATAAAGCCAAAGTAAAAAAGCAGTAATCAAAGTTACACAAAAGCAGAGGAACCCCAAAAAATGCCATTAGCTTTCAGGAAACAGCTTTCAGAGTCCAAATCGCCCTTGGTGAAAGCAAACCCAGCTCCATTAAATTCAACAGACACTGTTACACTTCACCGAAGTAGGTCTTTTAGGGTTTATTTGAGGTTAACTGCCCAAATCCCTGGCTTACAGACCTCTTTATGTCCAAGATAACAAATGCAAAGGCAAATAGGAGCAGAGAAAGAAGCCGTGCTAGCCTCTGGTTCCCTGCTCCCTGGCTCGCTGTGTTTGCTGACAGCACAACTATGCAAAGCATTTGGCTCCGCACACATTGTGGCTGTCCTGCTTTTATTTCAGCCATTCCCAATACAGCCCTGTTCTCCTGGTTTGCTCTTCGGGTAACAGCCACGTCGGGATACCCACATCAAGTAAACAAGCCCTATCTGCACTTTTCCTTGAGTATGGATAATGAGAGTCCATTATAAATAGGGCCTGTTTATGCCTGGCCATCCCCAGGCATAAAAGCTGTGTTTTGTCCACACCTGGAGGATGCTGCAGTGAGAAAAGCACAGTACTGGTCAAACTGGGGCAAAATCCTGTGTATCCCATGGGCAGAGGGTGCTGTCTGCTGGTTCTCTGCAGGACTGAGATGCTGTCTGTAGCTGATAGAGGTAGGGGGTAGTACTATGGCACCCACACTGAGTGCTCCCCAGTATCTCTGTATCCTTCTGTTTCCTCATGCACGAGCATGTCTGCCTATATGCAAGTCCAGCAATTAATCTCACATTCAACTGCCTATGTTATCCAGACTTAAGTTGCATCAAGGATGATTTTGGTTACATATTAAGCAATACTTTCTTACATCCCTATGCTTGCTCTCCAAGCTTGCCTGTGGAGTCTTCCTCCTGGATGTTTAAGATTAATTTCATACTTAATACATATCTTAATACTTAAGATATAATATATAATATAGTAATTATATATACTTTCATATTTAATGGTTGTTGATGTTGTTGATTTGCACCTAGCAGGGGTGAGGGGCCTTAGCCTCTCCTTTTTGTTTATTCATATGTTTTTTCATAGAACCAGTGCAACCCTCCATTACCAATCTGCTTGTTATGGAAGGAGTCCCCATGTGGAAAGGAGTTTGGGGATCAGAGCCCATTATTATCTTGGAGTCCATTATTATCTTTTAGTCCATTATTATCAGAGCGCATTATTATCTAGGGTCCTTCATGAGATAGGAAACAGCCCCAAACTGCCAGACACCTGAGGAGAGATGCTGTGGTGTCTCTCCCAAGTCACAGCACAAAGCTACAGCTCTGATAAAGGCTCAAGCACCATTTCTTTCACTACAGGAATATAAGCATCTCCCTGGGCTCATGCAGAGCTTCAGGAAGGAGACAAGCAGTGGTGCTTGTATCTGGGTATTCCCACTATTCTTCTATTTTCTCTCTGTTTGGGATCATCTGCCTTCATGGTCCTGCTCCTCTCCTTGCCCCCGGAGCCTCTTGCAACTATTTACACCTTCAAGAGTAGCGTAACTACCAAGAGTTGCTGGCAGCAGCTCAGTCTTTCCAGGATGAGGCAGGGAGCACCATCAGATTTACTCACTGCAAATAAATGTTCCTTCCCTGTAATTCCCAGAATGGCACAGGGATGCAGAGACAGACCTGCAGGTCTTGCTCACTGTGCCTGGGGACACCTGAGAGGTGGGAGGTGTGGGGGAAACTCGTGGTTCCTTACAGCCACTCTGCCTGCAGCCTTGCTGTGGTGTTTTGGCAATTAAAGGCAACCACCTATTTCCTAATGGCTGCTTCCTCTCCCACAGTCTCTGTGGCCACAACCCACAGGCTGGGACATGCTCCACTGACTGTTTTGTTCAGATAGAAGGGCCTCAGTGAAGATGTCCCATCTCCACTCTCCACACAGCTCCGTAGAATGAAGCTTGTTACAAATGTAATTGGACTTTGGCATTGGCACATGCTTGCAGCACATTGTTCCAGTCATTGGCTTGTGTCTTTGCTTTGCCGACGTGGTTAATGAAACTTACGTTTGCTGATGGATGTCTTTGGTACCGAGCCAATAACCAACAGATCTGAGCTGCACTACAGCTAATGTGAATTAGCAAAGCTTTGCTCTCAGACCTCCACCAAGCAACACCCCCAAAACTGCCTTACTACAGTCAGCCAAGTGCCCTATTGGATTCTTTTTTTAATTGCAACATTTAGTGAAAAGCTGTCACCAGCTTTCATATCAATTCAACATCATAGAGCCACACACTGGTGTGGGTTGGAAGGGACCTTAAAGCTCATCCAGTCCCGGTGTCCCTGCCCGTGGCAGGGACACCTTCCACTAGAGCAGGTTGCTCCAAGCCCCTGTGTCCAACCTGGCCTTGAACACTGCCAGGGATGGGGCAGCCACAGCTTCTCTGGGCACCCTGTGCCAGTGCCTCAGCACCCTCACAGGGAAGAGCTTCTGCCTCAGAGCTCATCTCAATCTCCCCTCTGGCAGGTTAAAGCCATTCCCCTTGTCCTGTCCCTACAGGCCCTTGTAAAAAGTCCCTCTCCGGATTTCTTGTGGCCCCCTACAAGGTCACATCTACATCCCCATATGCCATACTAGGATTGCCTGGGATTCAGAAGACTCTGCTACCTTTATTCCTCTCCTAGCAGGCAAAGTTCAGTGGTTTGGGGTGTTTTTTTCTTCTTCTGGCCTCAGCAGGAGGAGGTGGTGGGATGTGTTATCTCAGGACTGCCTTCACATCTGGGACAGAGGACTTCCCAAGGGATGCTCTGGTCAAGGGAAGGCAGCTGGGGAGATGGTGGGAAGGGAAGGAGGCAGAGTGAAAGACAGAACAATGGTTATTTATTTTGATTTTAAAACCCAAAATTTCTAGTTTGTTTATTCTGTGCTCTGGGGAGAGAACACAGATTCCCAGAAAAAGTATCTGGGAAAAAGAGGCTCCCATGTCCTTCAGCCCATCAAAGAATAGGACCACAATGTTTGTTTGAAATAAAGATAAAAATAACACAAAGCCAAGCAACAGTCCCACAACAGCCCTTGTCCTCAACCACACATGTGTGCAGGCACACATGGATGCTGGTACATGCTTGCCCACATCACCACCTTGGTCTTCTCTAAGCCTCCTGTGGTCTCAGAGCAGGTCTGCTCAAGTGTGTTTTATGATCTGAGCAGGCATGTCCATCCCCTCACAGCGCTGGTCCCTTCATCTTATATTCACCATAAGACTTTGAAGCAAGGATGCATGAGAGAGCAGAGAAACCACTGACAACCTCGGTGGTTCAGTTCACATAAATCCACGGCTGGGGAGTTAAAGAGGACATCTCTCCTCAGCCACTCAATCACTTCTGTCGCTTCTATGGATTCTTTCAGTTTTCAGGCCAGCTCACTCTCACCCCAAGGCTGACAGCCTGTCTCAGGATATGATTACACACCTGAAGCACACACTGGGACTTGCTATTATACTACCCGCCCTTTAACCAACTGCAAAGCACTACAAGTAATCCTGAAGCAAACCTTGAGAAATGAGGCAAATGGCTTACGAAGTAGTAATACTTGGGTTCTTTTGATCTCAGTTTGTCAGACCGCAGGGTTGTATTTTCAGGCTCTGAATCTACAATTATGATAGCTAGAGATTTATTCACTTTTTTCACCTCTTGAGTTTATCTCAAGGTCCTCAAGCACAAAATAACACAGGAGTTGCAAGAGCTGGTGACACTGCCAGGGAGCAAATCTTGCACCCTGCTGGCCTCTGCTCTCAGAATTACAAAGGGACATGCATCCAAAGAAACAGCATCTTTTCCAGTCTGAATCTCTGCTCCTTTTGCAAGGAACTCTTGCCTCTGACTGCTGCAGGGTGTGAGATGAAGCTGCTCTGCAAGAGCAGATCTGGTGGGGCTGCGTGGACCTTGATAAAGCAGAGGAAGGGCTTTGCAGTCCCCAGAAAGAGGTGAACATGAGATACCCAGGATGGCAGAAAGGGAAAGAAAAGGGGGAAGTCTGTTAAAGAAATAATACAAATATTAGAATAAGATGTAAGAAAATGCAGTGCACATGTTTGTACTTACTGCACATAATTCAAAATGTAAGGCAGACACCAGTGTGGATGAACACTGAATGGCTGCACAGCACAATACCTCGTGCCATTAGACCTCTCACAGTCCAGATATAGCAGAATTAAACTTATTCCATTTCTCCTGGATAGATTTTAGCCAAAGCAACAGCTTAACTCTTTGGGGTCCTGTAGCAGGCACTATGAAATATTACATGTCAGTCTGATGTGTGAGCTAAAAGAGAAAGAGCCTTTTGTTTTTGCTTAGACCTCAGACTGGAGAAGTCTGATCTGGCACTGCTTTAGTTAGAGAAGAGAGCTCACGTTCAGCAGAAACGCCCCCTGGAAAGCAGGCCTATTGCAAATGTTGGAGAAGAAACCTTGCCTCCAATTATTTATTCATGAGCAAATATCTGGTATATCAAGCTCATGGGAACAGAAAGCGTACCCATAAACTCACCTGGGGACAGCAGTTCACATGCTGCTGGAGCCAAGGCTGAAATGTCAATGTCCTGCCCAGCAGAGGTATGTTTCCACAGGGAGCCAAGTCAGCCACAGCACATGGCCCAGCTCCTCACTGGATTTGAGATAATCCAGGTCAGCTAGCTAGGGTAAGATCAGAGAGTGCATAGCATTGCACAGGGAAAAGGAGAGATGCAAGAGATGCTGTCCCGGTGCAGGGAGACATGCAGTCTGGCACTGAAGAGACCTGGCATGGAAAATATTTGAGGTGGAAAACCTCCTCAAATGCATATAGATGCCTTGGGGACTGCATAGATTAAGTCCTGAAGCAGCAACAAGGACCGAAGCACATCTATTTGCCTGGCTGGAATCAGCTCAGGAACCATTTCTACTAAATTGCAAGAATTAGAGACAGATGGTGAAGTCTGAGTTTCTCTCACCATCAGAAGTACTACAGGCATATGCCCCAGACATGTTTTGCAATATTCACTTGCTGCAATATTCCCTGGATGTGGTTTATCTCCACACTTCAGAGACACTTCCTGGACTCCCACTTCAGCTGCACAGGAGGGAGATGACTGCAATTCTCTCTCACTTCTTCCACTCCTCTGCACAACATACTTTGAATTTAACACCCAGAGTGGACATTGTAGGTCTTGGTGATGCTGTCTCAAGCCCAGCCAGTAACCGGCCTTATCATAAGTTTGCTCTTCCCACTGTTCCTCTGACATATTTGCAGGCTTCAGAGTTACTGGGGCTCAGGGGGTGGCTGTTGACATTAAAGCCCCGTTCCCAGTCTCTATTTCTGCTAGGCAAGACAGTATTTGGTCAGCTTTTGGTTCTCACCAGGGGCTGAAGGCAGAGAATTGCACACCAAGATGTGCAAAACCTATTTTTATCCCGTCTGGGTTTACACCCACATGTGTGGGTTTGTTGCATGAGCCAACTCTCAGCTGGTTTGTTGATAAAAGCAAGGAACAGCTCATAATTCCGAATGGAAACACCCTGATTTAAAACAATGAGTGATCTGGCTTCTAAGATCTACTGTAACAACAAAAGCGTGCATTTTTTGCTAGTAAGTTGTGGAGAAAGTAAACTGACAGTGAACTCATTTAAGTGTTATTAATGTCTAAATATATTTAACCTCACAAAAGGAGGCTACTGAAAGAATTTCTGGTATGTAAAATGCTGTTAAGTAGAAAAGGAACATACTAAAGTTTGGTATCTGGTAGTCATCTCAGAATACGCAAGAGAGTAAACCAGACCAAAGATGTAGACACAGCCTTTGGGCTTCAGAGGTTCCCAGGCTGGACTGGTGGATGTTGGGTGGGTAAGTCTACAGATGCATCACTCTGTGTTGTGCTATCCTTGAATTTTTCCCCTCTGCACCCAACATCAGTTACTTGTGGAAGAAGGATGCTCGGAAAATTGAATCTTTGCTCTGAGCCACTGGAGACATCCCTACATTTGGTGAACAATGATAATTAGGCTGAGCTTTTATTCCCTTCCTGTAAGTTTCCATGTTCCCTTTCTAATAAAGTAGCCATTACAGAAGTGACTTTAGGAAAAAATGTGTAAGGAGCAGCCTTGTCTTGTTTTCTGGCAGCAAAAACATGGAACAAAGCACAAGAAAATTCTCTTGCTTTGCAATTCCGTGTATCTTTCAAAATACTTCTCCCACTGAAAGCAATCCTTGAGATGACCAGAAGTGCTTCCCAGCCCATGGGAATGTTGCAGCAAGCAAGATTTACCCTATGAACTTCCTTTTCTTCCTACCTCCTCTCCCCAGTCCACCTGCATACTGATGCCTACCTACCTCCAGAAGATGCCTGTGGAAGCAGAGGCTAGAGGCTTCCCCTTTAGGGAAAGTGGAGGTTGTTTTTTTTTAGTGCTGAACTTCTTACCCTTTCTCTATCAGAGGCCTGATAGATAGTTCACATCCTGCTGACTAGACCCCTCATACACCAGTTCAAGCCAAAGAGACGTCCCATACCACATCTGAACAATAACAGCACAAATTCAAGATTGTGTACATATTCCCTCCCCAAGTTTCCAGCCAGTGTGATTGATCAAATATTTGCTTTTCACAAAGCAGATAACATTTGTGAACTTGCAAACTTCAGCCACAAACCCTTATCCCCTTGTGCTCCTTATCTCAAGAGTACAAAGGCCAATTGATTTCTTCCATGACAGCCAGACCCAAGCTCTCAGCTTTCACGCCTGTTGCAGTTCCTGGTTTTACTCTTTGGTTTGGACTTATCTGATTTAGAGAACAAGGGAGAATAATAGGGAGAAGAGGGTCAGTAAGGAACAAAAGTATACCTTAAAAGTTCCAATCCAGTTAACCAATCATCTAGGCACAAAGAAACCATTCAGCTCCTCTCCACCACCAAGGGCTAATTTAGCCCACAGTCCTTTAAGGCAGTCACACCAGTTTCTGGTGCTCTGAATGGAGGCTGGCATTTGCAAAAGGCACCTCCAGCCTAGAGAAACCACACACCCAGCTTCCAGTGGCTAAAGTTACCCAAGAGGTGCCCTTAGTACCTCAGGGGGTGAATGCCCAGTGATCTACAGACCCTGAGACACCCAATATGGTTACAGGATTAACTTCTGAACCTTGAAACATGAGGTCACATCTCCATCTTCAGTTGAGAATCAGAAGCAACATGCTAGTGTTCAAGCCCCAAAGCACAGGAGATTAGCTGGAGATACAAGAAAAGCAGAGCTTGGTGCAGGGACAAGCTATTGCTGCTTCTCATTTTCCCCAAGAATTCTGAGATCTCCATCAGGCCAGGGAGGCTACTGCAAGAGTGATGCCACGACGATCTGCAGCCTTGGGATGACCTCGAGAAATGGAATCACTTCAGGAAACAGAGCTATGAGAAAAAGATCCATTTAAAAAAATAAAAATACAGTGGGAAAAAATGCATCACTTGGCTTAGTTTTTGTTTTGAAAGTAGGGGAAAAGCCTTACGTTTCTCGCTCCTGCATTTTGCTTTTCTTAAGCTACAGAGGAAAGATCAGTTCTGCCTGTGACTTGTGGTTGTTGCCTGAATGCATGGAGAGCTGTATCCACCATTAGTGGGGGTTTCCCTTACTACTCCAAAGGCCTTGAGAGCCAATGCTTGAACTCTGTACTATGTCTGGCTTTAAAGTGGCAGGGAACTACTCCACAGGTTTCTTTGCTGCCCTTGCAACAACCCTTTTCACTCTTCGGCTGAGCTACCTAGCAGGACAGTTGGACACCTCAATCATTCAGTTCAATGAAGGCCTAATGGCAAGGTCTTCTACCTATTTGAAATTGTCCTTTCTTGGACACTGACACTGTGAATGGAAAGAGGCAATAAGAATTAATCCTTTCCAGGAGTGCCATGAGCAGGAGGAGTCAAAGCCAGGCCTGGACAATCCAGGGAGCGTGCAGAAGGCTGATTAGTCATCACTGGAATTAGTCATCACTGGAATAACAGTAAGAGTGGGTATTGTTGGAATCCAGTTTCAGCCTTGAGGACCATGAAATCACTGGATCCAAAAGCTCACTTAGGCCTGCCTGGCATTAAGGGGGAGTACACATGATTTCCTACTCAGCTGGCTGAAGTTTTCATAGTATTCTCATTTAATCACAAATAACATCATCTGCATTGCATAGATACAGGAGGAAAAAAACCCACAAAGCTGCATGCTGCAAACAGAACATGAGTTTCAGCCAAGAACAATGATTTATGACAAACTTCTCACTTCAGACATTTTACCCATTTGTTTGAAGAGCATGGCAGAAAAGGAGCTGGACAATCTTATATTGTTTCCCTCTTACAAAACCCTTTAGTTTTGCGAAGAGCACTGAGAATCTTGGCTGTAGGTAGACGTGTCCTGTAGAAAGCTGCCAGTATTCTCAATAGAGGAACCTACTGTTTGCAGCTCAGCTTTCTATCTTACCTTCTTAAAGACAGAAATAGAGCAAATATTGCCAGCCAAGACTGCCCTGAGGGGTACCTAGGTGTGCTGGCAAGGCATGAGTTGCTACACCACTTCTTCCTGAAGCATAGCTGTTCTTCCAGCTTCCCTTACCCAGTCATGTACTTGAAAACCTCACAAGGTTGAATGAGATCATTAGACACAGAGAACATAATTCAGAGCCTGTCCTCCAGCTACTTTGCTTTTTGTTGCGTATTCCAGCCCACATCTGATATGTTAAAGGATGCCATAACACACTATCTCTCCACAAACCATTGTTCTCCTCTAGATATACAGGAGATTTACTTTCAGGAATCTGAAAGAAAAAGAGGGGACAACAAGATACTCTAGAAACAGGCACAGCTCTGCCAAGGTTATATCAGCTTACAGAAAGCCAGAGTCAGGAGCAATCCCATTAATTGCAGTTTACATCAGTTCAGAACATGCCCCTCAAAGTTTTAGGGTCACTTAACCTAGCTCTAAGGAGCTCTGTATTATGGGATGCCATTCACTTTATCACCATGAAATAACATATCTGGAATTTGGGTTGTTTGTACATGAACTCAATAGCAAAGACAAATGAAGTGGGAACTGCCCACATCTCTTGCATAGGGAAACGTGTGTTTAAAAACAAGAACACCCACACAGCTAATCATCATGAGATGAGTTTCTTGTTTTGTGGTTGTGCTAACAATAGAAACACTGTTCTGTGATACAGTATTTTCAAGCTCAGGTTTTGTGATTCCTGTGGCACTTTAACTTGCATGTCCACTCTCATCCACTTGTTCGTTATACCTAACCTATCAAATGGTTATTTACAGCTTATTATTCCCATTAGAGTTCTTGAGGACCCCCTCATCAGAGCTGAGAATCAAAGGTGGGGAAGAAGAAAGTACCTAGGCTTTAGAGGTTTTAAGAGCCCTGTGTCAGATTCCCGTTGAACCAGTGGCAGAACTAAGTGGTTGTTTTTAATTTAACCTCCCTCTGACCAAGCTGCCAAGCCCATTCCTTGTGGGAATTTTGTCAGATGCACCTTGCACTGAGTCCAAAGGCCCCGCAAACGTGGCAGCCAGTCATGCCCTGCTTCCCAGGTCAATGCCGTTTTTGGTTCCACTTGGGTCAGGCTGGAACAAGCTGAGACTTGTTACCACATGCAGCAGCTGATTGTCACAGCTCCTTATTACCAGTAGCATCTACTGGCATGGACCCTTACAGTCTCTGCAGGAGTACAAAGCTTTTACCGTGGAATTATATAATGATAGAATGGTTTGGGTTGAAGGGACCTTAAAGCTCATCCAGTTCAAGCCCCCTGCCACGAGCAGGGACACCTTCCACTAGGCCGGGTTGCTGCAAGCCCCATCCAGCCTGGCCTGGTTGGGCTATTTCAAATAACAGATGAAAGCAAAAGTTTATTTAAGTTCTGTGCTTGTTTAGCTAAAAAAAGGCCACAGAAACTGGCTGCCGGAGAGGGACTCTTCATCAGAGACTGTAGCAATAGGACAAGGGGTCATGGGTTTAAACTTAAACAAGGGAAGTTCAGGTTAGATATAAGGGAGAAGTTCTTTACTGTGAGGGTGGTGAGGCACTGGCATAGGTTGCCCAAAAAAGTGGTGAATGCCCCATCCCTGGCAGTGTTCAAGGCCAGGCTGGACAGAGCCTTGGGCGACATGGTCTGGTGTGAGGTGTCCCTGCCCATGGCAGGGGGTGGGAACTGGATGATCTTAAGGTCCTTTCCATCCCAAAGCAGACTGGGATTCTATGATTATTAGAAACAGATGCAGCATCAGCCCAGCGGTTGCTCATGTGCTTGCAGCTGTGCTCTGCTAAGACCAGAGAGCTCCGTGGAGCTCCAAGGAAGCAAGACGTTGCTCTTGAAGGTGGGCAGAGGCAATAACATTTGACAACTGGGTTGGATAAAGAGGGAGCAGCCACACCCCCTCCCCAGCCACACAGTGGGCCAGTTCAGCTGAATGTGAGAATAAGGCCCATCCTCACTTCTTTGTCCAGGCTCTCTGCCCACAGCCACGTTCCTCCACAGAAGGAAGAGGGCGGGAATATCAGCACTCATACTTGTCGACAGCCCTTCACACGCAGCCTTCCCAGGAGAGCAGCGAAATACATCTTTCAGGAAGCAAAACACGCAGTGATGAACGGGAGAGGTTCTTCCCAGCCAGCCATGAGCATGACCCCCCGCCACGTCCCAAATCATGCACATGCCTCACACGCAGCTTGAGAGGATTACAGCAGGTTGCACTGCCTGGATTAGTGCTGCCCATGAGGGACAGCAGCACTGGGGCAGCATGAAGCACTGAACATAGAATCATAGAATCACGGAATGGTTTGGGTTGGAAAGGACCTTAAGATCACCCAGTTCCAACCCCCTGCCATGGGGAGGGAAATACATCCTTATATTTCCCCTTCAGATACTGGAAGGCTGCTATGGGGTCTCCACTCAGCTTCTCTTCTCCAGGCTGAACAACCTTCTCAGCCTGTCTTCATACCCTGGGACTCCCTATAGAACTCCTTGTGTCCTGCATAAGCTACTGGCAAGCTTGCTTGGGCACAAAGGGATAGGCAAGCATTTGTTTTTCATGCCCCCTTGATTGGGGAATAGGGAATCTGCCCTCACCAGTAGCAAGCATTGGCCTCAAAGACTACTGTTTCGGTTGATGCAAAGCATCATGCAGAGGCCACTGCAGTGCCTGTGGCTGGGACAAAAAGACTCCTATCATCAGGGCCTCCAGCACAGCAGGGAACACACATCACGCTACTGGGCTGGTTTTGTTAATATTCACTGCTGGTTCATGGCCTCAGGCTAGTTTCTCCAGAGTAAAGAGAGGGTGTGAGGCGGAGGAGGAAGAGGCTGCAGCTAAGAAAGGGTACTTGGTGTCTGCTGTGCAGCTCTCAGGACTTCTCCTGCATTCCAGGGCTCATAATCAGAGGTCAAGTCCATGTTGACTCCTGGCAACATGCACGCCTCCTACAGACATCAGATAGGTCACAACCTCTGCTTGAGTGTCTCAATACATCTTCCAAGAGACCTGTGAGACAGCAGCAGGAAAAACACCCCAAACACACAGCTCTTCAATTCCCTCATTACTCTTACACCACACACACAGAGGGGAGTCAGTGGCCTTTGGACCTCTAGGGCTGTAGAAGATCTCCACAATGCTTTCAATGCCTTGACCCCTTTGGCTAGCGTGATCCCACACTCAGGTAGCTGAAGCCAGCATTAACATTTCACAGAGTGGGTTTAAAGCCAGGATGAAGACACAGAGATGCTGACATGGCTTGCTAAGCCTGAGTCAAATGAACCAGAGCTCAAGGGAGCTAGGAGGAGCTAAACACAGCAGAGGAGTCTTTGTTTTGCAAATCGTGACAGCTGCCAGCTCTCCCTTACCTGCTAAACACATCTCAAGCATGTGGGAAAGCATTTGGGAATGAGATCATGACATCAGCTGATGCTGGGGTAATCTTCTTGCCTAAAGGGCCAAGCTGCAATCTGCTCTCCTGGGAGAAGAGCGTGCTTGGGGCCACGAGCAGGAAGGAGGACTCACACCTGCAGGGAAGCTGACCCCGGCCAGGATGGGCTGATGGCCACTTATCAGCAACACTTCCTTTGCTGGAAGAGTCTCAGTTCTACTTGGAACGCTGCCCTGCTCCCTCCTCACCAACACAGACTTCTTCAGGTCCCTCTCCCTTGACACAGCCCCACCAAACACTGTCCCAGGCACAGGCCCTTCACCAGTCCCATCCAAACACCTCTGAAGGGCTGTGCTGCCCTGGTGCAATGGCTGGATCTTTCAGTGGGAGGGATAGGGAGGGAGGACTTCACTCCTCGAGCTTCCTGCAGTTCCCCCAAGGACCACACAACTCTTACATGGTGACAACCAGCTATATCTCATTTCTTGCAGCCTGTCAAGTCTTGGAGCATATATAAAAACACTAACCCAAAAACTCTACAACAAAGATGACTGAGTGGACATCTGTGCAAGCAAGTGCTTGGTTCAGATGTATGTATGTATGTGTGTATGTATGTATGTATGCTGGCTGGTGGTGTAGGGTGTGCACCACACCTAGCAAAGCATCAAAATGCCTCTTGTTATAAAGGGTCTGGTTAGACACGCTAGAACTGGGAAGGAAGGAAGGTAAGAGGGCTTTTTCCTGTTTGCACTGAGTGGATTTTCCTCACATGCAATACATCTGGGCATAACAAATCCTTCAGAGACTGGCAGCACATGGACAGAGGAAGGATACAGTGAAAGAACAAGAAGGATCTGATGAAAATCTGGTAAAGCCACAGTTTTTAAAGTAGATGCCTGAGCTTTCCTGGGCTGCCCACTAATGGCGCAGTCTGACCAAGAGTTTCACAAGAATGACAAGTATTTGTCCCCCAGATACACAGAGCAATTTGGAATCACCAAGGCAATTTTACCACTTCAGTAAAGGAAGCCATCAGATTATTTTTTCTCTTTGAATATGTCAGGTTTCTGTTTGGCTTGAGGTGTTGGGGGGAATGCATTTTTAGTGTGTTAAAAGTGTAATGGTGAGCTACTAATAGATGCTATGAAGCATGGAACAGGTTTTTAGATTCACTCTGCTTCAGCGCTAGTCTTCTCTATTACAAGTTTGGCGAAGGGATCTGGCAGAGGGATATATTCCTGGAACTTACTACACTTGCTGTCTGTGCAGCATGTCTCATTCATTTCTACTAACAGATGATGCAAACTCAGTTCAAAGGACAAACCATTGCACCTGATTCAGGGCATGTGTCATAGAATCACAGAATCGCAGACTGGTTGCGTTGGAAGGGACCTTTTAAAGCTCATGCAGTTCCAACCCCCTGCCATGGGCAGGGACACCTTCCACTAGAGCAGGTTTCTCCAAGCCCCTGTGTCCAACCTGGCCTTGAACACTGCCAGGGATGGGGCAGCCACAGCTTCCCTGGGAAAAGTCTGTGCCAGCGCCTCAGCACCCTCACAGGGAAGAGCTTCTGCCTCAGAGCTCATCTCCATCTCCCCTCTGGCAGGTTAAAGCCATTCCTCTTGTCCTGTCCCTACAGGGCCTTGTAAAAAGTCCCTCTAAAACCAGCTCCTTTTAAAGGTAAATATTGAAGTACTAGAACTGCAGTAAAGACTAAATCTAGGCTGAGTCCCTCCTAGCAACGCCTAATCTGTCAGCAGAGAAATGCATACCAAGCATTCTCAAGACTCAATGTGGGAAAGTCTCCCAAGAACTAGTGATGATCCCTGTAAACTCCTGGGCACCCTGTGCCAGCGCCTCACCACCCTCACAGAGAAGAACTGCCTAAGATCTAACCTAAATCTCCCTTCTGTCAGTTGGCTGACAGATGAAGGGCCATGCCCACTTGTCCTGTCACAACAGACCCTTGTCAAAGAAGGCCCCTCTCCAGGTTTCTTGTAGCCTCTTTAAGTATTGGAAGACTGTTATAAGGTCAACAGGACACAGGCCATTGAGGGAAGGGCAAGAGCCAAGCACAAATTGGCTTCTCAGAAAGAGGGCAGGCACTCCCAGGCGTGGCTTTTGTTTCTTCCCTGCTTGTCTACCAGAAGTATCTCCATCAAAGAATAAGTTCTATTTTATTTGAGGACATATGAGGAGTCCTCTTTTAGCAGCTTGAAATATGCACATATAAACTGTCCACAGCCTCATCAGCAAGACCTCCTCAGGAATTAATTGGACAAACCATTTGTTTAGCCACCAAATACGATGACAAAGCAATTGTCATAAGTTTCAGGCTATAAACTCAGCACTGACATTCCCATTCCAAGATAACAGTGTGGCTCTCTGGTGAGCAGGGCAGGCAGGGATCCAACCTTCCAGAAAAAACAAGGGATCCTTTTGTGAACCCAGCCTGTGGGGCTTCTCTTTGTAATATAAGAGTAATTATTTTGCATATCTCATCCCTTGGTAAGCCTGATGGTTGCATTTCATTACATCCCATAGGGATAGGTGTTGTACCAGGCTTTAAGGAGAGCTGATCCTGAGGGGGGGCAAAGAGAACTGGATATTGACAGACTATTAATACAAACGCACTATTAGAAGGAACATAGCAGATAAAACAAATATGGCCCCTTTAATTATGGCCAGGCAGTAATTAATTCATGTTGTTAACTAATTAATGACTCACTTTGAGGACAAAGAAAATGGTCTGTTTATAACTTAAAATGATGTTATTGCTGCTCAGAAAACAAAAACAAAACATCAGTTGAAGATCAAACAGCTCTGTCAAGGCCTGAATTTGTTTCCAGGAAATCCTGTGTTCTTCTCACCATGGAGCAGTGATTCATAGTTGTGTCTTGCTAAACAGACTGAAGCTGGGTGCTCTCATTTTCTCCACAGTGACAAGTTTTCACATTTTTTGTCCAAATTTGCAGATTCCCGGAGCCAAAATAAGCTGCAGAGTGTCAGACAATGATAAAAATTGGAGATTTATTACAGGGCTAGTATTATTTTCGCACTTTGGAGACCTGGTAGAGAGCCAAGACACCCTTCTCTTTCCTGTTTGCCAAGTATTGTATGAAACAGAACAAAACAATATGGTGCCTGCCCTCAAACACTCATGTTCCAGCAAGCAGGCAGATGGAAACTGTTCCAGGTCCTGCAAAAACAGTGACTTTCCTGGGAGGCTGTGATAGCAGTTGCGTCACACAGTCCCACACATGGGCCTGGGGCACCCACGATTTGGAGATATGGATGGTGACCTTGTGGTCTTATTGCTCTTCTGTCTCCAGTAAAGATCAACCTAAATAGGCACAATCTCAGAAGGAAGGACAGAGATTTAGAGATGTTTCTACTCTATGTCCCTTTCAGTGTCCCATATAGCTGGCTCCCTTAAAATGGTTATTTGTTTTATACAGAGAGCTCAAGCTCATATGGCCGCTCCTTGGCTGAAAGAGCAGCAAGATATTAAACTATACAAGCGTGTCATTTCCCATGCAAGATGAATGCTGGAGGAGCTTGTTTGTTTGTTGCTGCTCCAGAAATGAGAGATCTGTGGCCAGAATCTCAACTATTGAAACCTGTATGAACTGGAACAACTCTGCCGATTAGTTGACGGATGATCAGGTTGTCAACCACAGTTCTGGCTTGCTTTGTTTTTCTTCCAAATTTCTCACAAGAAGCTTTTCTGAGACAGAGCAGTAACTTGCTTCTTGCTGATTCTCCTTCTTTCTACTAGGATGTGCATTTTGTCACCAAGCTAAGCAGAAGCAGATGGGGAAAAAAAAGCTAAGTAGGCCTATAGCACCACGAATATCAACCACACAGAAAAGCTTTCAAAAACCCCCAACACCCCTCCCCAAGCCCCCTAAACTCACCCAACGCTCATTACTTCAGCTGCACTAAGAGACAAATTGGTCCCTACTGAGCATCCTGCAAGAAATACAATCACTCCTTAGATAGCCCAGAATTTCCGGGTCTTAGTGAATGAACCATGAATAGGGGCAAAACACAGCACCAAAGAGCACGTGTTAATATTTGCAATGGGCTTGTTAGTATATATGCTAATACTTGGCTGCCCAAAATGCTATGGAGAGCATTACTTCCCTCTTTTCAGCTGAACTGGCACAGGGTGCCCAGAGAAGCTGTGGCTGCCCCATCCCTGGCAGTGTTCAAGGCCAGGTTGGACACAGGGGCTTGGAGCAACCTGCTCTAGTGGAAGGTGTCCCTGCCTGTGGCAGGGGGTTGGAACTGGATGAGCTTTAAGGTCCCTTCCAATCCAAACCAGCCTGGGATTCTACAATTCTAACAGAAGGAACCCACAATAGCCAAGTGAGCAAGCAGAAGTGTGAGCTGAGCAGACTATTTACTGGATTAACACAGTCTCTAGCCATTATTAGAAGAAAATATGTGAAGGATTTTTACTGGCAACACCAGGCTTTAAGGACATTGATTATTCAGCCTAATCACACATCTGAGCATATCTGATCTGCTTTTGCACTTGTCACGACTTTCTCTGCAACACTTTTACTAAAAGAAAAGAAAACCCCCTCAGAATGTCAAGTAGTTACACAGCTCTGAGCTAGCAAAGAGAAGGGGAAGCTTGAAATTCCAGCAACAGATACAGAAAACCTTAGTAACAACATGAGAGTGGCCAATACTTACTCATATTTGACCTGCCATTCCTGGGAAAAACAGGATTATATCCTCCTCCTCCTCCAAAACCCAATACAGGTTATGCTTTCAGCTCAGCTCTTGGAACTAGTTTACTCAACTGCAAAACCCAAAATTACCCAGCTGGTCTGTCATTTTGATCAGCATTATAATAATTGCTGTTATTATGACAATAATCCCAGTGACAACAACAATGAACTGAAAAAGGGATTTAAAGGCCAGGGGATCATCTTGAAACTGTCATAAGTATCAGATGCTAAGTAGCAACTAGGTGATGAGTAAGAAGACTCTCAAAAAGGGCAAGGATAGCACAGTAATAAAATCCTAGAATGGTTTGGGTTGGAAGGGACCTTAAAGCTCATCCAGTTCCAACCCCCTGCCACGGGCAGGGACACCCTCCATCAGAGCAGGTTGCTCCAAGGCTTTTTTAGTGTTTTCTTTTTAATAGTTCCCCAAGCATTAATAACATTGCATGTGATGTGTTTTCCCCATCTACACTATTGCTTTTCAGCAGAGATGCTTGAGGCCACCAAGTCAGACCGGGAATTCCTGATCACTGAGGATACGCTGTTTTGGGAATAGCAGTCAATGACAAGAATAGACGTTGAACACCAGGCTGAAAAGAAATGATGGCTATGAGGACTCTGGAAACACAACTTGGTTCTGAAACTCTTTTCTGCCCCGAGCAAACCACCTTACAAGGATGCTCAAAGCATGTTCCACATTCGCTCGCGCCAAGAAGAACACAGAGAGAAAAAATATGATCTTTCAAAAGGCACAAATATCAGAGGTGTTGATTTGGCAACAGTTAGAACAGATTAGCCTTCATCTTACAAACACATCCCAAGTAAAAACATTGCTTCAATAGTGGAAAAAAACCACTCCAAAATAGTATTGTTTAGGAAAAACTTCAACTGAATGTTTTAAACTGTATTGTTTTCCAGAAAGCTTTGAAATTAAAGTAGTTTTTAAATGTTCACAATTCTCACCCTAACTCTTTTCAAGTGATTTGGGAAGAAACACCCAGGTCTGCCTCGCATCTGGCTAGATGTGTGCAGGACAACAGTACACAGGCAGCTATAGATATTGCAGCGTTTTCGCCAGCCACCCTGACATGCTTTTCTGTAATCTTTCATCTGTTCCCAATAGGATTAGAGGAGGCAAAACACTGCCCTCAACAAACTATACTCTTCTGGATGTAGTTTGAGTTAAAAGAAAAAAGAAATTGGAAAACTGCTGTCAAGGAAAAAAATGCCAGGAGTGGAGGGTGGAAAGGAAGGGAATTGCCAAGAGGGCTCCAGTTTCCAGAGAGCAGAGCGTGAGTCAGCAGAGTGATCTTTAATATTACAGAGCACAGTGATGCCCTGAAGACCACAACAGATGAAACCTCTTTACTTCAAGGTTGTGTGTGTTTTATCAATCAGGCAGCAAGACCTCATTGCTTCCTGACAGAGAAACTCCCTGCAAAAGCAGCTGTGATGGCTTTTTTTGTTAAAGAAAAATAAAAGCTTGTTTATTTCGTTAACGAGAGCTTGGGCAATCTGTGTGCCCTTGAAGGGCCTGCCAGGATGAGCAACTTCTTCCATTTCCTTGTATCTGATTTGTCACCACAATATATGTGAGTTCACGGAACTTACAGCTTTGTAGGATTTGGGAATTCTCTAGGGCTCCTTTGATTTGCTCTTAAATCCTGCTGAGAACTTTCCCTTTCAGAAAATATTCCCATCTCTTGGTGGCTGCTGTCATTAACATCTACCGCAGCAGCCAGCCCCTTTGGCTAGTGTTTACTCCACTTCACTGGCACTTACATGCCACCTTTGTGGCTACCTCTGGAGAAGAGAAAGCTCAGGGGAGATAAGTCTTGCAATACCTAAAGGGTATTGAAGAAGAAGAAACCTAGAGAGGGGCTTTTCACAAGGGACTGTAGCGACAGGACAAGGGGGAATGGCTTTAACCTGCCAGAGGGGTGATTGAGATGAGCTCTTAGGCCCAAGTTCTTCCCTATGAGGGTGCTGAGGCGCTGGCACAGACTTTTCCCAGAGAAGCTGTGGCTGCCCCATCCCTGGCAGTGTTCAAGGCCAGGTTGGACACAGGGGCTTGGAGCAACCTGCTCTAGTGGAAGGTGTCCCTGCCTGTGGCAGGGGGTTGGAACTGGGTGAGCTTTAAGGTCCCTTCCAACCCAAACCAGTCTGTGGCTCTATGATTCTATGTTGAGGAGAGCTGGACCTAACGCTGCTGAATCAACTACCCATTTAGCAGCCAGGGCAGGTGTCTTCAGCCAGATTCCTGCTTTTCACAGCTTTGGCCCAAAGTGCAGAAGCACTTTTCCCAAGGTCCCTCAGAAAGCATCTCAGGAGTGTTGCGTTTGTGTCATCTGCCTCTGGGGCTGTCCCAGGGCCCTACTTGCCTTCAGGGAAATCACAAACACATTGCCCATGGAGACAGACACTTTTTGGGTAGTCTGACTCAGAGCTTGGGTCAGGGCGACCCTGAACTTCCTACATGTTGCAGACAATTTCTGGTCCTTCACATCGCCAGGAGGGATAATTAGAGCTCTTCAAATGCAACCAGACTTTCATCAAAATGACCCCAGATTGTGACACCCTAGAAAATGCAGAAGTGGCCTTGTCTAGTCAGTGATTTCCCTAGACCACCAACAGAAATCGCCAGCACTACCCATGCTGGGAGTGCCTCTGAGCTGGTTTTTCCTAGGTGTCAGGAAGAAGCTTGTCACTTGTCAGCATTGCAGATCCCAGCTCCACAGGCCTAGGAAGAGCGTTACCGTGCTCAAGACCTGATAACACAGGCAGGCTTTGGGAGAAGTGGCTTGTTTTCCTGTCCCTTCTGCATGGGCTTTTATTCTGAAGCGAGAGCTGTAGCAGCTCCTCCAGCCTGGTCTCCCGAAGCACTCCTCCCCACGTCTGCAAAGCATCAGACACTTTCTGTTCAAGCACATGTGGGCTCTTGCCCAGCTCATCCTCTCCTCTCCCTTGTCTCTGAATAGGGCCAAATATTTTTCTGCTCTATTTCCCCTGACTGAAACGGGTTTCGACCTCAGTGCTTGCAGACCCAGGGGCCTGAACGTGCGACCTTACCACTCATTTGTATGAAAGCAGGCTGTGGTATCACGGACAGAGGAGTGAGGAGATCCAGCATTGACCCAAAACCTACAGCGGTCAGTGGGAAGGCACTCAGGGATATCACCAGGCTTTACATATGGCTGTAGGTGCCAAGTTCAGGGGATAAAGCACTGAGCTCAAAAGAAGGCAGAGGAGGGGCTCTGCTCCTGGCACTTGGCTGTTGGGTCCCTCTGTATTTCACCGTACGGCTTCCATAAAACATCTCCATCATGATACAGGTTCCCTGTACAACATCTCCGGCATGATATGGGCCTCCTTTAAGCCTCTGGATGGAGAGAGTTAAGAGTCATTACAAAACCAGCCCACTTTTCAGCTATCAGAAGGCTCAAATGAGCTGTGCCACCAAAATTTGTTACCAAGTAGTTCTGAATTAGGAATGTATGAGAGAAAGTGAAGGTCAATTTGCAAACAGACCGGACGGGAGGAAATCCGATGCATAAATAATCTGTCATGAACTCCTCACCCCTTGCAATTCCTATGACATCCTCAATAAGCTAATAAGCAGTCCTGTTGCTCAGTGGAAGATTGACAGTATATTTGCCTTCTGTGGTGTGATGTGATCGCTCCTAATTAATTTTGGCCACTGACTCACAGTGCGTGGTGGATATCTGGGAAGAGCAATAACTTTCACATGCAATCATCCTGGTCAGTGACCAAGACAAGCTATTCTCCAACAATCACTGGATACCTTCCTGTGTGCAGCTCCAGCTTAGCTCATAATTTGGGTGTCTTTCCTTTGCAGCCCTCCAGAATCCTGCTTTCTGGAAAGCAGGCCCTTCGGTCCTGGCCATTTGACCTTGTGTTTTAGGACTTTGGTCATTGATGGTGAAATTTTAGATGGTTTTCTTTGGGAAAACTAAACTCTTCTGTTAAAAGGACTAAAAAAATCTCTAAAATATTAACAATGTGACAGATTTGGAGGTAGGTAGGGACACAGCTGAGCTGTTATGAACATTGGTGTCGTGACACAGTACAAAATAACTTGAATCCTAGCAGAAAGACAGCCCTTTCCTCTGGTACTGTGTTTCATTAGTATTTCCACTCCCATTACAGCCCAAAACCTCTCCCCCTCATAATCAAATACTCATATCTGGCCAGCTCTCCTTTCAAGATCTACTGCTTGCCTTGTTGGACTTTCACAGTGAGGTTGGTCACAAGAGATATTTCACTTATTGGTCAAAAAACAACCATCCTCAGGTCATGAATACGTTCATCCATCACCAGATTTTAGGACTTCTCAGGAAAAGTTTCTCACTAGGATCTTGGCTGAGAGTTTAATCTGTTGCACTGAGAACAAGGGTAGATAACCATTCCTAGCTTTTGTTTTATAAATCAAAAGTAAGTACTGACTGGGCATGGATTTAAATAAACCCAAAACTTCTTTACCAGAATGGGAATTTCCATCCAAGAGGTGGACTGGTTTATAAACCAGTCCAGGTTCATATACCTCATCCCAAAAAGCCTCTTCCATCTTGTAGCTGTGCATGAAAAGGCATCAGTGCCCTTAGCTTCCCACCACGTTCCTTTTAGGAGAGATTTCTTGCTAATTCCTAAAAGCATTTCAGTGCAAATCAGCCCTTTAGCTTAAGCACTTCAAATAAAGAGACCTCGCTAACACGCATGATTTTGACTGAGAAGGACCAAGGCCAATCTGCACTGGAAAAAGGGAGGATTATCTTCAGGAGATGGTCATGGCAAGCTGCTGGAGCACGCCAGGACAGTAAAGTCTTCAGCTAGAAAAGAGCACATGAATGGACCCTAATGGCAGCTAGGGTAGAAACTATCATAGGAACAGCTCTTTCTGAGGTCAAATCAAAGGCTCACCAAATCCAGTATATGCCCATAGCTAGGGAGTGAAAGCAAGAAGAGGGAAGCCTGCAGAGATCCTTCCCTTGGCATGACCTCCTCCTTGCAGCCACCAGTGGGTCAGGGACTGCCAGACATCTCCTCTCTGAACCTGACCTGCACTGTGCTGAATCCTGTTACATTTTCAGCTCCTGTCGAGGAGTTTCGATGTTGTATTCTCTGTGCCGTATGTGATCGAAAGCCCTCTCTCATATCCCTTGAAGGCATTCATCCTTTTACTTGTTTTCCTCCTCTGTGTCTTTCCACTATGCCCTTCATGAGACAAGATGAATAGGACTGCACACAGAATCCCTACACCAGGGATTTATATAATCATAAAGAGTGTTTTCTGTGCTGTTTGCTGTTTGTCTGTGGTAAGTCCTATCTTTTGGTCTGTAGCGAACACTGAGTTGATATTTGCACAGGCCAATCCATAGTAAAATTTCCACAGCAGTGATAACTGGGTGTACTTGTGATTGGGATGCCTCTTTCCTATGTGCTCTTCCTTGCCTTTGGCAAAATCAAATCTCATTTGCCAGTTTTACTGAATATCCCTGCCCCATTTTGCTGCCCTGTCCCTGGCAGTGTTCAAGGCCAGGTTGGACGGAGCCTGGAGCAACCTGCTCTAGTGGAAGGTGTCCCTGCTCGTGGCAGGGGGTTGGAACTGGATGAGCTTTAAGGTCCCTTCCAACACAAACCATGCTGTGGTTCTATGAACCCTTCAGTACCAGGAGATCCTTTTGCATCTCTTTGCAGTCAGCTTTAGTTGTAAATAACTATGTATTATTAGCAAACAAGATCACTTTTTTTTGCCACACTCCAGAGTGTTTGTAAAACATTTCACTGTAAAATCTGAGGATTTTTGTCCTTTGTTTGCTGTTGTTACAAGTTTATAATTGATGAAAAGTCTTTCCCTCCCTGTGAGGGCAGTTGTTAAAAGCCTTCTGGCTCCATCAGCCAGCTCAGCCTTAACTAAGGCTTGTTTGACACTTCAAATAGTTGTAATAGATTTGTGAAGTGTGATTTCTCCCCACAGATGCCACACTGACTCCTCCCCAATCTATCAGTTTTATCCAAGTGCCTACAAATTCTACAATTTCTGCCAGTTTGTCTGGCACAGAAGTCAGGCTTCCTGGTATATGGGTCCCAGGAGATGCTTTAAGAACTGGTGACATATTTACCATGCTCCAAACTTTAGGCACAGAGACCGATTTAAGCAAGAGGCTTCACACTACAGCCAGTGGTGCTTTAGTTTCCTATCTCAGCAACACCACAGCTTCTGGGAGAAGAGCATCTCATTCCAGCAATTTATTGCTGTTTATTCTCTCAGCTTGGTCTGATCAAGTTACGCTGGGTTAATGAGCCATCACCTAACAGGCAAGCTGACTGCATTCATGTCCCACTACAAAGATGGGGGATTTTAAGCTATTGCATTTTACTTCACAACAGAATTAGATGAAGAAGATGCATTTATTCGAGCTTTGCTGACAGGCAGCAACTGATTAGATAGATAGGATGATTCTGCTGCTTGCAATTGTAAATCACTCTCCCTGGTGCACACAATGTTCATATTCAGACTAGTTGGAAATTGCTCCCAAATATCCACCAGTTCCATTAGCCTACAAAGGGCTTTCAACCTAAAGAAAGGAGGGGCAGAGAGTGCAGGTGTTTTCTGGAGATGGGGCTCTGTGCAAACCCTTGCCCTTGCTGCAGAGCCTGGATTTCAGGCTTACAACCCCATCCACTGTAAGAAAACTGTGCCCGCGAGGATAAGCTGGGACTGAGGCTGCAGGGGTGAGAGGTTAGACAATTCTTGAGCTGAAAATACATGAAGAGAACTGTTGCCAGGTTAACTCCTAGAATAATCAGCCTCAGCCCGAAGGGCAGATATTAATGGGAGTATAAACTAAACAAACTGCTGACGCAGCCTTCGCTGGAGCAGCTCTCCCAGCGCTGCTGTAACACGGGGCCAGGATGAAATTCCGCTGTGATTGACACTCTGCCATCACATCATTTGTTACCAATCCCAGTTTTCCTCCCTTCCTCTGCTTTTCACTTCAAGGGACGGGACCTGCAGCAGCACAGCCTGCAGAGCCCTCCTTCGATCTGTTTTCCATTTGAGCATCCTCCTCTGGGGATTGACTCATGCTTCTTGACATAAAGCACCGCCTCTTTGGGCTTTTATAAGGAAATAGCATGAGAGAATTGTCTAATTCAGACTTTTTGGCAGACTTCACATACTGTGCATTACAGTGTACATTTCTAGCCTATGTCTTTGCCCTTTTGTGGTCATTTCAGAACAAACTGAGCAGCCTCCCTCTACATTTGGGTACTTTTGCAACTTTGCAATGCCTTAGACCAAACATAGGTTTGAACTAAATCAAAGTTTGGTGGAATCATTTTAACATATGAACAACTCCCATTTCTGCTTTGCTACTAATTCACATCACAGTTACTCCAAGATTTGCTACAGGGAAATACATTTCAGCATCAGATATGACAAATGAGATGCACAACTATTATCACGGCTATTGCCTGTGTTTATGTGAGCCCTGTCTCTATCCCACACTCAGGTCTTTAAATCTTGAGCTGTAAAACAAGTCTGTAGTGAAACATGAAACCAAATGAGACTGACCTGGACTGGGATTTGGTTTTACATAGGAAAGTCAGGCTAAGTTCACCTAGAGAGTTGTGAAGGTTCATGAACCTTGGAAATGAGCAAAGATCCAGTTCTGAACAAATCTAGCCAAATGTTTTCCAGCAATTTTAAACAACTGCATATTTGGGAACAGAGAGATCCTGTAAAACTAATATTTCTGATAAATAGGATATCAGTCGGAGAGAGACCTGGTGGCTTCAACAAGTTTAGCATTAATGTGTTGAATGAATTGAAAGTTCAAGCTCACACAGAGGCTGAGAAGTGTTAACCCAGTAGGACTGAACCACAGCGCCCTTGTTTCTGGGGCTCCAATTAGGAATATGTCATCTACAACTCTAGAGTTAAGGAAAGTTCTATTTTGCTTTGTGGTATAACTGCACTATGTCTGAACTACGGATGTCTCTAGCTGGCTGAGACCTTCACATATTGAGAGCATCTCCTCATTTTCTCCTGAAAAGCCTCTGAGGAAAAACTTTTTACTGTAAACTACCAATCTGCCATTCATACACCTCCTTTTGGCCATGCTCAGCAAAATACTTCACCAGCACGGACGCAAGCTATCTGAAGGTTCAGTAAGTGCTGCTGTTAACAAAGAGGGTGTTTTCCTGAACATCACAAATATTTCTGCAGAACAGATCCTTAGAGACAGGTCCCCTGATCATCAGTATTATTATACCCTAAAATTAAATCTGAGAATTCATCAATGTAACAGAGTTTCTCGGAGGCAAAGAGGTATGCCAGCAACTTGACAGCATTTGGGGACTTTGCTTTGAGCCAGGACTCTAGCTTACTTTCACAGCTTTGGCCAGAGGAAATGAAGAAAGATTTACCATACAGCTAGAGACCAGCTACCAAATCTCTTGACTTATATAGTCTTGTATCTAATCTTTAAATTAGAAAGGAATCAAAGCCACAGCTTCAGACTTTCATTACCACTACCACGTTCCTAGTGATGGGGGGAAAAATGCTTTTAAATGCCAGATTGCTGATCCACAATGTCATTAACATGCTACCATGTGGCAGTCACACTGGTCTCAAAGTGACTCTTTTCTTTTGTCCCTTATTCTGTGGGTCTGGGCAGCAGTGGTGAT